>NW_027466205.1:22500-622500 GCF_046127955.1 Nelusetta ayraudi
GTTTCCGCGAGCCGCCAACAGTCGACGGCACCGACGGCCACCTCCTCCGTCACCCGCCAACGCCACTGTCCGCGAGGTTGCCCGAGACCCAGCTCCCTCCTGCCGGCCCCCGCCCCAACCTCCTCTTCCTCCTCCTCCTCCTCCTCCTCCTCCTCCCATCAATGTTGCATAGATTCCATTCCCATTACCTCGGCTGCAAGACTAGACACCGGGTGATGGATCGCGGCCCCGGCTGGACCTCATTTGGGTGATGTATCGCCGGTGTTTCCCCGTGAAGTGCGAAAGTGATTATACGCCGGCGCGGGAACAAACACAAACAGTCGGGTGTGGGGGGGGGCCGGAGCGAACGACGACACAATTTTGGGGGGGCGGGGGGGTGCTCGCACACTTATTGCAATCTCTTCTCTCGGCGCTAGCCAGGGGTTTGGCCGACTGAAGTAGCTCGACTCTAGCAGCGATGTTGAGCCTCCGTGATGTCCTTCCAGATGTGGAAAGGTCCTGAAGTGCCACACATTTCACACAGTGAGTCCTTTCGCACGTCGACATTCTATTAACTGACGTGACTTCAGCCACAGCAAAACAAAAGCCCATCCCCAGACAAGTGACGGCGCTCGCGCGCAATTCATCACCGGCGGCGCCTCTTCACCTGTCACCATTTATTGATACGTTCATTAGACGACACTCCAACGCCCCCCCACCCCCACCCCTCTGTTGTCCGCGGTATCAGTTTCTCTTGACACCGGTGACAACGTCGCTCGATGAATCACTTTACAATTATGACTGCTGATGGGCCATGACACAGATGTGCACAGGGTGTCATTATATGAACATTAAAGTGATACACAGGCAGGCCGGGGCGGGGGAGGGCCCCGGCGCCGCGTGCCCCTCCCCCGCCCCCGCCCCCCCAAACATTGCTGACGCCTTCATTCAGGGCGAGTCCCCGGTTTTATCTGCGGCTTTATCCTTTAAACTGACACCAGGCCATCGGGACCTGGTTGATTGGCCAATTGCAGTGGACGTTTGAGTTGTCGACTGCTGAAAACTCCAAACACCGTCAGCCATCTTCATACCCCGATGAACATTAAATAATAACTCCACTTGCTAAGAAAACAAATAAACAAAGCGGTAACCGAGACGCAAGGACCTAAATCACAAAAGAAAATTCCAGTTCGGCAACAATGTCTTGGAAAAATTCAACACAACCAGGAGTCTGATTAGCCAACGGCATCATGCGAAATTGAAATGGAAGCCGCAAAAATGATTTCCAAAGCTACTTTGGCCACAGATGTCTTTTTTTTTTTCTCTTCGTGAGCGTGGAAAAGGTGACAGACAGTGAGTAGATCAGCTAAGATATGGCTATATTAGTTAGAATGCGAGTCACTTTCATGACTGGATTATGAAATTGCCCTGATGGTCAACCTGAGAGTCCAATGCATAGGGTCTCGGCTGAGGGCATGATGACAGAATTATGATAAATGTTAAATGTTAAATTTCTCTGATTGCAGCATCCACATTTGAACGTTTGCCCACGTTTTCTTTGAACCTGCAGACTTTCAACTCGTCTTCCCCATCGTCCCGTGATTCATTTAAAATGGTGAAACTCGGAAACAAAAGTGACCAGACTCGAGAGCAGTTGAAAACGCAACGCCGAGCGTTCTGGTACACGTTAAAACCACTAGGAGAGGAGGAGGAGGAGGAGGAGGAAATTGGTCTCTCTTCCTCCTCTGTGATCTGCACGACCACAAAATGGCAATTGGATCCAGCGGAGTCGAGGAGCCCTTTGAATCGCAAGTGGCGGAGCATCGTGTGCCAAGCGCTTTTTGTCCAGGCATGGCAGGCTCGAGGCGGGCCGGGGGTTTTACCCCGAGACCGAGCGGCAGCGGAGCGTCGTGACCCGGGACCAGGGATGAAAACCGCCTCGGCGCGGAGCGGAAATCCGCACCGGCTTTTGCGTAAACACAATCAAGCCTCGTTTTGGGTTGCCATTTGATCGCCGCATGGGGTTGAATCCCCCCCCCCCGTCACCCCTCTCCCCACGCCCACTGTCCCACCACGAGCGCAGCCCCCTTTGAGAGACGCTCATCTTCTTTTCCCATGGCTGTCCTCCCGACAATACACACACACACACGCACAGACACACAATCAGAGGCGGCGGGCCTCGTTGCCATAGCAGGCTAACAGGCTGCGGCGGTGGCAGATTTGATTGCCTGCCCGCCGCTGAGGAGAAAAAGAGGAGACAGGACTAAATGAAAGTCCATCCATCTTAATGAAACACAATTATTTTCCACTTATTAATCATTGAGAAATCAATGTGTCTCTCTCTCTCGGCCCACTGTCGGCCGGATTTGTCATTGGGCGGGGGGGGGGGGCTATGCATCACCCTGTGACACCGGGACAGTCATGGGTTCAGTCACCTGTGTCCTTTAGGAGATGAGTGGGGGGTGGGGGGGGCGCGAGTGTGAAAGAGAGGCAGAGAGCGGAGGCGGCGGCGGAAGGGAAAGGGAGAAGGTGAGTAGCAGAGGGGGGGTGACGGGATTTTTTTTTTTTTTGGGGGGGGGGGGGAGCGCTCGGAAGAACGGAGGCGCGTAAACGAGAGGGACGAGGGTCTCCGCCCGTCGTGACTTTTCCAGCGGCCGGAGAGACGGATCGGGGCTCAGTTTTTGTGGCCGCGGGCGGATTGCGCGTTTCCTCACAGATCAATTCACCCCCCCACCCCACCCCCACCCCCCCTGGCGCCACCCGAACGGGTCGTTATGAACTCGGGCTTCCTTATCGGTTTTGGAGATGACACGCGGTCAGGTGAAAAGCGGTCCTCATTGCCATGGATTTTTTTGTAAAAAAAACAAAACAAAACAAAAAAAAATTTTAAAAAAAAGGTCGCAAATGGGACCGAAATGTCACCACGATCAAAATCATTGGAGTTGATAATGGAGATTTTTTTTTTTTTTTCTTACTTACTAGAATTTGACGTGAGAATCAGAGACTGGGTGAGGAAGAGCAAGAGGACTTAGACAATAATATATGAATAATAACTCATTTAAATTTGATGTCCGAGCCAGACACAAATGGGTTTGCCCGACTGTCACACGCATCAGTTGTTTAATTAAAAAGACACTAAGCCGTCACCCGTCATTAGACTGACTTACAGGAAGGTGTTTAAGGCGACGGCGTCCATCCGTCAAAAGTAACTCCCAACAACTCCCGAGACACCAAAAAAACTACGGGGGGGAGGGGGGGATGAGGGGTGGAAAAAAAAAAAAAAACCCCGATGTGCATCTTTTGTTTTTCTTCTCACTCCAGCGATGAGATCCATCAATCTGCCATTCATCAATTTTATCGCTCCTCCTCCTTCCTCCTCCTCCTCTTCCTCCTCCTCCGCCCGAAAGCCCCAAAAGGGAGGCTTTTGGTGCCGCGTTTGAAAAATCGTCCCGGGGAAAAAAAATGATTCGGGCCGACTCAACCCTTTGTTTTCCCTCTCAATAAAGCCGGCGACACGGCCCCGCGCGTGATGTACGAGCGCCGGGGCCCCCGTCGCAGCCCCGGCAGCGCGAGCAGAGCCATGTTTCACGGCAAACAGAGTGTTCTTTACGGTCGCCCGCGCCACCCCGGATGAGGATATAATGTTCTACAGTACGCAACCGCTCCGGGTCAGTACTTGATTTGCTTCCGCGTGTTTTTTTTTTTTTTTTTTTTTGGGGTGGGGGGAAGGGGGGCTCTGGGGACGCATTAAAAGTCGAGGAGGAGACGCAGGGGGGGGGGGCGTTTTGAAGGTGTGCGGGTTTCTGAAGAGACGCGGCGGCGTTGCGGCAGGGGCCTCAATCAAAGTTGCAAACGAGGGAGGGGCGGGTTGAAGAAAAGGGCAGAATGTAAGCTACCCCCCCCCCCCACCCCCCTACCACCCCGCTCCAGGGGCACTTTCCAAAGGGAATATGTGGTTATAGGCAAGAAGGGAAACGGTCGCTTCACTTGAACACATCACTCAGTGGCGTCCGCACCGAACAAAGGATCTTAACTTGAATCCATCAGGAAGAGTCGCCCGCCCGCCCGCCCGAACCTCGCCACGGCGCAGGCCCCGCCCCCCCCGAGGCCAGCCATCGGTGTCAGAAAAGCAACCAAATAATGGACGAGGGCCAAGCCGGTTGCAGAAGTTCCTTAAATATTGATGCTGCTGAACTGCCGTCCATCTCTAAGCTGACACATCGGGCGGACGGGGGGTGGGGGGGTGGGGGGAGATCCCGGTCTCTTCCCAGAGATAAAACACCACCGGCGCAGGTGCAGTCACGTGACAAATAAGCTCACGACTTAACTTCACACTGAATTTGTGTGCCGCAAACCCCCCCCCCCCCCCCCCACCAAAAAAAAATAAAAAATAAATAAAAAAAAACTTTTAAAGTTTTGGAATTCAGTATAACTAGGGACCTTTAAATTTGATTGTATACTAAAATGAAGAGTCTTTTTTTTTTAATGAGAACCCCCACATATTTCCCAATGATTAAGAGTGAATTAAAAAAAAAAAACACACACATTTTAATCCTAGTTTAATAATCCTATTCTGGGGCAATTTTGCCTTCTGGTACAAATATTAATTTTTGGTTTCACTCTGTGAAGCTGATGTTTTCCCCCCTTTGGCTTGGGGAAAAGAAATTAAAAAAAAGAAGAAAAAAAAGAGCAACAACACACACACATACACACACACACACACAAACGCACGCAAGCACGCACGCACACGCACACACACACAGCTCGTCACAGAGGCGGATTGGAAGCTCGCTAAAACTGAGCGCGGGAGCCTGTCTTTATCGTGGCGCTAATCCAGAGCCCCTGGGTCCCCTTGCCACATTGACCAGATGAAAGGCCTTGCTCAGATGTTTACAGCCTGTGAAAGTGGCAGGGAGCTGGTGTCGGATGCTGGCACGGCGCGCCGCAGACAGACAGAAAACAAGGCCGTAAAGCCCCACGCTGTTTATGTAGAGTTGAGGAAACAGGGTGGTGGTGGTGGGGGGGTGGGGGGGTGGGAGGGGGAAGAAAGCGTGTCGAGGGGAAGCGGCGCAGTCGTAACATCCGAGCGTCATGCTGCTACGTGTGTTCTGCGTTTTCTTTTTTGGGGTGGGGGGGTGGGGGGGGGGCTTTTTTTGGTGCGCGGACGGCGCTTGGCGGCAACTTCAAGGGCTTAAGAAGAGGACAGAAAACAAAAATAATCTTGTATATGTAAAATAAAAAACGGTAAACACAGATTGCAAGAGGGTTTGTTGTCGGGTTTTTTTTTTGTTTTTTTTTTTGAAATTGTGGAAAATTGAGTGAAAAATGTCAAAAAGCGACGACGTAAGGGGGAATGACCTTGACCCCGGCCAGGCCAGATGGCACTCACAGTGGCGTTCCGGCTGACCTCTGCGACGCTGTTGGATTGAGTGCGCGTGCTGCTACAGTTCAGTATAGAATATGTGTCCATCTCAAATGAATTCTGTCCCACAGGGCCGGGCTGTCTGTCTCAAAGCCATCTGGTGCCTTTACCTGCTACCCCCGGTGAAACTGCACAACTACTGGCGACAGTGAGTGTGCGGTTCAGCGCCACAGTCGTGTTGGAAGAGATGGCAATTGTCTGTCACGGCCAACACCCAAAGCTGCGGATTAGCCTAGCGTCAATGGACGTGGTCAGCGCTACTTCTGCACATGAGAGAATTACAGGGGGGGAGGGGGGGGGGAGAAAAAAATCGAAACAACTTCATCCACTCATTCACAATGAAGTAAAGTTACAAAGTTTGTTCGCTCGCTTCAGGCAGTTTTAGAAAATTGCCAAATATTCGACCCTTATCAAGAAAAACCAACAGCAAATGAAAAAAAAAAACACGCATTTTTTTTTTTTTAACACAAGGCCACGAACCTTGCGATCACAAACAAACAAACAAACGAATAAATAAGCCTATGAGAATCGGGAGGCGCAAACCACCGCCGACGCGGCGCTTCCCAACACAAACACACCTTCGTTAACCTCAACGCCATTGACCGGATCACGTGTTGGAATATCTGCGCGCCCGCTTGGCCTCCGGGGCCCTTGAGCTCAACAAGGAATTATGTAGATGTTGCCTCATTATTGCAAAAGGGGGGGGGGGGAGGGGGCGCGCGACGTGATGCTAATAAACAAATGAAGAAATGTTCCTGGGGAGTGTTTGCGCGCGACTTCAAACAAGGCGACATTTCGTACCTGCCACCCCCCCCCCCCCACACCCCCAACCAACCCTCCCTTCCACCCTAACCCCAATTAGGGCAGTGTCTCTAAATGAATGTGCCGCGTGTTGTCCTCGTGACTTAATCTGGATTGAGCCGGGGCGCCTCTGTTGGGTTTTTTTTTTTTTTTTTTTTTTTATTAGATTACGCGCGGCCACAATGTGTCTTGTCACTTTGCGGGGACGGGCGGGCGTGGTGGGGAGGGGAGGGGCCGATAAAATCCATTGAACGGAATTAGATTGCCATTGACGCGGCGGCGGGACGGCGAGAACAACAGATCGATGACGCAATATAGCGGGGGCGGCGGGGCGTTTGGACCAACGGGCGAAGAGGGGATTCATCAGGGAGAGCCGTTTGAGGGGCGCCGACGCGTCTTCGCTCGTGGCTCGAGTCACGTGCACGGCGGGCAGCGGGGGTCCCGTTTTTTTTGTTGTTTTTTTTTTGGGGGGGGGGTTTCCTCCTCACCCCCGCACGCTGTAGCTTGGAGCGATCTCGCGCCGCCGAACAACAGAGAGCCGGCGAGCAGCGGCGGAGGGAAAGGGGTGGGGGGGGGGGGGAATAGACGCCAAACCAATTCCAATACGGCACTAATGGGCCACATCATGCCAATACAATAAATAATGGCCCTTTCAGCTCAGTCAATAGTGAGTAAATGAAAATTTAACCTTTCATTAAACGTGGTTGTATTATTTCCCCAACTCACTTCCCGCCTCTATTTACCTCTGACACTGTTTTTTTTTGTTGTTTTTTTTTCCTTTCTCTTTTCCCCTGCTACAGGAAGTGTGTGCAATTTCATGCTGAAGGGGTGTCTGCGCTCTGGCGTTAAGTGGCCGAGCTGTGCTATAAATGTCGAGTAAACCGCCGTCACCCCGAAAAAAAAAAAAAAAGTGCCCAGTGCCCTCCAAACCATCATTCCCGATCAACTTTTGTTTCTGAAGTGACACGCAAAGGCGTCCGGAAGCGCTTTGCACAATCAAAGAGGAAAAAAAAAAAGCCGCTGATCCCTCCAGACGCAGAGCCGGACTCTGGAGGGCGGCCACCAGCTTCGACCGGTTGGGTTGGTTATAGGAGTATTGTTGTCTGTTAAATCAAAGTCGAGGGGTTTTTCGGGGTTCAGATTTAACAATGCGGGGAGGTAAGCTCAGAGGGGAATTGAAAGAAAAGTCATATAAGAAAAAAAAAAAAAAGCCCCAGCTAATTTCCCCTGCAGTACAGTTTCCGCGTGTAGCAGAACCGTTGCTTAATCTCCACTGACTCTTTTTTTTTTTTGTTAACCGGGGCTGTGCAGTGGCATTATAGGGGAGGAGGAGGCAATAAGTCTCTAGGCATCCTGTCTGCTAGTAGATGAAAAGGCTCAGGGCCGGCACTCCACTGTGGCCAACCTGCCCTCTTAATTAATTAGCGCTAGCAGGAAGCGTTGGCCCACGGGGGGATAGGAGAGCCCCCCCCCCCCCCCAGAGGACCGGACAAGGTGATAATGTCCTGAAGGAGAGACCAAGTCCCGAACGAGCGAGCTCGGGACCTCACCGCTGGTACGGCAAGGAATCGGGGCCGATGCTTTTCATTACGAGCTGCTCCCCCCCCCCCCACCCCCACCCCGAAACCGCCCCGGCTGGAAACCGTGCAAAGCTTTCATCTGACAACATCATCTAAGCGTGGACTGTGTTGAACGCTGACAAGTCCTCTGATGTTTTCTAATGTATAAAACGTGGACATGGCAACTGCAGTTAGACCAACGAGTCAACATGCAGGGAACTGAGTGTGGAAACTGAGGACTCATCGGACGACTCGCTCGAAGTTCTTTTTTTTTTTTTTCTTCTTTTTTTTTTTTTGGATCAAACGCGTTTCGTTTCCGTGCCGTTGTGCGGCCGTTTTATTGCGTGCCGGGCTCCTGACGGTAACGCAGGCCCGCGCGGGCAAACTGGTATCAGAGAGAGAAGAGAAGTTTGTATTTTTTTTTTTTCCCAGACGAAAAGTTCCTTCCGCCGTTATCGGCGTTGTAGCGGCCAACACACAAAGCGGACTGAGGTGAAGTGTGAAGGAACTGCAGTTACCGCAGGCCACACTTGCCCGTCATCTTTTTACGCTGATCTCCGGTCACAAGACCTGAGGGAGTACAAGAATGTTGCACGTGGACGGGAAGAACCCAATCTGGCGTGCGGGGGGGGGGGGGCTTTGGGAGCTCGGCTGTGGCGTTTTATTTTGCAAATAAAGTCATTTTCAACGTTTCAACAGTCAAACAGCAGAAAATGTGGTACCATACTGAGATTTAGACATGATCACGTCGCTATGTACCAGAGGTTTTAAAGGATGAGACTCGCTGAGCGGGATCTCTGTTCTGAGTCTGGAGGGAAAACAAAAGGGTTGTTTTTTGTTTTTTTTGTCGTCGTCGTCGTTTTGTTTTTTTTTAAGTCGGCGCATCGTATTAGCGTCGCACGGCCAAATTCCCCCCCCCGCCCCCCCAAAAAAAAAAGATCTGCACGAAGAAAGTCAAACATTCATCCCCGCTCGTGTTATTGGGTTGAACTATTCCCATAAATCCTCCCGACCCATTCCACCCTTAGCATACGGGTGGCGTTGCCATTTATTGCGTTTTGCGGGCGTGCGTGCCTCCGTTTGTGTGTGCGAGACAGCGAGAGAGAGAGAAAACTTCACTCCACTTCTCACTCTCTCTCTCTTTCTCTCTCTCTCTCTGTCTCCAATAATGAGCATGTGCACCTTTCTCTGCCCGGGGCCTTCATACACAATTTAGCCAGAAAGCCATAGCTGATCATGATTTAGCTTTTGACACAGCTTGCCCCGAGGCGGAAGGAGTGTTTGGGGGCGGGTGGGTTGGTGGTGATGATGGTGGTGTTGGTGGGGGGTGGGGGGGGCTAATACAGATATCTGACTCCCAGACTGCCACGGAGGGGAAGGGGGAGCGGGGGGAGGGGGGAGAGAAAGTGAGAGGCCTTTTTATTGACTAAATGATAAAGAGGTTGGTAATGATAAATAACAGTCATTTTATTGTGGAATTCCCAGAAAAGACACAGTCTACACAATATATAAAAGGGAGAAATAATAGGCGGACCCGCTCGCTGCTGCCTCGCCACCTCCCCCCCCGCCCGCTCCCCCCACCCGGACCGAGGCGCCCGCTCCCCGCAGAGCCGCCCCATTTTTGGACTCCAATATCCCTCCGCCAGGGGTGGAGGTCACAAATTGTGTTAGAGGGACCTGCTGCTATGAATACTACATAAGGCTGATGCGGAGTGGCGGCGTCATCCCTGTCCCTGGCACGAGGATGAAGACAGCGCCAGTCTCGCCCCGTGGGCATCTCCTTCCCCATCGCCATCTCAACCCCCCCCCCCTTTTGTTGCTCCGAGTCCTGTCTTTCAACCTTCTGCCTCTCTCTCTCTCTCTCTCTCTCTCGCCTTTCTTCCACTCCTTTTCACCCGTTTCTGTCTCTCAGCCTGGTCTTTCGCATTTATTTATTTTTTTTTTTTTGGGGGGGGGCGCAAGATGGCCGACCCTCCAAGGACAGATAAAGTCCTCGGCGGCGGCGGCGGCGTGAATGACATTACAAGACGGCAGGAGCAATGAGGGGAGACGCGTTAACGCAATTTGCGAAGGGCAATCTCTTCGTTTCGGTGTGGAATGGAGAAAAATGCGGCCCGTGTAAACATGTGTTGTTATTACCCCGGACCTTTTGATGGGGGTGAAAGTAGCGGGCGGCTCCCCCTCCTATTTTCTTAAGTCTCATCCGCACCTGATGCTCAAAACCGCAACTGCTTTTTTTTAATCAAAGACATTTCTCATTTTTGCACACTTTTTTTTTTTGAGCTCATTTTCCTTCAAGGGCTTCATTGGCCATCGTGAAGAAGCAAACACGTCATCTGCAGGCTATTCAGAGTCAGTGTCACGCTTGAACCATCAGACTGGGGAAACCGAATGCGACCTTCTCTTGCATTTCCATATGTTAGCCACTAGGGTTGGGCATCGTGTGAATTTAAACAAGTTCCCAGCGCTTCTCGATAGCAATTCTTTTTTTGCATTTTGCACTCAAACGTTAATTCAGTAAAGCCAAAGCCACTCTACCAGCTGCTGCTTCTTCTTCTTCGTTGGTGATCGGCGGCGGCTTCTTCTTCTTCCAATCGGCGGACTGGGCATCGAAATTAGGAATTGGGATATTTGAAAAATTTGAACGATTCCAGGAGAGGCGGAATGCTCGCCCCGGTTCCAATCGATGCTCGACGCTCAATGCCCAACCCTATTACCCTGTTACCCACCCGCTCCTCCAGTTGCCCAGAGTCGGATCCAGCTCGGCTAACTCGTCGAGGTAAGAGTCTAGCGGGGCGCGAGCGTTCAGCCTCAGGACACCTCCCGGCTTCTCGGCAGCTCAGCACTTTCTGGAATACTGAGTGGCGAGCGGCCCAGAAATAAGCAGTCAAATCCAATTAAATGACTCAAATTAAATTGTACAATGGTTACGGAATACCTGATCGAATTACTCATATTCAGGGGATTTCGACAGCAACCAATTAGTTCAAAGTATAAAGTTCACACGCTCAAATTAACACCGGGAGAGGACAGGGCCTTTATTTGAGGGAAATGATACATCATAATTACATCACGTCGAGGAGGGAGGAGAGCGGGAGGAGGTGGTAAAAAAAAAAAAAAAAGAAAAAAAGAAAAAAAAAATCACAAATTATGCCGCATGCATTTAATAAGAAAAATGGAAATGGGTAATAGGTCTTGATAAGGCTAGTCCAGCTCCCGTCAACACCGCAACGTGGTTAGGTTGGCTAAATTAAAGAGGAGAAGTCATTATTGTTTCACGGGAGCTTCAGGGTCCAGATTGTTGTCGGGGCGGAACATTGGAGAAAAAGTCCGCCGCCGTCGCCCATAAACAAGACGGAGAATCACAAAGGAAGGGTAAAGAGGTGGAAGTAAGAAAGGGAAGGGGGGCGGGGGGGTAGAAAGCGCAGTCTGTACTTAAAGATCCTCCTCTGGTAATTGAGACGTGTCGAGGAGGCTGGACCGACAGCTAACGAGATTGAATTTTGAAGTAGGTCTTTCTCGGGCGGATTGGCCAAAATAGACACCTTTTTCAGTCGGTGAGTAATAACGGAATTCGTTCAGAAACTCCTGGCTTAATTGTACGGGGGGACTTCCTGACCTTTTTTTTTTTTTACATTTTAAATTTAGCTCGTCAAGGTGCCTTTCCAAGGTGAAACGTGTGAGTAATGAGACACAAAAAGCAGCCCGTTAATTGACTTTCAGCAAATTTAGATCCGCGAGACCAACATATACATTCGCCTCCTTTAAAAGTGAACCATTTTAGCTAATAAAGTTATTAATCTTGCCCAGTACAGTAATTATCTCTGTAATTATGCTGTAATTGCACATACATCAAGGACACCTCATATAGCGGGGAGGGTTTAAGATTACTCCTGATGATTTCTCTTCTCTTTTTTTTTTTTCTTTCAAATCACTGTTCAGAAATTAGTCACACAGGTGCGACAGAAAGGCTCAGCATGACAATTGCAATGTCTTTTCCTTTCCTTGCATGTCCCTTTGCTTTATTTAGCGCAATTATCGTGTATAAAATGCAGAATCACGGATGCTTTATTCACAATTTTGGCGTTTGGAAACGCGACACAATCCAACCTCCCTTCATATTCTGAACGGCTTCGGCGCAACAACGCACGAGGAGCTGCGCCTCGGCCGCACCCCTCACCCGCCCGCCTGCCCGCCCGCCCGCGCGGACAAGCGGAGAGAGGCGGAAGAACCATAAAGCTGCGTTAACATGATAATGCTGCTTTAATTACCCCTTGGTCAGCCCACTTACAAACCTATTGCCGCAGCAGTCAATATCCCCAAAGATCCATTCACGCCTCGGCTGATGGTTAACTTGGGAGCCTTTGCCGAGTGCTTTAGCCTAATTGATATCCTTATTTAGCAATGAGCCAGTGGGAGTCGAAGGGGAGTTAAATGGAGCAGTTTACCAGGCGAGCGAGCGGAGCTAAACCAGATTGCCACGGCTCGCCTCCGCCCGGACGATGATTTATGCAGACCACTGTAATGTCTCAAATTGATTAAAAGGGCCCTTTTTTCTTTTTTTTTTTTTTGTTTTGTTTTTACTAATGGTCGCTTTTTGCTAAGCGCTACATCCTTCTTTCTTTGTATCGCCGGCGCGCGCGCAGCCGATGGGCGGCGGAAATTTCGCCGCGGAAATAATTTACGGCAAATTACACCTATTTATGACAGCTGACGGCTCCCAGGCCACCGACTAACACCGAAGGGCAGGTCACGGAGGAGACTGGGAGTTTAGCAGCTTCCAGGGACACATTTGCTTTTTTTTTTTCTCTTTGCACAGCAGCTGGATCGCTCGCACTTCAGCGCTCGGATCTTGGGCGCAGTTCCCGACCGACCGCCAATGCAGATCTCTCCTTAAGTCGGTTGCAGTTTTGCAAAACAAGAATTGCAAATTGATCGCTTTTGGATCCAAATTCTGACTCTGATCTCGAAATTGCAGCGGGGAAATGTTCCATTAAAATGTGATGCACGGCAGCTGGCCACGAGGTTGAGACGCAGCTCATCAGCAAATCTGATTTGTCTGCCTAAATGTCACAGGCAAATGGTTTTCCAAGTCCTTTCCAAATGGATTATGGATGGACTATTTGCGGCGTGGACACAAATATTTACAACTGACAGCCGCATTGGCTCACAAACAGCAGTACATCAGAGGCATGTCTTCCATTTTTCATACACTGTATTCAGTACAAATGACAATAAAGCCTCATCTTCTTATCTCTGATCTTTTTTTTTTTTTTTTAAAGCCAGATGAAGGATTTTTGTCATGGAATCAAAACACCCAAACGCAGAGGGCGAACTTCACTTCACATCCTATTCTCGCCGAGCATAACAAGCCGAGGTACAAAACCCAACCTACAATCGGCCGCGGGGAGAACAATGCACATCCAACAGGTCAAATAAAGCCATCGGGAGCAATGGGAAAATCAGATTCTTCTTTTAAACTGGGTTTGTAGGTCTCTCCCTCCTGCCTGTCTCCCCAGATATGTCTCCCTTAACAGCTCAAAGTAATTAGCAACGACCACATGCCAAAGGTAGGGTAAGCTAGCATGCAAAGAGTAGGCAGACCTTATCTTTAATTTGAGACAATGAGATGCTCTGCGGGGGCCCCCGCGCAGGGCTGGGAGCTATGAGGTAAGGCAGGCAGGCTCCCTCTCCCAAGGTCGCCGCGGAGACGAGCTAGTCTGGGGACAAAGGATACCCGCTGCAAGAGAGGAGCGAGCGATGACAATTTAATTATCTACATCGGCTCTAACCCATTTTTTTGGGAGGGGAAACGAGAAGAAGAAGAAGAAGAAGAAGAAGAAGAGGAAGAAAAAACAAAGGCCGAGACAATGTTTGTTCGGGAGGTGAGCATTTGTAAAATCTTCAGATATCAGCCGCCGACGTGCATCGATAAACACCAACACCTCCCCCCACCCACCCTCCCCACTCCCCCGCCCCCACCCATCCCACCCACCCACCCGCAACCCTGGCCGTCTCCAACTTTGAGTGATACCTGCTAAAGTCCTCCAGGGCCTCCCATTAGTCACAACGTTGAGCACAGAGCTCGGCAACGAGCCCGCCCCCCAATCGTGGGGGGAGCGCCGTCAGCCCATTCTTTATACTGTCAGGATGAAGAAGAGCATAAAAGCTCAAAGTCAATAAAGTCATATGAAACGTCTGGTATTGAAACATGGCGTGCCCCGGTGACTGATTAAGCGTCCGAGTCCACTCTCGCACGTCTTGGAGGGGGAGAGGGCGGGGGCGGGGGGGGGAGGCTAATGGAGAATCATTGGTGCAGGATTGCACACCGACTTCATTTGTTTCCACGGCATAGTTTTTTTTTTTTTTAAAAGCGGCGTTCTACTATACTCCAGTGAAAGTGACATACTGGGTTTATTTTAAATTATTTCTACTCACAATTTTTGTGTTTGTTTTTGTGAGCGCATATGATCAAATTTACTGTGAACACTGCAAAAAAAACGGGTAAAAATATTCACATGGTGGTGCACGAATCGTCTGAAATCTCAAATGGGGGACATTCTTACGTTTCCTCCGTGTACATCAGTGTTGATGTCAATGAACCTGATGTCAAATTACAAAGATGAGATACGGCAGATTTTTATTTTTGTTTTTTTGTTTTTTTAAAGGCAAGCAATTTTGCTTTTGCCTGCAGCGTCGGATCAAACTCAACTGATACTCAAACTCTAGACCAGCATGTGTTTTTCCCTCTGAAACATCACCACCTAATGTTATTAACAACAGAAGGAGGCGGGGAGGGGTGGGGGAGGAAACATTACCCTGAGTGTAGCCTGGCTGCAGGAACGGAAAAAACGACTGGCTCGACTACTACTGAACCAGATTTTTTTTTCTCCCCCCCCCCCTTTTTAAAAACAAAACAACAAAAAAAAAAAAAGCTCAGCTCTTTCCAAACATGCCAGATTTAATTTAATTTCCGCCTCCGAACGACTCGCAAACCGCAGCCGAGATGGATTTCGACACTTCCGATCAGACGCCGGCGATCTGATAAAGTGAGAAACTTCTCCGGCGTTAAAAACTTCCCGACGCGTCTCGTACACGAGCCTCCCCCCCCTGCGAACCCTCCCCCCCTCCCACTCCCCCCCGTGTCAGGCTGCAGCTCCGACTTGACGTGAACGCGGAGACATTCCTGACTTGAGCCAACCGCAGACTTGACACGCATGGGTTTTTTTTTTGTTTTTTTTTTCTCGTTGTTTGCGCATGCAGGATGAGACGGTAGAGAAGAGGGGAGAGAGAGAGAGAGAGAGAGAGAGAGAGAGAGAGAGAGAGAGAGAGAGAGAGAGACACACACACACACAGAGAGGTTGGGTTGTGGAGAGGGGGGGGGGGAGGCGGCGGGGGAGGGGTTGTGCAGCAAGGTTTTTTTTTGGACAGACCGCGTTAAGATCAGCGCTCGGGGCTAGGCAGGTTGCTATGCGCTCAAATGCTAATAAGCTTCCTGGCTCTGGGTGCAGGTCGGGCCAGCCTGTGTCGACTCGTCTTGACACTTCACACACTCGCCGTCTTCCAACCCTTTTTAATCATTTTTGATAGGCCTCCGCCGGGGTGCCATCCGTTTAATTTGAAAGGGTTTTTCGAGCCACCCAAACATTTTGCGCCCCCGTCTTTAAATAGCGGCCCGCCTCGACATGCCTGCGCCGCCCGTTCACCACTCGGCGAGGTGAAAGCCGTGCAGGCGAGAAGAAAAGTGCCGTTTCGCGTTGACACGGCGGGGGGATAATATTAGGGCAGCGCTGGCCGTGGATGACGGGGGAGGTAGGGAGTGGGGGCGGGGGGGGCTGGAACGTGACGATAAAGCGGCTGAAAAGAACGGAAATAGGCGGGTTTTTGACAATCCCAACAGGTAATGCTGCCTCTTCCCAGGGCATGTTGCATTTTGTTTGGATGCAAATTCAATCTGCCAACCGGCAAAAAGCGTCACATTGGCACACGGCGAGGGAAAATTCCCCGTAAAAGCGCAACTGAATTTCAAACGCGTCATCTGAATTTGTGAAAAAAAAAAGTTCTTCGGCACGAAAACGTGCGGCAAACAAGGACCAAATAGGCAACCGAGAGAAAAAGCGACGGCCCTCGCGCAGAATACGCAATTGCGAAAGTTTGCCTTCTGAATCATCGTGATGGAGTCCTCGGATCACTGCCGCACTCCATATATCTTATCACTCTCTCTGAGAGATTCCAGGCCTGCAGCCAACAAAGTATGACCAAGAGATGAAGCCCCGGCCATGTTGTATGATTCATAGGGATGAAATAACATATTTTATTGCAGTCTGAGAGATTTATTTATGGGGGTTGGTAGGGTATGGGGAGTCGGGAAGGGGGGCGGGGGGTTGATATGTAAGGGACACGATCGCCGGGGATTTGGCCATCCAATTTGCAGCCGCCCTCCTCCCGTAGTACACACCTCAGTCGGGAGAAACGGGACAAATTCGGGAGAAAATAATATAAAGAAATATAATAAACGGCGAATTACATCCCGTTTTGGAGATTGTCAGGAGACTCGGCGTCATTGTCGAGCGCGCGCGCACACACACACACACACACACACACGAGCAAAGTCGAAGGCGGCGAAGCCCCAAAAGGCAAATGGGGACGTCTGCGTCGCGCGCGATATTCGCTGTGACTCTCGAGATAAAGATATCATGCATTATTGGTTTAGAGCGGCGATGAAAAGGAGAAAGGAGAGGCGGCACAAACAGATAGCGGCGGGGGCCAGGAGGCGGGCGGCGTTCAAATGCGCTGCCTCCCAGCAAAGGCACCGGTTGCTTTGAGCCTCTCCTACGCCGAGCAGCTGGAGCTCGCCTCGGAAAAAAAAAGCAACCGCGACGACCTCCAAAAGCGGGGCCGCTAGCTCGCTAGCTTCCGACGGCGACGGATCCGTTTTGTTTTTTTCGGGTTGGGGGGGGGGTTTAGTTTGTTTGCAGCTTTTTAGCCAAGTCTGATTTCGTTGCGTGCGTCGAGCTCTTGTGTATCGAGAAAAAAAAAAAAAAAAAAAACTGGGCAGCGGTCGTCGGCGTAATTATTAATTAGCGGATATTACCGAATGGAAAAAGTCTGTCTTCGTTTTGTTTTTCTTTCTTTTTTCGACGTTTTTTTTTTTTTTTCTTTTGCTCTCCGGGGGTTAATCAAACGCAGCGAGGATGACGCCGGGCTAAACAACACCAGGCTCTTAATCCCCACCGCCATCCAGTTCAGACGCTGATAATGTCCACGGGTCTTAAAGGGGGAGTGGAGGGAGCACCTTTTTCAGATTTACTCTGTTTATGCTGTTGTTTTGCGTCTTTAAGTGCCCTGTTTTTTTTGTTTTTTTTTATTAAAGCCAGCCATCTTCCATAGGGCCTCGATGCTTTACCCCCCCACCACCACCACCACCACCACCAGCCCCAAAACTACTATTCCTATGCTAATGACGGGCCTTTACAAAGGCATTATTCAGCATTAGTCCGATTTCCCTCAAAGCCCGGAACGGCGACGAACTGTCTTGTAGCCATTAGGGCTTTAACTCGTATCAGGCACGCCACCCGCGAAGGGGTGGGGGGGGCGTCGACGACGGCACGGCGGTGCTCATATTTTAACTCGCGTCAGGATCAAATGGCAGGGGAGGAAACGGGACGACGGTCCGAGGAGGAGGAGGAGGAGGAGGAGGGGGGGGCGGAGGAAATAACGGAGCTTGGCACGGTTTGGGGGACGGCTTAAGTGCTTTTGAGCAAGCGTGCGACCGCGTCGGCGCATTTTTCTTCTCTTAATCGTTTGCATTTTGCATCTATTTAGTCTGCATCTTCTCCCCGTGGATGGCTTCTTCTGTGCGTGTGCGTGTGCGTGCGTGTTGGCGTGCACAGGCTCAGGACTCCCCACTGACCTGCTGTGTGGCTTACAGGCAGCCAGAGTGGAACCGGCCACATTACTGTTCTTACCCTGCCATCTGCTGGCTCACATCATCCTCGGCCCTGCATCCATCCCTCCGTCATGCCTGTGCTCCTTTCTCTACTCTCTCGTCTCTCTCGCTCTCACTCACACAGACACATTTAGGGTTTTTTTTTTTTTTTTCCTTGTTAATTTTGCCCTCATTTATTCCACTTTCTCTCGGTTACCGTCTTTGTCTTTGTCCCTGCACTTAACCCTCTTTTCCTTTTATCTATTTTTTTTTTATAGCAGGGGGCATCATCCACCCAGAATGTCCCTTTACACCCCCTTGCCCTTGCACGTCGGAGACTAGAAAACAAGAGACTGGAGAGGTAGTGGCGGGGGGGGGGTTAACGGACCACAGGGAGGCGGCGGACAATCCCGATCGGGAAAAAAAAAAAAAAAAAGACAGAATAAATACGCACGGCGTTTGAAGGGGGTTTTAATTGAGGCATTTGTTATGTTTGAAAAGGTGAGATCCCCGGGGGGAGGGCGGAGGGAGGGAGGGAGGGAGGGAGGGAAGCGGCGGGCCTATTCATATTCTCAGACGTTTGTGAAGAATGGCATTTTTTGACTTTCCCCTTTTAAAACCTTAAATGGCCTAAATATAGAGGAGAGGAGGCAGGCAGGGTAACTCCCTGCACCTCCAGGGTGGTGGTGGTGGTGGTTGTGGTGGTGGGAGGGCCCTGAGTGTGGGACAGCGGTCCGCACTCAGGGCCATGACGTGAGGGGTCAACTGAACCAAAATAGAGGAAACCAATATCCTTTCAACGACAGTCCTTTTCTTTTTTCCGACTGATAAACAATCCATTTTGTCTTTGTTGTTTCTAGATAGACATCGTCTTCTATTTTATTCATTTTTTGGGGGGGGAAATACCTGCTAATATCAGAGGTGCTTCCCAAATTGCACACCACTGGACCAAATACGCGTTTCCTTTTGAGTGCACAACAGAGTGAAATGGGGTCACGGTGAAAAAGAAAAAGAGAAAATTCTACGTGATAGTAGTGGCGTGTACCTCACACACGAGCAAAAAGGTAAAAAGTAAAAAGTACCAAAAAAAAAAAACACAACAAAACAAAAACAACCCAGCAACATTACTTTCAGAAAGTGCAAAACAGCCGTTTGAGAACACACTACCACTAGAAACAAGTACTTTGCATACAATTCCATCGTCACGAGGACGTAATTCGGGACACGGTTTCCTCATGTTTCGCTCTTGCTCTCTCTAAAGTTTCGTTGCGGTTAAGCTGGCGATTCCCCCCCCCCCCGTTTTCATTTCCTTTATTTTGACAGTCCGACCACTGACTTCCCTTATTATGCTTAGCTTGTCGTCAAGTTGTTGTTGAACAGGGATGACACCGTCCCCTGGGGGAGCAGAATACGCTAGGTGTGCATCCATTTATTTGCCTTTCGCAACGTCTTTCCAGCTTCGCCCCCCCCACCCCCCACGTGTTGCAGATGTGCGTCCTCTCCATGGTGCTTCCCGTCACCGCACGCGCGGACCGTCCACCTGTCATCCGGGATCTTCCGTGGCGAACCGAGCCATAAATTTGTTGCGTGTCGATGGCAAAGTTTGCTCCCTGGGAGACACCCGCAGGCCAAACAACCCCTGATGATCCAACGCAATCAAGCCTCGTCGTACCACGTCGCTGGAGGTAGCGCGAGAACCCCATTCGTCATTCGCCAGTTCGTTTTTCATCGGCGGCGGCGGCGAGCGCTCAACAAGTGCCGCGCGATAGGGCGGTGAAAGGCAGCCGGTGTCAGTTCTGCAAGATGAAAGCGGGCCCTTTTGTTCCTCTGGAAAAACTTAGATGGGTATTTAAGATAAGGAGGGGAGTGCCAGCTATGTGACGGAGATCCACAGGAGTCGACGCTCAGCCCGCTTGAGTTGTGACAGAGCAAATCTTTAATCAAGTCCCCCGCCTCTGGTCGCTAGCTAGCATCGAGTACCTTCAGAAAATGCCATTTTCACATTTGAGTTCTGACACGACGAGGCATGTTGTGACTGCCAAAGTAGAGCAGCGTTGAATTATAAGTGTAAGCTATCTAAAACAAAAGGATTTCGGGGGGGGGGGAGGGGGGACAAAATCGTGTACCGCTGTGTGAACTGCAGGCACACGCAGACAAATTGAATATCCTTACAATCACACGAGCACTGGACGCTTACGATCATACGTATTCATCAAACGCTGATAAGCGTATCGGGAATTATTTGTCGCACGCGACGTAGCTTCACGGGCTCATTTGCCATTAAGGCGCACTTGTAATATCGGCGGGAGCGTTGCTGTTCAAGTGACCGAGTTGCTGCGCGATCTGTTATTTAGACAGGTTGGATGCACTTCCTCACAGCCTGAAATTTCCCCCGGGGGCCCTCTTCCATTTCTCACTGTCATGCATTTGAATCTTTTTTTTTTTTTTTTTTTTTTCCCCCTTTGGAGCCGAACTCGTACAATTACCGAACATTCGCCACCTGCCCGACTTAGAAGCGGCGCGGAGAGGCGTCGAGAAACTAAGGGACGGAAGGGGAAAAGCGTGGAAAAGGTTTTAATAGGGGGTATCCAGTCACGTTTAGGCCATTTAGCTTTGTTTAAAATCAGAACCAATGTCAAGACTCAACGATCTCACCATGTAGTGATTAATCAGGAGCAAAAATTGATGTGCTTCTTCAAAAAAATAGGAAGGATCCCTCACCCCCCCCCATTTTTTGACCCTTTTCCAGCTGTTGTTTGATCTCTTCCAAAAGAGAGGAAAGGCCCAAAGCTCCAAACAGTGCAGGAATCTAAAGGAGGGGGTATTTGCAAAATATTGTTTTTTTTTGGGGGGGGGGTGTTATATTTCTTAAAATGGTTAAATTAGCAAAAAAACAAAAAGAGAGAAAACTATCATTTTGGACACATATTTTGCTTTGAGGGGGGGGGGGTCAAACTGCCAAAAAATACAAAAACACATGCTGGTTGAAACACGTCCACACCCACCCTCAACTGGATTAATTGTGCTATGTTATTGCATGTAATCTGCAGCTAAACGACCACACATTATCACTTTCCATGTAAAAACACTGCGGCTTGAACGTCCAAATCCCCCCCCTAAAACAGCTTTGAAAATAAACCTACGCCGACTTATAACTGTGCGCCACTGTGTATCTGCGGCTTTTCCCCTCATGAATAAAAGGCCCTGTGTGTGTGTGTGTGTGTGTGTGTGTGTGTGTGTGTGTGTGTGTGTAAGGTGAAAGATTAGTCGCCCTATGGCGCTCCCAGTCGCTCTCCTCCACTCCCCCGCGCTACTTGTTGGAGTCCCTTAACGCCGACATCCAAAGCATAAATATATTATAATCTCATCAGCTGTCCATTTATACAGGTGTCGCCCTGACGCGCAACTTGATTTCCAGCAGGGGCAGCAGGTTTTGTGTGTGTTTTTTTTTTTTTTGTGTGTGTGTGTGTGTGTGTGTATTTTTTTCCCCCCTTTCCTGTCCTGTGGCGGCGGCGGCGGCTGAAGTCGCAGCGTTATTATCAGGCAAAATGTATTCATGATAGCAGAGGTCCGAGTGCCCTGTGGGCTCCGTAATACAATACCAGGCCTCTTTATCAAATTTAACAGTTTATTGGAAACAGCTTGTACACATGATTTAGGCACACAGGACGGTGCAGCAGGGCTCCGGGTAACACACGCTCTCTCTCTCACACACGCACACACACACACGCACAGGACACTCACTCACACATTTAATCACACTTGCACCTCTCACTCCTCCTCCTCCTCCTCCTCTTTCTCAGCAGCATCCCGGCTCTTCCCATCATATCTCATGCAAACTTCTCATGGGATGAGCCAGTGTTGTTGTTTTGTTTTTTTTTTCTTCTGTGTGTGTGTGTGTGTGTGTGTGTGTGTGCCAGCCTGATGTGCGTCTTTTTTTTTTTATGTGTTTTTGTGTTTGTTTTCTCTAAAGAGCGGCGCGATAATAAAAGCGTGACGTGACAAATGGACTCGGTGCCCTGCGGCCAGATTTAAGTGATAGGCTGCTGAATGGGAGCTCTCCTCCCACCTCATCTGTGTGGTTTTTTTTTTTTTTTTTGGCTTGTACGCGCAAATGGATACAGATGTGAACGTATTAAAAAGGAAAAAAAAACAGAAGGAAAAAAAAAAGTCGAACGAGTGCAGATTTACAACAATTCAACTCCACGTTTATGACCTTTTGTTTTTAATAAATTCCCTTTGGTATGTGATGGAATATCTATTATATTTTCATTTGTTCATATTTTCTCCATTTTCCTTCAGGTGAAGAAGCTCATTTCGCCGAGCTCATGTTATAGGATCATTACTGTGCATTTTATTCGAATTCAAAGCAAAACATTTAAATTAGAAGAAATTTGCAAGAATTGCAAATTTCAAAATCACACACACACACAAACACACACACACACAAACTTCTAAACTTTAAATTGATTCAATTAGAATTAAATTACAAGGGACTGATGCAGGCCAGGACGGGGGGGGGGAAGGGGTTAAGGCAGTGTGGGAAAGTTGTGCAGCTGTCGGAAAAGCCTCTCGTTGAAAAGGTCTGCAGCGTGAAAAGAGGTCTTTGATTACGAGCGATTGTGTCGCGACTTTGCATGAAAGGGGCAAGACCGTCGACGGCCGCGAGGTGCGATATCATCCGATACGACGTACCAGCGTGAGAATAAGAGCCGCGATGCAATTACGGGAACAACGGCGACAATTAGAATCACGTGGGACGTTGCGGTGGGGCGCGAGTCGAGGCTGCGTCACGTCGGCACCGTTTGTCAACCCAAACAAAAACGGTAGCCGCCACAGTAGTCATAGCAGTACCGGCGGCACCAGGGGTAGTCGTAGTCTTTCATCTGCTTGGGTCAGTTAGCAGGAAGCTGATAATGTTTTGTTCCTGCTTTTCAAGCACTACGGGAAAAAAAGCGCCTGTGGAGATACTGTTTGAGCAGCAACTGTGTAGTATTGAGATTATAGAAGTAAGTAGGACGATGATTCTTGACGCAGTTGATATGACTAAATTTAGTATTGTTTATAGGTAAGGCATAACTGATTTAAGGACTGTAGTACTAAACCAGTATTAAAAAAAAAAAAAACTAAAATGAACAATAACACAGTGGTAAAGTTGAAAGGGATGCATGCGTAGGTATGAAAGCATCTCCTGAGGGCTGAGTCCGTGTTAATATAAACGTTAAATAAAAACTAATTTGCATTCAACCGTTGATTAAAATGCATTTGAGGACCGTGTGACGACTCACATCTTTCACGAAATGAAAACCACCTTGGAGTTGGGCCTTATGTCGGTCAGTAATAACTCTTCTTCTTTATAACTCTTTGTGTTTTCCCCTGAATGGAGAAGCATCTCGTTCACACTCACGTGTTCCCTGCTTCAGTTCACTGGCACTTTGGCGAGACAACATCCTCGCGGTGGCGTGGAGTCTTCACCACCGCTTCCAGATCTCCTGTGGGGACGGCAAATGGAAACCACCAGTTGGGTTGACTAATGATTTCAAGGGACGGTCAGAGGTCATGTGCGGCCTATTAGCGGTTCCCTTTTCTTTTTCTTCCCCTCCCCGCACCTAACAGAAAGCACACCGAGGCTCTGTCCAATCAGAAGCCGACCAGGAGTCACCTGGGGCCTGAAGACGACGCGTCTGGTTAAGGTTAGAAGAGGAGTGGATGCTGATCTGGGGTGGGTGCGTGCGTGTGTGCGTGCGTGCGTGCGTGCGTGCGTGCGTGCGTGCGTGCGTGCGTGTATTTACATGGTTCTCAGTGTGCGAGCGCATGTGTGAACAAGCGGCAACTTTTACCTTCGTGTTTAACTTTCAACTAGGCAAAACGGTGGCTCATAAAACCAACCAAGACAATATGTTCTGAAGAACCAAAAGTCTGACAAGTAAAAAAAAACTTTATTTATTTATTTATTTTTTTTAAGTAACACAATCATTTCCCCCCCAAAAAAACCTGTTTGAAACTTTAGACTTGGCCCACCAACAGAAAAGCTAAGCCGAGTTTTAAAAAAAAAATAAAACACAAAAAAGTGAAAATCCTCAATGTGCCACGTTTGCTTGGCACAGTAGCCTCAGGATGTAACAGCTAACATTCTACCCCCCCAACCTTGTATTTGCTAGCAAAAAAAAAAAAATTGCCAAATTCAAAATATTGACTTAAAAATGTTGCCAGCGCGCCGCGGCTTAAAGGTTTCCGGCGCGTTTACCGTCGGAGCTTTAAGTATAAACATTCATTAATCCTCTCAGACATCTTTGCCCTCGACAGGAGCGAGCTGCACAACGGAGGTTTATGTGCGTGGCGAGCTTCAAGCATGACTGACCCGGGACCTCGCTCTGTCAGACGGAATATTTGTCTGTACGCCGCCCTTGCGAGTCCTTGTGCGTGTTTTTTTTTTCTCCCCCCCCCTTCTTTATTTCCTTCTTCTTGGCTTGTCTCTCTTATCCACTTTTTTGCACCTATTCTCTTCTTATCTATTCCATCCCGTGACGAGCGCCGACTCCCCGACTGCGGCTCCCATCAGTCCTGTGGAAGCTAATTACTGGAGCCAAGTTGTTGAGGGGCTGAAGAGAAGCTTCTGTCTAATTTTTTTTCTCATTTTTTTTCATCACCACCGCCGCCGCCGCCACCCATCTCCCCCAAGCCCGAACGCTGGATGCGCACCAAGTCTGGCAGTGCCACCGAGGCGCTGTCTGCGGTGATAAAATATGGACGGAAGTGCTGCTAGGCAAAGCGTTTTATCAGCCAGGTTTAGCATGCGAGCGCGCGCGCGCAAATGAAAAACCGCGCCGCTATCTGCACCCGCTTGTGTGAGCTTAGTTTAGTTCAGCCGACGCCGTTTGTTGTGCGTGAATGTCTTTTTTTCCCCCCCCTCCCCCCAAAACCCCTCGCCCCAACCCCCCTGGGATGCGATCAATCACAAATCGCCGGTGTTTCTCTCCCGAAGAGCTACTGGCAAATTTCCTTCTGAATATTCAAACGGGTGTCTTTTCTATCCACCTTCACTTTGCACACTTTGTTGCATTTTGCTGCTTCACGCAATAAATGAACGCACACCTGCCGAAAGGAAAAGGAAAAAAAAACAAACCACCATGCATCTCGAGAAACTGGCGAAAACACTGGCTGTCAAACTGACACGTCGTTGCATCACAAGAGATACATTTTTTTTTAAAAACAAATAGAGATTACAGAATCTTTAAATTTAATTTTTCTTTTTTACACTTCAACATACAGAAAGTTCCACAACATACCGATTAAGAAAATTACATATAATATATTTCTTCCACGCACAGACGGACCATTACTGGGGGGGGGGAGGGGGGAGGCAAGGCAAGAGCCGGCACGTTTATTTCCAAGGGGCCCCTCTAAAATAACTCTGGCGCGCTCGGTTTAGTCTCCGGCTCCCAAATTGTCTTGATGAGACAGTTCAAGCTGTCAGCCACAGAGGGAGAGGGGCTATGACGACTGTCAGTGGCGAGTGGCGAGTACGGGGGTGGGGGGAGGGGGGGAACAGACGGTTGGAGGAGGTGGAGAAAGGTCAGGCACAGATTACACTGGCGGTCAGCACTGCTCCAGGCAGGAAACCAGAGAAGGAAAAGAAGGGAAGCAGAGATTTTTTTTTTTTTTTTTTTTTTTTTAAAGGGCATAGCTCAAAAAGGAATGGATGTCCTTCTGGCAAGTCAAAAATATGACCGGCATTAGTCGCCAGGTTTTTTTTTTAATTTTATTTGTTTAATCCGTTTTACCAAAAGTCCCTTGTGTGTAAACTGCATCTTATCCACGTTTAGCGACAACGTGCGTCTCCAGGCAGTGAAATAACGAGGCAAGTGTGAGCAACGCTTCTGGAAATTGCCCCTTTGTGACGTCACAAAGGGCGGCAAAGCCACTCCCAGGTTAGCGCCGGACAATTCCATCATCTCCGCTGCCTCCCCAAACGCGGAAGGTCCAAACGGCGTCATGATGAGCACGAAGCTAAAACTCAACGTTTTGGGCGTTGTTGTTGTTTTTTGGGTTTTTTTGGCAGGAGGCTGTAAACAGCGGGAATAAAAACGCTGTTTTCTCGAGATCTGCGGACTTCCACTGGATAATTGATCGCTGAAAAGGTTTGAAAAACAGTGTAAAATGGGTCAACGCAAGATTGCCGACATTCACACAAAAGAAGGACGGCAACGCTTCCGTGTGGAACTTTTGCTGCAGCCTTCATGAATGGACACAGATTTTTTTTTTTTTTTTCCACACCAAACTTAACATCTTAATGAGTTAACCACTGACCGAAACGATGTCACTCTCATAATAATATGAATTTGATGATGAATCTGATTTTTTTTTTTTTCATTCCCCTCTACCTTTCGTACATGCCCATTAACGAGTAATCACAAGAGATGCAATAATGGCGGTTGCCCTTCATTTCGACAGAGGGCAAGGTAGACACCGGTGTCCACCACTGTCTTTAGAGGAAAATATGATGGGGGGTTGGGGGGGTGGGGTGGCAGGGGGGGGCTTAGGTATTTGATGATGCGTTTAATTCACGCAGGAACACATTAATATGACAGTCAGCGGAGCGTCAAAGCCCTCAAGTAAGGTTCTCTCATTAGTATGTTTTTTTTTTTTTTGCCTAATTATTCAACAAAAAAAGAGCGAGAGAGAGAGAGAGAGAGAGAGGAGCTACATGACAGATGTATTGGCGTCGTCTAGAAGGGACCATTTGAATTTGAATTTGAATAAAAACGGGGCAATTACCAGGGCTCATTTGTGTGTGTGTGTGTGTGTGTGTGTGTGTGTGTGTGCGAACAAAATATTTGCCTCTAATGAGCGCCGACTCTGTCGCAGAAGTCAAACGGTCGGGTTTGAATGCTAATGCCGCCAATGTCGACTCCCCCTCTTAATTCAAGGCTCCGGTCACACTTGGCGCGCGCCTTGTTTGTTGCATCCGTTTCCTCAAAAAAAAAAAAAACAACACGCTGTGGGTTGGTTTTTTTTGTTGGTTTTTTTTTTGCCCCCTTTCTTTCCTCTTCCTGATTGAGACAAAGACGGTCGGGTTCGGTTTTGTCCGACTTCAAAGGGATTCCATTGGGGGTGCGCAACGCCGCGCACGGGCTCGGCGCTTGTGTGACGCATTCCGCCGTCATCTCGTTGGGCAATTATCTCAACACCTGAAGAAGTGCGCAACACTGGGCCTGTTGTCTCCTGGCCAGCGCCCAGACCAAAGCACCGAGGGTAATGACTGAATGAGCAACAGCGGGCAGCTTTTTATGCTCAACAAGGAAGTCTGGCTCTGGGAATTTGTGGTGACCCACGTTGTGTCCCGCAAGAACAGTTGCTCACTTTAAGCCGGCACAAAAAAAAGAATAGAAGCTTTGCAGGGGGGGGGGGGGGACTAAAAAAAAAAAACTTAGCTTAGCTTGAAATGCCATCGCCGTATCGGCGTTGACGGTTTTGAAACGTGTTCTTTGACTCCTCGATGGGAGTTTTTGCCACACTTTACTGGAGGTCAACGTCGACCGAGAGGTGATGCAGGTACCACGTCGCTTGATTAGGCGTCGGCCTGCAATTAATCACGCCTCGCAAAACCGCTCATTTAAGAATGATGATTAATGAGCGCCGGGTGTTTTGTTTGGTTTTTTTTTTGTCAAATTACACAGGCTTTTTTTTTTTTTTTAACGGGCAGCAGCTGTAATGTAGATCACCGAGGTCTGGAAGTAACACCAATGCTTAAAAGTAAGACGTTGCGCCATCATTGGTTCTGCAATGTTGTGGAGTCATGACGCAATGGACGTGGGAGGAGAGTCAACAAAGTCCCTTTGCTGCTGTTGTAGTGGATTAAATACGGAGGTGAAGTGACCGATGGCGCAAAAAAGAAAAGAAAAAAAAAGGCATCTAATGGTCGTCCGTTTATGATGCGAGTCAACATCTCAAATAAAGAACAATGCCGACACTCACGGGTGCGTTTGGCTCCGTTTGTTTTCGCATTTTTCGTCGGCATGTCAGGATCCCACATTAGTTTAAACAACTTCAAGAGGCATTCAGCGTGACACTACTACTACTACTACTATTACTACTACTAGCAGCTGAACAGTATCTCACTCAAATGTTCCGTCTTCAACTCAATTACTCAACCATACATTACGTATATTATATTCATATTATTTACTCTGGCAAAATTAGTTCTTAATCAGGCAAAAACCCAAAACAAAAGGAACTCCACCAAAGTTGTTTGTTTTTTTTCAGTTGGCAACGAAGAATAACAGAAGAGGTAACAGACGGACACTGTGAAATGTGGCAGTCAATATTCCAAGTCGTACCGGATGCAGTTTTTAGAAGTCTTTGGGGCATGTGTGTGTGTGTTTCAATATCACAATAAATATCACTCTTACAGTACCTTGCTTACCCAGTATTGTCGTACCGCCTCATTTCAACACTGCGACGCAAGTGACTTTCCCCAAACTTGTAATGCATCCAAATGCAAGGTGCAGGGTCCGAGGGGAGGAGGGTTTGTTGTGGGAGCGAGCGAGCGCGTGCGAGAGACAAAGACAAAGACGGGGTCGGGGGGGGTGGGGCAGTTGTGCGTCAGCGACTCGATTCGTGATGGATAGGCGAGGAGATCAATCGTTCCAGTGAGGTGATCCTATTTCCAGCTGGCAGCGTGTTGAGACAGTAACCTATGACAATATTAATCACTAACACAACAGCAGGCTAATTCCCACATGTAATTAGTCTACGTTTAATTCATCGAAAACTAGCACTTTTCTAAACTCGCTTAATTATGTACTTGCACTTAATTACGGCGCCCCCCCTCCCAACTCGCACCCCCCACCCCCCGCCGGCCCCCCCTTCCCCCGTTTGTTTTGAGCGCCACAGATGGAAAAACATATTTATTTTGGGGAAGGGGGAGATAGAATGGGGAATGGCGGCGGGGAGGGGGCTCCACCTGGGAAAGGAGTGGCAGGTCTCTGCTGAGTTGCGCCGCGTCTGGTAGGAATTTACTGGATTAGCTCAGTCACAAAATGTGAAATGAACCACATTGTCAATCACCCCCGGGGCAGAGCGGGAGAGGAAGAGCTGTCAATCAAAGCGGATCTTCAATCGTCCCATTCACATCGCCTCCTGGAATCAGTCTCTCCCGCTGACTGCTCTTTGACATTTAACGCACTGGGGCCATGAGGATGGGGGGGGGGGTCGGCGGGGTGTGGAGAAAGAAAAGGAAAAAGAAAAAAGAAAAACTGAGCCTCTGATCCTCCCCGTCTGTCTCTCTTTTTTCCGTCTTTCTCCAAGGCCTGTCCTGAATCTCCCCGCTTTCAGCGGAGGCAGACGCTCGTTTAGCGTGAGACGACGCGACAGCGGCGAGAAAACAACAGCAGAAGTTACCGTGGAGTGCGGCGGCAGCAAGAAGTATCAAGAGTGACATCTCAATAGAGGAATTGATGAGTTTCACTGCATGCAAGGACGCGTAGAGGGGCACAATTGACAACGCCAGATGACAATGAAGGAGGATAAATAAACAAATAAAAATTCTGTATTTTTTCCTAAATCCCAATTTTGTTTTCCCACCAAAAAAAAATCCTCTTTTTTTTGATTTTCAGGGAAAAAATGTTTCCACTTTTTTCCTTACATCGACGAGAAAGATTCCCACATCGCAAAGCAAATTCAAAAACTATTCCAACAAATCACAGTATTCTCAGTGCCTTGCTCAGTTCAAATGCTGCATTTGAGACGGAGATTTTAACCAAATTTCAATTGACTGGGTTTTTTTTTCACCCGACACAATAATATCACCTTCAGCAAGTTTGTGCAGCACACAACCGCAAGCGGCCCCTTTCTAATTGGACATTTTGTCCAGACAATTTGCAAAAAAAAACAACACATGGCCTTGCGCGTAAAAGTCATTCAGGAACTGCTCGAACTTGTGTTTTTCGGGTAGGCAATGACTTTTTTTTGGGGGGGGGGGCGGGGGACTTGCGATGCCCAGGTGTTCCCTCGCACGTTTAGCGCCCCCTGGGAACGTTCTCCTCAGACGAAAGAACGACCGGCTCCCCCCTTAAAAAGCACAACTTCAGTCGCGGGATATTTCGCGTCTAACGACAAATTCTGTTGGCTTTAATTGGCTAATTTTGCAATCCCATCTGCGATTCCCGTGATCGTGGAAATCATCCGGCCCGGGAAATAAAACTACCAATATCTCTTAAAAACAAAAAACAAAAACACTGCTAATCTGCAGAGAGATAACACCTCGGGTTGACAAATTCAACCGGTCCTCGCCGGCGTTTTTACCGGGGGAGGGAGGTCCCCCCCTACCCCACTACTCACCCTCTTACCTCGGCTTGTTTGTATTCCGGGGCGGTCGCCTGGCTCCGAGTGAGGCGGTACAGAGTCATTGCTCTTTTGGCTCGGGCCCTGACACCTCGTGCCCTCGAGTGCGGACTCCTTAGCCCGCGATCTGATCAGCATCTTTATAGTTTATCAGCCTCGGGGTTCAATTTTGGCTGGGGATGCTTTTACAAATGAACGCAATCACCGGTGAGCCCTTCGCATCCTGATTGCATCGAGGGGAGCGGGCGGAGGAGAGTTTAGTGGATTACCGTGCCACTTGGGGATGGAGCACAAACACGACGAGGCAGCGGCAGCACGGGGGGGGGCTTCCTCGCTACGGCTATTGGCACTCGCCGCTTGTACTCCGTCTTATTTGACTAAAATAATATAATTGTCTCCCGCCTTATTGCTTGTAAAGCCATCTTCTGTCTGCGGGCTACGGGCGCGCTCGCAAGCGCCCCGTGATCAATGCACCCGCTAACGGAATCAATTCTTGCAGGAACACCTCGCATTTGTGAAATGATTCCGGCAAGACATAGCGAAGCGGCGCCCCTGTGATGTTGGGGGGGGGGGGGGGGGGGGGGATTAGTTTAGTGACTTGGACCCTCCAGATGCACCGAGCGGCGGCGGCGCGCCGACTCGCCCATTTCTCATGTTCCGCGGCGTGCGTGCGAGTTGAGCCAAATGGGGATCCTGGGGAATACGCGTTCATATCTCGGGTTATGGGAACCATCCCTCCCCGCGTCTTCAAAGGTCCGCTTCGTGTCCGCCGCGCCGTCGTTCCCGCCCAAATTGGTTTCAACTCCGCTAGGGAGAGCGTCGGAAACGCTGCATCATTTGTGCGACGGTGCGGAACAGCTTCCATTTGCTTTTTTTTTTTTTTTGCGGAGAGTTGATCAGTCGACGATGAGCCGCTCTTTCGCTGTGTTTTTGCGATCCATCAGGTTTATTTATGACCGTGCGGCCCACCGCGCTAACCCATCAATTTGCGCTGCGGTCCGACCTCAGGGTTCTTACGTCTCAATTCAGCTACAGTATATAAGAATTCTCGGCCACGTATGTTTGTCTTCGTGTCATCAGGTTTTCCAACCTATGTGACCTATTGAAATGAGTTTATTTACATGGCTAGGAGGCACACGCTGCATTATTTTTCTATCATTTTATCAGATTCAATGGAGGATTGCTGGCATACTTTCCCTTGTTTCTTGTATCTGTTGTACATTTCCTGATTCTTATCATCGAGCTATTACAGATTATTATTTTTGCATTGATGCTGTTTATTTTTCATTGATTTTTTTGATAGATGAGATGTGGAGAAATAGCAATTGGTTGGAACCACTTAGCCACTCCTATTTAAAATGTCTTCTTCTCGACAAAGGTCTCGCACAGAAACGTACCGACCAATTATCTTGATCGTCCTTGCGAGTCAGCAACTGCGCGGGATTCTTTCTTGCACAGTTTCAAAGTCAGATTTCCATCTTCCTCAATGTCTCTCTCAGCGCGCAAACCGACTGCCACGCAAAAGATCCGTCCACGTCCGCGGTCTTTCGCACGCAGCCGACCGAACGGATTGACGTCCAAGAGCAAATTCCTGAGTGCCCGATCCCAGCGTGCAGCCCGTCCTCTAATTCTACAACTAAACAATGATATGAGAAGTGAATTATGGCAGGCCTCTGGGGGGGGGTGGATCAAGGGGAGTAATAAGCCAAAGAAACGATTACCGAGGGAGACTATGGGAAAAGACCCCTCTGGAGGAAGAGGGATGAGCGAGGGGGGAGAATGGAGACGCGGGATCAAGCCAAAGGGGAAACTATTCTGGCAACCATCGACAACCGGCAGTCTCAAGTTTGTCTCCACAAGAGGTCCGGTGCTTTGTTTGTTTGTTTTGGTTTTTTTCAGATTTCGCAACACCCGAGAACAAGACCCTCAAAATTCTCAGCACTCAGTCACCTTCAATGTGCTCGGAGAGCCTTCAGCGAAAGCAGTGTCTGGTTTAAATCAGCGTGGAAAATTTCCCTCGCAAAGCGCCGTTCAGCCTCGAGTTACCCTCGCAACGACGGGAGGAGGACACTTTATGCAAATTCCCAGGTGTGCTGCACCAGCCGTCGCTCCGCCGCTTGGACCCGCCGCTTGGGCTCGATTTTTGGAAGCCTCGGCCAAAACGGCGTCCGCATGATAGCATCGCCCGGCCCGCGATCGAGTTACGTCGCGTTATTGCATTTGTAAGTTGGGGTTGGGCCGGGTGTATGCGTCGGCGGCCGGCGCAGTTTCAGGCTCCACCTGGGAGCATCTCAAGCATCGGGAGAATTCGCCGACCAAAATCCTTTCATTTCCTTCGCGAACCACATGTCATGTTCCATATTAGTCGGATAAAAGCACGTATGTGCCTTCGCGTCTCCGCCTCTCAGATCTGGCCGGCGACTCTTCAGAAACTGCCCTCTTTCATTTCCAACCCCTTTCCTCCCCCACTCCCTCCACCACCTTTTCTGCCCTCCCCCTCCATCTGTGCTCTGTTTATACTCCTGCAGCCTCGTCTCGTTTTTGTCTTTTTCTCCTCCTACTTGTCTTTCTCGCTCTCCCCTCCGAGCCGCCCCGCTCCGCAGCGCCGGCCCCCAGTCCGTTCTTTGGGTAGCGCAGGAAGTGAAACTGTAACACAGAGTTCACTTGTAATTGGCCACGGTCACGCTAACCAAACAGGAAGGAATCTGCAACTGATTAGAATTTTTCCTCCTGCAATAATAGTACCCAGTCGGCTCAACCCCCCACCCCGAGAAAATTAATTACATTCGGGGGTCTCTTCCCACTATTGCTTTTCCTGTTTTGAGGACGCGTTGTAGAGAGCAGGGGAGAAAAAAAAAAAAAAAAAAAAAAAAAGAACGAACACAGACAAGCTCCTTTTTTTCAATTACAGCGAGACAGGGAGAAGGCATAAAAGGCTCAGGAAGCCGAGGCAGACAAGCATCTAGGCAGCGCTGGTCGGAGCAGTCGGGAGGCAAAGATTGCTGAATAATCTTTTCATGACTCACTCTCCTTCTCACACACATTTGGCTCCGAGTCTTCGTGAGGCCTCCCTCTGGCCGACTCTAACCCTCAGTCAATACCTTTGCTCTAAATTTAAGCCAATAATATGATTTATCATTAAAAACCGCCCTTACCGTTTCTTACAGTGACACTCAAACATGCACACACTCCACTTTATTGGACACTTAATATGGGTGTCTTTATAAATGTAGGAAAACAGTGATTTTTTTGTGTGTCGACTTCAGAAATGAATCAAAATTATACTCACCAATTCAGCAACACTCACCTTTAAATTCCACCACCATAAAAAAAAAGTGTTTTGATATATTCTAATTAAAATAAATAAATACTTGCAGCCAGACTTTTTCATATACATTTGTCATCTATCATTTTATTTCTTCTGATCTTCACATCACCTCGTCAATACGAACAGACGCAACCATTTAATATCTTTGGAGAGATTACAGATATCACACAAGAGTTTTTCTTACCTTCACAGTTCATTATTGAAAGAAAAAAAAAAGTTTGGCTCACACGTCCTCGTGTACACAAAGTGAATTACTCAAAAAGCAAAACTGAAGTCTTGCACAACAAAATGCACATGTGTAATGCAACCGTGTGTGTGTCCCTGTGTTACATGTGGAGTGATAGGAGGCTTTGAAGTCCGTTTGGAAGGTCAATGGAAAAAAGAAAAAAAAAAAAAAAAAATTTTAATCTATTTTTATTTTTTTCAAAAGCACTTTTTACAGATAAAAAAAAAAAAACACACAGACAATCGGAACCCGTTTTCATACAAGCATGTCAGTCGGAAGGGGGTTGGTTAAGCAGACAGGAGCAGCGGGACGCCGCGGCGGCGTGCGGGGAAAACGTTCGACATACTGCGACGTTCAGCACCTTTCCGAACGCAGTGAAAATAAAATTGAAAAGATGCGTTTTTCATCTCATCTTCGCTCGGAGAGAGCGGGGCGGGCGAGGGGGAGTGTGTGTGTGGGGGTGGGGGGGCTGCTGGGGGTTGCTGCTTCAAAAATAAACGGATGCTTAACATTGTTTTTGATGTCCTATATTTAAATTGGTACGCTCACTTACATTACTCCCTTCTGCCTGGGTCTCGGAACTAATCCGATTGATATGGAAATGGGACGCTCCGTGTCATGACGGAGTTGGGATGAGAGCGGCAGCGACAGAGTTCCCAGGTTCGCTCCGACACGGAATATGCTGAAGAGTGATTTTTTTTTTTCTCTCCCTCTCTCTTCTTCCTTTTTTATTAAATTGTTTGGCTTCATGGTATTGGTTAGGGCGGATTACACGGAGCCGCTCGGCACCCTCGGCGCGAGCGGCTCCGTTCATTCAGCACAAGAAACTCTTTGATGCGGGACACGTTTCCCACCCTCCAGAGGTTAATCGGAAGCAAATTAAGTCAATATTGGGATTGGAGGTTAATGAGTGGATTTCTTTTTTTTTATCATTATTATTCTCTCCTTTTGAAGAGGGTTTAACTCAAAGGTCCATAAACATGTTTTTTTTTTTTTATATCTACAAAAAATAATAATCAACTGGTGAAAAATAAGTTTTTTGGGGATATTTTGAATATTTGCAAATATTTTAGCATTTTTGATCCAAGTGAGCAAACACAGGCGATACCGAGCACAAGTGAGCAAACACAGGCGATACCGAGCATAAAAGTTACAAATCAAGTCCGTCTCAATTATGCTTTTTCATCAAAAAAAAAAAAAAGAAAATTGTCAAACTGGGTCACAACTTAAATAACAGCACTTCAGAAATAAATCTCTAAAGTCAGTTGACTAAATAAAATCTTAGTTGATCGCCACTTGTGAAAAATGATATCGACGATTAAGTCTTTAAACTGAATCGTCAGCGCGGTGACGCCTGAAAGGCGTCTGCGTTCAAACCAAAAGTGTGCATTCGCGCACTGCAATCAAAAACCTCCGCTTTTAATAGCTGACAGCAGAAAAAAAATAAAAATAAAAAAAACACTTAAAAGCCACCGGCATCGCAGCTCATGTTTGTGGTATGCGGCGCGCTGCGGTTCGCGCGGGCAAACCAGCATTTCCAAGCGCCAGCGAGTCCTTATCGGCTGCCAACTACCCCCCCCACCCCTCACTTTTATCTTAACGCCGTTCAAAATCGTCACTTACCAATCCCTCTCCTTCGGCCGAGCGGCCACCGGACCGGGGCGCGCGCCGTCTGTCACTCGAGCTCGAAAAAAATGGGGGGGCGAATGGGCTGGAAACCGCTGAGGATGCCGTCCTGGAAGAAGAAGAAGAAGGAAGGGGGAGAGAAAAAAAAAGAGGAAATCAAAGTTAAATGAGATCATGCATGCCAAGAGAATGTTTAACCAAAGGGCAAAAAGGAAGCTGGAGATAACGTGGAGGGGGGGGGGGGGGTGAGAAAACCGCTTAACGTTGTGTAACTACGGGCAGCCTGCGCGGCGGAGAGGAGCGCTCGCTTGTGCGCGTGTTTTGTGTTTTTCAGAGGTGGTGTCACTCGTCGTTACACATCAGGCCGTCATCTGCAAATAAAGAAACGCAAAGCCGGTTCTATAAATAAACAACGGCAGGTTTTGGGGTTTTTTTTCGGGTGGTGTTTAAATGCCTTCCTTCTTCGTTTTTGGACGTCAAGGATTTAAGAGGTCAAGAAGAAAAAGTCAAGGGTTGTTGTTTTTTTTCTGTCTTTTGCAGATATGGGAAATATGAAGCAGCGGCAGCGGCGGCGGCGGGAGCAGCAACAGGCATGTGCAGGTGTGCGGCGAGCAGATAAGCGGCGTCGCGCAAAGTTCATTCGCCTCCTCGCGCCGTGTCAAGACGGGACGTTTGAAGTGGGGGGCGAAACAATTAATCTTAAGCCTGTGATTGGAGGCGAGCTTTGCTGATCCAGATTTCCCATGACAAGTTCACTTCAAAAAGGGGGCTGGAATGCTGCCCGGCCCCGGCCCAGCACGCCCAATGGCTGGGATGATGGACAGGCAGACGCTTTGTTTTTAACATCAGACGGCACCACTGGGGGGTTGCGGGGCAGCGCGGGGGGGGAGGAGGGTACTGGAGGGAGGGGAGGAACGGGGGCTGTCACTTTTTTTTCAAACCAGTCAAACGTTTCTCACGACGCGAAGCGAGCAGGTGCACAAAGGCGGAAAGAGCAAAGAGCGTGAATGTTTACGTGGAATTGTGCACTGTGGTTTGAGGTTAACGACTCCCCTCCCCCCATTTTATTTATTGGCACTCCGACAATCAGCGGAACGGCGGACTCGCGAGGGCCGTGGAGAAAATGAAAACAAACAGGCCTGCCGTCTGTCATAGTTTCCTCACTGAGAGAGCAACTAGTCATTGAAAATGAGCGCAGAGTGCATTTCTACATCAGATAGCAGAAAATATGTACATATTACAGTGGTGGGGGGGTGGGGGGGAAAGTTTCTGGACGCCTCATGCAGCTGTGCAACTTATGCGCTGAATTGTATTTTTCAGTTTGACGTTTTTCAGTTTTAATGTCAACATTTACGCTCATGTCACACGAGCACTGTTGCGTTTGCTTCAGCATAAGCTGCGTTTCCGTTACCCCGAGAATTGCGCAAAACCTAAACGTCGCAATAAAAACCACCTAAACTTCAAAAAAAAAAAAAAAATCTCTCAAATATGGCTGAAAGGTTCTCATGAGGGTGTTTTTCAGAGGTATCGATGTAGTCCGTTGCGTCATGGAAACACTTTCGCGCATTTACGCGTCACGTGACGTGACGTACGTGCGGGGTCACATGACCAGTTCACTTCAAGTGAAAACGGTGCGGTACGTTTGGAACAAATGGCAAGAAAATCAACGCAAACGAACAAACGTAAAAACTTTGTTACACCGTTCGATAGAAACACCTGCAAATCGCAATTGCACTTTGTCGAAATTTTAGAAATGTTTTTGCCAAAAACTGTAATGGAATTGTAGCTTCGGACGACGTCCCGAGCAACATATTTAGAGTAGAGGAACTGCAAGAATTCAGTTTTCTTATTTTGTCTGATTAACAATAAACAACAACAAAATAACATTGTTTGTGTGAATCTATTGCGACCAATCCAAACACACCAAAAAAAAGAAATCTCTAGCAAGTGTATAATCCTAATAATAATTGTGGTTGAGTAGGAAAGCTAAGGGTATCCGAAAACATTTTTAGCTCGAGCATATTAGCAAACATTGTTCTGCGTCTGCATTCATTAAAGAAGTGTTCTTTTGTGGTTAAGAAATTGCGGTTTCTCTTTTGTCGCGACCATAAATATTGCATGCAATTAAAAGAAAGTAGAGCTGGAAATTGAAGGACATTACATTTTCAAAGGCTGTTTTGTTATGAAAGTAAGTGGGAAGTAAATAAGCAAGTAAGTAGTAAAACTACTGAACAAGTTTGTTCATCTTGCCTCATGTTTGCCGTTTGTCTGCGGTCCAACCTCAGTGCTTATCAGGCATCTTTCTCTCCCGTAAACTCTCTGCGACAGCGCGGCTGGAAACGACCGTGTCTGTTTTATGTTTATTCGATTTAACCAAGCATTTATCCTCCCAGGTATTTGTACCCGTTCTATATTTTTTTTTTTTTGTTCTGCTTTTACTCCTCGACTTCAGGCGAAGAACAAACGGAGATGACAAGAGCAAAGTTTCCAGTCGGCGAGCCGAGGTGAGGTGAGAGTGCACCGAGAGGGCCAGCCTGCACATGCCGCGGTCACGTGACGCATTCTTGCGAAGGGAACGAAGCGAAGGGTAGGCACAGATAGCGATCTCCTTCGCACGAGCCTTGATGTGTCTCTGATGGGCTCGGCAACAAAGGGCGCCGACGGTTACTCATCCGACAATCAACTGTTGCAGCGGTTTTACAAAGCAAAAATGAGGTTAATAATGAAAAAAAAATGTTTTTTTAAATGCGCGCTAAATTTGGATAATCCACAACTTTTCACCTGAAAAGTTGTCCATCACAAGGTGATGTCATGCAGGCGGAATACCTGTGGGTGTGCGCCATCAAGTCCCTGAATCATTTGGCAGCGCTCTGCATTTCTTGATTTTCACCGCCGTGAAACACTTCAGAAAGAATATTAACCCAGGAGCAATATCTCCTACAAGCAAAAACTAGTTCAAAGGCATTTTTCCCCTGCGCTCCCCCTCCGCCAGTCCTCATACTGTCCTGGCATCTAGTCAATTTCCAATTTGCAAAGACTTTTTACAAGATCTTTTTTTTTTTTTCCAGAGACGTTTTTTTTTTTTCTTCTCCTCCTGCTACACCACCCTCGGGCCAGTGGGTCATAATTGGTATGTGGAGGAAACGATAAGCATGTTTTAAAAGTGAAAATTAGGTTTTAATTAGGTTTAATTTTGCTTTTGCAGTTGCAAAGTGGGCATGAAATTGCAAAAGTCAAACTTAAGAGACTCCGGAATTAATATCATTTGAGGTAAAGGTGAATTGCACCGGCGCGATCATCAAGGCCGTGTGTTATTTCGCAGCTATTTTTAGCCCTCGTGCTTTCGCAACTTCACGAGTTGGACAAATGAAAATCATTTGTAGAGAAAACAAAACAAAAAAAAAAAGACAAGAGCGTCATCGTCGCACGCGTTTCACTCCATCAAATCAAGCTCGCGATTTCAGGACGCCTAACGCACCACCACGGATTTCCTCTGAAAATCCAGGCCGTGTGGCGAACCTGCCTGAGTTGCACATTAGCCTCATTCAGAAAACCACTGGCAGTGGCGACAGGATATTGGAAAGGAACGCGGGAGCCGTCCGCAGAGTAACCAAAACAACAGCCGGTCCAATATCCTCCTGTGTCACGTTGCGCCTGGCTTTTAGACTCGAATGGGGGTGGGGGGGAGACGCGCTGTCAGCCCGGCCTGGCCTAGCTTGGACCGGCCCGGGACGGCCGAGCCGGGCGGCCGGCCACGTGTAAAAAGCTGACGACCGACTTCCTGAGTGAAGTCATTTCCTCGCTAGACGTTCTGCACAAACACAGGACTAATATCCGAGGAGCGCGTGTGTGTGTGTGCGCGCGTGTGTGTCGGGATGGGGTGGGCGTTCAGGGGTGCTCGTCTTAAAGAAAAAGGGCTGACAGCATCAAATTTAATTTTTACCCTTTCGTCGTCGAGTGCAGATAAGAGAGTCGGCGGCCACGGTTAACAGGGAAAATATTATGATGAATGGGTTTTTATTAGTGTGTTTTTTTTCCGTTTCCCCGTTCCCATTATTCATGACAGTAACAATACGACGTCGCCCGGATGGTAATGATGCATGTGTGCGGATGCGTCGCCAAGAGAGAGAGAGAGAGGGGTGGGTTGCTTATTATGGAAACGGCGGCGTGATGAATGCGTCGGAACAAGTCAAACTTAATCTAAACTGCATTACGTGTTGTTTTGAATATACCTCCCCGATATGCCCATCTTTAATGTACTATCAAGTGCAGCCAACGGAATTGCTCCAGTCGCCCGAATTCGGAAGGGGGGGAGAGGCTTTAAAATACTGTCTGCGAGAAATGCAAAATTTATGAACGCCCCTCCCCCCCCCACCCTGCACCACCACACATCCCAGCTTGATTTATGTGAAATAATAATACACTATTTAATGCTTAAACATAGCTAGGAGCGATCCCTGGCTATCAAGATGTGCAATGGAGTAATGGGGCTGGAAGACAAATCACCTTGTGGACTTGTGATGCTTATTTAAAGGTGCTCAGGCAGATATATTAAACTATATGTAATTGTACACTAACTCTGTGCTGTAGGCAGAGGCGGCAAACACGGGAGGAGACCGGTCATGATGCAGATGGAGTGGTGTAATCAATTTGACTCAGGCACCGGGATCCACCGCCGCGGGAGGGAGGAGGAGATGAAAGAAGACCCCTCCACTGTGCTCTTACTCAGGTTTAAGGCTGCAGCCTGATGTTGGAGGGAGATTAAAATATTTTTGCCGGGGTCCGACGAGTCTACAACCACACTTTTAAGATACACGCCGACGTGCGAGTTTAAACGCAATAAATGGAATTGCTTAAAAACCCGGCTGAAGGTGAGTTTGCCTGAACATATTTTTTTTTTTATTCACATTTTGGAGATTTGCCTTGGAGAGATGTTGGGATCGGCCGCAATTAAAAAAATTACAACTCGACCAGTTTGTCCAAATTTAACTTTAAATTGGCTTTTAATTTGAAGGAAAAAAACCTTGAGAAACCAGAACAAAGTGTTTCCCAGTCAAAATATCTCTACATGTAAAACTTCAAATAGGACTTTGTTGAAAAGACCAACACATCAGCCCAGTCGCAGCTCACGCTTAAATGTTGACAGATAGGACGGCCAATCTGAATTTCAAACTCAAATCCAAACTCCAAATTTTTGGAGAGATTTCTATCGACGCAATCAGCCGTGACCTTTGACATTCCTACTTCCAAGCTACAAGCTACCATGAGCATTCACTGTAGAAAGAACCAACCATTGGGAGCCCCCAGGAATCAAAATATAGCAATTATAAACTGGCGGGGGATAGATCGCCACCTGCTGCAACAGGTTGGTTGTGCTTGGTTCAATCATTCAATTACCCCTCTGCCACAATTATTGGCCCCATTATTATCAAGTCGTTGAGCTATGAGTTTGGCGTACTCGTAAATATACGAGTACACCAAACCATACTATTATGCTGTATGTCATCTTCCTTGGCTTCTGAAGGCCAACGGAATGTGAAACGGGTTTAACTAAAATCACTGGGAGGACAAAAGAAAAATATTTACGTCAATGATGTCCGGGAGGTGTCGGGTGTAAGGTTAAATAAACCAATTCACTGAGCAAATTAGTTTTTTTTTAGTCGTGAAGCGTCAACTTTTAGGCGAGAGGACCACATTCGAACAGCCAGTGGTCACGCGGGTGGTTGACTTACGATTGGCTGATTGCCTCGTTTAATTAAAGTAAATGGCAGAGCCGAAGCAGCGAAAGCCCAGATTGCCTTGATCTGATGAATTGCCCCCCCACCCCCGCCCACCGGTTTCGCCACCAAGAGCAGCAGGTAGGGCAAATAAACAGGGTAATTACAACGGTAAATGAAACCTCAGCCAGGGTGGCTCACCCAGGACGTGCTTGAAAAAAAAACAAAAAAACAGAAGAAGAAGTGAACAACAGGCGTTCCCATAACTTGTTTTCATCACACCTCCCCTCCGTGTCTGCAAACAGGGCGAACCGGCCGCACCAAGAAAAACACGCAGGCACCTACCTACCTACCTAGCTAGCTACCCGGGCGCGCACGCTCTCGCTCGCGTATTCCAGAGCGGCAAACGCCAACCCGCAAGCCTGCACCCCTACCCCCCCTACCCCCTCTCCTTCTCCACCTCCACCCCCCCTCCCGGTGCATTCACGTACAATTATAGCCGCGGTGATCCACAGGTGTTGAATTCTTCTGGCAAGCCATAAAACATGATATGCATGATTTGTGCAGTCAGCCAGGTCTGTAATTTCATTCTCCTTTTCTTTCATTTTCCCCTTCCTGGGCCGCACAATCCATTTCCCTGCTTTATGAGAGCGCAGACACCCAAAGAGACTTTCAGGATGATTACATGCCCCGTGCCATGGGGAGGGAGGTGGAGGGGGGGTGTAGCGGGAGGGGGTGGGGGTGGGGGGTCGTTCTGAGGAGCCAACACGCCAGGCCTAAGAGGCATGTCAAACGCGGGTGAAAAGCATCTATTTGAATAAGGTTTTGAATATTTGAACCGCTTCGGGGTGCGCTTCATTTATCCTCCCAGACATTTGCGGAGCCGCAGCTCCCGGGCCGGCTTTTTTAATGTATACGTTTCGGGCCCGCTTGTGCGGTGTGGAGATGTACCATCGCGCACGGCGAGGTGGTTGATTTAGGACGGGGGGACGCGCGCCCTCGCGGTCGAGGGGGTGGGTAAATCAAGCGCGCCTCCCCGTGTATTTAAGAGGGATATTCATAGTTGGGGAGGTGGTGGTGGGTCCGGTTGGTGGAGAGCCGCCATGTCCTCGAGGGGCAACGAAACAAACTCGGCCTGCCACTTTTTCACACACACACACACACACACACACACACACAGACACACACACACACACACACACACACACACACACACACACACACACACACACACACACACACACACACACACACACACACACACACACACACAGTTTAAATGCCAAAAGGAAAGAAAACTACAAATTGAGTTTCTACATATTAAAAACTATTACGAGCCGTTCCAAGACTCTCACAGGCTTCTTTCTAATATCGCTTTGAGATTTACCAACGCAATGCCGCTATCGCAAACACAATATCTATGTAAATAACTCCCCCCTCTAATGGGTGCAAGAACCGCAATGGCGGGTGCAAAACGATAAATGAATGTCAGACACTAAACACGGGCCGCGCACCAGAATTTTTGCATAGCCTGCAATTCCCCCCCCCCCCCTTGAAGGAAATCTGTCTCCAGTCAAAACTCCTCCAGCCTTCAATCCGCACGTAGATAATATTCAGCGGGCCGCGGCATTAATCTCCGCCTGCGTGATTGACATTTCGTATCTGTGACAATGCGGCAAATAATTAAAAAACAGAAATCTTGAAAAGTAATAGCTTCTCAAATCCATTAAGTAGTTAAAGGTTAGGGAGAGGGGGGGGGGGAGAGAAAGGGAAACAGGATTATTGCTCACAGCGAAAACTTCTAATTAAATGACACTATGTAATTTGTTTCTCAATCCCTTTCTCTTTAGAAGCACAGCTCAGGTTAAATGAATGGGCAACCAAACACGTGTGTCATTTACCGTCACTCCGAGGAGACAACAAACAATATCCACCCCCCCGCCCCCATTTTTCGGCCCACGTGTATTTTGCGCACACGCCAGTATGGAAGATTGGATAAGCAGACGCGCAATGCCTGGTAAATTGTTTGTTTAATTACTTTGTTTTTTTTCCCCCCACACTGCCTCTCTGGTGTTGAGCAAGGCATACAAAGAGGGATGGTTCCCCCTCCTGGCTGCTCATAAGAAAGTCAAAGGAGCCGTCGCTCCTCCGTGCCTGCCCTCAGTGCCACCTCTCCACTCAGCCGCTGCTGCGTGACGCAGCGTCGGAGCTAAATCACTCGGCTTGGAAAAAAACGTGAAAAATTAAAAAGGGAAGACGGAAAGAAAACGACGCTTATCAGATTCAGAGTGCGCCATTAAAGGTTTTCCTACTCTTGGTGGTTGATACACTCTGAATTCTCTCGAAAATTACAAGATTTCTTTTTTTTTTTTTTGAAACGAGAATAAAATATGCTGGGAAATGACTGGCAGCAATTTAAAATTAGTTTAATTTGTTTTGGAGAAACAGAGCAAAACTCAGTGTGTGGATTATAAAAGTAAATTAGTATGTGTTGACACACAAGTCCTAATAAATTGGTCGTGATTTTCTAGAAGTGGTTGTAAAATATGATGTAAATATTATAGTATTTGTTTTGTTTCATAATTGCTTTCAACTTGGTTGAGGTTATAACAGACTTTATTTTGGAAATTCCTATACAAATAAAGTTATAATTATCAATATTACTGCCCTTTTTTTTGAAAATTTTTCCAATTATGGATGAACAACATACTTATAAAAACAGATCTACTCAGGTCAAAGGACAATTATTCGCTGTTCACTACAGTAGAATAAAACCCATTAGAATTTATACTGCAGTCAGAGGAAAATGGAAAAGTCCTGCTTTTAGTGTTGCCCGATTTATTCAATAAACCACTTACAAATGGTAAGTTGATTCGCAGCCTTAATAAGAGGCTCTTATGCAGAATTTCAGAGGCCTGGCGGTTTTATGCACTCGCTGGCCGTCTGATGACAGATGACCTGAATTTTGAAGCCGCAACGAAGCGGCTGGTCCGTCTCTGTTCGCTGGCAGAGAGGACGAAGGAGCGGATGGAGGGGGCGAGAGGCTGGGGGTGAGGCGAGCTGAGACGAGGGGCGGGGAGGGGGCGAGAGTAGCGAGCCTAGCAGATCAAAGAAAATAACATGGGAGAGGATATGAGTGCTTTGAGAAGTAATATAGCCGAGATAGCATCTGTTTTCCGTAGCATGCAGGAGGCTTGAGACAAGCCCGGGAATAAAGGGGGGGTACGGTGGGGAGAGAGCGCCTTTTAGCCGAGGATAAGACCAAACACAAATGGGTTATTAGGAAGCTCTCGCAGTAATATCTGGCAGACATTAAAAAAAAAAAAAGAAAAAAAAGAAGCTCTTCCTGATACGACTGGCGGCCCCTTTACTCATCCGGCGCTAAACGCGGACTGTCATTACAGGAGCCAGAAGGTGTTTCAACCTGTGGGAAGATTTTTAAACGAATACGACTTAAAAAACAAACAAAACGCTTTGAATGCCCGCTTGTGACAAAGTCGCATCGTTTTGACATTTTCATAAAGAGTTTGCGTGCAGAAGAGGAGCCATTTCATGCTAAATTTAGACCGTGAAGCAGAGTATGTGTGTCTGAACTACTCAGAAGTGAGAAGAGCCATTTTCAGGTTTAAACTGGAGGGAGGCAGGAGTGAAAACATAATTGTTTCATTAAAAAAAAAAAAAAAAAATATTTTGTTCATTTTAAAAAAATAAAATAAAAACTTTTGTTATATTAAAAGAAAGAATTGCAGCAATAGTCGCAACTTGACAGTTGGACAACTACGCCTCTGAGACACAAAACTCTGGGAGGAGCCGATCGTCCAGTTGTCCATTTTAATGTCTGTGCGCCGTATATCAAAACCATCCACCGCTTGTGCTCCCATGTGAGCCTCCCGAAGATTGAATAATGTCCTTCCTGATCCGCCCTGTAAGAGGCCATATTGGATCCAGATTTCACTGGTTCAAAAGTCATTTCATTCCCCTTTCGCCCTCCCTCTCTCCCCCTCGCCCTCTCTCCGTCCATCCCTCCCTCCCTCCCTCCTGCTTTATTCCTCTCCGCCCCTCAAAAACAGCCTCCCACTCCGCCTGCTTTATTTATTGCAGGTCCAGCGCTGCGGTGCAAAGCCATTACCGCGCATATGTACCTTTTTGAATAATCAATAAATAATTATTTTATTATTTAATAAGAGCCTATAGGCAGGAGGGGGGGGGGGGGTAAAAAAAAAAGTGGGAAATGGGTTTTATTACATAAATCCATCACACGTGATGAATGGGCGCACTTGTAAAGTTGGGGCGGGAAAGGGGAGGAAAGTAATCGGACGGGGCTCGACTGCGACGCCGGGTGCCGGGCATTTCCTACTGTTCGGGGGTTGTAAATGTGACATGTTTCGTCTCTTTGGGACCGTCAATTGGAGCGCAAGCGGCACGGCGGTGAGGCGGCCGTAAATTCAGGGAGATTAATTAACCCGGATGCATTTTTTGCGATGCTGGGCCGCGTCGCCTGGCTGGGCCGTGACCCCCCTGCGAAACAGAGTGCGCGGCAGGGGCTGCGGCAGGCGCGGGTTCGGGGAGCGCGGGCGTCTCATTCCCATTGAGTTATTAACAGAATTTTTTGAATAGATGGAAAAACTGTAGCCCGGCCATTTAGTGTCATAAAGGCCGAGGGTTGGCAGGGGTGGGGCTCTCCCAGGGACAGCAGGCAATACCATTACAATCAAATCTGAGACGGAAGAGGGATTGAGCTGTCCATTCTGAATTTTTATATTGTCGGAGGGCTGTGGAGGAAATAATGCCATCCCGGAGTGCATTAACCTCTGGCTGGGGGAAGGAGCCCGCAGAGAGGGGCATTTGAGGGTTTTACGATTGGACGGCAGGGATGAAGGAAACCCCCCCCCCCCCCGACGACGAGGGAGAGAGGAGGGATGGAGGGCCACGAGACGGTTTCGTGCTTAGAGAGGGAGAGACGGGAATGAGAGATTTATTTGAGTGGCAAACCCGGAAATGGCAGTGAGGGGAGGGGGGTAATGCAATAAGGCAGAGAGTCAACCGTGGACACGGATGCAAGGTAAATGAGAAGAACGGACACGAGAAGAGGCAGGATGTGTTTGGGGGTCCAAGAGATGTAAAGGCTGTGACAGTGGCCTCACTGGCAATAAAATCTAATTACAATATGGAGACGACACCAACACAGAAATTTAGTCTTCAAGTTTTGCTGTGGTTTTTTTTTTTTTTTTAGCTGGCTTTTTTTTTTTTTTTAATTAGTTAAAATCTTAACCACTTGACAGTAATTTTTCAAACAGTATTTGGTTAAAATGCTGATAAAGTAATTCAGACAAGTATGTCTTTGCAACAAGTCATCAACCTGGGGATTTAGTCTCTATGAGACGCACGAGAGTTAGCATGAGCATTCTATTCTTGAGCCAGTTAAAATGTGACAAAGGTTTTGGGAGGATTTGTTTGTTCAACCCTGCGAGACAGACCTTTGTCTTCAATATAATTCTACAGACAAGAACAAATTAAAAAAAAAAAAAGTAGATAACTTCACACTTCAATGTTTTTCTTCGTGTTTGTTTTATAGAAAACTTGAAATAGTTATCTATGACGACGAATTAATTTGGAAATGAAGTATTGGCCTTTATATTATCCGACGTCAGAGAGTTTCCCCGGTAACCAACGGGATAAACCAGTCCGAGTGCTTCTTTGAATAAACTTTGAATAATAAGTTCAAGGAGGGAAAACGAACGCGCCTTCGGAGCTTGTGGAGAAGGAGGAGACAGGAAGCACAGGAGCACTCACCCTGGGGCATGGATTCCACGGCGCAGGTAGGACACAACTTGCGGCCTGCGGCATTACGTCGGATAAAAGGGGCGTCAAGGGAACGTGTGAGCCGATAAACTGATGTATTGTCGCGGACGACTTCGAAATTCACCGCGCATTTTGCGTGGGGAAAGAAATTCGCTGTGTGAAACCTCGGGGATGACAACCGGTGTCAGTGATCATCTAATTAGCCTCGCCAGCGCGTGGCCGTCTGGACCAATAGCAGCGCAGTTCAGAGTTCACGGCGGAGCGGAAGTTGTTGGCTCCTGCTGACAGGGCAGCGAGCGCAGGCGGCTAACCGGCAAGCTAACGCGCGTTTCGTTGCGCTTTTGGTGGCTTGTCATCGAAAAGGAAACACAAAAAAGTGTCGGAAATGTACCAGAGATGAAGCCGCCACCGCCGGCAAGTCTGCTTTGCGGGAAATCGCTTCCACAAAAGGGGACACGTTTGCGTAACTAAACCCGGAAGTGTCGTTTATGGTAACCAGTGTGCTTCTGTTGCTATTTACAATTGGCTGAGAATGAAAGATAGTAATGTGTCGCGTCGTTTATTGCAATGTTGTGCTTATCTTATTCGCTATTTCCCTTGATGACCGGTTATGTAACCTCTGGTGGTTATCGACACAGTTGCATTCAACGCCACTTTATCCAAATCATTAGCATCCGGCTGCTATAGCAACCTAGCTTTTTCTGCATCAGTGCGAAACCAAAACTGTCAACGGTATTAGTTTGCAGAATCTATTTCTTCCACGATGCACCGATAATAGATGCAAATCATTGGCATCACAGGGCAATTGTAAAGACACACACTGTTATAAGGACCTTCAGTTGTTTAAGGTGCATTGGAGTCAGATATTTGAAAGAAATGCTGCCAAACTATTTATATATAGTTACAGCATTAAATACCAGAACAGCACATCTTTTATTTTTAATAAAGTCCGGCCATTATCTTTATTTGGGCTCCATAGAATCACCTATGATTCTACGATCACACTTATTCATTCCATCGTAGAAATGTGGGCATGTCATTTTTAGCTCTAGGTAACCTTTGACTCTGAGGCAAGCGGCAGTAAATGTCAAATTGAAAGTTGTGTGAATCTTATCTCGTTCATTTGCTGTGTCGCAAGTGTTTACTGTTCATTGTATTCTGTGTACCGATTTTATCCTCTTGAGCACTTTCGAGTGAATTGCACTTTAAATTTCCTTTCCCAGTGTGCATGCACAACGACAATAAAGCCACGAACAAGTCGGTCTTGATTCATCTGATGCCTACCTTGTGTCGTCACAGCTCCCGGAAGCTCCCTCAGAGACGATGAGTGCAAAATATGGTCTGGTGGGCTACAACAGTTCACGGAAGCACATCTCCATCTCCATCCCGTCCTCTACCGAGGTCATGTCGCCGCACATCAAGTCCGTGGAGGAGCTGAAGGTCCTGGGGATCAACCTGAGCAGCTTCAGCGCCCCCATGCAGTTCTGCATCTGCGTGGCCGGAGTCTTCATCTTTTACCTCATCTACGGATACCTGCAGGTGAACAGATGATGACATGGAACACCTCTCGATCGACAATGAAATGTTCATGTACTCGCTTGCTTGCTTTGCGAAATTGACGACTGAAGTGTGCATGTGACACTTGCGCAGGAACTGATATTTTCTGTGGAAGGATTCAAGCCTTTCGGATGGTACCTCACCCTGGTCCAGTTTGGGTTCTATTCCACGTTTGGACTCGTGGAGCTCCAGCTCACGCAGGACAAACGCAGGAGGTGAGCAATCGCCCACCCAGCAAATCACCCGAGCTGCTCTTCTTTCACTCACTCTTCACAATCACAAATAAAGGTTCGATTACATTTGGTCTCCCTGCTGTCCAGGATACCGGGGAAAACCTACATGATCATCGCATTCCTCACAGTGGGCACGATGGGCCTGTCCAATACCTCTCTGGGTTACTTGAACTACCCGACGCAGGTCATCTTCAAGTGCTGTAAACTCATTCCAGTCATGATCGGAGGGATGTTTATACAAGGTGAGCGGCGTCGACCGCGTACCCGCTTGGCTGCGCGTCTGCCAAGCGCATCCACTGGCAAACGGCACACAAAGAGCGCGCTTATTGTATTTTTCTCACTTATTTTTTCTTCTCCCAACTGAAACAAAACTGCGGCAGTTGCCCGGAAGACCTGCGTTTGAACTCGTCGCGTTTCCAATAACAATACGGGGGAAGGTATTGCGACGTCCCTCGCGATCGTTTCTAAAAGTTCAGGCCGCGCTGTTGTTTTAAAAAGAAAAGGAAAAAAATTAGGTCCACAAACCTTTAGGAAAGGTGAGGTTAAACATTTTACATTCCCCGTCAGTCGCCTCCCCTTTGAAGCAGCGACCACCTTTCAACCTTTAGTCGCTCTCTCTTCTTTCTTCTTTCTTTTTTCCATCTTTGCCGCTTGTTTCTGGTTGTCAGTCGGTGCCCACTTGCCTCCTCTGCCCCGGTACCACCTCTCTCCCTCCTTTCATCCCTTTTTTTCTGGTCCTCTCAGTGTTCCGTGTCCTTCAGTCAGACAGGTCGGTTATTTCTTCTTCTTCTTCTTCTTCTTTTTTCGCCTTTCTTCATCTCTTGCTTTTCTTTCTGGACCGGTAGATGTTAGAACCTCTGCCCCTCAGGGCTCGGAGGGGGGGGGTTTGGCATGGGGTGGGGGGGAGGGGGGGTTGCTTAGCGTCGCGTGGAAACTAGAATTTGCTCGCTTGGATCGCAGAGAGGAAAGAAAGTTGGAGCGAGGGATGGGCGGATGAAGGCGTTGGGCACGGGGGCTGCATCTGATGTAAGGCCCCTTCAAAGGCAAACGTGGGAATCAAAGCCCGGCCGTGGCCGACCTGATGCTCCGTCCCCTTGTCAACCTCCAGGCATCCGTCCGTCAGCCGCTTTCACCGGGATCCTTCATCCCCGTCGTTGTTTTTGTTGTTGTTGTTGTTGTTGTGGTCGTCTTGTTTCATTTATATTTTCCTCCCGACCGCTCTTTCGCCGTTTCGCGCGGCACATTCCGGCCTCAGAATTTGCCGCGATTGTCGAAAAGTTTTTGTCGTTAAAACTTTCGGCAAAAGTCCAAAGTCGGCGTCTGTTCAATTGGAGGAGGCGAAATGCCTTTTGAAGACTCCGTCGCCGTCTTGGCATCGCCGCACACTTTTGAAACGCCATTCTGTCGAATTGAAAAATCTGATGGTTTTTGCGTTCCAGGCAAGCGGTACAACCTGGCCGACGTCTCGGCCGCTTTCTGCATGAGCCTGGGGCTCATCTGGTTCACGCTGGCCGACAGCAAAGTGGCCCCCAACTTCAACGTGACGGGTACGTAGAGTTCTTTTGCCAACGCGCCGCTGCAGGCGGCACTCCGTGAGCGGTTTCACAACGCGCGTTGTCATCAACCTCAGGGGTCATGCTCATTTCCATGGCGCTGTGCGCCGACGCCGCCATCGGGAACGTGCAGGAGAAGGCCATGAAACTCCACAACGGCTCCAACTCGGAAATGGTACGTCGGACATGATGGCCGTTTGAAGAAGCCGCTCGCTGGTCACTCACCGGTCGCTCGCTTGGCTTGCAGGTGCTGTACTCTTACTCCATCGGCTTCGTCTACATACTCACCGGCCTGCTGTGCGTCGGCGGCCTGGGCCCGGCGGTGGCGTTCTGCTCGGAGGCAAGTACAGTGAAGGAGAATATGAGTGCGTAGCTCTTGAGGTCACGCAGCCTTGTCATTAGAAAACGCATTGAGTCCTTTACAAACACTCTCTTAATTCTGCATTTTCTACATGATGGTGACATTATTAATGGTCTGTTTTATATGGGGGGGATGTTATTTAAAGAGGCTTGGGTCTAATTTTATATATTTTTTAATTTATTTTTCTTTTCTTTTTTTACTGTGATATGGATCCCTTGGGTCTGAAATAAAGGAAGAAAAAATAAATAAATATATATGTGTGTGTGTGTGTGTGTGTGTGTGTGTGTGTGTGTGTGTGTGTGTGTGTGTGTGTGTGTGTGTGTGTATATATATATATATATATATATATAAATTTAGTTCCTTCACAATCTTGTTGATGGATTGATTGATTGAAATGTTCTCTTCCTCTATGCTCCCTGGCAGCATCCGGTGAAGACCTACGGTTACGCATTCCTTTTCTCTCTTACGGGTTATTTTGGCATTTCTTTCGTGCTGGCCCTCATCAAGCTCTTCGGTGCCCTGGTTGCAGTCACAGGTCAGTGGATCTTTTTTTTTTCTTTTTTTTTGGTCTTTCCTCCAAACACTACAATAGGCTGAATTTTGTTTTGCTTTTGTTTTTTTTGTTTGTTTTTTTTGGAGAACGCCATGGTTTTTGACTGATATTCTCACTAAATTGTACATTTATTCCAATCAGAAGTTTACTAAATATGCACTGGGAGGCAAACAAGACTTTTTATTTGCTTAAAATTCTTCATCATTGCTGTTGGTTAACTCTGTCATAGTTGCAGCAAAGCACGTGGGTTACTTTTGTTAATTGCATGGGGTTTTTTTTTCGCATTTGAGACTCTTAAATGGGGACAGAACCAAGTTGCACTTTCACAGTTTATGTCTTACTTTTTTTTTTATTATTGTCTTCTCTGTACTATTTCACTTTGTGTATTTCATCCTCTCATACAGCTGGATGTCTTACAGGAAGTCACGCCTGTTGACCTTTTGTTTTCTCATTTGTTCTGTTGGTGTTTTTTGTGTGCAGTGACCACGGGGAGAAAGGCCATGACGATCGTACTTTCCTTCATGTTCTTCTCCAAACCTTTCACTTTCCAGTAAGTACCAGCGCCTTTTAAACTTTGATCAGCCCTCACCCCAGCTCCAAAGTGAGTCTCCGTCAACCCCTCGCTCGGCGCTAACGGCGCCCGGTCTCGACTTCCCTGCCCACTGGCTTTCGTGCGGCTCTCCCAGACCTCCACCGCTCCCCGGCTCTCTCTCTCTCTCCTCTCGCCTTTCCAACTCTCGCTCGCCCTCTCTCCGACTCCTCCGTGCCGTTGGAAGGCTCTCGTTCCCCCGCTGTACCTCTGCTGCTCTCGCTACCTCTCCCGCTCGCTCTCCATCCTTGACTTTCGACACTCGGCGCGGCCCGCGCAGGATGCAAAAAAAAAACACATCCGATCTCATTCTCCCTCGAGCTGGATTTCGCCCTTGGCCGCCGGATTTACACTTTCTTTACGCGGCTGTACGTTAAACTTTTCTCATGTTAGGATTTTTTTTTGTTTTTTTTATTTTTTTAAATCTGCAAAAACTGCAAATTTGGCTACGCACCAGATTTTTTTCTTTTTTTTAATCTGCCAAAAGTGGAAACGCCAACTGAACAGAACATCAGATGGGTTCCACTCTGAATGAAAAGCCACAGGACAGGAAATTAAATGAAGAATACAATTCCAGAAGACCATTGCTTGCTATTATAAGAGCTCTGTCTTTCTGTGGGGTCTCCTTGGCACATTTAAATAGAACAGTGTTGTTGCATCAATTGCAATCAAAAGTCTTCAATCTGGGGTCAGAATTGATTTTGCTTTAGCAACATTAGCATTGTTTTCTGGCAAAACATGGCAACATGGGTTAGGGTTAGGGTCTCTCTTTAGCCGCGTTCAGACTGCCGACCAAAATCCGATTTTTAGCCCCTCCAGATTGAAACCGGATGGCTCTTTTGTCATCTGAACAGTCACAAATCGCATGAAATCCGATTTCGCTGTTGCTACTGCAACCTGTCAGATAGGATCGGCCCTAAAAATCGGATTTGAGGAGGGAATCCGATTCGAATCCGATTCACCTGCAGTCTGAACGCAGACTCCAAAATGTTCTCAATATTGTGTTTGCTGTACAAAACGCGACACTTCCTGTTTTAATACTCGTCTATCTGCAAGAGTGCTCGATTTCATACCTTTCACTTCCTGTTTGTCGACGCCGGGCCTCACGTCTCCCTCCCCCCCCCCGCCTCCCTTTCAGGTACATCTGGGGCGGCCTCCTGGTGCTCTTCGGCATCTTCCTGAACATCTACAGTAAAAACAGGGACAAGATGAAGCTCCCCTCCGTCAAGGACCTGAGGAGCTGGCTCATGACAGGGAAGAAGGTCCGCTTCCTCGCGCAGAACGTGTAAAGAGGGCCCGGCGGAGGTGCAGCGCCGGTGAGACTGCGCGCGCGGTCAGAGGCGGCGGGGTCGTGTCTACCGGACGTCGCGACGAGCTTTGCCCCGCCCCTCTCCGCAGACGTGGAGCAAAGGGTGGATGGACACACTGACCGCCAATTCAAAAAAAAAAGATCTGACTCACATTAAAAAAAAAGAAAAAAAGCTACACAGACGGCTCTTACACTACTGGTACAGAACTGACTGGAATTACTGTCTGAGGCAAAGTGAAGGAACTGTATCTTGTTTTTTACCGGGGAGGGGGGGGGGTCAAGGATTGTGGGATGTTTGAATGATTGGAATGACGCAAAGCCTCGGAGTCCCGCAAGGAACCGGTCCCGAACGACGCAAGGACCACTTTTTAAAGACTCTGGGAAAAGGGAAGCCAGCGCCTTAGCAAACCAAAACCCGCACAGTTTTGCACTGGGAACGACTCGTACTCTTAAAACCCGAGAGAGAGAAGAAGAAGAAGAGGAAAACGAGCGCAGAGAGAGAGAGAGAGAACCGTTAACCTGTCGTGCGTGAAAATGAATGTCCCTGGCCGTGATAAAAAAAGAAAGAGAGAAAAAAAATGAAAGAGGCGCCTCAGCCCTTTGCATGTGCCAGGAGGAAACATCAGACTTTTTTTCTAATGCATAATCATTGTGTCGATTAAAGTGGCTTTTTTTTTTTTTTTTTTTTTCTTTTTTGCATATTTTAAATGGTTATTTATATCTGATTGTGTCTCGTCCGAGGAGAAATGTGGGCGATGGTGGAGCATTGCGGGAGAAACTTTCTGCCGCAATCCATCAAACTGCCATCGTTGCTACTCATTGTGCACTTGGGGGTGGGGTTGGGGGGGGGGGCAGTTGGTCCACCACTGTTTTTACATTAAAACAAAAAAAGAAAAAAAAGTGTGACACTGTCCTCGGAGTCTTCTTTTTTTTTTTTTTTTGTTCGCCAACCCGGATTCCTTCCCTGCCCGCCGCTCCAGATAGGAGTTGAAATGTTGCCAAAGTGTGTGTGTGTGTGTGTGTGTGTGTGTGTGTGTGTGTGTGTGTGTGTGTGTGTGTGTGTGTGTGTGTGTGTGTGTGTGTGTGTGTGTGTGTGTGTGTGTGTTTATCCATCCATCCATCCATCCAGCGGCCTGAGGCGTGTTTGATTAGGAGTCCCAAAAAGCAGAGCGCTACTAGACGGGGCAGAAAAAGAAAAAAAAAACAACTGTAGCCTTCACTTCGCAGAGGCTGTCCGAGTCATTCGGACCGAAGGTGTTTGGACGCGATTCAGGAAGCACCCGGAAAAAAAAAAGTCGGAAGGAAAAACTTGGAGGGTGATTGGATTACGGCTGCGGCCGTCGACTGATTGTTTTTGTTATCGATTATTTTCTTTTGAGTGGATAAAATTTCTTATTTGAATGTCAAGTAAAATAATAGTACAATTTGAAAAAGCCGCCGGAAAACGGCAAATCACTTGTCCTCTATTCCAGAACTGTTCCAGAAGCAACTGTATAAAAGGTCCGAGCAGGAACAAAATAATACTTATCACCAGTTGAGTTCAATTAACGGCTTCAGCTGTGACCGATGGACGGTTTCAGCGCTGGAACACCCAGTCAGTTCGCCTCGGACGCTGCGCGCTCACTCCCGCGCCGTTACCGGGAGGGCCGGCTGCCGTTTCCAGCTTCCCCGAGAGGTCATTATGGGATGCGGAAGCCCTGGCTTGACCCAAGGCGGAGCACGTCGTTTGTCTTTTCACGCCGGGAGAACACACCTTACAAATCAGGCTTGACCCCAGTTAGAGCGCCGACAATTTGGACCATTTTTCAAACGTAAGTCGCCGCCCAGTCACGTCACCCAGCCAAATGACTTCCCCTGGCTTTTTTTTTGTTTTGTTTTTTTTTCAACGCGGCTGTTTTTGTTGTCAGCCTACTTCTTCTTTTTTTTTTTTTTTGCTCTCCCACGACTGTGACTGCTGCTGAGGAAGGAAACAAAGCAGGTCAGTCTGATGCAAGAACAAGTCGCGCACTGATCATACATCAAGTACAATTAAACAAAGTCAGTTAGTTGGAACTCACACGTTGATACATGGGCAACAATGGAATATATGGAAAAAAAATTCAAACAAATTCTGAGACGAATGGATGTCATATATCAGAACAGAACACTGCCATCTGCCAAAGCTATGACGACGATGGGCTGTGACTTTTACAGCCTGATGTAATAATAATAATTAGGCTGATGAGGAAGCTCGAGTTTGAATTCACTATCAGTGGTTGCTAAAGTAAACTCACATCAGCGTCCCACTTGTTCGTCTATTTACTTTGGGAGTGGTGCACCAGGCCAAACACACACACACACACACACACACACACACACGTACACACCTCGTAACCTAGGCCGTCCAACCTCTGCTCTCGCGCAGCTGCAGCCCGTCCTCATAAATAATGGCTGGTGTCCGGGGCTCATCATCCCAGCAAATAGGCTGCTATATAATATTTGGTCCACTTCAAATAGGCGGCTGTATAATATGTGGCCCGACCTCGCATGGCCGCGGCAGGGAGCGCTGGCAGCCCATTCATTATGGGTGCAAACGGTTTATTGTGCGTGTGTGTGTGTGTGTGTGTGTGTGTGTGTGTGTGTGTGTGTGTGTGGGGTGCTACATTGTGGGATGCAGAATGAGGGGTCACACGTGCAGCCTTCTCGCCGACTGAAATAGGAGGGAGACAAGCAGACAAAAAGGTACTGACGTAGCATAATGCTAACAAAAACAGTGTACAATGTTGTGGAAAAAAAAAACCTAATTTGTGCTTATTTGTGGCTCAAAACAGCTAAAAAAAAAAAAAAAAAAACTCATGAAATATTTGTGATTCTGCCTTCCAAAGGTTAAATAGCCCACATCGACCCATTTGTGAGGTCACAAAGGGCTTTGAGACTTGACTCATGTGGCCACCTCGCTATTGGCCCCTCGAGTCGCGTCGAACATACGGCGAGGCGTCCCTATCAGCGACATGCGAAAAACAAACAATCTTGCGGGAGGGCTGTAAACGGAGGGCTAAATACGCTGTTTGACTTTGTTTTTTTTTCACATGTTCCTGTTGATAATCCATGATATGAGGTTTCCCTGCCGCGAGGATCCAAAAAGCTAAAAATTAACAGAATATGGGGCCTATGAAAAAACGTGGCAAACTCAATCGTGAACGATGTCACTTTGAAAGACGATTTTACAGCAGCGTCGCGAGTTGCAATTACAGGGGTTGACCACTAGGTGCATTAGAAAACCTCCATCTCTTATGAAAACCCACCGGATTGCACCCTTCCAACCTTCTTTACCTCTATCCTTCCTTTTTCTCACCCCCTCCCTTTCTCTCCCCCCCCCCCCCACCTCCACACTCCCACCCAAACACTCATTACAACCAGTTCACTGCAAAACCAGCAAACTGCTGGAAAACTTCCTCCGACTCCTGTCAAAACCCACGGAATCGGCCTCCTCCGTCCTCCTCTACCTCCATCCTTCCTTTTCCCCTCGCCCCCCCTCCTCCCTTCCCCTCACCCCCCTCCCTAAGACTCATTACCACCCACCCACAGCCTCGGCGGCGGAGCCACTCCTCCCCGCCGCGATGCGACGGCCATCTGCTCGGCTGAGCCGCGCTCTCTTCCAGAAGCGCCCCGGGGCCGGATGTTTATCCGTCGTCCCCCTACTCGCTCAAAACTCCTCTAAGGATGCAAAACATATCAGCGCGTCGTCGCCGCCGCAATTAGCACAGGTGCCGGCGAGCCGTAAAGTGATCAGGAGAAACGGGAGGAAGCGTAATTGAAGTGGATTAGAGCGGAGAGGTGGGAGGAGGTAGGGAGGAGATGAGATAAAAAATCTGGAGGCTTGGACAGCGGCCCCCGTTTTTTTTCTTCTTCTATCTTTTTCTTTTTTTTGTGGGGGGGGCGGGGGGCGGCGCCGCTGTTTAAAATTCACTGCGCCGTGATTACAAGCCCCAGTTTGGTTTTTTTTTTCTCTTCTCAGTTTTTGTGGCATCGTCGCCGTTGTTTTTCCCAACAGCTGCCATCCCACATCTACGAGTGTGCTTTTTATTTTTAGGCAGCATTTGCAGAATTGAGGCGTTTGTGTGGGGGGTAAGAAAAAAAAACAAAAAAAAACAACAAGAAAAGCAAAAAACAAAACAGGCTTCTGGTTTTACTTACGCAGACGACTGTCACTTCTCTGGCGAAATCTTCCGGCCGTTCTTCCAGTTCGGCCCCGCGCGGAACATTTTTTGCTACTAGCGCTCGAACAAGGGGGGCCGGAATATTCCGCCGCAGTCGCTCATGAAGAGAAATTCTTAATAATAAATATCCCGCCAATAATGAATGTGCTGCCGGCTGCAGTTGTCTTGGGGGCATAATATCTAATTTCCTCCCGATGTTTCATATCCCGACTCCGGCGTGTCGACACAGTCCATCATTACGGGGCCCCAAAATGCAGGTTTCCTATCACTTTTATTTATTTTTCAGATCGATACATAAATCAAAGGGCGAGACAGATGAGAGCCGATGAATTACGGAGTGCCGGACAAACGCCGGATGCAAACTGCGCGCGGGGAGGCGACGAGTCCCGTGGGTGCCGCCCGGCTTTTTGGCGCCGCGTCGTGCCGGATGAAAAACCTAGCGGGGCGCGGCGCTAAATCAGACCTAACTTGAGTGTTAGTCAGCGACGTTTTTGAGGCGGATTCCCGGAGATGAATTCCGGGCCTCATTTCTTATATTTCGCGCTTCTACGGATGAGTCTTTGGGGGCTTTGACTGAAAAAAAAAAAAAAAATGTTTTTTTTTTTAGGATCACGTTAAAGAGGGATTAGTAAGAGTTTCTCCCAAAAAAAGTTTGATGTGCGTTTCACACGTCCATCTGGTCGAGAGCTCATAGAACTCATTTATGATGGAAGACGAGGCAGGTCATTGGTGGACCGACCGGATTAGAATCATTTTTTCCAGTTCAGCCAGGGAGCTGCAGCTTGCGGTTTTACTAATTATGCAGCACACAACGCGCTATATGCTAAGTCATATAATATAATGTATGCTACATGATATGATATATTGTGATACGTCATTAATTAGTGTACCGATTTTATCGGTATAAATTGCGATAAAGTTAGCTGCAGCAAGGCTTGCGATCACTTCCTGTTTTCTTCTTCTTCTTCGACTTGGGTTTTTAAGGACAGCACGGTTTGGTGGCAAGTAAAAAAAAAAAAAAAAAATCCTGAGGCTAATGGGAGGGGGGGGAGGGGGAAACGCCTCCCATTGGTGGTGTTGGGCACAAAATTAAAAATCAAGTCAAATCCAGCTGGCGAGCAAGTTCGAAAAAAAAGCTGGATGCGGGGAAGTCGCACGCCGCACGCCCGAAAACTGGGAAGGGGTTCAAAAAGAAGAGAAAATTCACCTTGGGGACGCAACACCGAGCGGCGGAGCGCCACGATGTGTGAGTCACCTTCCTCCCGCTCCATGCTCAACCGCACGGAAAAATGGAAGGAATTAGTTTGGGGGAGGAGAGCCGCGGTGGTGGTGGAGGGGAGCCAGGTGAAATAGAGCGTAGAGGAGCCGGGCGAGGGGTGCGCAGCCTGGCCAAACAGCAGCTGCCATATTGAATCTCTCGTACGCTGGGAGCCGTACCTGAGTGCGGTGGCGGCGGCGGCGGCGGCGGCGGCTATCAGCGGGGAGCGGCGGCAGCTGCCATCAGCCCCCATAACGTCAGCGCGCACCTCGACGCCGCACGACGCGCATATGTGCGCAGGCGGCGCGGGGGCGAAGCTTTGAGGGAGATCCCCGCTGACACTGGCCGAAGGTGGGGTGAGACCGGGCGGGTGATTGCGGTGGAAGGGCAAGACCGTCACTAAGCTAGTTGGGCAGTGAGGTCGCAGTGGGGGGGGGGAACAACAACTGTGGTTGAAGTACAACTGAGTTGCTTTGCTTTGGTTGCTAACGGACGACCTTTTGTTCAGTTTTGCAGCGTCATTCATGGTGGTTTTTTTTGTTTGGCGCTATTTGCCGGCTACGCTAGGTGTCCGAAAACTTTTTTCCCCACGGCTGTATATTAATCCTTTATCGAGTTCTGCACCAGCAGATTATTAGACAATTTTTTAAAGGAACTCCATTATCACGTTACAGCTACGAATAATAAAGCAGGCTATAAAACTCTGTTACTAGCTTACTTTTTTACCTTGCTAGCAGTTTTTAAGTGTCGTTAAGTAAACATGAATGGGTTTTATTAGGAAGGATTTAAGTCTGCTTCTCTGTCTTTTCCCCTCACTGGTCCCACATCCAAATTTCACTTCTCAGTATTAAAAGGCCGTCGCAGTTGCGTCTCGTCTCCCAAAGGCCGTCTGCGGCCGCGTCGACGCCCGCGACGGTTCCAACGCTTTGAACGGTCGCACCTGACTCCCCCCCCCCCCCCCAAAAAAAAATGGCGTTGTGGCGGCGCCGAGGATATGGAGAATAAACAATCCAGTTGTCTTCCGCGGCCCCAGACGCCGAGCAATTTAACGCATCAGCGGCGGCCGCCTATTAATTTCCAGCGGAAGGAGAGCGAGGGCAGGCCGGGAGCGCCGATCGGAGGGACGCCGCGGCCGCCGTGGTGGATCACTTCGGAGCCAAACGAGAGGCTGCAAATAAATGGATTAGAGCGCACGCACACACACACACACACACACATATACGCACACAAGCAAACACGTGTGCTTCATTCCTTTTAAGATTTCATTTTATTTTCACACACACCACACACACACATACACACTGGCTGTTACCGCATAGGAGCGTGGTGGTGGTACTATATATGCAGAGGGGGAGAAGGAAGGATACAAAAGGCCCATATGTGACTCTTGTCCTCGGGGTGTTGCATCGATAATAGATCCCCTCCCCCCCGAACCCACCCCCTTCCTTCTCCTGCTATGCATTCGCTGGGAATCCCAGTCGGCTTTAATTAGATGCACAGCCCCCTGAAAAAACACACACAACAAAATAAAACAACTAAAGAGCACCGACATCACTGGCGCCGCTCCAAACAACGACAATAACACCTCCTCACAAAGGGGGGGCGCTATAAATCCAGGGGTATTTGGACAGGAGCCACCGTTTGGGGTAGAACCCCCCCCCCCCCCATGCAACCTGATGGGAGCGTTTGTACGGCGCTAAATCACATCCAAAGGCGCCTCAAAGCAGTCTGTGCAATCAGGAGAAAACCTACCGAAACCCTCCAAAGTCCCCTGTAGGGGGCAACCTGGAGCAGATCCAGAGGGCGGTCATCTGCTTTGACCGGCTGGGGGGGGGGGGGGAAAGGAAATACCAAATGGATGAGATGAGGGACATGGAGAGAGAAGCGCTGGAGTTTCCAATACCACTGGAATTGTGCCGAAATATCGCGATAAAAAACATTGATAATGGAAACGGCTAAACTTCGCAAAACCTGTCAAACATCGCTAAAAGGTTTTGGCGCTCTCGTGACGTGGTTTTTCCAGACAGAGGTATCTCGCAAAAGTGTCATGGAAACACTTTTTTTTTTTTTTTCGCTTTTACACGTACACTGTATGTGACGTACGGGATCACCTGACCAGTTCACTTCAAGTGAAAACGGCGCGTTACGTTCGGATGGAAGAGGAGACGGAATGGTTTTTTTAACGAGTAATCAAAGAGAAAACTATGGCCGCCATTCTTGACGGCAAACCAACGTAAACAAACAAAAGCAAGCGTAATTCTCGTCAAACTCCCCGGACGAGATTTTGCGAGAATTTCGCACCATCGCATGAGATCAAAGTCAATGGAAACACCTGCAAATCACAATTGTGCTGTGTCCAAATTTGAAAAATATCGCTTTTATTTTTTTTGCAAACAAAAACTGTCACGGAAACGCAGCTATTGACAGAAGTAGTCAGAGTTGCAGACAGGCCAGAGTGAGTAGCAGGGTGAACCAGCAAGTGCATACTAAGCTCTCATGATACAGACGCAGATGTGTATAAATGACTAATTACACATAAGCGTGCGGCGTGTATAATGTTGCAATGTTGTATAATTATACCTAAAAAAAAAAAAAATGAAAATTTCATTCGACTTAGATGTATAATTGTGGGCCGCTTTCGCCGCTGTCCGTGCAGAGAGCGATTGTCCGTGATTGGACAAAGCGGGCCCGGCTGGTTGGCGTCAGCAGCGGTTGGTCCGATGCACCGTGTTTCATTATCGCCGTGCCTCATCATTACTTTTCCTCTTATTACAGTCTGGGGGACGTTCAAGGCAGTTCAGCCGAGCCGCAGATGAGGAGGTAGCCTCGGACCCACGCGCACACACACACACACACACACACACACACACACACACAGTGATTTCTTTCTGTTTTGGGGGTGGGGTGGGGGTGGGGGGGTAGGCAGAGAGAGAGAGAGAGAAACGTGCCCCACAGACATAATGTCTGTGTTTTCCTGCAATTAATTAATGGGTCCCCAGCTAGTTAGCAGTAGGCAGCACTTGTTTCGGCGCGGCGACTGAGAGAGTCGGGTGAAAGGGGTTGGAGCCGGGCTCGCCTCGGTAGCTGCGGGCTACTCCGTCGTGAGCCACTGGATTTGGACTATTTTTAACGGGGGGGGGGGGGGGGGGGAGAAAAAAAAATCCCTTTTATGGATAGATAAATCTGATTTTATGCAAGAGGGGGTCTCCTGGGTTTCAATTAACTGGAGGGTCACGCCGCGGATCTATCGCAAAATAAAGAAGAAAATTTAAAAAAAAAAAAAAAAAAAAAGGAAAGGAGGAGAAGCGAGGGAGAGAGGAAGAGGAGACGGGAAAGAAAGGGGAAGAGAAGGGAGAGAGAGGAAAGCCCTTAATTAATACGCCCTAATTAAACATTTGCGCAGCGCATTGTCTGCGCTGTCGGCTTTGTGTTGTGTTGCGCGGTCGGTGGGGGGTGGAGTGGGGGGGGCGCGGGGGTCGGGGCAGCGCGCGCACCCCAAAAAAAAAAATTGCGCGTCTCCATCTCCACCTCCACCTCCATCTCCATCTCCGAGAGTTGTTGTCGTGCGGTTAATAATGCAGAGGCCGCGTCGAGAGCCGCAGTTTGTCTCGCCGCAAACGCGGAGGCTTTTCAGAGGGGAGATTAAAACGATGGGCCCGCCGTTGTTTGTTTTTTTTCAAGTGTTTCCCACCCTGGAAAACATTTGACTTACCGCGGGGGTGGTGGGGGGGGGGAGAAGAAAAAAAAAAAAAGATTTGTCATCTCGGAGGTGCGAGAAATCCGGAGGGGGGGGAGAGGGAAACAAATTTGATACCTAAAACATGCAGGCGGTGGCAGGTCGGGTTCGACTTTGAGTCGCGGCGCGACGTTTAATCGTGGGGGGTGCGGGGGGGGCGGGAAACAGATTATAAACAGTGTTTGGTCGGAAACACGCGGCGCGCTACGTGGCTACGACGTCCATCACCTCATCGGTAATGCGAACCCCCCCCACCTCGACTCGCCACAGGGCGGCTCGTCACGTGAAGTGGTTGGTCGTAGTCACACACACACACTTCATTTTTTTATCCCACCACCCCCCCGGCTAGCTTAGTGGCGTAGCGTCGCTCTCCTCGTTCCGCCCCTAGCGTGCGGGCGTGCTACCGTGTTAAGTCCTATGTTACGTGCAAAAAAAAAAACAAAAATGAATAAATGCATTGTGGGAAATTTTTTGGGGGGGGCTTGTCGGTGCACAGGTAGCCGAGTTACACACACCGTGCGTCCACATCCGCCTCAGCTGTCAGGGTCGGTTATGCTAATAGCTGAAGCTCCGACACTGTTATTCGTAGTGCGCACGTTCCACGGTGTTTTTCCCGCTTTATCATAAAAAATAAGACTCGTTGCTTTACCTTTTCAACCTTTTCCATGTTTTGAAGAGGGCAAAACCCAGCTTGAGGTGTTTCCACCAAACCGGGGAAGCTTTCAGAGCCCTTTATGACATCACAAAGGACCAGTTGTCTTAAGGATTAGGTAAGGGATGATGATGTTTCTCGGACCATCATCCCTTGGAGAAACATATTTGAAGAATGAAGCATCTGAAGAATCTCTCTTCATGTGTGCAGACATGTGGTGGAGTTATTGGAGTTGCTGGAGTGAACCCAGCCCGCCCAGCCTAACCCCCCCCACACCCCCCACACCCCCACCTGAATCGACTCTGCTTTCGCGGATGGCGAGTCCTGTGGGGGTCTCCTTCCACCCAATTCTTCGATCTCCTGCCCCGCCCACTTTTCAGATTTCTCTGTGGGGCCTTCCTGTCCCCCGTCGCCCCAGCAGCAGCCACTGCTATATTAAGCTTGTCGTCTCTGCTTCCAAGGTGCTCCAAGTGGCGGCTGCACTGAGCACGCACCAAAAGAATCAACCTAACTAATTAGAGAGGCAACCTTGAGTGCTCTCTGTCTCTCTCTCTCTCTCTGTCTCTCTCTCTCTCTCTCTCTCTCTCCAACACACACACACACACGCGTACTCACCACCAGCATGTGCGTGCAGGCTCTCAAGAAATTACTTAATATAACGTATTAGCATATTTCTGTCAGGACCGGCTCGTAGGGGACAAATTATCCAAATTGATTTCTAATTTGAAATCCTTTCGCCTCTTGTTGCGCGTGGAGCTGCAGGGGGGAGGGAGTGGGGCGGGCAAGGTAGACAGTAGAGCCGGGGGAAGAGCGGGAGAGGCCCGGATGAGGCAGGGGAAAAAAATGAAACTTGGCTGCGGTGAAAGAGTGGAGGAGAGAAATAAGGGGGGGTGGGGGTGCAGATCAAAAGTTTGAGGCTTCCAGCTCCCCTCTGCCCTAATTAATGGCGTTGCATCCTTGTACGGGCCTGCCAGGGAGGAGGGAGAGGAGGAGGTGGAGGAGGAGGAGGAGGAGGAGGAGGAGGAGGCCAGCGGTGATGACCATGGGTCAGTCTTTGAAAATTTGTTATGAATCCGCACACAATAGCCCAGGGCTGCTCATTTAAAAAATTGCAGAGCCGGAGGCGTCGTCCGAGCGCAACTCTTACCGGAGCGCTTCAGAAGGTCCAAATGACCAATTAGGCCGTTTGGGTTTTTTTTTTTTTTTTTTTAAGCCAGAGATCCTCTTCCGTTCATAATTCATGCCCATTATCGAGGATTAGCCACGGCTCGTCTTTTTTTTTTTTTTTTTTTCTACCCCCCGACCCATCAACGGCCACACTTCAATGATTCACTGAATCACGCCAGGCACGATTTTGCAACAGCTGGAAACTTTGTGCCGTGAGCGGAAAAACGTGCGCGACGTCCGAGCGACGTGCGGCCGCGACGTTAAAATAAACCCGAGCGGGTGTCTTAAAATCACTTCGCAATCATGGGAAGAATGTTAGATACAGGGATGTTTCGTGACAGAAAGATATTGCGCAAAGACCGCGCTGGATCGCCCTTTAATATTTCATCCCAGTTCATAAAATCAAAGGTGAAACAGGAGCCTCGAAGGCTAAGTAGCCGTTAGCGTCGATTCGAGGTCAAAACTGAAATTAGCCAAAAAACTTTTGCCGCCTTTTCAAGTGAACATAGTTCATTATTGGCCAAACATATATGTGTGTACATATACATACATATGCATGTACATATATATGCAAAATATACATATGTACACACACATACGCACACATGTTATGTGTAAATCTGTGTTTTCCTTTGTGCACAACCAACCGTACCCTCGCGTTGCCTTCAACATCATTATGAAATAACGTTAGCAAAATAACAAACGCACGGGTCAACGCATCCCTCGTTGAGCCGCGTGTTTAATCTCCGCGGGAGCCGACGGCTTCTCCCAACAACCGGCGCGCGACGGCACAAAAGAAAAAAACTCCCCGCGTAATGAGCAAACAGTCGCGCGAGGCCCCGGCGCTATGCTAACGCGCAATGCTAGCGCCTTCATCCGGGCTTTGCTCGTTTTTTGGGGGGGGTTTTTTAGCTTTTTTTTTTTTTTCCCGGCGCCGGGTGTCTTTTTTTTTTTGGTCTCAGGGAGCGGCTGTAATTAAGGACGGAGGCAGGAGGATGTTCGCTGGATGCGGTGTCCTCATTAGTGGAAAGTTCCAGCCGGAGGAGGTGCTGAGCAACAAACACCTAATGAGACGAATATTGTAATGAACGCGGGGAGCCAAGACGGAGGGGTTCGGGGGAGGGGCGCTCGCGTTTGGCACGTGGAGAGAGGGAGACTTGTGCTTCCACAGTGGAGACAGCGCTGTAGGTGCGCCACGATGGCGGTATAGCTAGCTATTTTTTCTTTTTTTTTTTAAAACGAGCCTTTTAGGTCACGTTTAAACGTGCAACGAACGTGCTCAGACCGCGTCGGGGGGGCGGGGCGGGGGGGTGGGAGGCCACTTTATCTTACCGGTCTGATCTAGTCATGTGGGCCTGGGATGATGAGTGCTGCACTCGTACGCCAGCCCGCAAATTACTGTTACATACTGGAAGCAGCCAGCCAGCCATACAGACACTGCAGGGGCTCACCTGCCCTGTGGCTAAAGACGACTGTAGCTACTGTACGTACGCACACACGCACACACACACACACACACACACAGACGACAAAAAAAAAAAAATGCATCACGCAGCATGCCTCCCGCCACCGGTCCTGAACAGGTAATCTCACTTAATCATTTCAGAGGTCACGGCAATGATAGGCGAGGTGATAATTGCTGTGCTGAGCGGCGGGGGGAAAAAAAGTGAGGGATCGCACGGGGAAGAGAGAGAGAGAGAGAGAGAGAGAGAGAGAGAGGAGAGGATAGAGGGACGTAAGAACGAGCTGGAGGATGAGGGGAAGCGTCTGCGCGAGTGAGCGAGTGAGTGAGTGAGTGGCTGCTGGAGGGCAGATTCAGAGCGTCGAGACTGATGGTTGGGCGGGAAATCCGCGCAGTTATTAGCAATAATGTGAGGTGCGGCGCGATTGTCGCCTTCTATTTTTATTTCCTTTTGCGAGTTTTGGCCCCCTTTTTTATTTTTGCCGTCCGAGATTTGCAAAAGACAGCGGAAAGTGAAAAAGAAAATGGGGAATAATCTCGTCTCGTCGTTGTTCTCTCGTATCCCACTTGATCCTTTATAAATACGCGTTGGCATGTTCCTTAATGCAATGTGTAATGTTTGTTATCGTCAACTTGTTTTCTTGTTTTTCATCTTCTGTGACCTTGTGGAGAAATGAAAGAAAAATGCATTGGCACGTTTAGGCATTCTCTGCCACGGCTGTTAGATCCCTCTGAGTTTCTTTTTCTGTGAATGGGTACAATTGCAAGATAGAAAGGGGATCGCGGGGGGGTGAAAAGAGGAAGGTGGTGGTGGTGGTGGTGGTGGTGGTGGTCGGGGGGGGGGGGGGGGGGGGGGGTTCAAAAAGAAATATTCCCAGAAATAAAAGACAAAAAAAAAAAAAAAAAAGCAGGCGTATGAAAAAAAGAGGAATGTGGGGTGGAAATAAAAACGGCGGCGCAGTGGTAGGGTGAGAAAGAGAGAGAGGGAGAGAGTGACAGCATCCCTCCCCTGGGGGCTGACAGGGGGCCGCCCCCACCCCTCCGCCCCCGCCCTCGGCCTGTGACAGCCGACCAAACAGGTGCGCCGTGGGATGATTTAAGGTGATAATAACCTCCACTTTGGCAGAGGGATGACGCCTCCGCCGCGGCTGCCGACGCTTAATGAATGAAACATTAGTAAAACGCCGGCGAAAACATGGTTAGCGAGCCCCCCTGCTGGCGGCAGGTGAGATGGGAGGCGGGGGAGAGAGGGGGGAGGGGCGAGGGGGCGTAAACACGCAAATGGGGGGTGTTCGGCCTCCCCGCCCCCCCCCTCCTGTCACTCTGACTGGTTGGTCCCTTGTTTTGTTTTGATTCTCGCTCATCACTTTTGAATGAAAGATGAAAGAGGCAAATATGTATCTGGCGCCTCCCCTCGCCACCGGACCGACTGACGTGCGCACGGCTTCACGTAGGGCCCAGCAGGGCGAAGCCCTCACCTCGACCCGGGCGTGACTCACTTTAGTAGTGATGGACGTGCGAGCGGAGAGACATAACATTTGACTTGGACCTGTTTAAATATGTCCTTGTTTCGATGCAGACGCACAACTAAAAGGTAAGAAAGAAACAACGCAGTGAAATTCAGAATAAGATAAAACCTTAAGAAATTCGGAAAAACATTTTTTGGCCCCCTCGCTACTACATCTATACATCCTGCTGATTTATCGTCGGGCTGTAGATTAAAAAATAGTGACAATAAATGAGTCTGGACTGTGGTTGAACTCTGGCTATTTGCATTCCAACAAATTGAATGTCATCAATTATGTGATGTCGCAAAATAATGGGGTTCGCTTTACCGTGTCATTAAAATGACGGGTTTAAGCTGCAGGCAGTTAACAGAGGGCTAAATAAGCTACACAGGGGGAGAGAGGTTTTTTTTTAGAAAGATCTGGAAATCTGTACGAACGCCGTGCACGTGTCATTATTTGTTTGCGCCGCACACCATCGCAACATCAACACGTACACAGAAAAGGACAAAAAAAAAAAAGATGACTATAAACCACAGCGAGGTTTAGTAGGCAACAAGGTCAACGCCAACAGCAGCCCGCCGTCACCGAGGGGAGGAGCAGCGGTGCGACCATTCTGTCGGGCTGACAACGCGATATAGGACAACAGCGAGTCAGAGGGGACGCCACCGGTGGAAGTGCTCACTCACCTCTTTCTAATCGCGGATGTGTCTTTGCAAAGAGACGGCGGGAACGGGCAAGGACGCGCAAAGCAGGCCAGACCCGTCTTTGACTCTGGGAGGACGCGGCGGAAAAACAAACAAGGGCAGAGAGGAGAGAGCGATGGCCGCATGTGGAGAGAGTGTAGTCATCTGCATGAAAGCCACACGTGAACTTTTAAGTGTGGAATTTTCCCTATGTTCCCCCGACAAATAGGAAGTGCTTTCAGTCTGACTGAAATTGAAATTGAGACATCAGCTTCCTTTTAGTTCGGATAAAACAGGAAGCAATCTAAGTCACAAAAGGAAAGACAACACAGGAAATGATTGTGAGCCTAGCCGACGGTAGCTTGCTCCATTAACAAAGCACCAACAGAGAGGAAAGTGGACAAGGTATACAGGTTTGGGTGCGCAGGCCACCGTAGCTCTCTGGCAAACTCAGGAGGGGGAGGAAGAGTGAAAGACTCTGCGGTCTAAAAATGGAACCACTTGATGTCGCCGTTTCTTCTTCAAAATCTCCAAATATTACACGCGTAACCTTTAGGTTTGAGCCGTTCAAATGACCGAACTCAAGTTGTGTCGGCAGTCAGATGGAAACACGTGTCAGCTGGAGCATTACTGGCACCAAAATCAATCTGATTGGTCCTCTTGCTTGTAAAAGAAGGAGGAGCCATCTAATTATTTCCAAATTTTGGAAAACCTTCCCTTTTCTCAAATGCTTTCAATGGGTTCTTGACCTGATGGCGTACGTTACCTCATGCAGTGAAACATGCACACGTGAACTTGATCATCAATGATGCATTCGCAACAATAGCAACCACACACACGCGCACAATTTCTTTCATAGTCTCCCTCACACGTGTCAAGGGGGCGCCTTGTTGTTCGTCAGACGTCCTCAAGGTCATTGTGAAGGAGTCAAGCACTGAGCTGAATTATCATGCGGCAGTAGCATCAGAAATGAAAGATAAATTCCCACTGAACATTGATGGTTACCATAATGTGCGTATTTCTGAAACAGTGCGACTTCAGTGGCAAATTAAGTTCACTGGGCTAAATTATGCCCGGGCTGAATTCACCCATTTGTATGACTCCCTTTTTTTTTTATGGCTGATTCAAAGCCGCCTAGCTAATCAGCGCTCCATTACAAAGCTTCTCCATGGTGGCAGTTTGATTGGCTCCAATTTACATAATGGCGGAGCGCCGAGGAGGCGAGGCCTCGACTGCGTTTCCATTTCTCTCCGCGGAGCCGATTAGATCGGTTTATGGATTTGAAACATGCGCGAGGCTTTGATTTTATTTATTTCATTATTCATTCATTGGTCTATTGCGCCCAGGAAACAACCAAGTTGTCGTTCTGTGACAATCACGGGGAGGGGGTGGGGGGGGTGGGGGGGTGCGGGGGGGGAGGGAACACTCCCTCTCGTTCTGGACTACGCTTACTGCCAGAATCCAATTTGTTTTTTGGAATGAGAAAACCGTTTCATCTGCAGGTGCGGACCTCTGGAAGTGACACTCGTACACAAAGCGCAGACACACATGAGCAGGGAGCCACGTGTGAGCGCGGACACCTATATATTACACTGGCAACTTGCAACACCTCTGTTAGATGTACATTTAAATGAGATATAGCGCGCAATGAGAAAATGACTGCAATCGACAGAAACAGGATTTTCTCATTACACTTTTCCTATTTCATTTGCCGTCCCTGCACTGGATGTCTCCACCCTGCATTTGCTGTACATGCACTGATTCTGTTACCTTCTGCTCAGCTTCAGCTTCATGTATTTTCTTTTTTCTTTTTTTTAATCCACCCTCTACACAAAAAAAGTTTGGTTTAAAGGATCAAGGCATAAGATAACAGTTTTTAAAAAATCAAGAATAAAAACAAAAAGTTTGTAGGAGGACACTTCGTGGTGGGGCTCAGGCAGAACTCCTCAGGGCCAACGAGTGACCTGGCCCCGGGGTCCCGCAGGCAGGTGGACCCCCGAAAATCGCTGCTGGTGAGAAGAGCGCACGAGCTGAGAGTGTCTCTGCATCTCAGCGAGGTCACAGCGTAGGACTGGCCAAGCGCACAAGCGCAGATGTCAGCACCGCCTCTGAGGCTCGGGTCAGCCCGCTTTCAGAAGAAACATCGGCGCTTAAGGCGTGTCAAGGCACGAGAGGGTTAGAACGAGAGTCCAAACTGGCAAACAATCCCACAAAGATCTAAGCTAAGCCAAGAAAAAGAAAAAAAAACAGAGTAGAACTGAGCTAATGGGCTAATCTTCAAGAGCGCTGGAAGGAAAACCTGGACAACGGGCAAAAAGATGGAAGTTTTTTTCAAAAGTCTCTTTGAGACAAAGGAATAAACTGGCATTTGGATCAACAGCAAATGGAGATATAACACAGAACACAGAACAGAGGTTATTGTAATAGTTACACGACTATAGCACCGTTTCCATTACCCCAAGAGTTGCGCACAACCTAAATATCACAATGAAAAAAATGGTAAAGGAAACGCCGAAACTTCGAAAAACCTCTCAAATATGGCTGAGAGATTATGACGCTCTCGTGTGGTGGTTTTTCAAACGTATCGATATCGAGGTATGTCGCAATAGTGTAACGGAAACACTTTCTTCGCATTTACGCGTCAGCGGATGTGACGTACGGGGTCACGTGACCAGTTCACTTCAAGGGAAAATGGCGCATTACGTTTGGACGGAGGAGGAGACTGAATATTTTTTTTACAAGTAATCAAAGAGAAAAAAAAATAACAACCATTCTTGACCTGCAAACAAACGTAAACAAACAAAAGCAAACCCAACTCTCGGAAAACCCGCGGGACGAGGTTTTACGGAACTTACGGCTTATGCGCGTCGCACCATTTCAACGGGAACACCTGCAAATCGCAATTGTACTTTGTCGAAATTACAGAAATATCGCTATTGCTTTGCGAAAAACTGTAATGGAGACGCAGCTCATTACATTTTCAATCGAGTAACTTGTAATTGAAACCAATTACATTTGCAAAGCAATCTTCCCGAGCAGCCTTGGCCCTGGAGAAGCTACAGACCGGTGCTGGCTCAGAAGCCTTCATGGCTAAATCAATGATAATGACCCACGGCGACCTAAAAAAAAAAAACGACAACAGTGTTTTCGTCAGCTGACATCAACGTACAGTATCGGTGACGCGAAACAGTGCGCCGCAGCTCGTCCGGCAATGCGCGCTCCAACCCTTTTAATCATCGGCGTCGACGCGCTTCCCCGGCCGCGTGCGCGCGCACGCCGACGCGCGTGCAAACACGGCATCAAAGGGCGACGGCGCAACGCCTCTCCTTTGGTCTCCGTCTCGCGAGCGAGCCTGTGAGCCAAGTGGTGGAAGACATTAAAAACAGGAGGAGCGAGAAGATCAAAATTTCCCCTTCCAGAGCGGCGGCGGCGGCGGCGGCAGCAAAAGCTGGGGGGCTCAAAGCCCCCGACGCGTTTTTCCCCCACTTCTTTCCCTTTCGCTCTTCCCCTCTCATCTGGAGAGCCCTCCGCAGGTAACTGCACTTTTTAATGATGCCATTTGCCTAATGCCGTCTCGCAGGTTGTCAGCCCGTCTCGCATTATCCCTCGTCTCGCCTGTCTCGCCGCATCGCCCCGCCGCCCCTCCAGTCCCGGGCACAAAAGAGCAAAAAAGAGCCTCGCCCGGAACGTCGCTGCAGCGGGTTAGAGGGGGCGCTCTCCAGACTAATTGGGTGGGAAAAGACAAGGAGCTCAACATCAACAAGCAACCGGAAGGCGGGGTGGAGGTGGGGTTCGGCGGGGGAAAGGAGGGAAGAGGACATTGATGGGCATATCTTTTATTCTACTTTTTTGGGGGGCAAAACTTTTCCTTTCTGCTGATCCGTCAGGGCACAAATTGGGCGAAGGGAGGCGGTCGGGGCCGCAAGTTGACAGCTAGCGCGCTCGGGCTCCCTCCGCGGCTTCCTCTTCCGCTAGGACCCTCTTCCTCTTCCCTCTCGCCCCCGCTCTCGCATTTTCTCTTCACCCCGCCGTCGTCCGCCCTTTCATCCGTCTCACCGCGACACCCCGTCGCCCTTTGAGGCGCGTGCCGTCGAAAAACGCGGAGATAATTGGTGATGCCAACGCTCGTGTCCAAATATTGCCTTGCTAGCACGTTTCGGTTGCAGCGTCAGCGTCTCATGTGTCAAAATGACAGGACGCAAAACAAGGTGCTGGATGGTAAGGCCCTTATTTTACTGAGAGTCCACACCTGTAAATCTCTTGCTTTCAACCCACAGATTCTGAAAAAAAGAAGAAAAAAAAAAATAGGGAACATTTCTACACAAAGCCTCACACGGACATACAAAACCCGCAAACCTTTCTTCTCCAAGTCTCCAGCACACACATCCTCACAGAGGCTTTTATGGCGGAGCAGGGTGACATGAAGTCCGCCGGATGAATAGTTTGATAGCCCCTGGGCAGGCGAGGGGGGAAAAGGACAGGCCGTAAATAGGAATGAAGTTTAAATGGAATAATGCAGCCGGGAAAGAGAGCCTCGTGTCGAGAGCCGGGGCAAAACCCAGAGGTAACGCAGAGGTGACGGGTTCGCCCGGAGAGCGGCTGAAGCCATATTGAGACTTTTTTCAGGGGGAGTGGAAGGAGGCGGGGAAGGACGAGATATGTAGAGGGATATTTCCGTTATTCCCGTTTGACGCTTGGCAACCGCGTCCGTTGGGAGCAGATCGAATCGTTCGGGCAGGAAGTCAGTGATTGGAAAAGATTTTGGATCCGGTTCATTTCCAAAGTTAAAGGTGTGTAATATTTGGGGAGGATTTTGAAGAAGAAACAGCGACATCAAGTGGTTGCATTTCAGACAGCAGCGTATACGGTGGCCTGCGCACCCAAACCTGGATCGTCCACCTTCTTCTTCGTTGGTTTATTTGAAGACGAGAGCAGTCACACTAATTACCAAACACCTTGTCAGATGGGTTGAATTGTCCACACCAGGTTTCCTTAGAAATATGGTGGTGCAAGATGGCAGCTAACTGGGTACAAGACCCTTGTTATATGTAAATTCTCATATATATATTATACATATATAAACATATATATAATATATATATATATGTTTATCAGAACCATTCTAAGGGTAGGAAAACTAAATTACCTTTATTGTACTGCGATTATACACATTTATTTATTAATGTATTTATGGGCAGTATAGTCAGCTACCAATATAAAAATCATAAATCAAGCTAATATTACACAGTGGACCTTTAGTAATATGGTCTGTATGTTGGTGTGAAATATCAACACGAAGTGTTGGCTTCAACTGGATTCAATTCAGCTTTCAAATCACACACTTAAACTCTCAAACCGGCACAAACGAAACGGCCCACACGAGCAGTTCGACTCTCGGGGAAACTGGAGCAAGGCGCAACAAGACGGCGGGAGAAGAAGCATAGCGGTCGTCCTCTGGAAGTGATGAGTGGACAGCCCGGCGCTCGACTGCGGAGGGGAGGTGATCCCAGTAGGGCCGCACATCAAGAACAAAGCCCCGCCTTCGTTACGAGTCATTAGACAGCCTTAAAGCTGATGGCGCGGCCAGCGAGAAGATTAATACGTCTCCGACAAGAAGGCCATTTGCGGGTTGTCGTGTGAAAATTTGCATGCATTATGGCGCACCGATACGCCAACTAACATAATGAACTCGCTATCACCTATGACGACACCAAACGAAGCCTTTGCTCCTTTTGTGCAGATGTTTGAAGAGCTTGTAAAGGTACTGATTACGGGTGCCGTAGAGCTTGATATGGTAATAAGGCTAGCAAAATGAGCATCAATTACTGAAGCGAAGTGGCTGCTTTTTTTTTTTTCATTCTTTACGCTTGTGGTACTTTCATGGGTACTTTCGCAGGGCTACAATGAAATTGTTGCACGTTGCGTTCGGGTACGGACGTAAACACGCTGATCCTGAACCTCGTCGATAAACGCCGAGCCCCCCCACGACAACCGGCAGACTGGGATAAGCTTCACACTAAATTAGCCACAATTAGCGCCGCGGCAAACATCGACACGGCCGGCCCCCGTACGCTATTAAATGCCCACCCAATCATATCTGAGTTACTACAGTCCACTGGATCATTTCTCAAATCAATGATCTCGGTAAGTGCTCGGTAAAGAGGGGCCTCCTATGCCTGATCAGCTGGATGTGGACAATTAGATTGGAGTTCGGGGACAGCCTTGATTAGCGCCTGGCTCCGGGGCAACGCAAGTCCTTTATTATGCAAAGCTGTCGCCGCGCCACTTTACATACATGCAGCGATAGCAGCGACTTAATCCGCGCGGCGCTCGGGCAGAATCGGCTTCATTTAGGCGATTACGCCGGAAACAATGTACATTTCCCCGCATTCAGATCTCCAGATTGTTTTCGTTTGAGTTCTTTTTTTTCCCATTACATTTCACAAATTTCTACATTATATCGGCATATTCTCCTTTGTCATGTAACGTTTGTATTTTTTTTTTTTTTGGCATATCATCTTTTTTGTTGACGTTGCATAATCAACAGTCATATCATCCTCCTTTAGACCTTCAGTACATTTCCTTTATGGGATAAATATAATGTATACTGTATATTTTCCAGTATCATGTCAAGTTTGTTTATATTCCAAACATTTGAGCCCTTCGGGGACACAATTTCCTTCAAAAAATATAATGTCAGTTTTTTTCCCTGACCGCGACTACACCGTTAGTCACACCCCGGTATACGTTACACAGTGAGATTCCTGAAGCCCTTAGCTAAAAGATGATATCAATAACTTTCATGTAGACGCAGAAATGGCCGCGTTGGAAGCGTTTGTTTCCCAGGTTGAAAAAAAACGGAGCTAACGTTAGCCTCTGCAACTGCTGGTCAGCAGCCTAACACCTTTCTCTTCTTCTCCCTCTTTTTCATTCCACTATTTTATTTCATACTTTTCGTGCACACTGTTCCACACTGAGCATGTACAGAGCTGAATTTTGGTGCACTGCACAACTTCAAGGATTCAGTTTGTCATCCAGACACAAAGCCGTTCTAGCATAAACCATGTTCTCACTCATGTCACATTGACACTGTGATCCCTTCAATTTGCATAGATTGTTATTGTTCCACGACGGTTTTAGAGGATACCAGCGGTAACGTGGCCCCAATATAATTTAATGGGATTTGCCTGGAATTTCTCTGCAAATGAGCAACACATTCAAGCTCAGGCCCTTCCGCTGCGCTGGGCTCACTCAGCCACGGCACCCGGCGCCACCCGCTGCTGCCAGGTAATAGATCTGGTGCGCAGGCAGCGTCAGCCAGTCCTCGGCTCCATGAAATTAAGCATAAAACATTAATCGAGGCAGATCGGCTCTTAAAACCAGACTAATGTAGCGTTAAATGTTGCGGCCACGCTCCGGCGACCGCAAGCTCCGGGAAGTGACCTGTTTTACACAACGACGGCATCGCGCGTCCCTACAGGAGTAGACAAACAGAGAGGGCGACCACGGCACGAGGGGGGAAATTCAAGGTGTGGACCATTGGCTGTCCTCAGGTAACCAAGGTCCTGTATTTTGATGATTGTCCTCATTGTAAATAAAGAAATAAAATAAAAAAAATAAAAAATCAGTACGAAAGCATTGGCGGAGCCGTTCAAGTGACTCAGCCAGGCTTCACGAAATGAACCAGAAAAGACTCCCAGCGTCGTAAAGGGACGCGCCAAACTGAAAAAGGTCAAGAGTTATGGACTGGGATGTTTTTATTTGTCAAGTGGATGTTTACTGCGCTGCACTTTGCGGAGCGGAGTCTGTCCTTGGGATGCGAGGCGGGCGGGAGACGGACAGGCGGCGTGGAGGCAGGCCGCGGCGCTGTCGGAAGTCGCTGTTTGTGCGCGTGCCTTTCAAACCGCGCAAACACACACGGGCAAGAGAGGAAAGGAAGAAAAAAGAAAACTCGGCAACACACGATTAAATGAAATGCACATCTTTCCTCGCACGCACGCGCACGCACAGACACACACACACACACACACACACACACACAGCGGCAGACAGCAGGGCCCTGTCTCCGATCACGACGGAGCGAGGGTCCGCGGCGCGCGGCGAGAGCAAACGATTTGAGGCATATGTCAAGTCCGCGCGGATTCAAAACAAAGCGCTGTCAAGAACGCTCTGCCTTGGCTGGGCACCCTGCACCCCCGCGCCGCTGCGCCCGGGCGCGCGGCGGGCGATACACTCCTCCTCCGAGTCCAAGACCAAACCTATCATCGTCCTTTTCACATTGTTCCGTTCTCCCCCTGCGCCTGCAGACTGCGGGGCGGAGGACTCGGCGTGCCCCTCCCCCCGCCCCCCCACTTTTCAAACCACCCTCGTCTGAGCGGCTGCTGCAGATTTGCCTGCGAGGCTCGATGGGGGGGGGCGGCGGGGGGGGCGACGGGGGATGGGGGCGGGCCACGACACCCTGGAGACGGAGTCCGTTCACATTACCCCACTGCGGGAGAAGCCAAGTGGCGGGCCAGGGATGGGTGAGAGCGAGGGGGAACGAGGCAAAGAAGGAGAAAAGTAAGGAAAGGGAGCTGGAACTTGGCGAAATGAGAACCCGAGTTCTCGTGCTTGTGTTTTCAGACTCACGTGGCGGGTTGCGCACGGCTCGGGAAATGTGGTTTACAGCGCAGAACGGAACCGTCGCCATTTGACAAGAACCTTGTCCTGCAACGTTCAAATCAAGGCTCGAGAGTAAAAGAAAAACTCAACTCGGAGCCCTTAGGAAGGAAACAACACACACGGGTCTCTTCCTGATGGCCATTTCACTCACTTACGCACCGATGTGTTGACGGAGCTTCTCTTCCTCCTGAGGACAAAAGATAAAACAAATCCAACAAAATAGATAAATAAATAAATAAATAAATAAAACAGACGGACAGAAGCTAATTTAGCTTGCGCGGTGTCATCCAAGTTTGCAGGACACAACAGCTGAGGTCAGATTGTCAACCAAAGTAATAGACCCAATGGACTTCTCGTCTGTGTAGTTCTTTGCAAAGCAACAGCACATAAGAAACAAAGTTCTTGCAAGCCTCCACCAACTGCAGAAAAGGACGATTGGAAAACGTCACACAGAACCCTTGTGGTGGTGACTCGATGATGGATGGAACATAGAGTTGAGGTGAATTTGGCCTTTAAACAGGATTCTCAAAACGGTTGGAGAAGCCAAAGACAGCGATACCCTCCCACAATGAGGCAAATGGAATTAAAACACGAGAACGGCGACAACCAGATACCGCGGTCATGAGAGACACGAGCCCCTCTAATGGCATTCACCCTCTGTTTGGAGCGTAATGGCGGTGGGCCGCCTGAATTAAAGAGCTCCCAGATAAAAGGGAATTAAATAATCTCTAATTGCGGCAACATAATGGTCCAAAATGTGGAATTCAATTGTCAACACGAGTGACGAGACAAGAAAAAAAAAGAGAGGGAGAGAGAGGGAGAGATGGAGAGAGAGGGAGAGAGAGAGGGAGGGAAACGGTAATAAACAGGAGGTGCCACCGCGGATGATTCTCTCCATTATCCAGAGTCGGAATGCTTTCCCAGTCTGCCACTGTTAAAAACAAAAATGGTACAAAAAAAACTAAAATAAAATAAAAAATAAAAAAATCCAGTTTGCTGCAGGGTAGTGTTAGACTCCCGAGTTGTGCTGCGTTGCCTGCTAACCTCAATAATCCTGATCCAACATAGGCAAATAAGCAGCATGCTGCTTCAAAAGTTACCCCCCCCCCCACCCCACCCCAACACACACACACACACACACACACACACACCACATCCATGTACATCTAAGTACATATTTTTAGATCCGTCACTCCATTCTCCACTGGTAAGACAGCATGACAATAAAACTGGAGCCAAGACGGCAAGATAAGGAAATGGGTAAACCAGTGTGCCAAACAACTGAAGATTACCATAAAGTTAAAAAACACACATGTAATTGTAGCTTTGAAAATAAAACGTGTGGGGGTAAAAAAAAAAAAACACAGAAGGAAAAAAAAAAAAAAATATTAGGATGCCGATGCGGCCATTCCTCATTTCACGGTTCCCCCACCCACCCACCCACCCACCCAAAACATGATGGATGGTTCGTCCTCGCGCCCCACAGGGAGATGTATAATGGAATTAAAACAGGGTTTTGCTGGCTTCCATATAGACCTCTTCTCAAGACCCTTGAAAATGACTTTCATAATCCTTCACAGCGGGCAGGAAGGACCCATTTGGCGCAAACTTGTCGCTCCTGGACCAGCGCGGCTGACGAGACTGTTTGTACACCAACCAACCAGTTCCCCCAACAGACCTATAAATCAGGTCTGAGTACACACGTTTAGGAGAAACACAACGTCGCGCTGTGCACACAGATGTTCTTGCCCGACGTATCGCGCGTCTGTTTGACGTCTCTCCGAACGTGGCGTTAATGGAAACCCCTCGTGGTCTCGGGCGGCGCGCGGGAAAAAAAAACCCCGACATGATAGATGACCGCGGGAGATAGCGGGCGCCGCTCCCAACGCAGTGGTGGCAGTCGCACGCGACGCCGGGTTGACGGGCGGAGTCGACCCAAGGCCCCGGCTAACGACTCCTCGGCGAGCAAATGATGATAAACACCAGCTCTCTCTCTCTCTCTCCCCCCGCCCCCCCCCCGCCCCCTCCCCTCCTCCCCCTCACCCCGCCAGTGAGTTCGCATTACCTAATGACGTTTTCAACGGCAGTGGTGAGCGGTAAAGACAACAAATATATTATACCAATGCATCTTAAATGGGAACCCCCCTAAGGAATCCCATCTGAATTGTAAATTCACGCGCCAGACCCATTTTTCATATGCGGCAAGGGTATAATTTCAAACAACTGTGTACTTAATGTGCAATGCCTTTTTGCATTTTTACGTCTTTATCAGCACTTACTGGGGTGTGTATGTATTTATGTATATCAAATGTGCGGCACTTACCCATTGTCACAAATGGACTAGGCTTAGATTAATGTATTTCTACGCTGTAGCATGCCACAGGTCAAACTTCCAGCAGCCACGAAGGCTGAGGAAGATGGAGGAAATTATAATAACGGGGTTATTGGTAATAAGGAAAATTTTTAATATATTCCAGCTTTGTGGCTCTCGCAAAAACTGAATTAAGAAGTGGAGCGGCAACTTCTCCAGTGTTTTCCGTTTCGTGCACGATTGTGGCGACTTTCAGCAGACCTTTAGGAGGAGCCGTAGCGGTAGAACACGCAACAGTTTGACAAAAACAACTATCAATACAGACGGGCAGTGTTAAGCCACGTATACGTTCGAATTTTGCTGGTTGCAAATGTTTGCAATATTTACATCCAAGCAAGTTGGCTGAGACCAAAAAAAAAGAATGACTATATTCTGAACTAACTCACTAACTGACGCCTCATGACCAACCTAAGCGCCTGAGTAGCCAGTTTTTGGTATATCTGAGAAAATTACAGTTTAATCAGGAGACAAAGGAGGAAGACATAATTATATATATACATGTATATATATATATATATATATATATATATATATATATATATATATATATATATATATATATATATATATTGACAATTTGTTACCAGAGGAATTGAACTGTGAAGCAAAATGTCCATGAAAATTGTCAATATCATTTTTAAGTAATTAAAATAAGATGAAAAGATTGCCGTGTACTCTGGGGGGATTTTGAGGTCGGCTCCTGCAATGCAGTCTCAATAAAGACCCTTTATGTACAGTAGCCGGGCCATTAGCCGGAACCAAAGATGCCCTTCAGTCCTAAGTATTAGCGAACAGCTGGCCCTGGGTCCATTACTCCGAGAATCAAGCTGCCTTTGAGAGCCACAAATTGCAAGAGTCAGCATGCCGGGCAGGAAGACTTAATGCTGGCCAGACTTGAAATGATTGTGAGATGGATACCTGGCAGCTGCTTTAGTGCGAGAGCAGGTAGGGAGCGCGTCGGCTGGAGAAGAAGTGGGGAGGTTGTGTGGACGACCAAAAAAAAAAAAAAAAAAAAAAGATGAAGGAAAACGAGTGAATGAAAAAGTGGAACATGATCTGATAAGCCTGGAAAAGATCAGGTCTGGGTGGCATGCGTGCCAAGGGCCTTTCAGCAGCTCCGATTTGAGGTGCCCCAACCAGCAGGTCTCCAGGGAGGGTTGGAACGGAAGGCGCAAACACAGTGTACTCAGTCGGTGCTCTTATATTCAAATTGGTAAATACCTCGGGACTCTGTGAATGAGATTTACCCAAGTACTTTGATTCGGAGCGCTTACTGGAAGAATGAAGCCCATGATTTTTTGAAAAATGATTTTAAAATTCAGACAAAAAAAAATGTTGAAAAAACGCTCTGAACAAATTGCAACAATTCTTCGAAACGTCATTTTTCGGGATGATCAGTAATGTTACATGTGCAAACGCGGCTAGATTCTGGTTGTTTTCAGGCTGCGCATCGCAAAACTTACCTCAGATCTGGGTGGGGGTAAAAAAAAAAAAAAAAAAAAAAACAGAGAGAAAAGGAAGGCGGAGACAAGAGAATTGTGCAGTTCCCCCTGGGCCTAAACGTGCTGTTGCGAGGACTTCGAACAAAAAGCGTCCAACAAAGGGCACGTGCGAGTGCTCCGCGTGTCAAATTTGAGAGGCACCGAACCGGTTTCTATTTCTGAAACTGAACTTGCTGTTAGTCGGGGTGGGAATAGCGCTCAGAGCGTCTAATGGGCAGGTTTTAAGTGCACGCGCACGCACGCGCACGCACGCACTGTCTTGTGCTGTTTGCGGCACGAAAAAAAGCTTTTGAAATAAAAAAAAGATTGCAAAAAAAAAAGAGAGAGAGAGAGAGAGACAGGCTTGATAAAGCAATTTTTCTTTTCGACCGTCACGTCTCTAAAAGGTCAATTTATTGACTTCAGGTCGAGGCTCACTCTCAGCTTGCGTGTGCAATGACATTTGATGTACGTTTTAACCCGCGCTCCCGGTCCCCATTTGTTCAAACAGGCCTTCTGCATTCTGCTTTTATTGAAATTAGCATGCAGTGCAAACATAGTTGTTTCCATTACCCCCTAGAATTGCGCAAAAACCTAAATATTGCAAGAAAAGAATGTGTAATGGAAACGCCTAAACTTCGAAAAACCTCCCAAATATCGCTGAGAGGTTTTCACGCTCTTGTGAGATGGTTTTTCAGACGCATCGATATAGAGGTATGTCGCAAAAGTGTAACGGAAACACTTTTTTTTTTTTTTTTTACATATACATATGTTGTACAGGGTCACGTGACCATTATGTTTGTTTTTTTTTTTTTGCGTTTTAAATTCCGTCTCTCAAGTTGTCCGAAAGCCACAGAGGGCAAGTCAAGGTCGGGGGAAACGGCGTTGTCCTCTCGGATTGGGTGCGGGGGGAGACTTGGAGGGGGGGTCACTGTCGGTCTGCTCAACCACCTTAAGAGTGCTGAACATAACACATCTGACACGTTAGATAAGCCCCAGACGCGAAGGTGTGTCAAGGCACGGCCGAGGGGCTAGCTGCTAGCATGTCACTAGGGTGGAAGGTAGCTGTCACTAACGCAGGGGGGCACGGACACACAAACACAGACGGGGGTGCTTAGTAGGCTAACGCCTTCCCCGCCCTTGGTCGAGAGAGCGTCGTGACGGACAAAAGAGCTCTAACGCTGCAGAGCAGGTTGGGTCCGCGTGTCACCGAGACGTTTGCGGGGGAATCCGTCGAGGCAGCGTCCTCGGCGGCAACGAAGTGCAAGTGCGACACGTGGTGTCAGAACGACTGGGGACGGCGGAGACAAAAATGGGCAAACCGCATCAAACTCACCGGCGACGCGGCGGCGGCGGTGGTGCCTGTCCATGTGCGGCCGTTTGCTCCTCTTTCCTGCGCTGTGGGCTTCCTCTCACAGTTCAAAGACACAAACTTGAAGCTAATTAGCAACTTTAAATTGTTGTCAGCTGTGAGTGGGAATCGGGAACTCGTCCACTGTGGAAGGCCGACTTAACCCAAGACAGCTGGGGTTGGCTCCACTTCCCCCCCCCCCCCCCCCCCAGCCACCACGAGGAAAAACAAATCACGCCATGTAGAGGGCTCGGGTCGTGTTTACATCAAGAGTAGAATTTGACCGTCATAAAACGGATGGACGGATTCAATAAGGGATGAAAACCCATGGAAAAATGCGTCTATTCTCAAGTGAGTCACTGCAATTAGGCAACGTCACAAACCGCTCCAAGAGTCAAGGGGGCCCTCTGTAGCCAGAGATGCCTCAGGTAACGCAAGCAAACAAATAACCTTTGCAGGGTAAACAAGGGGTTAATGAGAAGACCTCCGCGGCTCTGGTGCCAACGTTTCCTCCCCGGAAACTCAGGGGAAAAAAAAAACTCCCCCGATGACAATGTCGAGTCGTTCCGCTTGATGTTTCCATCGGTTTCTCCATAAATTCTGTCTGATTTGCATCTCAGCCTCTCACCTCCTTCCTATTTGGATGCCACCAGACCCAGGTTGTAACCGACCCCCTTTTCCGCCCAGACCCCCCGTTGGCCCCTGGGTCTCCTCCACGGCCCTGCACGGCCCCTTCACACCAGTCAGCCAGCAGCCATCTGTCTGTTCATCCGTCTCCGCGCCCGGCTCATTTGGCCGCCCAGTAGGACCGCGCCGACTCTCCGTTGCTGGCGAGCTCTTTTTATCAGACCCATGCAGAGGGCCTAATTAGTTGGTGGGCTTTTTCGGAAGTGCCTGGCGGGTCCCGGGGCCGCCTGACATACGCCGTGGCTGGGGTTAAGAGGTGTGGCCGGCGGGGCCTGAGAGGCGGTCCGATCAAGGCCCCCCTCGGGCGAAAACAAAACTGAGCAAGGCAGATTGATATGGCGGAGATGAATATTCCAACGGTTAATGATGATGATGGGCGGCAATGGTTACAGAGGTTGTTACTCTTGTGGGTGATGGCTTTTCATGTGCCCGTCCGTGGCGTGGAACGTTGTTATCCATTGTTGAAGCAGCATGGAAATGCAAGATTACTTTTTGTTCATTCACTTCAGAGGGGTATTGTTTTTGAAAAAAAAACATCATGCGCTGTATCTTTTTACGCTGTCGCAAAATAAAAGCCACGTTTCTAATATTTCGACAAAGTTACGAAAAAAAAAAAAATTGCGATTTGCAATTGAACGGTGTGAAGCGCATAGGCGGCAATTCTCGTAAAATCAGGTCCTGCGAGACCCCAATTTGAGGAGGATGGGGGTACAAAACATTTAGCGTTTTCACTTGAAGTGAACTGGCCGCGTGACCCCGTTACGTCACGTCCGGTGGAAAATTCTAGGGGTAATGGAAACGCAGCTACTGGTGCCTCTGCAGCGAGAGCAGAATGTGTCAATTCCCTTTTTAAAGAAAAATAAAAAATAAAAAAAAAATCAAGATTATGATTCTGAAAACTGAAGGGGGGTTGAGTGGAGTGGGTGGGGGAGGGGTTGACATCTCCATCACATGCACGCTTTTAATTTCCCGCGGCTTCCTGCGTCATGACTTGTGGCTGCAGCAGCAGGCTCAAGAACAAACTCCCCTGGAACCAACAAGGTGCAGAGAGCGCTCGGTTGGACACAAGAGGTAAAAGCGAGGAGGCGGGGAACGGAGTGAAGGAGCAATTACGGCGAGTGAGAGGAAATGGGGGAATTAGGAGTAATAGAGGAAGACAAGATGTGGGCTTTTTTTTTTCCAGCGGAGGAGGAGGAGACGAGGAATGAAGACCTCGCTGGGAAAGGGTGGGGGGGGGAATTAGGTCACCTCAGCGGAGTGTTTTGCGGTAAAGGGGTTTCGGGGTCATGTTGTGTGCAACGTCATGTTCGCACATCTTCCACTTAGGGTGCGTGAAATATTGACAGTCGAGGGACCCCCACGACCCCCAACCTCCCTCTGCGTTTCACTCCCTGACCCCCGACCAAGCGCCGCTCGGTTCCGCGAGCCAATCAAAGAACCCCAACGCAACCCTCACACTCACCTCGCTCCCCCCTTTCCTTTCAGAAACGGCTCTTTTTTTTTCTTCCCCCCCCTCGCCGCCCTTCTCAAAGAAAGGTGCAGGTTTTTGTCTCCGCTCCCGCATCAGCCCCTTTCACATCATTTTAGCAAACAGGCTTTGACACGAATCAAAGAGTATCATCATTAGTCCTCGGCGGCGATGCCGTGTTTAGACAAGGTTCTGACAGGCCCTGTCAGCCGGCTTGATGGGAAATGATTCGTGTGATAAAAACCATACAAATTGGGTTACATTTACGGTGGATAAATAGATTAACATTCCATCGGAGACCTGTGATCTACGGCGCGCGCGAAGCTTTCTGACATCGCAGACGCTGACAATATGTAGCGGCGCAAAAAAAACAAAACAAAACTAAAAAAAAAAGAAAGAGCGGACGTTCCATTGTATTGATACAAGTATGTCTGCGGCGAAACAAATCTGACAAATGAGAAAAATTCACAATCTGTGCGTTGTACGTCGTCGCCGGTTATTTTCCGTGACGGCTCACATTCAACTCACATCGCTGGACGACGCGGAGCAAAGTTCTCCGCAGCTAAAAAAAATGAAAAAAAATCGAACTGTTTGGAATTCTAGGAGTGCGAGTTGTGATTCGCGCAAACGCGGGGGGGAAACCCCCGCAAAGTCCCGATTCCTTTCTCTTCCCGACTCTCCGCGGTACGGCCTTGAGTGAAATACAACGCTAACAAGGTGAATTTGGGAGACAAATGCACACAATTTAGCTCAGCCATTGACGTTGGCCCGCGGCCGCCGCCGCCGCTCATGTGGTTTAAGGTTTGTTTGTTCGCGCAACAGGGTCGCCCCAATTAACCCTCGCTTTATCTCCGACGCATCGCCCTATCTGCCTCCATCTCCCCTCCCCCATCCCTCCTTCCCCGGGAGCCGTGGGCAGGTGATTACTGGGACCGGCTCTTTCTCCCATTCCGAGGATTTTAAATAAAAGATGACTGCTCCCATTGAGTTCTAATTGATTCCTCGCTCTCCCGAAGAACGGGGGCTTGTTTGTTTTTCGCAGGGAACTCGGTGGTGCTGGCAGTGCCGCAGGCCGAAGGTGTCCACCGGCCTGTCCAGGGGCTCTTTGTGTTCCGCCGCGGCAGATTAAACAATCATAGCAAATTGCGGCGGCGGGTTTCATTTCTTTCTTTTTTTTTTTTTCCCCTTTCCTCAGCCGAAGCCGCGCCATTGTCTCGCCAAATCGGCGCACAAACACACCTGCGCCGAGGGCCGTCTCCCGATTCCGATAGACTTTGCTCGTCCGCAGCAGCCGTCCTCAAATCGTATCCTTCGCGACGTGTGAAAGTCGCCCCTCCAACCCCCGCACCGCCCCTCAGATGTTTCCAGATAAAAGCGGCTCCGCGATCGCAGGCTTTAAGAAAAAAAAAAAAAAAAAAGGGACGGGTAGGGGGAGCCTCGGTAGGTTTTACCTGAGGAATGAAACGATTTCTCGCGCCTTGGAAGCTTTGGTGGAGGCGGCCACGAGGAGGAGGACGCGCGGGGGTTGATTTGAAGGGAGAGCGCCTTCGCTTTCAAGCTAGGGCCCGCGCGCGCGCGCAGGCACACGCCGGCGCGCCGCGGCCACCGTTGGGCGCGCAGGTGGCTCAGGAGGGGGCGGGTGGGGCGATGGCGGGAGCAGGCAGGGGAGAGAGTCAAAAGCCCGACTTAAATGAGAGAGAATGACCGCTGGCGCTGCCGCATGGTGTCGGAGGGTTTGACAGCCGCCTGAACGGAGGCCACTCTGACTAATTGGGCTAATTTGGCAGCAAGGGAAGAAAAGGGGTCTCAAAGGACCGAGTGGCTACTCCTTTTCATCATCGTCTCTTGCCTCATCTGAACCCGCCCGCTCTCCCGCCGACTCCCCCCTGTGCCCCTCCCCCGCCCTCGGTGACTGGTCCCTTCAGCCGCAACTCGCTTTAATAACCGTCCTACAAAAATAGTCATTTTAAAGGAAAGACACTCAAGCCCACCCCGCCATCCATCTCTCGGACCTTTGATGAAACGCGAATCCCGGGCGCGCTAGTGCGGCGGCGGCCGCGGCCTGCTCGCGGTGTGCAACTTTTGTCGCTCTGCGCGCATTTATCTTCCCGGAGTGCGACAAGAAAGCTCCCAGCTTGGCCTGCGAGCGCGGTGTCGAGTGAAAGATTAGCGCGGGGCCAAGCTATCTCGCGAAACACGACGCGAAAACAAAACACACACACACACACACACACACACACACACACCACCCTCCTGGAAAGCGGCGGCGAGTCAGAGTACATGCCAAGGAAGAAGATAATCTGCTTTGTGAGGGTTCCTCAAGGCAGCGCAGAGACTATTCTCCTCCAATATCAATAAAACATACAGGCAATACATTACGGGGCCATGTTCGGCGGTGGTGGCAGTGGTGGCGCTCTGGATTTAATGCATTATGGCTCCTCTTCTGGGTTTTGATTCGGAGGATTCATATTATTTTGCTCTACACTTTGGAGATGAATGATAGTCTATGTGACATGTTTCCGGAACACTCTCCTCTTCCTCCTGCCGTCCTCCTTCGTCTTCAGCCCTAAGCGCTGGCAGACTCACTGGTCATCTGCACCAGCGGAATAAAGGGGGAAGAAGGGCGAGTCTGAGACACAACATATGTTATTCGCGTTTCCAATAGTGTGATGCCTCGCAGGGAAATTTTTTTTTTATTCCCCCCCCCCGCCGCCGCCGTCGCATTATGACACGGAAAATGAAAGAGGCTCCGTTGCGCCCCAAGATGGAGTGGGTACAGCCAGAAATAATATCCAGGATGTAGACATTGGGGGCCGGTGACAGCCGGACTGCATCGGAGGCATCACAAACAATATATCTGACTTCAACTTTCAGAAACAATCATGCGAGGGATGGCGAGCGATAAAGGAACAACACTTGCAGGAATGCGTTTGCGTCTGTTTGGAGTCGGGGAGGGGAAGTCGAGGGGAAATTACAAATTGAGTCCCTTTGTTCTCCTTTGCTCCTCTGCGTCTGTCATTTTGAATTTGCGCGTGGATGGGAGGGGGAAGAAGGAAAAAAAAAAAAATTACATATCAATATGAGCGGGGGAATAATAGATGATGTAAGGTTTTGAGATGGGGCTGGAAAACGCCTGGAGCGCAACATTCCCAGCCCCAGCCAGTCACAGTTTCTGGCAGATTGTCGCTGTTTGCTATTCTTAGTGGTCGCCTCTCTAAAAGGCTAAGGAAGATTAGCCCACTTAACAAACAGACAGGGATCTGCGGGAGAACAAATTACTGCGTTTAAAGCTTTTAATGAAAAGCGCCGTCCATGCGTCAAACAAGCGTACGAGAATAAATATGTAACTAAATGCGCCGAACAAGCGGTGCCGCGCGCTATTCTCTCCTCTTTTTCAACGCCTTGGTCATGGAAACAAGGGGAAGTTCAGAGTTGAGCCGAATGGCAGCGTGCCCGCGCACTTAAAAATCGCGCGAGGCCTAGGCCCCGCAAACATGTAATCCTCGTATTTATGCACATATGTAATCACGTGGATGCAAACATACGTGCGCCGCGTGCGGGGATTTCGGAGCATAATCAGTCGTAATCACCCCCCATTTGCAAAGAGCGGGGCGCGATATATATATAACCTTAAATTATTCACGCTCCGGCATCGGGAAGCTCAACGCCAGGCATCGCACTCTTAGCGCACGCGGTAACACCCATGAATTTACAATCACTTAAAACGCGGCGCCGGCGCGAGGGGATTGCAGGTGGAATTGTTGTCCTGATCCATGCTGGAGCATTCACAGCATAAAAGGGGGCGGGGGGGTTGGTTGAGAAAGAAAGAAACATCGAGACACACACGGGTAAGCACTCAAACATGCGCGCTTGTGTGCACATTTTTTTTTTTTTCATTTATTCATTTATTTATTTTTTTTTTTTAAAGATGCTGAGAAAGACCACAAAACATTTGTCTGTGTGCACGTCAAAAAAATTACGATTTTTCTGACATGGGTGTTCAAACATAGCCTTCAATACCTGAATCCCAAAGCAAAGCGACTGCACACGCTGTCATCCATGCGGAATAACTATAAACAGCCATTCAAGTCTTTTAAATGCCATACCTGTCACGGGCTTATGCAGGGAAGTCTGTCGATTCATTTTCAGATTTGGCAGAGTGACTGCGCTCGCCGCGGTAATTCACAGGCGAACCACGTATCTAGATTTGACAAGGAATAAACTGAGAAAAAGGGAAAAAAAAAAGAAAGGGAGAAAAAAAAAAAAAATGGAATCAAATGAACCTCAGAGATGTTCTTTGACCCCAACACCGAAATAACATCTGCGTACACTTTGCAGGCACTCGCGAGCAGGAGAAGGTCGGGCAGAGACGAGAGATGCACAGCTCGACGCGCGGCAACAGCCGGCTGAGCAACAACGCAGGTCATCCGCAGCGATCCTCCGAGCTGCGCGGCCAGGGTTCTCGCGGCAGGGGACCTGCAGGGGCAGCCGGTCCTCCATAACAACGCGGCGCTGCCAAAAGCCTTCTCTCAGTGTCACAGCTCTGAATTTAGAAGAGTCAAGCCGGCAGGAGAAGAAGGTAGGAGAGAACAAACAGAGCGAAAAGTAACAAAGACAAAGCGCGAAGTGGGCAGCCTCGCCAGTGAACTTGTCATTAGTGATCGTAAATGATGGGTTTCGCGGCAGCGTTGTCTTGTTCCTTCGCGGAACACGAGTTTCATGTGTCCTTGGGACCTGCGCCGCAACATTAGCCTGGTTCGGCCTGCTACCTCGGTTCGCAAAAGTCCACTTTTGTTAAGATGTTGTGAGAGGTATCGGCATGAGAACGCAGTGATAAACCAAAAATGATTGTGCAAAAAGGTACACCGCACCCAAAGCAATAGTGACTCCCTAATCAGGACCAACACATCGCCAATACCAGGGGTATCAAGACCAAGACAAGACCAAGATCAAGATCAAGATCAAGACAGACCGTGTCAAGACCGAGACACTTAGAAGACCATGGGTATCGAGACCGAGACAAGACCAAGATCAAGATCAAGCCAGACCATGTCAAGACCGAGACCGAGTCAAGACCAAGACACTTAAAGACCAGTGGTATCGAGACCACGACAAGACCAAGATCAAGACCAAGATCAAGATCAAGACAGACCGTGTCAAGACCGAGACACTTAGAAGACCATGGGTATCGAGACCAAGACAAGACCAAGATCAAGACCAAGCCAGACTATGTCAAGACCGAGACCGAGGCAAGACCGAGACACTTAGAAGACCATGGGTATCGAGACCGAGACAGGACCAAGATCAAGACCAAGCCAGACCATGTCAAGACCGAGACCGAGTCAAGACCAAGACACTTAGAAGACCATGGGTATCGAGACCGAGACAGGACCAAGATCAAGACCAAGCCAGACCATGTCAAGACCGAGACCGAGTCAAGACCAAGACACTTAAAGACCAGTGGTATCGAGACCAAGACAAGACCAAGATCAAGACCAAGACAGGCCATGTCAAGACCGAGGCCGAATCAGGCTACTACCATTTGCATGCTTTGTGTATGAGTGCGCCCACTCAGCTCACGAAGAGAAGAAAGAGGAAAAAACATGTACATTGGATTGGTTTCTAAAAAGGATGCATCATATTGGTTGTGCTTGAAAAAAAAGACCAGTTCCCCAGGTTTTTGAAATCCCCTGACCAAGACTTGAGAGTGCGGAGGGTCCAAACTAGACAAAGACCATCATCTAAAAACATGTCAGATAGTTTGCTCAGTTTGGTCGCAGCAACTCGGGACTAACCGTATTTTCCGTTGCAAATATAATATAAAGCCAAAAAAGCTGCTTTGCCTTTACCATGTAAAAGTGGTTGAAAAATCAGTGAAGACCAAGACAGTTTTGGAGTTTGACAAGCAAAATCCTTGAGCCTTTATGCGTGTTAAATGTCTCAACAGGAGAGTGAAGGTGTCACTTCTGCACAAAATTGAGTGACAGGAATGTAAACACGAGGGAAAAATCAGTGTGGGGGGCGGGGGGTACATGAACAGGGATGTGGTATTATTACTCAGGGCTAAGCAAGTGACATTTTGTGACATTATTTATTTCAGAGATTGACGCTTACGGTGACAACAGACATGACGACTGATTCCAATAATAAAGTACCAATACTAATCAGTGGTAGTGGTAATACGTCTCCACCGACACTGATCACTCAGTAAAGGAAGTGACTAAATGTTTTTCCTCATTTTTACGTCATCTCCAGCTTCCCCGACCAGACCGGCCCTTCGTTCTCCATCCCCAGCAACACTAATTCCAGTCTTTATGTTTGGTTCTGTTTGTCTTGTGAAGAGGATGTAATGGCTTGGAGTGTGGTGTGACAGGTCGGCAATCTAATGACCCTCGCAATGCACACATAAAAATAGTACACACACACACGCGCGCGCGCACGCACACACACCCAGTGTCGATAGTCGCACAGTAGTCGGTAGACGCAGGCAGGTCTGGGTCACCCCCTCGCCTGTCTCCGCGGAGACGACGGGGACAGACGTAATTGGCTGTGACAGATCCTTGACGAGTAATTGCTCTAATCACTCGACACCCCCCCCCCCTCCTCCGGCCCCCTCCCCTTCCCAGTTCTTGCGTTTCCTCGCTAACCCTCGTCCGCTTTGCTTGCCGGCGTGTGGCGGCGGCTGCGGCGGCGGCGGCGGCGGCGGCGCTGGAGTGTCAGGGATCCCGATTTGACACACATCCGTGGGTGCCCGCGCGGCGCCTCGGCGAAGGCCGCTTAGCGGCGCGCTCCTCCCTCCGATTTTTTTTTTTTTTTTTTTTTTTCGTTCCTGACCCCGACCCTCCGACCCCTCCTGTCACCCCCATTTCTTGATCCCTATTTCACTGTCTTCCCCTCTTTTTCCCCCCCTTTCCGTGATCCGTGGACTCACAAATCATACCAAGGCTACATGACATTGCGCGACCGTTTAGCTAGGCCCTGTATTAAGAGTCTGCTGGGGTGGTAATATAAATAAACAAAATAAACAAATAAACAGAAAGTCTGAAACAGAAAGAGACTAACAAAAAAAATTGCATCTGACTTTCTCCAATAACTCGGAGGGTTGCTGCGATGGTCCCGGGGAGGTTTACCATCCCAATCCGAGAGCGCCCGCTAGCATCCCACCCAGGCCCACCCACCCCTGGAACAAGAGACCACCAATTAGGGCCAGTGGGTCTCCGGGCGTCCGCCAGACCCAACCACTGAGCGGCCGGCCCGGGCCGGCCAGCCGGTGCAGGAGAAGATGGCAAAGTGGGAGGAGCGCCGCAGCGATAGGTGGGCCTCTCGCTGTCATCTCCGCTCATAGGTAGCGCCTGCATCCCAGGCCCCTAATTATGATATGTGGGTTGTCAGCGCTGGTAGAGAACAACCCCCCCCCCGCCCCCTTCGGCCGACCAGTGAGCGGGAGAAGGAGAGAGCGCGCGGGCTGCGGGAGAGTGTAGTTAGTGAGATTGGCAAGCGCGGACGAGACAGAGATGACAGGCAGGCAGGCAGGCAGGCAGGCAGGCTACCCCGTCCCGCTGCCGCTGCCGCAGTCGCAGCGGCGGCGGCGGCGGGTCCTCCATCATATCCCGTCTCCCCTCTAATCCTCATCCACCAATCCCCCCCCACCCGACGCTCCTTCCCCTGCCATTGTCCCCGCCTCGACTCGGGCCAGTCGACTCGCAAAAGGTGAGGTGGAGGATACCCCCCCCCCGCCCCCCCGCCCTAAAATCCCGGTAATGATGAAGCTGTCCGTCCCAGTCAGCCGCCGCCCCCCAAAAAATAAAAAGAAATCGATATAATACACCCCCTATTATTCTTCTTTTTTTTTTTTTTTTTTTCTCTTTCAGCAATTTCTATCTTTTTAGTCACGGCCACTGCACACATAGTCTGGTCGTCTACAGACAGGTCCCACCGGGTAATAGGCTGGATCCTTCCGCTCAGTTATTGCTCCGCTGCCTGCCGGAACGCCCAGAGACTGCCCGCCGCTATTGTTCGCTGGGCGCCCGCCGCCTTATTACGTGTAAATGTACCTCCGGATAATGCGCCCGTCCTCGCGAGCAAGGGTTTGTTAACGCGACGCTGACGATAGGTGGATCTTAATCTTCGATTGTCATCTTATATCAACAATATTTCTACATTTAAGCAGTCCAGAAAAAAAAAAAAAATGTATAGAGCCATGAAATTCAGTTTCAGGATTAAGTGTCACGATGTTATGTTTTTTTGGAAGAACATGTTTTGGGAGACTGATAAAAAAAAAATCCGTCATTAGTAGTTTCATTTGTCGTAGAACGTGGTTGAGTGGATATTGCAGGTAATGTAGAAGAGCACTGCACTGTACATGGCTTTCATTTGATGCGGGGCCCAGGCTAATGAATGGAACCTCCTATTTCCAGGAAGTGATCTTGCATCCGGGCCGATACGCATCTCAGCCACTCGTCTGTCTGTGAGTGGATAATGCCGAGAGGAAATTAGCGGTGGGGGAAACTTTAAATGTGTATTTGTTTGCTTTTCCTTCTCCTTTTTTTTTCTGAGCTGCTGTGGATTAAGACCGAGACCCAGACTCCAACGAAAACAAACATATGAAATGTAATTTCAAAGTTTTCGTTTTTGTTTTTTTTATTTGTTGTGGTCAGAAGAAAAAAAAAAAAAAACACTGTAAAACTGCAGTTTTTAATGCTGCTTAAAGGCTTAAGCTTTCTAATTTGTCAGCAATCTTTTGGCTTACTTGATGATTGCCAAGTTATTTGGAATTGGCAGTTATTCCTGTTCTTAATAACTATGTGTGCTCCACTGTCTTGCAAGTACAAGTGCACAGACACACACTCACCAGTGTTTGGCAAACTATTGTTTTTTGTTGTTTTTTTTTGTTTTTCTGCCTTGGGTACACCAGGCACACACCAGTGAAGAGTAAATCCTATTGAGAGAGACGACTTTTAGTGATTTTTACCTCAAAATACATCTCTGTGTTTAGCCCCCAAGCCCAAACAACAGGACCCCGTCGTTGCCTTTAGGGGTTTGGTCCCAAAAAAAAAAAAAAAAAACATCAGGATGGAAAAGCCAAATCTGTGTCTCCTCTGTTGGTCACTCTATCTGGTTCCTCCGTCACCGGGAAAAAACGGAAATGTAAGCCGGCATTAAACATTAAAACACAACTTACAATGTCAAAAGCAAAAGGCCCGTCGAGGCAGACCGTTCCATCACTCAAGAGGGAACATTTGAAAATGTCAGACGCAGGGGAAAACACCCGATGACCAATAACAGCACAGGAAACGAGACGGGCAAAAACAAATTAAAATTTTAAAATGCGGAGCGGCGCTTTGACACACGTTAAATATTCATGCGGGGATAAATTATTTTCTATTAATCACGAGTTGCACCTGGCTTTGGTGACTATTAGGGGCCGCGCTCGGAACGCAGGGTGCTGACGTTGACCCTGATAAAGTCAAATGAAAGTTGTTAGTGCCGGGTCATTACACTGCTAAACTGGGGTGTCACACAGAGGGGCCGGAAGAAAATATGACACGGTCGGACGTCTCTGTTTTACACGTTGACTCATGGGGTTGGGGGGGCGGGGGGGGGGCTGTATTCATGCTCTTAAATAACTGCACTAAAGGCTAAGGATTTTTTTTTTTTTTTTTTTATGTTATGATTGTGGAAAAAAAAACAAACTCAAATGAACAATTATAGAAAAGGTCAAGAAGTCTTTTCTCGGAACGAAACTCAGAAACAGAAGGTTGTGAGAGCAACAAATCGTCCCTTTATTGCGGCTTTCCAGACTCTCAGCCTTCAGCGTGTTGCTGCTGCTGCTGCTGCTGCTGCTGCTGTCGCCGGGTAGATCGGGTAGAACGTTCAGAGCGCTCAAGATTAACAGCGGCAAATTATTCCTGAACCTTGAGATCTCCTGGCCGGGAATAGCACAGAGTGGCCTGGGTGACGTGTCACAAAGCATCAGGGTTAGGAGGGAGGGGCGGGCGTGCAGGGGAGAATATGTGCACGCACACACACGCACACACACACACGCAGCAAATATACACTCTCCCTAAACCCGGCTCACCCGATGCCACTAAGGCCGCCCGCAACCTAAGCGTTTTGGTATTTCAGGATGTACGGACGCGCGTTTTACTCCCGACCGCCGGAGGCAGCCGGTGACACCGGGGGGCGGGGGGGTCGGCGGCAAACGCCAGAATGTGGTTTAAACTCGCTTTTCTTTAATTATTTTTTTATTTATTTTTTTTTACAAGCGTTACATCTGCTCGCAGATAACCAGCCCTGTGTTTATGTAATCAATAAAGCGGCAATTTTGGGGGAGGGACAGCGGGAGGTTTTCAGCAACGTGATTACGGGCCGACTTGGCTGACGTGGGAGCAGCAGCCCAGAATAATATTGTCAGTGCTGCCGCTGCCGCTGCTGCTGCTGGTGGTGGGAGGGAGGGAGGGAGGGAGGGAGGGGACGCTCAGAGGGAGTATCCGTTTAGCAGTGACCAGCTTCGGCCCGCGCTGATTCCCCGGTAATAGGCTCTGGGCCGGGCTCCCGCCGGAGAGTTTGGTTGACAATCTGACAAAGTTATCACAAGATAAATGGGTTACGGGTCGGAGGCGGGCGGGCGGGAGAGGGGTACGGAGGGGGAGGGAGCGGCTTGACTGCTCCGTCAGTGATGTTTTGATGGAGGATGCGTCTCGCGCTCGCGGAGGCCCCTCAGGTGAGCCGGGGATGATTGTCTGCGGCTTGTGTACGCGTGTGTGTGTGTGTGTGTGTGTGTGTGTGTGTGTGTGTAATACGATCGCTTCGTTAAAAGCGGGGAAGGAAGATGCCGGACGTGGCGCACGTGAAGCGCCACCAGCCAGCCCCGGACAAACCAGAGGCGGGGGAGGGGAAGGGGGGAGGTCACGGGTTCAAGTTTGTTGTGTTTTTTTGACGCGACGGACAACTCCGATAGGCGGAGTCAGAGTGCGCAGGTACCGCCAGCCATTTAAGGAATGACCGGGCCTGTCCCTCACTGGAACACAAGGCGCGCACGTCACAAGCCGCCATTTGTTTTTCTTTCTATTTATTTATTTTTTTTTTTCTAACCTGGTAATTCTCCAGATAAACGGACTTTTCCCTGATCCTGTCAGGCCGCGTTATCTGCAGCGCCGGTCTGCCAGTCCCCGCCACTGCGCGGCAAATTAGAGGCCTAAATGTCAAAATTGCTTCGCTTTATTAAGTTAATTGGGTGCTGCGCAGGCAAACACAGACGGGCAGATTGTGCACGGATTGTCGTTTGGTTGCATTTTCTGCGGATCCCTGCTGCGCAGAGACGCATTGAGACGAATAAAGTATCCTTAGCATGTGTTTGCGGGGTTTTTTTTTTTTTCCCGCAGACACTGACGTGAACGTCAGTAAGTACAACATGCTGTTTAGCATCAGCCAGATTATTATGGGTTGTCAGAGTGCGTCTGTTACACCTGTACGAGTGCATGAAGCACAACATGAGAAAACACGCCAAGGAAACGCACATTTCCGTCAGATTACCCCCAAAAAAACGCACACTTAGCACTGTGTTTACAGCCGCCTTCAAAGATGCCTTTTGTACAGAGGGGGGGAGGGGGGGGAGAACTGAGCGGTCTCGCATGAGTGATACACCTGGCGAAACGGTATTGTCACTAATGCGGCAAAGGCATTAGGCAGGAACAAGAGCCCTTTGTGACCTCACAAGGAGCTTCTTTCATGACTTTTTGCATGCACATTGTGCAAAGAACTAAAAAAAAAAAAAAAATGACATTATCATTAGTGGAAGGGACTTTGCACAATCGGTCGTTTGAGACATAGTATAATATCCCTCCAGTAACAGCGTCACGTCAGTCTCTTGCAGACTGTGCTCCCTTGACCTTTAACCTTTGCACACTCCAAAAGACAATTCCATTCTTGAAATCCAGGGGTATAATGACTTATTTCGCTCCTCGGCTAGCTGTTTTTTCAGAGCAGCTTCTCCGGCGACCCTTTAAAGCGAGCAGCTGATCAACGCTTTTACGGACTGCGCTAATCGATTCGGAGCGAACACAGAGGCGAGTGAGGCCCTCATTGCTGCCTCAGTCTGAAGAGGGCCTCCTCACATGAGAGCAGTCACTCATTACAGGGCTATTTTATGGTATTTGTCACTTTCCGGGCTTCTGTCTTTGGTTCACGAGCGAGTTGAGCGGAGGAACATCCAGCTCTTCCTCCGCTCAAGTCACCAAGTCTACTAAATAATCCACTACTGTAATTCAACTACTTTTTAGTAACAGAGTAATGTAACGAGATTACTCGAGCAAAAATGGTAATCATATCATAATTACTTTATCGAGTTATGATTCTATTCCCTTTTTCTAAAATATTTTGCGAGCTAAAAATGTCTTATTCACCACAAAATGTCTGAAATGTAGAGATTTACAGATTGATGCTGAAGCCGTGAATGCAGCGCCATTGAGTTCATCTCGTCTACATGAAAGAATATTCTCAAACTGTTACTTTATCTTTTTTTAAACTAAAGTAACCGGTAAATTGATTACCTATGAAACAGAGCAGTGACAGAAGTAATTAGATTACTTATCAAGGATTATTCAGTAATCCGTATTGGATTACTTTTGTGGCGTAATCCCAACAACACTGCGAGTCACGCGGGAGAATGGAGTTTCAGTTCAGTTCGGAATTCTAAAGCAACGTGGAGCTGAACGTTTAATCACAATTAGCATCGCACCCAGGTCGTACAATGTATGCGTTTATATTCCTTCTGACTCTGGAGGAATAACAACCCCCCCCCACCCCCCCGACCTGCTTGTTGCAGAATTTATATGCTTCATTTTCAGCTTTGTTATGGAATATACATGTTGGACAGCCGTGTTACCGCTGCTCCTCGGCGGCGGCCGAAAGCAATAAGTCACCGGCGGAAATCTTGACTGTTGAAGTTGAATTATTTACCCTACATTCCAACAGTATGTAAAGTATCCGTCTCACCGTCTCACCGTCTCAGTCCAAATCTGCCTGCAACACAGCTCAGCGATTCCCCTCCCAGCTAAATGGAGACCTCTGGGCATGACAGCGGAGATACATTATATCTACCTCACACACACACACACACACACACACACACACACGCACGCACGCGCGGCACATAGCTCCACATATAACCTCTGATGCATTATTTCTCCAGCCCTTCAGTGCGAGAGTCACAGGTGAGTCCCGGGCGCTTTCATCATAGTCTGGCTGTCCGGCTGGCTGGCTGCAGCTCTCATCTGTCCCTGGGTTGAAATTGCCAATAAAGAGGGTCTCATATAGATCACCCCCGACGGGGGCGAGCGACCTGTCATGCAGACCATGATTCCTGGCTCTCGGAGAAGGGGAAGAGGGACAAATAACCCCTCCACCTCACCCTGGAATTTCCCTATATCTATCTCTGCGGCCGCCTGGCCCGCCGCCCGGCTCTCCGTCTTCCGTCTTCCCCCCCACCTCGGATGCACCGACAGACGCACACGTGTCCCTTTTTGCCCCGTTCTCCGGCGGGCCATAAAGTGCCGGGCCGGGGCGCGAAAAAGGAATATAGTGGGCGCAGTCGTCGGAGAGACAAGTGGCGGCCTGAGCTTTCAGTCTGACGCGCCAAGGGGTAATGAATCAAAGTAATGGGTTAAAGACTTGAAGACGGATGTGCAGGAAGATTCAGAAGTGGGAAGAGGACCCCCCCACCCGACCCCCCTCCCCCACCGAAAAAAAAACAACATTTTCTTATGTTTTTTAACTCATGACGGAAACAATGCTAACATTTTTTTTTTGTATGCAAAAGAAAATCACTAATGTGCACCAAAGAAGAGATTAAAGGACCACTGCAGGCGCTTGCTGTTCTTTGCCCCGCATTGTGAAAATTCACGTTGCCGAAACCTTCTATTCCCTCGGAAGGGAGCTGAAGAACAAGCTACGCTTTATGTCAACAAATGAAAAATAAAAAAAAAAGAAAAAGAAAGGAATTAAATTTTTAAAGACAAGTCACGATTCTTTGTCTTGGTTATGAAAATTGTTTGACAAATGATTTTTGTCTCCGTAACGTAAAACAAAATCTGCTTTTGCGTTTGAGAATCCGCACTTTTTATTTCAAATTTGGAAAATTGATTTTCTTTTTTTTTTTTTTTTTTTTTATTCTTCTTCTTGTTCTTCTTTACAAGGCGAAATTCCCGCTTTGGGCGAAAGACGGCTGGAAAAATGCAAGTGGACAGCGTCGCTTTTCAAAGAGTCACAGTGCTCCCTGCTGGTGGAGCGCGGTATGACGATTAAAAAAAAAAAAAAAAAAAATCCCGCGCTCAGCTTTGTGCATGCTTGTTTTGTGTTGCACGGCTGCTCCCAAACTTCCCGTGAGTTGCGCGAGGCCGAAACCTCGAACAACATGGGAGTTTCCTCCCCCCCCCCCTGCTAACCTCCTGCTAACCTCGGCGTCTGAATCACGGACGAGACGCCTAGCAAGGGGGTGGGAGAGAGAGAGGAAGGGGGAGAGAGAGAGAGCGAGAGAGAGAGAGAGAGAGCAACCTGCATGGCCAATGGGCAACTTCAATAAAGACAATCTGACTATTCAGAAGCTATAATAATCAAGATCCTCCCACCGCGCTTGTTTGTCTGAGGGGGACGCGGATGGCTACGGGTAGGGGGGGGGGATTCAGAGTGGTAATTAATAGTCCTTAGTGGTTGGCTGCTGGATGGGGGACAGGGGGACGTGACTTGCCGCTACTGCGAGCTGGTGCCCCCCCCCCCCCCCCCCACTCTGCCACCACACGACCCCCTCAGCGTCTCCCGCGGGTTGCCATGTAAGCAAGAGGAGGAGGAGGAGGAGGAGGAAATGGAGAAAGTGCCTTTATTACATGTTCGTTTGTCTCCAGGGCCGGGGACTTAACCGTCCTCTTTCAAAGCAACACACAGACACACACACACACACACACACACACAGAGACGCGCGCACACACACACACACACACACACACACGCACAAGTGTGCCTTCCAATGCTAATCTCGTGTCACAAATGTTAAGCGAAAGACATGAAATGCCACAAAAATGTCATCACTCCGCTCCCGTCACCGGCTCAGCCCGGCTCTTCCAGCCAGACTCGGCCCACCCTCACCCTCACCGCCCCCCCCCCGACCCAACCCACCCCGACCCCCTCCTCTGTAAACATATTCAAACACACACTCATTTGCATGTATGTGTGTGTGGGACAGAGATGGGGGTTTGAGCACAGAGGTGTGGGTGTGTGGTGGTGGTGGTGGTGCTGGGGGTTCCAGCTTGTTGTTTTTTTAGCCTTTGGGTACCCGCGCCTGCATGGAGCAGCAGGGTGGCTCACAATAATCCCATCACCCTCGTCGTCACCGGCGGCCCCCGAAGGCCGCACCGGGAGGCTGCAGCATTTCTGGCAAACCTTTGGATCCGACTTCAACTGCGAGAGCGCCGGCAGCTACCGGGAGCGGGGGCCGGTGGGCTGCTGCACGGCGCCTCGGACGACCAGCGCAGGCTAGAAGGCTGCATGGCGGCCGCGTGAAAAACAGTAAATAATAAAAAGGCGGTCGGTGGTTTGACATTTGGTGGGAGTTTTATTTGGCGAGTGATTAATCAACAAAAAGAACCGTGTCTTTGTGTTGAAGCGACAAAGCGGTTTTGCTTGTGATCGCTAGTTGTTGCCGTTTTTTTTTTTTGTAACGTGGTAGATTATTAATATCGAAAAGCAGCATCATGTGACGATTGGAAAGTTTTTTTCACTGAAGGCTCTCTTACAAAAAAGCAATGTGGTGAGAAAAAAAATTTAAAATGTCAGAAAAATCAATCAGGCAGTGCTGCTTGTTTTTTTGCGAGCTAAAAATGACACCGTTATGCACCCTTTGTGATGTCACAAAGGGCACTGATGCCAGGTTAACATCAGGTCAGTTCTGCCCTCCGTGACCACCTTCTTTTGTGGGAGCTACAAGGTACCAATTTTAGCAAGGAGCTAAGAAACAGAGGTGTTTTTGATGGCTGGAAGGCTGTAAACTCAGTGTGGCTAAGTGGCTAAGAAATGTACAAGGTCGCTCGAAAAACAAAAAGCTCTGAAGATCTCGACGATAGGACAGTAAAAATCTACTTAAACTGATTTGGACATGGAGCAAATTGGGCCAAACTTAGGATCAAAACTCAAGCCGTGCAGGGGGAGGGAAAAGGTTCATTGCATCTGCCCGTTCATTGACGGGCAGATGACGCCTCGCACATCTGCCCGTCTTCACCTCAACTCAACTCAGCTCGACTCAAACTCAGGGGGCCCTTCTTCCAACATGTCACCCCCCCCCCGCCGGCCGGCACCCATCCTCGCCATGGCTCGCCGGGGCCCCCCCGATACTCATTTTCGCCAACGCATGCTGACAGCAGCTCGCGTCGGCTCCTCGCAAAACCGATCGCCCCCGTTCCTCCTCCCTTCTCCTCCTCCCCCTCCTCCCCAGATCATCTCGCGCGGCTGGAGCGGCGCTCCGTCAGGGAGCTTTCACAGGTTGTGAAAGGTAACAGAGGAGACAGGCGGGCAGGGCTGCGGGGGGCCCTGCGTCCCCGGCCGCAGACAAATCGGCGTAACAGCATATTGTAAGCTACGATGCAAAAAAAAAAAAAACAAATAAATAAATAAATAAAAAGCCAGCATAGATCTACCAGGACTGGGGCTGTGTTTATGGCTATGCCTGCGCGGGGGAACGCCGGCGGCGCGATCGGTGACCCCCGCCGTAGATTCCCTTGCTAACGTGACCCCAGATTATGTATCACAATCGGCATGAGGAAAAGTCCCACAGGCTACAGTTAGTCCCGAGCGCCGGGGATTGTTGCACTCAGCCCGCCTGAGCGCAGACAGGATGTGGCAGCTCGGAGGCATTTAGTTAAAGGAGATGCTACGTTAGCGCTGCGGGCGTGCATTTATGGACGGCCCTGCCGGGGTAAAAAAAAAAGAAAAAGAAAAAAAAGAGTATGACGTGCTGGGATCTATAAACAAACGGCAAAATAAATAAATAAATAAATAAAAATGGAAGGTTGGATGAGGGGAGGAAAAATAAATATTACCGTGGATTAGCCTTACCTTGTTTTCCGCGGCATCTAATCATTTGTGATAGTCTCTGTACTCATTCTTATAATTAATTTGTTTACGCAGACAGCCAGCTCTCGACAAATTGGGTTTAAAAATATCATCTGTTCATATATATTAGGTTCATGGGGGGACAAGGGGGGGGGCAGTGAAGATGCGGCTACATGGGCGTCAACACATGGACGCAGCTCAAACAGGGTCAGAGCGTCGCCTGCGTGGGTATTAAAAAAAAAAAAAAAAAAAAGTACTTTACGACGGCTTTAAAATACTGCGCAGAGGGATTTTTCCCATCGTATTGAGTGAGAGCGATATTTACAACTGATGCAGTTCATTCACTGCTTTACGAGCGGCAAATGTTCAGTAACATTTCAGTGTAAAGGCAAATTGCACGAGAGGCTCTTTAACGAAGGGCAGGCTATATGACACGGACGACAAACGTACGCAACCATAGATTACAAATGAATAATAATAAAGTTTCAAAGTCACACTTGAATGCACCTCCATAAAAGCATCTATTAACTTCCTGGCCTTTCATAGTCGTATATTTAAGATGGTAAAGCCGTGTGGAAGAAAATAAGAAGCACAATGTCTCCGTCCTGAGTTCAGGGCAGAGAAACGCGGTGCGCAACAACGGGCCGAGACTGACTTTTTGCCATTATTTTAGGGTTTGCTTGTTTTTGATTGTTTACCAGTTAACACTGGATTCTCAATGGGGTGGAATTCATTAACAGTTTCATGTCACAGATGCAGTCACTTCCATAAGGGTGTTGCATTAAACGCGTCGGCCACGTACACGGCAAAGTACATTTAAAATATGCTCACACATTTGCTTGCAGTTGCACTATGTTCTTGAGCCAATCAGATTCAGCTGTGTTATTGTTGCAGTTTACATCTAGCTTGTGTATTTGGACTTGTAAAAGACAGAAAAGACCCCAGTGTTTTTCACTTTGTTTAGTTCTGGTTCACTGTTTTGTTTTTGTTTTTTGACTGAACAACGGCAGCGTCTTAGGATGGAGACATCATAGAGAAATCACATAGGCACAGTCGGAATCTAAGCAGACCGATTGTACATATTACCAGAGCCAGGACACGTTATTAATGGCTGCCAGACGGGACAGAGCTGCTGTTTTACTGCCAGTCAAATTCAAAAAATACACCTCAAGTCGGGAGCAGTGCTAATCACTGCGGATATAAACACAGGTTACTTATGTTTCACTTGTAATAACAGATATGTCATTTAACGTGTGATAAATATATATTAATTTAATTTATTTGTTTATTTAAAATAAGTATAACATTTTATTTTTATCTTATTCGAATCTGTTTTTATTTCATTTCAATTCTGTTTTACTTGAGAACGCAAGGCTCACGCCTGATGCAATGCAGTGTAAAAAACCATAAAGTACACAACGTGTGCTCTCATTGGTCTACACTACTGTCAGTCAGGGTGTCGTAGGCGGGACGTGACCGCCGCCACCCAATCAAGGGACACGCACGCCGCACGGCTCCTCCGCCGGACAGAAACATGGCGCTCCGGGAGCTGCTGTCGCTGGAGAAATTTCTGGGCTTGAAGAAGCCCAACAAGTACAGTACGCAAGGGGAGAAAAAGGTGACACTCTCGTAAACCTTTGCGACGTGCCTCTGTGGCTTCAAGGGCGCGGTTTCGTCTTGCATGAAGCATTTGTTTGGCAGCGTTAGCGCACAGGAGCTAGCTGGAGAAGGCTAACGCGTTAGCCGCCTATGCTGAATATACAGGCTTTGTGCTAATATCGCCCACATGTACCTCAATCTTGTTTTCACCAGCGATCTTTAATCGTCACTTCCATACACTACAATATGAATTATGTCCAATTGCGTCATGTTTCCCACCAGTCACTGTCTGCGTGCTGGGATCGATATAACGGGGCTGAGGTGACTCTACATTGAATGAAACGCGTTCTCCAATATCACTCCGCCTCCTCCACCCTGCAGCTGCCCGTGCTGCAGACCAACAACGGTCCTCCGCTGGTGGGACTGGTGACCATCGCCTGTCACCTGACGCTGGAGGCCAAGCGGCCGGAGCTGCTGGGCGACAGCGCCGAGAGCAGGGCCGTGGTGCAGCAGTGGCTGGAGCACAGAGTCACCAGGCTGGACGGCTGCAGGAAGGAGGAGGTCAAGAGCCTTTTGAAGGTAGCGCTGGTGATCCACTGTCTGCAATCATGTCATTTTATTTTACAGAATTATGTTGCTTTGCTCACGCACAGGCACCATGTCAAGGCCCTGGTGCAAACGTTATGACAGGTGGGGGGATTTGACAGGGAGCAGGTGGATGGAGTGCTTTGGTGACCCAAGGAGGAAAAATATATCACAGGGAATGAAGAAAACGTGCTTTAAAGTCAATTTAGAATGAACAAAAGCATTTCAACAATATATATATACAGTACGTCTTTGAAGCCCCGCGCGCGGTATTAATGCTCTTTGTTGAAATTACCCATAGGCTGCGTTCAGACTGCAGGCGAATCGGATTCGAATCAGATTCCATCTCAAATCCGATTTTCAGGGCTGACTGCCGACACTGTTTTTTTTTAGCAAGTGTCCAAATTGGATCTGGCTCTGTTCAGACTGGGCCACATTATTGACCCACAAAAATTGGATTTTGGCTGGCAGTCTGAACGCGGCTTTAGAAGTACAGCTTTATTTTACTACTTACTTACTCTAAATATAACTTCTTCAAGTTCGGCTGGCCGCGTTGGAAAGCTTAACGGGCCGCAAATGGCCCCCGGGCCGCAGTTTGCCCGTGCCAGCCCTAGTCTATTCGTAACTGGCCGCGGCGCCGAGCTCGGTTTTGTTTCCTGCGTCCGTCTGTCTGTCTGTCTGTCTGTCTGCGTGCGTGCGTGTGTGTGTGTTTTTCACTCCTTACTTTTAAAGTGGCACAGCAGGACCTCGGTCTTGCTCACATTCTCCTCCTCTTTGCCCACCAGCCAAGTCCGTGGTGCGTGTCCGTCTGTGATCCCAGGGCACGGACGACAGGAATAGGCACTGATGTGCGGCCCCTACAGTGACAACGCAGAGGGAGGAAGGGGGGGGGGGGGCTTTAATGTGTCTGACGCCGGTCAGCGTGAAATGGATCGTCAGCCACTGGTCTTCTCCATGCCCGGGCGCCTCTTGGCTCTTTTGTGTCAGCGTGGAGTGTTTATGGGTGCTGTGTGTGTGTGTGTGTGTGTGTGTGTGTGTGTGTGTGTGTGTGTGTGTGTGTGTGTGTGTGTGTGTGTGTGTGTGTGTGACACGGTGTCGTGGCGTGGCGGCAGAAGTCATGCTGGTTGGCAGCATGTTATCTGGACAGGCCTCTTAAATATTTTAATGGCGCCACTTAGAGGAGGAAGTCGCCCTGAGCGCCGCTCTTCTGGTCCCCACCAGGGTCCCGAACCCCCTACCCCCGAACCTCCCCCCGTCTCGTCCTGCTGCTTCACCCCCTCCCCCACACCCCCGTCCTCAACACCCTCCTCTCAAAAAGTCACACGGCATTAAAATTATCCAGATATTAAAAAAAAGTGTCAGCCAGTAAAAGTTCTTAAAACTTCCCCGTCAACCCCGGGGGATGGGGGGGGCAGCAGATGAGAAACAAGTTTTATCAAGACGACGAGTGCTGAGAACAAACAAACAAACAGGGTCGGGTTCAAGAGAACTTGGCTTTGTCTTCAGTGGCGTGAACGAAACGCATCGTTTCACAACCAAAAGCAAAATATTGACTGCCAGGTGTGTCTTTAGCGGTGAACAGCTGCTCATGGTGGCACAGTCCAATAGAAGTGCTAAATTGGAGTGGATGAACAGTTGCTTTCAAGGCCATCTGAATTGCAAAAATATTTGCAGATTTTTTTAATTTTTTTTTAATTTTTTTTTTTAGGAAAATTGGAGTTTTTATTCTTCCGTCGTGTTTGGCTTTAACTTTGTGTTTGACAGAAATCTGATGTAATGCCGAACTGTAACGGTATACGCCCAAACTCTGATGACGATAGTATCAATCAGATCAAATGTATTGACAAAGCATATAAAAATAAAATCGAGGGGAAAACCCGAATGAATGAAAGAAAGAATTTCGATGAAGAATTTAATCGACAATCAATCAATTATCGATTAATTGTCGATTAAGAATTTAATCGACTAAATTAAATTAGTCGCAATCAATGGAACACTTTTCACATGGGTAGTTATTATCATTATAACAGTGTAGTGGCAGGGAAGACTTTACTTTTAAAAGCCTTAAAAACAACAAAACAACAGAAAAAAACATTGAAATGTGACCCATTAAGAAGTCAACCTCAAAGTCAGAGGATAAATGTTCAGGGTGTTTTTACTGTTCTCCTTTGTGAAAATGGACACTTAAGGGTTAAATAATGTGTTCCTCGCGCATTTTTCATCGTGCAATTTAGGTTCTCAGGGGGGGAAAAAAATCGCAGCTGATCAATTAATCGTTAACCAACCGATAAGGTCAATCAGCTAACGACTAATGAATTAATCGATCGCTCGCATCAACGACGACTAACTACAACAGAGTTGCCTTGGATTCTTCGCTTGCAAGGATGTAACTGAATCTGTCCGCTTCTTGAGGGCAGAAGCGTCGTCGTTGCAGTGAGGTTAAAAAACACGATGACGACCGATTACACGGCCCGCCGCAGTTTGAAAAAGTTACTCGGTGCCGCCTGTCTCTGCGGTAAAAAAAAGTGAAGGAATCCCTCAGGTTGTGAGCAGCATAAACAATATCAGTATTTTCTTGTTGTTGTTGTTTTTGCGAATATTTCATCACCGCGAGACCAAGAAATCACAATATTCACGCTTGAGGTCGTCGGACTGTCAGGATGGTGGAATGGCCAATGCCTACATGACATTGTTGGAGCGCCTATGTAAGTGTGTGAGGGCGGGGGGGGGGCATGTAGGTAGTGGGGGCAGGTTTCAAGTCTCGCACATTGGGTGGAGTTGGGGGGGCGGGGGGGTCGGTGGGGGTTCGCGGCAGAACAGTCTCTCCTCTGATGCTCTGCTGGGCTTCAGCCTGGCCTGTGGGCTAAGAAAAGATCTGATTGTGGAATCGGGGCGGGGGGGGGTAGGAAGTCTGCTGTCTTCATGCCTTGTTTGGCATTAGCCACTCTTGCCGCACAATAACTCCATTTGCCCCCGAGATGCTCCGCGTGCGCCCAGTGTTCTCGCTCCGCGCGGCGTACAAGTGCTAAAGATGGTCCCCGCTCCCCTGGGACCAGCACTTTCCACGCACGACTCTTGCACACCCAGACGCGCGCGCACACACACACACACACACACACAAGCGTTAAGAATGCAAAATGAATGCGCACGTCGCGGTGCCCAAGTTTTCCCGGACCGCCTCATTGGATTCACAGGCAAGATTTGCAGCCATTTGGTCACGGAGCAAACAAACAGCCTCATTTAATTTTTTTTTTTTTTTTTTTTTTGCCGCAGCATCTGCGCTAAATCTCCTCTCCCCCCCCCCCCATCATTGGGAGGCACTGCGCGACAACCCCCTCAGGTTACATGTTCTTCCCATCCACGGAGCACGGGACAGACGAGCACGGGAAGTCAGATGTGGACGCACGCGTGCGCCTCACGCAACCTCAGACACACACACACACACACACACACACACACACACACACACACACACACACACGCACACACACACGCACGTGCGCGCGCAGCTTAACGAACCTGCTGCCAGGAGGACTCCCATGAAAGTGTAGAACTCTGCTGCAGGAACAAAGAAACGCGTGTCTCTTCCATTCGTTTGAACTTTACTCGTTTGAAGGAATTTATACGAAGAAAATAAAAAATAACGTGGTCATTTGATGGGTTACGCAAGACGTGGCGAACTTTGTCGTCTTGACTTTGTCGTTTGCATATTGTCATGTATTCTGAACACCAGTCGCCCCCAGTTTGAATTATTTCTCAACGTGTGTGTGTGTGTGTGTGTGTGTGTGTGTGTGTGTGTGTGTGTGTGTGTGTGTGTGTGTGTGTGTGGTCAACGTTACTTGCTGCAGGACCTGGACGCCTACCTGCAAGACAAGGTCTACATGGCGGGCAACAAATTCACCATGGCTGATGTTTTCATCTATCACGGAATCCATCCTCTAATAGTGAGTAGTAGTCGTTCCAGTTTTTATTTCAAAATAAAAGCACTCTTTAAAAAAAATTCCGATTGCAATTTGCAGGTGTTTCACGAGAATTACGTTTGCTTTGGTTTGCTTACGTTTGTTTGCTGTCAAGAGTGGTCGTTATAAAGCTATAAGAAAAGATTTCGTCCAAACATAATGCGTCATTTCCACTTGAAGTGAACTGCCCCCCCCCCCCCCCCCCCCCCCCCCCCCCCCGTACGTCACGGTGACGTGTAAATACGAACAAAGTGTTTCCATGGCACTTTTTTCGATATCAATACATCTGGAAAACCACCTCACGAGGGGGTCAAAACCTTTTAACGATATTTATCAAAGGTTACGTGTTTCCACCACCAGTTTTCTATTGCGATATTTAGCTTGTGCGCAATTCTAGGGGTAATGGAAACGCAGCAACTCGCCTTTAATGGAAGCCGGTTTTCCCCCAAAACGTCAACACCGTCGAGCGGTTCGCCTGGGAAGCTGGAAGAGTTGACCTGAGAAAGGATGAGAGGGGGAAAATAATTAAGCAGATTTTCAATGGGCCTGACATGTGGATAAATTATCACTTTGGTTTTAGTCATGGATGCATGTTCACGACTCCTCCATGAATGAATTTGCTTGTTTCCGCACTAAGGACATGACATGACTTCGGTGTTTTTTCCAGCAGTTAAATTCTTTTTAGGACGGAGTCAAGCGTCTTGAAATTCCACACGCGATAAACATCATGAACTTTTGTGCCATCATTAAAAAAAAAAAAAAAAAAAAAAAATTTCCACCAAAACAAGGATGGAACCGCTCGCCTGTTTTGGAGGAAAATCTTGGGCCGATTTGTCGCGCCTTCAGCTCAGTTTCGTTCCCGCCGTCATTGTCCGGGGGACTTGCCCAGCTGTCACCTCCCTTCCTCCTCCATCAGCGCCCACTTCAATCAAACCACAACCCCAATGAGCAATTTGTCGCGGCGCGTAACGCACAATCGGGCCAGTCATTTGGCCGCGGGGGCAGGGGGCGGGGGAGGGGGAGGGGCGACGGGCTTGTGAACGCCTTCCCGCTCCTCTTCTGAGAAGCGAGGCGATGTGGCACAAAGTGTCGTCTTTAGCCGCGGACCGGCGGCCGGCGAGTTGGTCACGCCTCTCGGCATTCCGCAAAAAAGTGCGTTTCGGAAATGGGGAGAGGCGTCGTGAAAGGGGGGGGGGGGGCACGATCACATGTTGGGAGATGTCAGCGGTCGCGGCGGAGACGAGAGCCCGCCCGCCCCCCCCCCCCGACCAGCGCTACCACCACCAGGCAGAGGGGCGTCACTTCGGTTTGCAATCAGTGGAGTTTTTAACCTCGGGGGGTCGAGAGGTCGGCCGGCCCGACTTTTAAAAACCGCGGCGGCGTTCGGTTCGCGGAAGCATCGAAGCCAACGAGACCGGAGGTCGCGGGGGGTGGGGGGGGAAAGCGCATCTCCAATAAGATGGATTGTCCTCGTCCCTAATTTATCGGCGTCCGAATGGGAAACAATGCGTCCGGCGTAAACTTGTCCAACAGTGTTTTAAGGAGGCTTTGAACTCCCAACAAATCCACACTTGCCTCACAGCTAAAAGAAGCCAAATGAGGAGAAGTTGGTCCGTTCATATCAGGAATCAGGGTTCCGGCCTCGCACGCAAGTCTGACTGAAAATTGTGTCCACTTAAAAAAAATGAGACTGGCTCTATTGTGAAAAGAGAGATCAACATGAGGAAGGTTTTATACCTTTCAGATGCTCCTAAATCTCTGGGTTTTAAACCTTTTAACCACAAGAAATTAGTGAAATTGCACCCCAAGCTGTAAAGTTGCCACTTGTTTTCACCACTTTAACTGTTTTTGTTTTGTTTTTCTTTGTCAAAAGTTCCATCTGTGATTCAAAGGCAATTAGAATTGCGACGGAATCTCATCATCATCAAAAGGAAAAAAGCAAAAAAAAAAAAATAAGAGTAAACGGAAAAAAAGAAAAAAGGAAGGGGAAAAAAACATGATCTCATCACCGACAGTAAAACGTTCCACCTTCTTAAATCCCATCGTGTCCCCTTCTGACCCCCCCCCCCCGCGCCCGCCCCTCAGGTTGACTCGGCCGTCCAGGAGAGGGAGCAGTACTCCAACGTGACCCGATGGTTCGACCACATTCAGCACTTCCCCGGCGTCCAGCGCCACCTGCCCCCCGTCGCCGTGCTCAGGAACAGAATCTACACCGGCCGACATCACTGACGCACCGACCCAGCTCCGGCCCAACTAGCACCTCGCCTTCATTTCACCTCTGGGTTTTGCAATCACAATTTCTGTTTTTTTGTGTTTTTTTTTTTGGTCTGTGCGGCACCAGGCTCTTCAAAGCAAATGTTTCTGTTTAGCCGTCCAGCCGTCTAAATATAATAATAATAATAGTAATAATAATAATAATAATAATAATAATAATAACAACAACAATAATTATAAAAAGAAAAATACTTTTTCAGTTGTGTTCCTTGAAAACGTGCCAGTGTTCCCAGTAACTCTGTCCGTAAGCGTCTTATTTACGGCATTGGAAATGTTGAAGTCTTAACCTTTGCACTGTAACTGAGTTGAGTTCGGATCCGACGCTGTTACGTCAGTGCTCTGTCACATTTGTTGGACTTTTGGGGTTTTTAAAAAAAAAAAAAATCCACCCTTTTTTAAAAGGGAACGTTTCTTTTTTTGTGTGTGTCGGCTGCTGTTAGTCACTGTCCCTGCTTATTAAAAAGGTGTTTCTATTTATCCCTGCTGGTGATTTTATCGAAACCTTCCGTCGCCGAGATAAAAAAAAAAGAAAAAAAAAAAAGGCCCCTCTCCACCCAGACAGGAGTCATTAAATCTTTTTTTTTTTTTTTTTTTTTCCCCCCTTTCCTTTTCACGATCACGTCTATACGTTAATGTCTCCCAGCCGCTTCCGGACATTTCTCTGGACCCTCCCCCCCCCCCCCACACACACACACACACACACACACACACACACACTCCCTCCGCTCCATCCGTCCCCACTTCCTCGCCACCAGTCATGTGGGTGAGCAGTGAGCAGTCGAGCCAGCCAGCCAGCCAGCCCCAGAGTCAGAGATCAGAGTGAGACTCCAATCAGTCCCACTGCTACCCACTGTTGATGCTGCAGGGCCAGTGAGAGGGAGAGAGAGGGCAGCGGGGCTCACCAGCTGCCACACACATCCAGCCAGCCAAGGCCAGAGCCCAGGGCCCCCTGGGCGACAGTCAGCCACTGTGTGTCATTTCAAAAACCCTCGCACTCCTACGGAGGTTGGAGGGGTTGTAGTGGTGGTGGTGGAGGTGGAGGGGCTGCTGGAGAGGGAGATGGAGAGGGATAGAACCCTCCTCCACCACCACCACCACCACCCACCTCTCCTCCCCAAAGGCCTCAAGAGGATCTTTTTTTTTTTTTTTTTTTTTTTTCTTTTGGTGACAAGTGAACAATGATCGCCGCTGCCTGGGTTCGTTATTATCACAATGTAGAAACTGATTTGATCGACGTGAGACAAGATCTGCAAACAAAACGTGGATGATAAGACGATAGCAAATGAGCTTTTCCGACCAATTATGTCGCGTTGTTGGCAAGGCCTGCTTGCGCAAAAAGTGAGTGTTTTGCACAAATAGAAATACGTCGAATTTAGAGCAGAGGAGCGCAAAAGTCCTCATGTGTACTATTATCAAAAATAAAACCTGATCTCTAGAAAAAAAATCAGGAGAAAACTACATATTGAGTCCTCTCTTTGCAGTCCTCTTGGGAAGGTGAACTAATCCTCCCTTCATGACATCACCGGGGGCAAAATTGGCACACACTCCCCCCCCCCAAAAAAAAAAGTGTACTGAGCAGAAAAACAGGCTTTTTTTTTTTTAGTGATGTGCAGTTTTGGCGAGTAATCTATTACCAAGTAATCCTCGACTGTAATTAAACTACTTTTAGTCAGAGTAATGTAATGGGATTACTCTGGCAAAAATGGTAATTATATCATAATTACTTTTCTAAAACGATTTTGCAAGCTAAAAAAATGTCTCATTATCCTCAAATTTAGAAAAACAACCGAAAACAACGATGCCGCAGATCGATGATGCGGCCGTGCACGCAACGACATTGATTACTTTCACGGGGGAACCCCAACAACACTGGAAGCAGAAAAAAAAAAAAAGAATCTTGCCCAACGTGAGCCATTAAGCGTGACGTCGGATCACCTGTGCTGGGTCGACCTGCATCAGTAACGTCAGGGACGAGCAGCTGATGATCCATGACCTGATTATTTGTTCTATTCCTGCGCCTGTTTTGTTTGTATCCACGGAGAATGTGCTTTGAAAAGAACACAGATTTTTTTGTTTTTTGTTTTTTTTTTTCCTTTTTCCTTTCCAAAACAAAAAAAAAAAATTTCAAAACATATCAAGGTCAGTGATACGCCTTCGCTGTATGTTTGCGACCAGTGTTGCGCAAATGCGAAGGATAAAAACAGCTCAGAGTCATTTGAGCGGGCCTTGTGACCGGGGCCGCCTCGTTTATGATGTGGTTTAGCGTTAAAGGAGCCTCTTGTCCCCGGCCGCGTAAACATTCACATGGAGCGCTCCGTGCGAGCGCAAGAGAGGGCCCGCTCGGCCTCCACTCGGAGGTGTCGAGAATGATTTGGCCGCATTAGTCACATCTGCCAAAAAAGATCGCCGGGACATCCGTGCAAGTAGCGCCCGTGGTTGGCGAGGGTGAAATTTTAAAGCGCAACAGCAGCAACAACAGCAACAACAACAACACACACACACACAAAAAAAAAAACAGTCATGAGAACAAGTGAGCTTCTCGGGCAAAATCATCGATTTACGCGTTGCCTCCGAAGAAGTCGGCGCCGCAGTCAGGAAACCAGAAGCACAATCGGATTCTAGGAGCTGCGGCCCAGTACACAACACGATGCAACGCTAATATTTAAAATGAGAAATGTTTCAGCTGTAATGTAATCACACAATACGGTGAAATCTAAAGCACAATTAAAGGATTTCGAGCTGCAAATAGGGAGAGTATCAAATTGTCTAATCTTAAAACGCCTTTCAAGTGTCCTTTAAAGTTGCGTTTATATTTCACTGTTTTTGTTGTTTGTTTTGTTTTCAATGGTGTCCTACTATTTCATGCGCAGCACTTTGGTCATCTTTGTTCTATCAGTAATCTATCTATAACTAAGTAATCCACTACTGTCATGAAACTACTTTTTGCATAGCGGAGTAATGTAACTAGATTACTGTGGCAAAACTGGCAATTATATCATAATTACTTTATTAAGTAGCGATTTCGTGACTTTTCCAAAAATCTTCGAGTTGTTTTAAAAATATTTGGAATTGCAAAAAGTTAATTCAAAGCACTGAGCAACTCTTACTTTATCTTTATTTAACTAAAGTAATTAGTAATTGATTACTTATGTAAAAAAAAAAAAAGTAGTTAAAGCAGTAATTAGATTACTTTATTAAGGAGTAATCGGGAATCAGTAGTTGCATTACTTTTATGCAGTAACCCCAACAGCACTGGCTCTATAAATAAATTTGATTTGATTTGATTTGAACCACGCTAACGTCACAGCTCTTCAAGACGAAAGCTAAATCTCCACACCTCAGTCCAAAATTCTTCACCAATTTTAAATGTGCTACATTTTTACGGGGACTTTCCAAGAGGCGCGGGACATTCTCAGGGAGCCTTCAGAACAACTCCCGACTCCTCTCTCAAACTACCACCACCACCACTTCTTCAAGAGCCACTGGCGCGGGTCTCCGTGCTGACCGCTAGCAGAATCTTAATGCCGGGCGGCGCAGTCAGGGTGCCGCCTGATCAAACCCGAGCGGCGCCGGGCCGCAGCAGGTAACCCTGGATGGAGGCGCCAATTAGTGGCGACCTTCCCTCTCGCTTCTGAGGGCGAAGAGCGGGGGGGGGGGGGGCTGGGGGGCGCCCTCCCTCCCTCCCTGCTCGCACGGCGGTGGCTGGAGAGTCACCCACTTTACCAACTGTGCCCCTCCCTGCTGCCGCCCCCTCCCCCTTCCAGGGCCTGGGGCGGGCCTGATTGACCGCTGACCTCTCCCTGGCTGCCTGGTGAGGAGGAGGTCAGAGGTCTGATGAGGTGAGGTGATCGTCACCGCTCGCTAATGACTCGCTCCTCAGCGGAGCTGTGGCATCCCGCTGCTGTGAATGGGAACTAGGCAGAGGTGAGATATGCGGTCGAAACCTTTCCGAATGTCAAACTTTTATCTTCTTCTTCTCCTTCTTCTTCTTCTCCTCCTTTTTTTTAAAAGGCCAAAAAACGCAGCACGTCTCGCTGTAATTTCAATTGCAATTTCAGTTCTTTTGGCTCGTCAAGAAGAGCCGGCTCTTTTGACTCTCGAACGGCTCGTCATCTGAACTTTTTTTGTAATTGGGCCAAAAGGGGCTTCAAATTCTGGCTTGCGTGCGTACACATATTTCTCATATAACCCCCTTACTGAGATTTTCAAAATAAAACTCATTTATTCTCAACAAAAAAACCTTATGATCGAGTTCGAGACTCTCTTCTCAAACCAATATATATGTATGTCTACACACTGTACATATACATATACATATATACATACGTATATTCATTTCCAAACATGTACATGTATACATATACAGATATCTAAATATATATTTACGCTACCTGTCAAAAGTTTGCGGCCACCGACTCATTTCTCCACTCAACTCCATTCTAAGCAGTTTTATGAACCTCGAATGCCCTGCGATCATTACGAGTGCACGAAAAATCAGCCAAGATGTGCTTCACACAAGTGTGGGAACGGTTTAGTGTTTATTGAAAACCATTTCCAGCGTCTAATTAAAAGTGACTGACAGAATTCCAAGTGCAAACTTTCTGTGCAAGCGCACAAGAAGTTTTAAAGAGCCGAAAAAATATAAACCATGATGCTTTGCTTACTGTTGTGTGGTTTAGCACACGCAACTAAATGGGATTATAATACAAAGTTTTGTTTTAGAAATGTTAACTTTGTTTTTTGTGAGCAATTTCAAAGCACTTAACTTCTGCAAAATGGTGGCTGCACATTGCACACTTGAAAGTAGATAGGCCTCAGCGCCAAAATAAAAGATTAACAAAAAACGAAATCTGTGAGGGAGACGGGAGTGGATGGGGAAGAGAGTGGGATTTTCACCAGCAACTCCGGGTGAGACGTGTTCAGGGAACAGGTGTCTTGAAGACGAGGCGGGGGGGGGGGGGAAGGGTGGGGGAATGGGGGGGTGGGGGGGTTTGGGGGGGTTTGGGGGGCGAGGCGAGCAGGTCTCTCTCCGAGATCACGCCGCCTCGTCCCCGACACCTCTGTCGCCCCGCGTCAACCCTCGAGCGGCGACAGGCCGCCGTCCCTGCCACCACCCCTCCATTAATTCTTATTAACCACATCGGGCGGAGGCGTCGTCGTTGTCGCCGCCCCCCCCAACCCCCCTTCCCTCCCTCCCTGCCTCCCCCGCCCCCGCCTCCCGATTGGGCGGAATTACGGACGCTGCGAGTGGTGGCGAGCCGCCGTAAACCCCTTGTGACAGGACTCGTCCTCCGCCCTTTGCCGAGGCCTCACGCGTTGTGACACTTGCACCATGCGTCCATAAAGACGGCATCTGATTGTCTGCTGCAATTAGGCCCAGCCGCCCAGACAAGTGTGTGTTTTTGTTTTGGCTTCGAGTTCTTTTTTTTCCATTCTTCTCCCTCCAGTTTCCGTCATTGTTTGTGAATCAGGAAGCAGGTCCGAATGGGTCCCTCCTTCCTTCCAGTGCGACCTGTTGAAACCATTTTTGCGGCGAGACGAGCTCAAGGTTTGATGACTTCCCATCCCTGTGACCGGACGGGTCGCAAACTTTATGAGGGTCGCTGGGGGGGACTTCCGTCAGCTGACCACTCGCTGGTCACCCCAGGTCACCGTTCATGAGACTTAATGAGTTACACAGTCTGAGCTCACAAGGTTTTCAACACCCCCAGGGCACTGGGTCAGGATCGTCAACTATACACCAAAGCACGACATATAGTAAGATTCACTACATCTATACATTCAACTCAATGTAATGATTCCAACATATAAATGTAACGTTGCCAATATGATAGCACAATATGCTACGATGCACGATGTTAAACGTCTGATTCCATCGAGATGGTGGAGGGAGACAGAGATCAGCGAGCTCGAATCTGTTGCAGTGCGAACGCTTTGGGTTCATTTTCTTCTTTGTGCATCGGCTCTGACGAGTGAACCAACAAACCAAAAGACCTTCTGAGACCTTTGGCCGCCAACCGCCAGAGTCTCTCTTGGCTTTTCCAATGAGCGACTGGAGCTCATCTCGGTTTTCGACGACCCCTCGGTGTCTTGCAAGCAAGCTTTACCATCGAATTAAAAAAAAAAAAGCTGCGTTCCGAGTCGCGTTCAACCGCGCGCCTCTGACGGGAAGGCTGACCGAGGAGCGAGCCTCGAGGTCACCGTGACCCCCCCCTCGCGTGCTCGTAGATATGTGGACGATCCAAAAAGGAGGCAAACGAACGCAGGTTTTTTTTTGTTTTTTTTGTTTTTTTTGAAAATCCGCACCGTGGGAGTTTTCGCTTTTGTCCTGCGCAGCGTCGCCGACTCGGCCGAGCCCGTTTGCGTGCGAGGGAGAGAAGGCCAGGCCACACGGGAGGGCACAATCCGTGCGCAAGGCCACGGGGGTTTGCTGGGGGAAAAAAAAACAGCGAAACCAAAGGGCCAGGATACGCAGCAGGAGGCTGCGACGGAACAAGAGAAGCACTGAAGGTTTGCCGGTCGCTGATCAGCCACATGCGGGGCGACAACAAGGCCGAGGCTTCTCGTGCTGCTGGTGACGAACCAATGACGCGCAGGTCCGCGAGAGACCGCGACTCACTATTGAACAGAGCTGCGTTTTATCACGACGATTGTTCAGGTTTTTGCTAAAAGATTCTGCGCGGGTTTTTTTCTGAGCAGAAACTCCTCCAAGTCCTCCTTGTGTTCAAGGCAATTTCTTTTCTTTTTTTTTAACCAGGTTTTTACCACTTATATTGTTTTGTTTTTTTTTGTAATGGAGCCAAAGGTGCTTTTCACTTGTGACTCGGGTGCATACATGTATTCCTCATATTCCCCCTCACTGGAATATTCAAACGCAAACCTGACATTGTCTAATATCAACAAACTGCTCCAAGCCATCAGGTTTTCCTCTCATACAGGCGACCTGGCCATTACCTCTTCCATACGACCGTCTCCTCTCCTCTCATCCCATCCCATCGCCATCCCGACAGCCCAGTCCGACGTCTGCTCCTCCGGCTTCCCCGCGCGCTCGCCGCCATATGCAGCGTTCCAGGTGTTGCGGCGTTTTTTTGTTGTCGTTTTTTTGTTTGTTTGTTTGTTTTTTTAAACGAGGAGCAGCCGCACAGCTCGTCAATCAGCGAGATGGGTGGCTGATTCGGCACGTCGCCGGCGCTGAAGTACACGTGTGTGACCCCCGGGGGGGGTCGAGGAGGAGATTGCACGAGATTGCACTTCAGGTGCACACACACACACACACGCGCGGATAACTGCTGTGGAATTAGCCACCTCAATTGTTCCACACCCCTTCTGTTCAGCTCGCTCGGCTGCAGCTTCTTTAGCATGTTTGTGAGCGCGTGTGCGTCTGTGCGTGTGTGTGTGTGTGTGTGTGTGTGTGTGTGTGTGGTCACGCACCCATTCACAGGGTTATGGTTTTGGCCCCCGGGGCAAGAGGTGAATCAAGGGTGAAGGAGTCAAAGGAGGAGGAGGAGGAGGAAGAGGAGAAGAGGGTCAAGCTATGCTAACACATGCTTAAAAAATATGCTCACAACACGTTTTAAAGCCGTGCAAATGCATTTTTTTAATTTGTTTTTTTTTTTCTCAATCTCATTGTTTTCCCACTCTGAGCTTATTCGCCGCCCGCCATCATCGTCGGCGGACTTCTCCTTTTACCGGAGCCGTCAGACCTGTAGGGGGCCCCGTCACATTTCTCATGCCTTTATTCAAATGTCCCACACATTAGCCATACATTTATTCCCCCCACCGCACACACACACACACACACACACACACACACACACACACACACACTCAAACACACACCCCCCCGCGCGCTCCAGCCAACCCACAGGTCATGCCACTTAACTTCAGCCTGCCCTCCCGCCGTAATAGGTTCTGATAGGTGGCCTCCGGGAAGGGGGGGGGGGGAGGAAGGGTAGGGTTGGGGGTTGACTTCGCACCGAGAAGTGATACTAAAAGTAATTGCAGCTGAAACCCTGTGACACGGTGGTGCGCTTTGAAAAAAAAAAAAAAGAAGAAGAAGAAGTGGGGGGGGGGGGGGGGGGTTGGGAGGGGGCAGGATGGCATTTGGAATTAGCATGGGCAATATTCAGGAGGTGGGGGGGTGAGGGGCAACAGTGGGGGGGCGGGGGGGTGAGGAGCTAATAGACAGACTCCTGGGTGGGCAGGAAGCACTGCCCTCAGCCATCCACTGTAATGTGACCTCCATGGGAAAAAAAAAAAAAAAAAAAAAAGTCAGACGCCTGATTTGCATATTTTTCATCTTCATTCGTCACCAGGTCTGCGCTTTCGCCCCCCCCCCCGTTCGTCCGCCATCTTGTTCTGTTAGGACGCTCGCTCCTTAATTGGAGGTGACTAATTTATTTAAACCCCGAGTTAAACACGGAGGACTTTTCCCTTTGTGCCGTGACTCATTTCTGCGGCGATGAGAGGAAACGAGAAAACAAAGGGCCGATGACAAGCTAATGGAGCGTGAACGCGCTCTCGTTTCTTGTTTTTTGTTTTATTCGTTTTGAATCTGGGGCCTCGGCTTTAATGATCCCCGCTCACTTGTTATTATTCTCGTGTAAGAATAAAAAAAAAAGTTACTCTTTTCTTTTTTTTTTCTTTTTTTTTTTTAACGAGGACGCCGCTGAGAAATGCGGTGCTACCTTAAAAACGCAAAAAAAAATAAATAAATAAATAAATAACAATAATTCAGGAAGAAGGCCTGCAGAGAATTCTTTCCGTGCAAAAGCTCAGTTCCAGGCAGTAAAAGCTGGGACGGAGGCAGAATTAAATCCGACGAGTTCTGTGCAAACTATTTAGTTTTAAACTGAAAGACAAATTGTGGTTCTTTTAGGTTACTTTTCACTGCTGTGCATCCAGGTCTGGCTCTTTGGAGCAAAGCAACATGGTCTCTACCGTTGCTTAAAACCCAGCCTGCTAGAAATGAATTGTCGCCGCGCAGAGTTATTGTGGCCTCGAGGTGATAAACACACCAGAGGTGCGGGGAATGATAATGCAATTGGGGCAGATAAATCAGACTCAGGCTCAAAGTATCTCAGCTGCTACTGTGCTAGCGTGATCATTCTTCTATTTATTCTGATCAATACAGGTTCGTTACCTGAGGGAGTTCACTCTGTTTCCCTGAAGCTTGTTGAGGAATGTTTCGGTTTTGTTAATGTGGGGGGGGGGGACAACAATAATTTCACACATCAATCGTGACTGACTGTCCGTTTCAGCGTGGAAGGACATGGGTGCGATTTTCTGAGGAGCATCCTAAGAAACCATTGTGTGAGTGTATTATTATGATATTATCCAATAAAGGGATGACATCTAAAAAGGTTAAATTAACAAAGGACTTCCAGGGATGGAAAAAAGTGTGTGTGTGTGTGTGTGTGTGTGTGCGGTAACAGGCACAGAAAAACAAAAGACAAACAGCTAGCTGAAAGGTTAAAGGCAAGCTAACTTTAATTTGCAGGGTTGGTGCTGCCGAGCGGGGTTCCTCCCCCCCATAGCCAGAAAATGCCTTGTGGCCTCTTTGCGCGTCCGAACAACAGGCGGCCGTTGTTTCGAAAAAAAAGGGGTGGGGCGTGGGTTCACTTTTCCGAATCGCGACGCCCCCCCCCCCCGAGTGAACGTCCCGCACAGGGTGCAGCGAGAGTGCAAGCGAGGGTGCGTTAGATTGATGAATACGAACGGTTAAAAGTTCCGCAGCTAAGCCCCCCCCGAAGCCTTGCGGCCCCAAAAGGGACAGTTTTGTGTGTTTGCGCGCAGCAGAATTTAGTGCGCGGTGTTTGATCTCAAGGGATACATTTCAGGCTAAATTTAACAGCACATGACACACAGCTGATCAGCAACCCCCCCTCCCCCCTCCCTCCAACACACACACACACCCCGTCTTTGAAAAGGTCTCGTTACAAAAAAAAGTGTGTGTGGGGGGGGGGGGGGGGGGGGGGAGCTAGCGTGAAATCGACATTTGGACAAGGAAAAACAAAGTCATCTCTCCGTCTGCTGATCGGCTAAAGTCGCGCTGCTGTGTGTGTTTGCTCACACACACACACACACACACACACACACACACACACCTGAGTTATCTCAGCTCGCACCTCCGACGGCAACCGTTCGCAAAAACTTCTTCAAACCACAAAGAAAAACCGCAAAGAGCATCCTAGGGACGCAACACGCACGGTTGCAACCCGGGGGAGAGGGGGGGGGGTCAGAGGATGCAGCCACCGTTGATGGAGAACTGATAGCGCCCCCCCTCCCCCCCACCTGCTCCCACACACACACACACACACACACACACAATCACAATGGACCCCAGTGTGCGGCTTGCAGCGGAAGGACAGAAACACGCACAGCTTGACGTTTGTCCCCCGTCTGACTCCACATGTGTATAAATATGTACGTTCTTCACGCGGCCTCGCGGCGCGGAGATGTATGTCCGCGTGTGTGTGCGTGCGTGCGCCCGGTCACCCCCCCCCCCTTCCCCCCCCCGAGGCCGGAGGGGGAGAAACTTTGCCTCGTCGGCGGCGCTGGCGGTCTCCCCTTGTGACTTTCACAGCTGTCACGCTCCTCTTTACGGCCCTCATTTACACATCAACCTCAGGGGCAGAGGCATGTGACGATGCCACAGCGAGAGAGAGAGAGGGAGAGAGAGAGAGAGAGAGAGAGAGGGACGAGAGAGAACCCCACAAGCTGTAGATAAAGCGCAAGATGCGAGGGAAGATTCGAGATGGTGCGGCGGCGGCGGCGGCGGCGGCGGGTCTGATCTATTGTTCGCCGCCACCGCGGAGGGTTGGAGGCTCCGGGTGATGATTAATATCACGGTTCAAAGTGTCTTCTCCAGGAAGAGACGCATTCCCATGGAGAGCTCCCGCGTTCTGGCAAATTTCAGGGTTTTCGTTTTGCCGGGAAAGCCCACAACGGGGGCATGGCGTTGGTCCGCCCTCCCATTAGTCCCGACAAATTGCCCCATTAGTCCGACCTCCCATAACCTGAACCCGAACCCGAACCCTAAGCCTAAGCCTAAGCCTTACCCAAACCCAAACCCAAACCCAAATGGGAGGTCGGACCAATGGGCAGTTCCCAGTCCACACAGATCTGGAGAGAGAGGAGGCCCGTTAAGCATCCTGCTAGGTGTATTTGCCCAACGTGACATCATCAGGGGAAAGGGGGTCGGGGGGGTCATTTCCAGAGGAAGAAATGGCACAGAATAGGCCAAAGAGGCAAACAGAGGAGGAGTTCTCAGTTCAGGGGTAGTTCACTGGCAGGATAAAGGGCCCCGGGATCTTTTTTTTTTTTTTGCAAAGCCTTTAATGTTGGCAGCTGTTTTTCCTCCCCAGATCTTTTATCTGATAAGCCAAAAAAAAATTATTATTTTTTCCATTACAGTTTAACGCGAGCAAAATCGTTTCGGTCCGCCGGAAACGAGAGCGACGCATTGATCGGACGAACACAACATCTCGTTCAGTTGACTCTTGCCGACCTCTCTGCGAGCTCTCTGGTGACGCGTTCAGTGCCGGACGAAGGCCGAGTCGGCTCCTCTTCTGCCGACGCGACGCCGCCGTCGCCCCCCCCCCCACCCCCCCAAAAAATGAAGACGACGAACGAAAACGTCCCCTTGTCCACTCAAGCGGTTTCTGTGAATTTCTCCCCCTCTGTAGATCACTCCCTCTCTTTTTTTTTTTTTTCTTAGCCAGGAGTGCTGCGCCGCGTGCGTGTTTTCGTATGTGACACGGCGTGATGGCCCCCCCCCCCCTTGCCCTCAAACCCTCTATTACAATCTTACTGGTCTCCTCTCAACTTGCGCTCCTAGGGGGCGCCGTCACTGCCAAGGCCGGCTGAAGTTTAGTCAACGGCATTAAGGGGAGGGAGAGAGAGAGAGAGAGAGAGAGAGAGAGAGAGAGGGAGAGAGCACCTCCAGGGACAAACATCAGCGGAGAGAAGAGAGCTAACGGAGGAGGAGGAGGAGAAGAAGAAGAGGGGAAGTGGAACAGAGAGAGAGAGAGTGGCGTTCGTGAAGCTAAAATCACAAACCGCCGAAAAAGGGAAAAAGAAACACGGCTGGCGATGAATGTGGCCATTCTATTCTCTGAAATGATTCAGTGGGGCAGTAATTCAAGATTTTATAGACCGTATTTAGCCCTCTGTTTACGTCCCCCAGCAAGGAAAAAAAAAACTTGTTGGGTTGCTTGCTTTTTTTTCTTTTTTTTCTTTTTTTTTTGAGGCATCTGTACACATGTTCGTCCCAGACATCCAGACCCGCTATACAACACCAGACCCAGAGGATGCAGTTTGTGACGTCACAAAGGGCCCATTTCCAGAACTGCGTCTTTGACCTCAAAAATGTGCTCATGTTATACGTAAAAACGAATAATAATTTGCAACATCCTCGGCCCTTGTCATATATCATTGGTTTGTGTGCTGTTGTGGCTATCATAAAAGTCGTACTGAAAGATTAATAAAAAAAAAAAAAACTTTAAAAAAAAAAAAAACTTAAAAAAAAAAGACTTGGTGAAAACACAAACCTTGCCGCAGTTTGTCATCCTCAGCGTCCCGGCCAGGAAGGTCGATCGCTCGCTCCGCACCCCAGCAAACGGCCGACGTCGGCGTCGCTCGCCGAGGCGGTCAGCGACGTCGGCGTCGCTCGCCGAGGCGGTCAGCGACGGCGCTAAACTCCTGTCAGGTTCCATCTCGCACCCGACCACCACACCGCACACACACACACACACACACACACACACACCGGGGAGGGAGTGGTGTTGTTGCTTTGGGCCTGGATAGGAGAAAATAATGATTAAATCAATGAGGGGGTTTCATCACATGGTGTTATTCTGTTAAAATCAAGACATTTCAACGCCCCCCCCCAACCCCTCCCCCCCCACCACCACCACCACCACCTAAAGTGTCAATATTTTCCCCCATAGTTTTAGCAAGTTGTTGTTGTTGTTCATATGTTACTTACAACTTTACAACACATCATTTATGACGTTTGGCCATTTATTTTGAAATTCAAAATGATTGTTTTTAGTTTCCTCTGTCAAGCTCTCGGCCTCCGTGAGAGCGACGGGGGGGGCGGGGGTTAGAACCCGTCCTGCTCTCGCCGTGACTGACACCTTGTCAGGCGACCTCGTCCCACAAAGTGTCCACATTTCGTAAAAGAAAGTTTCAAACGTGACAACATGAGTGGTGGAGCGTTTGACGGCGTTTTTGCAGAGGTTGTGCTGCAGTGCAACGTTTCCACCTTTGAAGCACACAATTCATTTTCCTTTCCAAGTCCTCTGCACGCGCGCACACACACGCACACACACACACACACACACACACACACACGCACGCGCTTCACTTTTTCACCGCGACCGCCTGCTCCTGAACGGGCGAGCCGACCCCTGGGGCTCTTCAATCGTGCGCACTTTTGGACGTTCAACAGTTGCTTCGGATCTTTGCCTGTCCCTCATCTCGCGCCCCAGCCGAAAACACACACACACACACACACACACACACACACACACACACACATACACACACACAAAAAAAACGTTTTTTGTTTTTTTGGGTTTTTTTTTTAAGTGTTCGCAGAAGAAACATTTGGCGTTTTGCTTAGTGTCACTTCCGATCAACGCGCCTGACATTCGCAGCTGTCTCGCGACTGAAAGAAGAAGAAGAAAAAAAAAAAAAAACGAACGGGGAGGAGTGGGGGTGGGGGAATGGAAATGCCTTTTTTTTTTTTTTTTTTTCGCTCAAAACGTCGCGCGTCTCTTCCCAGGTGACTTCTTAGCGGGCGGCACTAATTGAAAGCTCGCCCGTGGCGTCGAGCGCGCGCGAGATTCCCCTTTCCGCGCGCGCGGGCGAGAAAGCGCCGCGTCTGCCTTCGCGCTAGCTAGCGGCGCCGAGAGCGCCGCGCTGCGCCTCGTTTCCCGTCGGAGTTTGACCACTCGGACCAAAAAGAGGAGGATGAATTAACAACATTTTCCTAATATCGCCCCTCCTTCCCAAACCCCCTAACCCCCAACACACACACACACACACACACACGCCCCTTCTTTGCTCTTCCACAACAAGGGGCCAAATCTCTGCAGCATTTCCAGCCCTGTGAGCTAATTTGACAGCTCACGGGGGTGACGCTGATTCCACTTCGCGGAGACAGGTACCCTAGGGCTAGCCAGCTGGATCGCAGCGGATGCTTACAGATTTGGCTTTAGCTTCATGCTGGGTGTCATCTGTCTCTTTGGTCTGGCGCGGGATAATTTTTTTGTGTATGGGTGCGTGTGTGTGTGTGTGTGTGTGTGTGTGTGTGTGTGTGCGTGTGTGTGTGTGTGAGCGTGCGTGTCGGCCCTGACATCATGTGCCTGAGCAGTTTCTGCCTGCCAGGCCTTGTCTGTCCAGGTTGGCCATCAAACACAGCCAGCATGGCCCTAATCTGACGAGGCACTGCTCCAAACATGCCACAGCAGCCCGAAAAAAGTGTGTGTGTGTGTGTGTGTGTGTGTGATAGAGAGAGAGAGAGGGAGAGAGGAAAAAGAGAGACCCCAGGGCAGACCCCCTTTTCCGACTCCGTGCCTTTCCGCTGCGCTCTGTCCCACGTCGGAAAGCGGCAGGAAACTGCGGAGGAACTTCAGAAAGCATCAAGTTTGAGCTCAGCAGACGCTTCCCCTCCGCCTCGCAAGCCGCCGCCACCGCCACCGCCACCGCCGCTGCTGCTGCTGCTGCTGCTGCTGCTGCTCCCCCCGCTCGGGCCCCAAGTTCCCGACCGCGTCCAAAAGAGAATTGAAAAATACAACGACAACAAAAGAAAAAAAAACGAACAAAACCAAAAAGGCGACATTCGCTTCAACAGGTTCAGGCCCCAGACGCGCTGGCGCCCCCTGTAGACGACTTGGCAGCCGCCCACAGAGACCACCACTGTTCTCGTTTGCCTCAGATGGAAGAAGGCACAGGTAACGGCCTACCCCCGACTTCCCGGGAAGCCCCTTTCGCACTAATTCCCGAATTTGCCTCCACGAGGCCCTGACGTTAAAACCCCCTGATCTTTAAGAACAAAAAAATACAAAAGGCAACAACACACGTAGACTCTGTGCTCTGAGCCCGACAAGGTTCTCTCCCGTTTTGTCACGGAAGGAATAATAGGGAAAAAAAAGTAGGGCTGTCAGCGCTAACGCATTAATCGCGATTAACTAGATGCAATCCGCGTACATTTTAAAAAAAAAATTGCATTTCAAGCGTAAGGCTGGGTTCACGCCAGAAGCGGAGGCACCACAGAGTTTCAATTTTCAAAATAAAATATTGCGATTAACCAATGCGATCGTATTTGTGTACGATATATTGTACAAGATTAAAACAAACACGCACACAAAAGAGAGCAACAGAGTGGGGCTGGCTACGGCCTTAGTCTTTTTGTCCCTTCTGCTAACCCGTAGTCGGCCCCTCTGGCCAATTTCTGTGAAGAAATACTTCACTTTAATAACAGATTTTTACACATGCAATCCAAGCCGCGATTAATCACAGTTAACTACGAAGATTCTGCGATTAATCGCGGTTAAAAAAAAAAAATGAATCGTCTGACAGCCCTAGAAAAAAAGGCCTCTTGCGCCCCTCAGAAGCCCAGGGTAAATACATATGTTGATCTTCACTTCTGTGAAGCCGCACTTCCTTCCCATCAGGCCTTGGGACAAAGTGACAGCGGGGAGGAGGACTTCCTCCGTTTGGATCTTTTACCTCCGTCCCGTATTTTGTTTTGTTTTTCCTTTTTTTTTTACCCCCCCTACGGTTGTGTCTCTATTCTATTTTCTGCTCTGCCCTCCCCGCCACCTCGTCCTCCTCGGCGGCCGGACCGATGCGGCGCGGTGCCCCCAGCGTTCGGAGGAGGGGGACGAGACGGTGGCGGGGATGAACAAACCCGCTCGCGGCCCGGGGACCGAGGAGGAGGAGGGGGGAGGGGGGGGCAGCGAAAGCGAGACGAGAGACCGGCAACGAGGATGAAGCAGAGTAGGTGGGTTGCTGGGCAGCGGGTCCATCCAACCCCCTCCCCCGCCACCGCCCCCCCACCTACCCTCCAGCCCAGAGGCCTTGGCATCCAGTGAGTAACGGGCCCTCCTCCTCCTCCTCCTCCACCTCCTCCACCCCCTCTTCCACTCCATCACCACCACCACTGCTGCTTCGGCATCACCACCACCACCGCCCCCCACCTGTTCGGAGCTGCGGCGCGGTGAGTGGCGCTCGCCGCGAACACAAAGCGGGCGGCCCCCGCGGCCCTCCGCCCGGACCTCGGTGTCGAGACCCAGCCGGGTCTGAGAGGGAGAAGAGAGCGAGCGAGAGAGCGAGACATGAGAAAGACAAGAGAGAGAGGGAGAGAAAATGCAGAATAATTATACCCAGTGGGTAATGCGAGCGCCGTCGTTACAGGGGCAGCGTGGTCGGGGGGGGGGGGGCAGGGGTAGGAGGCAGCGGCAGCGTCACCGGGGTTGAGCTCACCAGGGCCAGTGGGCATGTTTAGCAAAGCACACTCACAGACGTCCCACCGGACCGCTGAAGCACCGTCTGTGGAAGTGCTGCAGGAGATCATCTGGATGCTGGCGCAAACACACACACACACACACACACACACACACACACACACACACACAAACAAACACGGAGAGGGCGCACACTATGCTCAGGTATATGAAGCGTTATTTAAAAAATAATAAGATGTTTTGGGGTTTTTTTTCTAAATGGTCCGGCCAGAATGCAGATTAAGATTTCACTGACTCATTTTTTTATATTTAATATATATATATATGTACATATATATATATATATATATATATATATATATATATATATATATATATATATATATATATATATATATATACACATATTTTATTTAATTTTTTAAAGAAAAGAAATACATATTTCTTTTAGTTAGATAACGTCAGTAAGTACAAACAACCGATGCATTTTCATTTGCTAATAATGGAGGTTGATATTTACATAAAGAGCAGCTGGAACTCTGTCTAACGATCCTCCTGTAGGAGATGATCAGTGAGAAAACACTCCACTGAAAAGACATCATACATCAAAGAGAAATATCTCTAGCCCTGAACGTGGTTAGCGGTGGCAAAATTGACTTTGGGTGGTTGTTTATTTAGAACAACACCCAATTGGATATATTTGAGTTTGAACGTTTAAAGTTTCTGATTGAAGTGATCAAACAGAAACTTTCATATTTATTTCTGTATTTTAGCAAATATAATTAGTTGAATGAAATACAAAAAAGGAGACGAAGAGCACGTGTGTGTAACACTGTGGATGTGTGATCGAGTCAGAATGTTCATACTGTTACGACTACAGCTTGTACAATTAGCTTTTAAACAGATGTCCTATTTAATGAAATGCAAGACAAATATTGTAATTCATTCACAGTCAGTTGCATTAATTATACATCAGTTTGCAAGAGATAAGGAAAAATAAACATATTTTAACCTCTTTGGCGATATGTCAAACCAGTATTTCACATTAAATCAAAATCCAAGTAAAGCAAGTAAATTATAACCGATTCAGCAAAAACTTGCAATAAATTGTAGTAAAAGTATTGTAGTCAAAAAAAAAAAGTTGAAAATCTATGTAGGATATTGAACTTTTGACCTCGCTACCCCCAGAAAGGCTGCTCGTGTTTTCACAGGAGTGTCGCACAGAAAAGCAGAATCCAGTTAATAGAACTGCGGGACAGAAATGCGGAGGGGCGCACGTTCTCCTCTCACACAACAAAACTCACTTCCATGCAAGCCAAAAACCGAACGGGCCCGGGACACAGGTAGGAGATAATGACGCACGAGGACACGGTTCCTGCTGATGTCGCCTCGGCCTTGTAAATGCTCGGGTGCTCTGGAAGTGTAGTTTTTTTTTAAGAGAGCAGAAGTGCAGGGTTTAAACTGCGTCGTCTCCCGGCACCAAATTCAAATTTGGGAGTACATTAAAATGCATTATTTCCAAATTTATTCTACTGATTTTGTCAGATTAAATGCTCCACTTATTGCGCATGAATTCTCTGTTAATCTAAAGTCTGACAGAGAGCTCAGCATGTATGCATGTTTGTTTGTTTTTTGCACTTATTTTTTCATTCTTGCGATTTTTGCAGAAATGTTAAAGGTTTCTGCAACCTCAAGCTAATTTCCATTTTTTACTGTCAGATCAAACAAAATACTCTCTGAAGTAAATATGTTGTTAGATCATTAGCTTTTTTTTTTTTTTTTTTTAAGGTTTTAAGACATTTTGGCATTCCGCAAGTATGCTAATGTATGCTTATCTAACCAGCCCCTCAACCACAGAGATGATCTTAATGTTTTTAATTTTACCCTGAAGAGTCAAATAAAAATAAATAAATAAATAAATAAATAAATAACACTCCACACGTCGAAGGCCGCTAGAGCCAACATGTTGTTGTGTGAAGGATCCTCTCAACAGTAGGTGCTGCTTCTTATTTTTTTTATCCCTTGGCAGTTAATCAATCATTTAATCTCTTTAATAGGCCCAGATCAAGACTAATGGTGCATGTAATAAGTATTTAACTAAACAGTGTGGACAGTTAGGATTTAAGTGGTGTCTTAATGGTTTTCTTCTTAACTAAGCATGACACTCCTAATGAACTCAGGCGTCGTAAACAAACTTTTGACAGCTAATATGAAACATTTGCCCCCGGACGACGCCTCTTCTTTCCCCATCTGCATTTTTATTTATTTATTTTTTTTTGCCCTTGCCACAAGTGCTGTGTTTCCAAATAAATTTATGCCAATATATTTGCATTTTATGCAAAAAAAAAAAAAAATCTAATAGGAGCACATAGGAGAATATCCAGTCACAGGGAGCTCTGCCAGCACATGACGATGAAAATCAGGATGAAATATATAGTGCCATCTTGTGGCCACATTGGTGAAAACCACCCTCTAAACAAACAAACAAACATTCACAACACTTCGCGCAAGGTCAACTACATCGATGTTCTCATGTATTTGTGCTTGTTCTTGTTTTTTGTTCTTTTAAATTCTTAAATCCACTTTGTTTTCTCCATAGCGTTTGTCACAGTTTGAGTGGGATATTTCTCTTTATCTTTTTTATATTTATCTATTTATCTTCTTTTTTTTTCTTTTTTTTTTTAAAGAGTCCTGAAATGGCATCAGGTGTAACTTAAGTACTGTTCTTTTCACTTCACGTGGGGAGCTGCATACACTATTATACACTACTACTGCACAAATACTATACACAGAATGCCGTTCTTCAATCTTTTAAACACGTTTGCTGTAACATCCGGGGGAAATTAGCATGTTTTGAAGGATACACTGCATTCGAAAGAAGCGTGTTATACGTTTGTAATTTAATAATACTAATTTCATCAGAGGCCAGTTGGGTATTTCGAGCAAAACATGACTGTCAAAACGAGGAGGCCTAGTCCTTCCACCGCGGTGCAACACTGACACCTGCCGGACAGAAATGTGAAAATCCCCTGTCCGAACCAACTTTCATGTTTTACAAAATGAAAACACGTTGGGGGGGGAGGGGGAATAGTACGAAAAATACTTGCGGATAGAAATTTAAGGAATAAAAGTTTACACAGGAGGCCACCGTAGCTAATCGTAAAATATTCACACTAAGAGGAGCTTAACTTAAGTCTTCGAATGCTTCCCCCTTCTTGCCTCTTTTGGTTTGGCCCCACGGACTCGAACCCGGAAGTAGTAGCAAATATTGACATGCCAGTCAGCTGACTTCTGCTCGCCTGACTGCAATTAGTAAAGGGCTGTTGCGGTTTTAAGTGGTTGCATTTGTGTCGAACGCCGATGCATAAACTAAATCATATACGACAGTGTGAACATTTTTCCAAGCTTTTCTTTTCGAAAGTTAAAAATAGCTAACTGATAGCCCGAGGAGCGTTAGCTTGCTAAAAACCCAGCTTCCTACTCCTACGGAACGCCAAGTGTGTTCGAGCCCTCGTGCGAAAATGGAGAAAATTGCTCAAGGTAAGTGATATTGTTCGTCCCACGCTAGTGTCTCCCTCGCCGTTTACTGTTGTCGGAGTTCAAATTGTTGCTACTCCCAGAAGGCTATGGGGCAAAGGCTGTATCTTAAAATATTATAATAAGTCAGAGTTGTTTATTCATACGAGCGTTTGAATGAAAATTACAGGGATGTATTTGATATATCATCATTTGTATGCACTAAAAAAAAAAAAAAAAAAAAAAACTCAGACTGCAGAACTTGAACTAAACCGTACACTCATCTATACTTTGTTTTGGTCTTACAGATGTGGGTGATATCCAGTCTAGGCTGTTAGACCACAGGCCAGTCGTCAATGCAGAGATCCGCTACTTTGTCAAAGAGTTTGAGGTACTCAAAGAAAAAAAACTTTACGTGAAATGCTTTCACACATTGGAACTGTATGCTAACCCCCCCCCCCCAATATGCTTATTAACCTATGACCAGATGAAAAAGTGATCTGGTGTTTTGTCTGCATTCATTTGTTTTACCCTCCTTCCAGGAGAAACATGGACACACAGACAGCAGAATGCTGGAGAACATTAATAAGATGGTGCTGGAAATAAATGAGCAACTGCAGCTACCGGACTTCGAGGCCATGGCTCGGCAACTGTCAGAAGTGAAGAAGTGCTGTGAGTGCCCACTCATCACACATCACATTTACACTGCAGACCTTTTTTTTTCTTTCTTTCTTTTTTTTTTTTATAACTATGGAATTGTATTTTATTATAGGTCCTGTAACAGTTCTGTAAATCAGCCCTCTGTGATGTCACAGAGTGCACTGATACTGATTCTACCTAGCGCAGTGACAATACTGCCAGTCAGGTGCCTCCCCTCCCAAGTGTCTATTCAGTATAACAAAGCATTATTTATTTGGTTAGTTTTTGTAGGAAGCTGTAAACAGAGGGCTAAAAATGACATTTGTTTTGTTTGTTTAGATTCATCCCTCTTTTTTTTTTTTATTAATCATGCTCCAATTGAGTCCAAGATGAAAAATAATTCCGAAAACTATGTTTTACATGGAAGCTCTGTGATGTATTCCTACAAAAGAGGAGATGATAATCTTACCAAACTGTGTTTTTGTGGATTTTCTTCTTTATATAGTGGAAGCTGCCAATCATATGACAGAGAAAGTCCAGCAGAGGGAGCTAGAGGCCCAGCAGGTAAAAACCCAACAACCTCGCAATCCGAGATCCAAGTCATTGCAAATAATCTTTCAAAAAAAATAGTGTTTGTTTCGGGGTTTTTTATTGGTTATCTCAATCTATATGAAGATGCTACCAAATAAAACTTACATCACGGCATCAGTTAAAAAAAAAAAGAAAAAGAAAAAGAAAAAAAAAAAATCCAATTTGGTCCCACTTTGATTTTCTTGTTTCCTCTCAGAGCCCCCAGCTTGCGGCAAACATGGACCGCTTGAAAGAGGAGCGCACAGAGTTCCTGAAGAAGCAGCAGAGACTGAAGGAGGAGGCGGACGAGGAGCACGACAAGGCCGTCGGGGAGCTCACCACGAAATACTGCGAAATGCAGAAGGAGCTGACCAAGTTTTCGCCCTTTTAATGCGCTTGAGCCAACTGGTGTTTACTGCAGAAAGCGAACGTCAAGCCAGACAAACAGTGCTGCGTTATTTGTAATAGACCATCAAGCTCAAGTCTCTGTCGTACGTGAGTATTTCACGGCTTCTAAAAGGTCTGGAGCGTATCAATTTTTATCCTACCAGGCAGCCAGTGTGATTGAACCTTGGCTGTGAATTGCTTTTTTTTTTTTCTTTTCTTTTCTTTTTTTAATCAGATGCCTGAACTCGAAAGAACCCAACGTTTGGCATCAGGACCCAGCGAGGCCACGATCTGCAAATGTTTCTCGGAAGAAAAAAAAAAAAAAAAAAGAGAAAAGAATTCCTCGGAGCAGCAGGTGTGTTTAAAGCACAGGTCAAGTGTTGTAGAAACGAGCTCAAACACAACTCTCTCCAGAAGAATTCGTCCCTCCAACAGCTCTGCCGTGTTTGGAACGCGTGACCTCCGACATGAGCCGAGGGTAAACAAGCTGTCGGCGGAGGGGCCGCCGATACAAGCGTCGGGACCCCGACGCACGATTTGAGCGATCGGCAGCAGCTGCTCTCCGTTAGCTACGGCCACGTCCAATCTGATTGTAATGACTCCGCAAATCGAATATTTTTGTTTCTGTTTAAAGCGAATTGAATTGAATGAGATTTTGGATTCGTTTTGCTTTTGGATCCTTCCTCTCCAATCGTCAAACCGTGTTTCTAGAACGCTGAAATTGCAACGGAAAAAAAAAAATGCAGCTGTGTTTTTACAAGTCAGTCTTTCTATTTATTTGCTCAATTGGTGCAAAAGTGTGTATTTGTTTTTTTTCTCACAATGTCTGAATATGAACTGCAAACAAAGTGAAATAAAGTGTCTGGGTCTTGACCCCCCCCCGCACCAACCCCCAGATCTAAGAATCACTTGAATGCTGCGTTTTGTCTTCAGTCCAGACAATAGTAGGTTGTTGGACAGGTTAATGGATGGGTGGACACACTGGGCGCATTCCTCGCATGGCTGAGAACACAGTTCATCTCGGACAGAGTAACAGGACAAGTATTTAAGACCACCACGCGCACACACACACACACACACACACACACACACACACACACAGACACACACACTTAAACCCAGACAACTATTAAGTCCTACAGGAACGTTTTGGACTCGTATATCATTTTCAAGCTTAAAAAAAAAAAAAGCGTGACAAGTCTGTCTGCTATGCGACAAACACGGCTTTCCCAGACGCTGCTGCTGCTTTTTTTTTTCGCGTCCCCATTTTGGTAACGACCTGCCCCGTCTGCTTCATGCAAGAAACCACTCTGGGGGTTGCTTTTCCTGCGTCTGCGCCTTTACGTGCGGACTCGGGGAGGAAGTCTGCGAAGGCTGGCGGCAGCGGTTGGCATGTCATCTCGGATCAGAGAAAGTATGGACGTGCCAGCATGATATACTGTGTGTGTGTGTGTGTGTGTGTGTGCGCGCGCCGAACGGGCACGCTTGCACATTCTCCGCCCGGCCGATGACCGCAGCTGTCGTGTTGCAGAGGAAGACATCAGCATGTCAGGAGCAACAGCAACATTGTTGAGTGGGAAGTGGCTGCCTCTCAAAAGCGAGGCAGCCAACTTCTTTACTTGAACCCCTTTATGTTTTTCAGGTGGGCACTATCCTGAAAAAAAAAACTAAAACGTTTTTAGCCCTCTGTTTACAGCCTCCGGTAAAAGCTTTTAGCTCTCTGGATAAGCTAGAGAGGCTTTTTTTGTTTGTTTGTTTTTTTTAGAACTTCCACGTGTTTCAGAGGGGACGAAAACAGGGCAGGGTCACTGTGGGGGTGCTGCCACTAACCTGGGTATTAGTCAGGTGTGAGTGCCCTTTGTGACATCACAGACGGTGCACTTTTTTTTTTTTTTTAAAGTGGAGCAAGCAAATGACGTAAAATGTGAACATTTCTTTCTTTCTCAGGTGTCCAATCTCAAAGAAAATGATCATTGTATTGCTTTATATTCTATACTGTTGTATTATTGTTGTTGTTGTTACTAAACCTAAGGAAGGATTTTTGCCTCACATGGGATGGATCTGCCTGACTTAGCAGTCAGAAGTCAGCGAGACATAGTTTGGATTTAGGGAAAATAAAATTTTGCCAAATCTGTACTTTCATAGCGGCACAGAAAAGGCAACCGGGTGAGCTCGTGGTGATCAATTTAAAAAGCCTTAACATTTTTACTTATTTCTAGGTATTAGTTTAACTCCCCAGATAAACCCCGCACCACAAAGGTATGCTGCCGTTTGCTGGTTCAAATCCACAAAAGCCATAAACTACCTGCCTAATGATCAGGCCGAGGCAGTGTGGGAATGCCCCCGGGTCATCGCAGCGAGCTTCCACCAGCTGCGATTGCAATAGAGGAGTATTGCTGTCAATAATAACATGGCGCTCGCCAAACCGAGTCAACTTTAAACAAGTCTGGGATGTAGATCAATGTCTTTCGGAAAGTGAGGGATTTCAACAACAACAGGTCTGAGCGTTCTTCAGGCTTTCGCTTCCAAGCCAGTGGGCAGACCGAAAGCGAAAGGTTACGTTATTGTAACCCAGATTTTTTTTTTTTATTATTATCATTATTCATTTCATTTCGTAACATCCAGGCTAAGCCCTAAGCAGGACCGAACACAAATTAGACCGCGTCTGTCTTCATCGGAGACCAATTTCTTGACAAAACGTCAAGCGTGGCCAGAAGTCGGTGAAGGCTAACATTTCCAGGATGAAAGCTTTTTTTTTTTTTTTTATGGACATAAAAGATTGCCCTCCACTAGATATATAAAATAAAAAAAAGCCGAGGGCTGGCCACAGACCGAACAGATTTCCAAGGTATGCATCTGAGGTATGACTCGGCAACTTGATGGCGCATTTCCTAAGCCCTTTGACTTTATCGTACACATCCGTTGAGTCAAGAGCTCACGGAAAGCGTTTGCGCAAGGCAAAACTTGGGAGGTGATCGGATCGATCAAACAATCTGCGCATCACATTCAAATGGACCAATGAGATTTGTAAAGGAGTTTTCTTCTGCGTTCAGCCAATTTGCATCGGCAGGGGGCTTCCCCATTGGTGCAGGGAATGGCAACAGGAAAGGCTTTTTTTCATTCAAGTGGGTCCTTCAGAAAAGTGCGTTTGTTCCCCCCCTTTTAATGCAAAGACGCCAGATCGTTTACAGCAGGTCTGCTGCAATGCAAGTACATGCTAAAAGCAACGGCTGTTTGCTTGTGGCCTGCTGTGGCTGCTTCCCGTTTTTTTTTTTTGTCACTATTAACAGGAAGCACATCGATTATGGAATGGCGTGCCATTTAAAGATGGATTACTCTACTCTGAGCGCGATCGCCACTGAGGCGGTCAAAACTAGCCTCCGACATGCATTTGTTGCATTTGTTGGTCAGGACACACTCATCAGAAAAATATCCACTGGGGGGTAGGGGGGTGGGGGGGGGGGGGGGGTGAGGGCTGGGGGGGCGTCTGTGTGAGTCACAATTCTCCAGAAACCTGGAAAATTTGAGCACAAATCAATGGGGAAAGTTCTGTCGTGACAGTTGTTTCCACACGTAGGCAGCCGCGACAGAGAAGTTCCCCTTCACGGAGCCCTGGAAGATGACTCCGTGTGTAGATAAGGGCCGGGCACCGGTTGATATCTCCTCTTATCAGCCTCCTCAGCCTGCTGCCTCATGCCTCCGGACTGTGGCTGATTTTTTTTTTTTTTTTTTTTTTCCCCCCCTCCAGCGTGCATCGCAGATCAATGTGCTCTTCCTGTTTTCGACGGCCGCCGCCGTCCACCATGCCAACATAAATGTTAAGGGAAACAACGGCACCCAGCTGGAGCCCCGCCGGGCGAGGAAGGGTTCTGTTGGTTAATGTTATCTGATGCTTTGTCTCAGACAAAAAAAAAAAAGGGCTTTCCACATCCATTGGAAAATATATCGAATGCCGCGCAAATATCTTGCTTGCCGGACTGCAGAACGTGAGCGGACAACGTTTTGTTTCTCCGGTAGGTGTCACGCTGTTCATTGTGGGCGTGAAGATTTCAATATATATACTTCAAGTGGCTGCCGCATTTACATATTTTGGTATAATCTGAAAACTAAAAAAAATTTCTTCAAATGTGAATGTGAACTTTAGGTTTTCAGAATGATTGACGTGCACGTTGGAATCGTTGACCCATTGTTGTTGTTGTTGTTATTGTTTTTAGCATGTGTCTTATTAGCACTCCCTAGCTAAATTTTTTTTACGACGGAAGGGATGTTAATAAAGTTCTCGAAATCAACTTTTGGTTCCACGACAAAGGGTTGAGTTTTGGGACAGATGGGTCAAGCTACAACCAATTGCTTTGCAGAAGACTGCAAACAGAGGGCTAAATTTGCTGTTTACTGCGCTCCGTACAGTATTTTTTTTTTATTATATATATATATAATTTAGGACGAAAAGCAAAGATCTGAAAATGGGAAGACTGTGGGACCCTTTTAACGAAGCGGAAAAGCTGGTCGAGTCGGATTCAAGGCTCTTGATTGTCCACAGTGGAGACAGATTGGACTGAACAACCTCCGTCCGCATGTTTTCTTTAATTTGGAAGCATGTGGTGCTCGGCAGAAGATTTCTTTTTTTATTTTACACTGATTGCCCACATATGAACTTTGTCTGTAACCATGTGTGTGTGTGTGTGTGTGTGTGTGTGTGTGTGTGTGTGTGTGTGTGTGTCTTATAAAACTCCACATTGCGAAGAGCAGAGTGTTATGTTTGGCTTCTTCATCCGAGGGGGGAAAAAAGATCGAAATACAGGTTTACGAGCTTTAAGCTTCCTCAAAGAAAGAAAAAAAAAGTTCAGTTGTCCACGGAGGGCCACTTAAACTCTTTTACGGAACTGACAGTAATCACCAGGCATTTTCTTCCTGGCCCACTCATTGCGGATGACTGATGAGCAGAAGCAGGCCTAACACAGGAACACACTTTCATCATTTGACGTTGGAACAAAGCGAACCAATGAGCTATTCATCCGCACCTGCTTTTCATCCTCCCCCACCCGCCCTCCTCCCCCCCCCCCCCCCCCCCCCCCCCCCGCAGCTCATGAGAATTTTTCAACCTCTGCACGTCGAGCCTCCCTTTCCTTTTGTGCTCCGCCGTGGGTAGCCCGTTACTCAATCAAAAAGAAATGAAAATGCCAATGGACAAAAGCACCGCGCTTCCAAGTTAATAATCCGGCATAAAACCACCTCAGGGAGTCGGCGATGGGTTCCGGGAGGGGCCGGGGGGGGGCGATAATATGAATTCTTTGGCAGTGGCAGGCGTTCACCCAGTGGATCGCCTAAACAAGAGCTGCGGTAAAACAAATCAAGAAATTAATATTTCTCCGATGGAGAGGCGCGCCTGCTCCGTCTCTGGGTGGCATGTGAAAGCAATCAGCAGAGAGACAGGCTTGGAAATTAAAAGTCCCACCATCTCTATAAAATGCCAGCGCTCTCGCATTAGCAGGCGCAGACACATCCCACCCACCGGGTCATCGGTGTTGTTGGGATTGCTCCGGAAAAGTAATCCAACTACTGATTACTGATTACTCCTTAAAAAGTAATCAAATGACTTCTTTAACTACTTTGTTTCATAAGCAATCAATTTGTGGATAATGAGACATTCTTAGCTCGCAAAAACATTTCCGAAAAGTAACGGAATCGTTACTTGATAAAGCAATTATGATTTTGCCAGAGTAATCCCATTAAACCACTCTGTTCCTCGAAAAGTAGTTTCATGACAGTCGAGGATTACTTTGTAATAGATTACTCGCCAACACTCCCGCTCTCTTTTTAACCAGATGTCCTGATCAGGTGCGCTCCGTCCGAAGAGACACACCAACTCTCCCCACCCTCCAATGTTTCCATTTTCCTCCTTCGTCTAATTATCCCAGCCCGAAGCGTGATGTTTTGCATCTGTACGCTTTCGTCAGACACCCCCGCTAATGCAACAGCTCCGCGTTCCCCCCGTCGGTGGTCCAAGAAACACAAGATAAGGATCCAGCAACAACAAGCACCTTCCTCAGTCAATCACATGGGAAACAATAGCCAGAGAGGACGCTGGGAAAATAGGGGAGGGTGAGAGGAGGCTGTCGCCGGGCCGGGTCGGGCCGGGCCGGGCCGGTGGCCACCAGCAGCAACAAACTTTGTTGTCATCTAGATTCCTGAACCGTAGAGGAATGTCTGGCTTCACTGCCAGCTTCATACCTTCTCAGAAGAGAAGGTATGAAGGTTTTGTTTTTTTTTTCTTGGCATTTTCTACCAAACAGGTGTTTTTTTGGTAGGTTTTCCCCTTCACCGAGTTCTCCGGTGAGAGCAAAGTCAAATTCTAAGCTCACTCACAAATCCACTCGCTTTTCTGTAATTGCATTTCCTGTGTTCAGGGTCACAGGGGTGTGTCCAAGGCGTGGTACACGTTGGAAAAGTTCAAGAGACGACTGAGCATGAATGCGCACACAGACACTCACACACACACACACACACACACACACACACACACCAACGGGAAGTTTAGGGTTGCCAGTTAACGCACCATGCGCGTCTTTAACGTGGAAGGAAGCCAGAGAACCACGCTGGCACAGTCGCAGAAGGAACGCGATGCAGAATTTCCAGCCCGTTATTCACACACTTGTCCGAGGTTACCATTTACTTGAAGTCATTGCCAGTGTGGACCCGAGTCCTAAAAAGTGAAGCAAGCACAAAGAGTAAATGCGGTGTCCGTTGTTTTGTAGAGGTCAATTCTGTTCTTCCTTGTCAATTCTTTACATTAATTCTCGCTTTACAGTTGGCAGGGACTGAAATATCTTCGCATTAAAATGATTTGATAAAACTAATAAACTACAAGCATAGATTTTTTTTTCCAAAGAAAAATGTTTTAGTGTCACTGCTGTGGGTGCCATAAAATCAAACTGGCCGGGCCGTAAAGTTTTAGCTTCTGAAAGGATCAGACGACGGTTTCAGTGAATGGCGCAACAGGTGGTTTTCAGATCACAGGAAGTTGTTTACAGCCACTGTCTTTGTCTGTGACCCTACATGCGCATGTGAAAGATGGAAATCAATAACAAGCTGTATGAAAAATACCCTTTTCGAGGTACGAGTGGAGGATTTTGTCTTCTTGCTTCATGTGGACATCCCAGCTGGGGTTCATACTCTAAAATTTAATGACGCACATGAAAGACTGTAAAAAAAAAAGAAATGGTTATGTGAATTTGGCGAAGAAAAACATGCGAATTGGATGCAGAAAACAATGACTATGCCGCTCATCTGTCTTTCTGAAGCTTTTTTGAATGCCTCTCAAATCCTGATGAATGATATCAGTTAAAAAACGGGATTAGCCCTGGACATTTCTGGGGCTAAATCAAAGTTTAATGGAAGAAAAGAGACACGCTCCCCGGGAGGGGCGAACATTGCACAAGGGTAACAAAGAACAACAATCCCTGACAAGAAAAAAAAAAAAAAGAGGCTTTGAGCCCCGACAAAGTGAAATTTCTCCCCTGTAGTTTCCCGGAGCGAGCCCTTTGCCCTCGTTGAATGATCCCACGGTAAGATCTCCGAGGAGCTTCTAATATCCCGTCCACCTCAGGCCCCGAAAGCCAATAAATCAATCGGCTGTGCTTTACAAGCCCGCGTGTGTTACAGCGGATCCCCGCCGCGGATCGCGGCTAACCCGCTATCCTGACTGACAGGACAATGAGGCCGACAGGAGGTGGAGGAAGAAGGCTTGCCGACCAGAATTTTCGTGTGCGTCGGCAGGGTAGCAGCCCCGACCGATTGTGAGTCAGCCTCTCATCCTGGCTTTCTCCTGGGAGGCTGGGGTTTTTGGCAAAAGAATGCATGGGAGTGGGCTTCCTTCAATAAAGGGAGCTCTCTCGCGCTGGGCCGTGGGACGGCCCTGGGCTTCACCCCGCCCTCCATCGCCCCCTTCTGTCTCTCGGAGCCCGGTGGGCTTTCGCTGTTGCTGCTGCTTCGTTTCATGGGTAATGGCTTTACCTGCAGGCTGAGGGAGAAATACACAGAGGAAGGGAGGAATCCAGGCCTGAAATTATGACTCCGCGAGCCGCGTGCCTGCGTGCTAGGCGCTGGGTGTCATGAGATCTTGTTAGCGCTTGGCCTATGGATTTGTCTGCAACTCAGCGGGACAAAGGGGATAACAAAGAGAATGGATTGACTGTTTTTGTACATACAATTGTTTGGTTTTTAACCCGGCATGCCCTGTGGATCAAATCCCAAATCATTTGGATTTACCCCAAGTGTCCATCTGGGAAAGAGCCCATAAGAAGTGTTTGCAGACGGGAGGTGACGGGATGAAGTGTCCAGGATCACTCTCTAGTGGTCCAGTCAAATTAGTGCCAATTAGCAAGGAAGCTGCAGGTACAGTAGATTATGAAAACAGCAGCGTTTGCCGCTGCAATGCAAGACTCCAAAAGCCGATCACCAGGCAAGCAAAGACGTTCTCCGAGGTTGGGTGATAAGATCTTCTCACGTGGTACTGCATTTTATTCCAGTTCTGATAAAAACTGCCTCAACGGTAGCAACGATGCTAATCTCTTTAGCATCAGCCAAACATTTGCTTCTCTCGGTTTTGTTGCAAATAAGAGGGAGGTTGTCTTGAGACGGAATGTTGAGGCCGAGAGCAACCACAGTCTCCTGGACACGTCTAGCTTTCGGAAATGACACTCTGGGACTCGCGCAAGGTTAGTTAGTTTATTGGCCAAGCGGAAGAGGCGAAAACCTGACCCTGCTGTCATGACTGCGGAGTAAATATGACAAAAAAAATACAAGCCCGGTTACCTGAGTCAAAGCAGTTGCTGCAGTCCCCGCAGCTGCTCACTCCACACTAACATGAAAGCCATGTGAAACGTCAAAACCCAACACGAGCAAAAGCCGGGGAGCGCATTTGCGAGTGGAAGGGAAGCAATTTGTGACACCTGCTGTCCATTTCCTGGAGCCACGACTGCGTATCCAATCAGCGGCTCGCCTTCAAAGTGTCTGTCTGCCCTCTGCAAGCGTCCAATCGGACGAATAAGTTCAAGCTTGCACTCGTTGCTCCGCTCCCAGCAGCGTTGTTGCGGCCCCGCAAAACGACACCTAAGTTCTTTGACAGATATTATTTGTGGAGAGGAGAAAGTGAGAGTGAGGCGAGGGAGGCAAAAAAAAAAAAAAAAGCAGGCGCTGGTGGGGGGAGAAAAATAAACAGGGAAGGGAGAGGAGTGCAAACACTTTGAAATATTACCGCGTTTCGCAGTTTGATGTTGGTTTGCCGTCAGATTAATACAAGCGGGCGGAAAAAGGAGGAAATAAAGATTTATTACGACTTAAAGTGCAGAATCCAGAGGAGCAAAGCGTGCTTTCGATTGGACGTTTCAAAATGTCTGAGGCTCAAAATGTTCTCAAGTTCCAGAGCCGGACGCGGGAAGAAGAGCGAAACGTCGACACCAACACTGAGAACGGAAGGTATGGAGCAATCCATAACGGAGGTACGGGAGCTGAAAAACAGAGACGGGCAAGTGGGAATAGGCAGAGAGAGAAAAGGTCTCGGCGAGGCGGTGAAAGAGCGACGAGAAAGGAAGGAGACGGGGAGGCGGGGCCCCGCTGCCGCCCAGATCAAAGCGGGAACCCCTGAAGAAGTCGGCCCCTCCAGCACCTGCCGCTGCCCCGCTGCCAATTCAAACACATTATTCCGAAAAGGCACACAGCTTAATGGCTTCTGTAGTAGGGAGCCCTCAACGGGGGCCCGGGACTGCCTCTCCAGACGCACACGGGAACACGGCAGAGAGTTTTTCCAAGAAGTCGTTCGCTGTCGGGGGCGGGGGGAGAGTGGGTCGCCGACGCACGCGGACTCCCTTCCGGCAATTCATCCCATCCGATTGTTTTAAGTCTGAGGAGGAGCAGGTGCACTCGGCTCGGATGTCCAGATGGGTGAGAACAGAAGGGAATACGGGGTTAAGGCCTCCGTGTGTTGAAAGCATCACGTTGGTTGGTTCCTTTGCTTCCTTTGCGTGCACTTTGAGAACGTGTGTTCTAAAACACAGAGTTCTGGAAACCATCGCTTATTACGGATGCCCCTCCTCAGCAGCAGCGGGACGTAACAAAGCACAGATGCTCTACTGCATTCACTTAGATTGAAGTAGAATTTTGGGGGGATCTGTACTTTTCTCCAGTATTTCTTTTGCTGACGACTTTTTACTTTTACCAGCGACATTTGAACACAAACATCTGCACTTTCTACTCATTACATTGGAAAATCACACTTGTTGCTGTTGCGTTAAAAGATACAAATTCTGTTCAAAGTGACTCCCTTATTGTTTGTTCTAGTTGAAGTGGAGCAATTTGAACTATGCTGCTGTGTTGAAAATAAAAGTTGATGATATTTTAGACAGCGCCTTGGCTTTGGGGTAACTGTTCAGTAAGTTTTCAGTTCGAGAGAAAAATAAACATTAGCTATCCTCGTAAAAAGTCTAAGCCTGAATGTAACAGTCAATGTATTCTTCTATTAATTTCAGAGAAAAGTAATGTTTAGTTTTTACTTGAGTACATTTTGGACCCTGTACTTTCTGACTTGTACTTGAGTCAAGGAGTTGGATTACTACTTTTACTTTTACCATAGCATTCTTTTACACAAGTATATTTACTTGAGTACAGAAGGTGAATGCTTTCGCCACCTTTGCTCCTCAGCCGGGGTGTTTGTCATTTCCTTCCTCTTCCACAACACATGCAAAGAGTCCCCGTCACGCAGGATGTGATCAAAAACTGACGTCTGTCGCAAACAGCGGGCTAAATGCGTTCTCTTTCCATGCATCAAGTCTCTGAGCAGGGATCATTTCTTCTCCCAGAGTCCAGTGGGGCAGCAGTGGAGGACTAAAGATCTGAAAACGCACCTTTGAAAGTGAATGTTTTCTTCGAGCGTTTGTGCTCCCGTCTGCCCGCTCCGGTGTGTCGCAACGGCCTGACACACGGCTGGACCTGAGTCAATATTGAGACGGGGAGCAAATCATCCTAAGAAAAACAGTAAACATCTGTTTTGTGACTTGACCACCTCTCTCTCTCTCTCTCTCTCTCTCTCTCTCTCTCTCTCTCTCTCTCTCTCTCCCTCTCTCTCTCTCTCTCTCTCTCTCCCTCTCTCTCTGGCGATGTCGGCCCCGGACACCACTTGGGCCCCCCACCCCCCTTTTTTTTTTTTTCTAACATTTTCCATGAGAGCAAGCCTTGGAGTACCAGTAAAGTGGGTGACAGCATGTATAATATATATATTTTTTTTTTTAAGCGAGCGGGAGAGAGAAAAAAAAACAGAGAAGTGGCGCAAAAACAAAAACAAACCTTGACGCGATGACGGCAGTGGCTTGCGCCGCGCGGGCCCCCGGCCGCAGAGCAGGAACGCGCGGGCGGCCTTGACGCGATCCGAAGCACCGACTCGCTGGCTGACGACATTTATGGCCGGCCTCCTTGTGAAATAGTGTCCGCTGAAATATCGCTCCGGAGCCCTTGTAGCTGCGGGCCTTCGGTAAAGACGCTTGATTTGTTGGTTGTCAGTGAAGTTTGGTGGTGGGGGTGGTGGTGGGGGGGGGGGCAACCCAGCTCGTTCTTTGAAGGTAACGCCGGAATTTATCATCCTTGATCCATCTCGATCCTTCGTTGGGATAAATTCTGATTTTATGTTTCTGGGGCCGATCGAGAAGAAGCAGCAGCAGAGCGCTTTGCAGGGTTGGTCATCTTTACCGCTCCATACATGCATCCATACAAGTGGATCGAAGCCGCTCGAAAATCCAGCTCAACGCCCCCTCTGGTCTGTCGCATCACATAAAGCTGATCTGAAAAAAACACCCTTCTTGCTTCTGCCCTCTTTTCTGCCCCACCTTTGCAATTTCGGCCTCCGCTCCTGATGGCTTTCCCAGCAGGATGCGAGGGCCTTCCCAGCAGAAACGTTGACCGTGAAAAGCAAAGGCCTGAGTCGAGGTGGGGTCTCGTCAACACCTCGGGCCGACAGGTGCTGCGCCCCGCAGCGCCTGGTTTCGCCTTTTTTTACTGTGGCGAAACCAGAAGGCACAGAAACAGACTGTAGACTTTAGTTTAGTATGCATTTCCTTCTTAAAAGAACAAGAAATGGCCACCAAGCAGAGATGAAGCGCTCATGTCCAGGCTATTGTGTCGCCATCAAGCTGTACGTACAAGCAGTAGCAAATCAGTCAAAGTTGCCTTTTCACTGCACATCCGGTCTGAGCATGTCACAAATAAAGTTCGGGAATCTTGAATCAGATCATTCTCCTCGATTTTGACAGACCCAGTTTCGCCCTGCAACTCTTCCAAATCCTTTCTTTGGGCCCTTTAGTAAATGTTCCGCCTGGCCTGCCAGGTTACTTTAGCGCCCCCCGCCCCTGCGATATTACATCTTAAAATATATGAGTCAAAAAACATTAAAAAAAAAAAACAAAAAAAGAAAGATCCGCGCTTTTATGTCTGGGGTCGCGACGACCTGAGAGGAACTCCGTCATCTCCCCGGGCGACGCCGATTTCCTCGCACACCTGTCAGCATCCGGCCTGTTTACGGCTTCTGTGTGGAGGGGAGAGCAGCAGGTCCCGGTAAATACGCAGAACCCCGGGCGGAAAGTGATGGCTATTCCAGCGCCGCCGATGCCTCGGGAGACTTGGCACGGCTTGAGTCGTCCACCTGGATCCGGCAGAGCGCCGGCCGGGGGATACAGCCGGGGGGGGGGGGGGGGGGGGGGGGGTTGTCATGGTGATCCACAAAAACCGAGAAGCTCTTTCTCACATCCAGCCCCCCCGTCCTGAATCTCAGATCCAAAGTTCCAACTTTTGAAGAAAAAATAAATTAAATAAATAACCTTCGTGTTGTGGCTCTTTGGTTTCATCTCTCCTTCAATTCCCCTTTCCGTCCCCCCCCCCCAATTTTATTTTCCCCCACTCGTTTTCTTCCAGCCGCGCCCAGATTGAAAGACACGGGCAGTTTCAAAATTTCCGGCCCTCGACGTTCGTTTCCGGTCCTGTTCCAATCACGAGGGTGAGCCCTCCCCCCCCCCGTCCCCCCCGTGATGGGTGCCTGCTGCAGCGGCTCCCGTACGCTGTCTGCGAATGACATCGGTTCCCCTCGATTGGTCACATCCTGCGCTCCGGATATGAAACTGCCATGAGTGTAACCTAATGGAAACACGTCTGGCCGTTGGGGCGCGCGGTGAGGAGATGACGCTGAAAGCTCTTTGACAGAAGCTGGGAGTGAGCGCAAGCAGGTAATTCCCACATGTTTACATGGCAGACTTTGGACTCGGCCAGCAGCAGGGTTTGCAGCCACCGCCGCAATTTCTCTTTCGAGGTCCCGCCCCCTTGTGAAGATGGCCTTGTCTTGAAAATTCCCCCTACTATATTAAAAATGATTTGGAAAAATTCATTTTAGGAAGGTGAAGGCGAATGACAGGAGAATGTAGAGATGAAGGTATTCGAGTGCCTTGTCCGAGTCTTCAAGCGGCAAAATACGTTTTACCACCTTATTGGATTATATTCAGTCAAAAAATTTCAAACATTGAAGTTTCAAAGACTTCTCAAGAGATACCTTGCCAGCTTGGCAAAACAACAGAAGTAAAAGGAACAACCTCACTCATTTCAGTCCACGATTGAACTGGAGACACACCAGCAAGCGGTGCCTCCATTTATGTAACCCCAGTCCCATGTAGCTCGAAAGTATTGGCTGAGAACTGATAACTTGGGTGTTGCAGTACACCGGGACGGGGCCTGAGTGCGTATTTAAATGGCGCTATATACCTGTGAATACTAAGGCAATAATGTAAAATAATTTGGCAGGTGCCGCCAACAAATTTGAAGAAGTAAACACAAGAGTTGGTACTTTCCCTTTAAAAGAGAAAATTCCCTCCACACAGTATTAATTAAACAATTTCACCACAGATTGTAGTTGAAGCTAAATAATTGTTTCTTACAAATTTGTATTCAATGTTGACCTTTAGACTCTCACATAAGGTTATGGCACGCTTGACCAATAATTTCAAATGAGAAAGTAAACCCCAAAATGATCAAAGAAACATAAAATGTCCACAGCCCACGCTCACACACACATTCACCCCGGGTTCAAATAAAAAAAAATTTAAAAAAAACGTTGGAGCGTGGAAGCCGGAAACGATTGGCCGCTTCACTGGGGTTAGCTAGCTTAAACAAAAAGGCACGTGCGCAGTGTTTTGGGAGTACTCAAAGATCCTGTCACAGTCAGAGATGGCAATGGGGCGGGGCAAGCACGGTGCCGCTTCAACATCCAAGGGAAGGAGCGTGCAGCAACACGCGGCGGCGCATCACGGCTCCAATGAGAAGGATGCTAGCGGCTGAGCAAAAGCTAACACCAATTTCGCACTTCAGCTTGTCTTTGACACGTCACAATTCCCCGAGCAAAGCAAAACATGTCATTACCTCTGGCAGCGTGTTGCTGGCAGATCTTCAGAGCACACAAACATCACCACAGGACGACTCGTCGTCAGTCTTGGGAGATATGAGTGTTGTTGCTTCACTTTTACGGCTTATGGCTAACCTGCTCGGCCGCCGATGAAGCGGCTTCAGTCAGATGTTTCACTGCTTCACAAAAACGTGATCTAATAACACTGCCCCAATACAGATCTTTATCAAACCACTCTTTTTTACTCTGACTTTTAACTCTACATAGAATGACGGTTTTTAACTTCTTTTTTTTTTTTTTAAATCTAGCACATTTTTAAACATCATGAACTTATTACAGCATCACATTTTTATGTCCATATATAAACGAATGAATGAGAATAAGACAAATGAAAATAAGACCACAGGGCCGCATAAAATATTCATTTTAATGCATATTTTGTGAGAGAGTGGGGCAAACAACAAGAAGTAAAAGGAACAACCTCACTCATTTCAGTCCACGATTAAACTGGAGACACAGCAGCAAGCCAAATTTTGCATGAAACGGGACCTTTAACTTATTTTGTAAATGAACGGTCCTGGAACAACACTGCGTTTATTTTAAATCCCCGTTCCCCCTTCTCTCCGTCCACACTTTCACTCCGTTCGCTACCGGCCGAGTCCACCACCCATTACTTCAGGAGAGTTGGGAAAATAAACCGAACGTCCTCGGGTCTCTGGGGCCCATTCATCTCGCTTTTTTTCCCACTTATTATGCCACGCTGGAGTTGGCCTGGCGAGGTGCCTGGCCGTCAACAATGGGGCAACCAGCAGACATCCACAAACTATGCAGCCTCCACTCACTCCACCGGCTTTCCAGCAGCAGTTTGCTCATAAAACAACGTGACACGTCGAGATAAAATCCCGCCGCACTCCGCCGGCTTGCAGCGCTAACAATGGAAGCCGTCCGAGTTTAGATGACGTAAATCTCTCTCCCGCCCCCCCCGCCCCCCCCCCCACCACCACCACCACACACACCTACTTCCCTCCTTAAACGCTCGTGAGACACTTTTGTTTCACCGAGTAAACAGCAGGAATGTGTGAGAGAAATAAGAACAGCCACAGGCTGAGGTCAAGGCCACCTTTTCGGATAAGGGCTCAAATAAAGCTCAATTGGGAGGGTTGGTGGGGGTTATACCGCTGTCAGCGCCGCTGACATAAAGGTTTGTTGGTTGGTTTTAGTTCGCCAGTTGGACTCATTGGCGAACTAAAACCAATCGGAGCTGATTGAACAAAAATATACCTTATGTAAAACATTCAGATAGGCACAAAAGTTCAAAGTGTTTTCATTTAGTTGGATCACTTTCTACAACTACTGTACATAGTGTCCTGTCCTGGGGAAAACATACGTCGTTAAATGGCATATTTTTTGTTTTGTTTTTTCATCATAAATAATTGTGCGGGTAGCTGTAAGTGCACGGGATGGAATAAAACTATCAGTTGTACGAATATTTCTGGTTAAAGCTGGCTCGCACTCAGTTCAGTGGAAGAGAAAGGGTTTGATGGTGAATCACACTGAAGCGGGTCACTGACATTTGTTTCCATGCGACATTAGCTCATGTGGCTGCAGCCAGTGGAAAGCGAGAAGGTTTCAGCACGATGTCTATGCCCAATGCGTGCGTTCCTTTGCCATCGAACTTGTCCAGTTCCCAGTTTATTGTCAGGCTGACATCTCGTATAACCGTTTTTCTTGGATAAAAATCTGAGGTTGGACTTTGGAGACGGCGATCTGTGTGCACTTGCGCGTTTAACAGTGGAATTCTGCAGTGGTCGTGAAGAGAGAGAGAGAGAAGCGGGACGGTCACCTGAAACACTTTGCTTCAGGGCGCGCGCGCACACACACACACACACACACACACACACACACACACACACACACACACACACACACAAAGGACTTCATAAACACCTCAGTGTGCAACATCTGACTTCAGACAGTGGCTGCGCATGGTAGGATCATTTTCACCCACTTCTAACGTCGACATTCAAGAAGACCCTGCTTCATTAAAGAGCTCCGGCGATCTGGAATAGCGTTATATGCAGTCCCGTAGTTCCGCCTTGGGCGACTCCTCTGACTCTTTCCATCTTGTAACCTTTTCTTTTTTAAGTCTTCCTACTCTTCCTGCTGAAGGCATGAAAGGAAAATTGGGGGCTCATGCGTGAGAAAAACTGCACACGCGAAAAGGCCGTCTCCATCTGGTTCCGTGAAACTGCAACAATAGTACAGCACAAGAGAGGACAAGGGAGGAGGTGCAAAAAAAAAGAAAGGAGGCTGTTAATGCAGGAGAGCAGAAACCTGGTGTGCTGGAAACAGACACGTATAAATAGACGCATGATTTATGGACCATGCGCAAGGCTGCGGCTCTCGTGAGAGGCTCTATTTGCCTTATGTTATTAATTGTAGTAATTATATTCGCACCAAATGTTCTCACTCTCGAGGATCGCCTCGACCAATCATGTCTGGCCGCTGTTGTTAAAAAAAATAGCAATCAGCATTTGTCATGTGATTCAAGCAGTGGTGTGACAGCTAAACTGTCGTGTTTACGTTTTCACAGTTTAGCTAACACACCGACTTTGTGTTCTCTCAAAGCCTCCCTGAAATGTCTTTATAATTTGTCTCCAGTGGCCTATGCTGGTCACTTTGCTAAGAGCAGGCAGTGTTGGGTGGACTGGACTGTCATCCATTTCAGCGCCACGTTATTTAACAAATGTGGACTTATTTTTTTCTTCTTTTCTTCTTTAGGGCAGGACAAATTTTTCTATAAATATACAGCTGCAAATTCCTTCTTTCTTCTACACCTCCTCCACGTTCTCAATTCATTTCTTCTGACATTTTGAATTATTATTTGCCTTTAAAATTGACTCGTATTTATTCACTTTAAAATGTTGCTAATTCCCAGTAACCCTGAGTGCAAGAGGGAGCAGGAATAGCAGATGGATGGATGTTGCCAATTATTCAGTGGCAGCTAATTAAGGGAACTCTGTGTATGTGCAGCCACTTTAGCGTTGGCTAATCATATAAAACGTAAAAGTAAATATTCCGCTAAAAAAAAAAAAAAAAAAAAAAAAAAAAAAATTCTGTGACCATTTGTTTAGCTTTAGCCAAGGAAAACATTTACATATCTAGTGACCGGTTGGTGGTGGCAAAGCACACTAACTTTATTTGTAAGAAGATGACATGGCAGTCTAGTTTGGGGCTATTATCGTTGCTTATGCGTGCTATTACGGTAGTTATGTTCTTTTTTTGTCCAATGAGTTATCCTCTAAGTTGCCATATAAGGCTGCGGAAGAGGGATAAAAGCCACACGGGTAATCAAACATTCGCATGTGTGCACGGTGTGTCTTTTTTTTTTTATTGTCATACATCCGCGTTGCTTCCGCCAATACCAACAACAGGCTGGAGAGGAATAATAATCAAAAAGGAGCGGCAGGATTCTCAAGTCACGTGATCAACCGAGGTTCCGCCCCACGTCGTGTTTGAAACTGTAAATTCTGGAGGGGCGGTAACTTGGAAGCCGGGAGGTGGGGGGTCGGTCTTTTTCTTCTGGCACTAACAAGCAGGGACAGTGCGTTCACCTACCGGGATCCACCACCGCCATGGCTTCTGCACTGAATCTCACGCCGCTCACTTTGAGTTTAATTTATTTGTCGTTACTGTTCGCTTGCGTGCACTGCCACGACGATGCGGAGGACGAGCACGCCAAGCACTCCTACACGGTGGAGATGTTCAACGAAGCCGTGCCCACTGCGCCCCACTTTGTCATGTTTTACGCCCCGTGGTGAGTGGCCGTGCAAACGTTCATCAAAACAAAGTTTTGTTTTTGGTTGGTTTTGTTGTTTTTTTTTGTGTCTGGTATCGACTTGGCCACGGCAAGCGTTGTCGCTGCTAACAGTGAGATCATAGCAAGCACTGAAGTTAGCGCGCAAGAGCTAGCTAGTTAGCCACCTAGCTCTTTGCCTTTGTTTAAATGGGATGTTTAGCCGAGAGGCTAACTAGCGTACGCAGCTCGAGTGGAGCCGGTCATAATTTGTTTCACACGTGTCAGTTTTCTTAAAGTACTATCTTATCAAATGCGTCGATGTGTGGTCGACTCTTAATCTTAGCCGTCGGGGACAGTGTAATCTCCTCGGCTGTTCCAAGAGCTACTTTTGAGAGTTGGGAGTTTACCGGCGTTATGCTTACGTGGCATGCACTGATTGACTTTTGTTATGTCACTTCTTCCAAAAATGGGGTCTACGGGACCCCAGAAGTGCGCAAGGCGAACCAAACAATTCGCCGCCATGTGAAAGGCATGAAGTCGGAACGGCTCTTTACTCTACAATTATGGCCAGCCACAAGCAGACCTATGAGTCTGTCGTCAAATTAAATGTGTTTTTTTATTTTTTATTTTATTTTATTTTTTATTTTAATCTTGCCTAACTAAATAGTCCAAACAAACGGGTATAAAGTTTAAAGTCTCAACGTGTTGTGTTCATCTTCATCTTGACTGATGGTGATTTGGGGGGGGGGGCCCCCACTGTTGCTGTCCAGGTGTGGCCACTGCCAGAGGTTACAGCCGGCCTGGAACGAACTGGCGGACAAATACAACAGCATGGAGGATCCCCCCGTGTACGTCGTGAAGGTGGACTGCGTCCAGGACACCAAGTTCTGCTCCAACGTCCACGGCGTGAGGGGATACCCCACGTGAGTAGCCTTCGCATCCGCCTGCATTTTTTTTTTTTTGTTTGTTTGTTTGTTTGTTTTACGCTTGAGCAGCTGCAAGCAGGTGCGAGGCAAGCGGGCATCCGCCCTGAAAACCAGCAATTGCCTCGTTACTGATTGACAGAGGCGGTGACACATTGGCCTGCATTTAGCCAAGTTCCTCGGTTACAACCTCTTAAACCCTGGATTTTCGCTGACCCCGAAGAACCCGAGTCGCCGCTTTTACAATGGGCAAACTTTTCAAACGGAACTGTTCAAGGCCTTGAAAGCGGTTGTAAAAAAAAAATTGTGTAACGCGTTGGACGTTTTGTTTTGAGCCAATTTCTTGTATTTGCTTTGAAAGCACCACCCGGGCCGAAGAGTTTATTTAACCATCAAAGCTCTGTTTTTTTTTTGTTTTTTTTTTTGTGCAGGTTGAAGTTGTTCAAGCCAGAACAGGAGCCTGTTAAGTACCAGGGAGCCAGAGACCTGCAGTCCCTGGAGACCTGGATGCTGAAGAGCCTCCAGGAGGAGCCAGAAGTGAGTCTCAAGTTCTCTCAAATTCTTTAAAAAAAAAAAATTGCATCGCAAGAGCCGTTTGCTCACATCCTGGTTCTTGTCGTGACCCAGGAGCCGGAGTCGGAACGGGAGCCACCAAAGGCCCCCGAGCCCAAACAGGGAATGTACGAGCTCACTGCACTGAACTTTAAGGCCCACATCGCCCAAGGTAACGATGGAGAGGAACGTTTTCATGCAATGCAAAGTAGCCCATTGTGGTCGACGCAGCTGCAACCTGTCCGCTCATGATTTTCAATTTCGATTTGTTTTTTTTTTTTTGTAAAACTGCAAAAGTAGCCTAGTGGCGCAGAGCCCAGGAGCATGCTAGAGGGAAATCAATTTTTCAACATTGTCTTGATGGGGAAAAAAAAAAAAAAAAAAAATCTGATTCCGATTTAAAATCGATTAATCGCACAATCCCTACTACGCATTTCTGAATTAGCACCGTCGATGCGTAAGACAGATGTCCAAGTCCAAGTCCCGGGTTCGACCTGCCTGTTCCAGAAATGCAGCCCAAACCCGAATTGAAAACAAAGGGCTGCGTCGGCGGGGTCATCCAAAAGCAAAAACCCGAGCGTGCGAATCACTTCGGCCCGTGCGACTCGCTCGTGCTCCGTCGGATTCAGCCCCCCCTTCTTTTTTTTTCTCCCCCACCCACAGGCTCCCACTTTGTGAAGTTCTTCGCCCCGTGGTGCGGCCACTGCAAGGCCATGGCCCCGACCTGGGAGCAGCTGGCCACCACGTTCGAGCACTCCGACGACGTCAAGATCGGAAAGGTGGGCGGCGGTTTACGCTCACGGGGACTTGGGAATATTGAGATGCACTCACGAGAATGAGCTTAAAGAACAAACAGGACTCGGTTGTCCCGTGTTCAGCGCCCCGTTTCAGTCCCCTGCAGGCAAGTCTCAGTTTCACCCTCGCCTCAGAACTGAGACTCGGTTGCACCTCCCGCTTTCGTCGCGCAAACGTGGCATAAAATTTGACGCGAGGTTTTGAAACTTCCCGTCATTTATTTGCCTGCCGCGCTTTTTGCACGCGCTCGAGCTGCTGCCGAACAGGATGCCGGTCACATGACGGCCCGTCCGACCACTTGTTCAACAAGCACTCGTAAAAAAGACAAACCTGCTCACGGTGTGTGTGTGTGTGTGTGTGTGTGTGTGTGTGTGTGTGTGTGTGTGTGTGTGTGTGTGTGTGTGTGTGTGTGTGTGTGTGTGTGTGTGTGTGTGTGTGTGTGTGTGTGTGTGTGTGTGTGTGTGTGTGTGTGTGTGTGTGTGTGTGTGTGTTTTAACAATCCAGGTGGACTGCACGCAGCACTACGAAGCCTGCTCCGAGAACGGCGTGCGAGGCTATCCCACGCTGCTCTTCTTCCACAACGGCCAGAAGGTGCGCCGTTTTTTTTTAAAAGTCTCTGGCTGCTGCCGATGCCCACGTCCGACTCCAGGCTGATGACTTATTATTATTATTTTTATTTTTTATTTTTTTGCAGACTGACCAGTACAAGGGAAAGAGAGACCTGGACTCTTTGAAAGACTTTGTGGACAATCAGCTGAAGGCCAACGCAGCCAAGGAGGAAGAGGAGGAGGAGGAGGAGCAGCCGAGCGAGAAGCAGGCGGCTGACGAGATCCCCGCAGCGGCGAAAGAGGAGCAGGAGGTGCGAAAGAAAAGCCCCCGGCCGTGCTTTTGCGACTAGAGGGATCAAGTCAGTCATGTTTCTTCTCCCCCCGCAGTCCAAAGTATTGACCCTGACGGAGAAGAACTTCGACGAGACCGTCGCCACCGGCATCACCTTCGTTAAATTCTACGCTCCCTGGTAAAATGACGCCCTCTGCGTCCAGACTTTCCAATCCGTCTGTTCTAAATGTCCGCCGTCGGCCGGCGTGCGCGCGATCTGACTGGGGCGCCGCCGTCCTTTCCCTCCGACGCAGGTGCGGCCACTGCAAGAGACTCGCCCCCGTGTGGGAGGACCTGGCCAAAAAGGACTTCCCCGGCCTGGCCGACGTCAAGATCGCCAAGATGGACTGCGACGCTGAGGACAAGTTGTGCCGCAATCTCAAGGTGAGCGTTTGTCCACCACTTAGCTTTTCCTACCGGACGTCTAAACCGTAGTGACACAAGTCATGAGTATCTGACTTTTAACCAGGGACGCGCCGGTACTAGTATCAGCCGTCGGTACCGATACTTGTACTCTTGAGAATTTCAGAGGGCATCGACGCAATTAATCGCGATTAATCGAGAATCGCGATTTATCATGATGCAGTATATGTATGAATAAATAAATCGCGATTAATCGAAGAATCAATTTTTTCCCCCCCACCCCTATCTATAATGTACATCGGTGCATCCCCGCTTTTAACCTCGCAGTTGGTAGACATTTGCACAGCAAGTGCGTTTTTATTATTTCTTTCTTCTTCTCCTCTCCTCCCAATCCCCAGATCGACGGCTACCCCACCCTCATCATCTACAGAGCCGGCGTCAGGGGCAACGAGTTCCTCGACGCCCGGGACCTGGCGGGCCTGCACACGTTCGTGATGAAACAAGCCAGGGACGAGCTCTAAAGCACTCCACCACTCGGCTCGGCCACACTACACCACCGGCTAGTAGGACCCTTCCTCCTCCTGGCCGAAACCTTTCCGTACCTCTTCGTCTCCACTTGGGTCCCTCTTCCGAAAGAAGGAGTCCGCAGACGGATTGAAACCCGTCTGGACGTGTTTCGGTTGTGAATGTAATTCACGTTGCTTTCAACCCACCCGTCAGGCTCCTGGAAATGGAGAAAAGCATCCTGGTGGCTTGGTTTGTAAATTACTCTGACTGACAGCTACTTCTTAAGCACTAAGAGTAATATTTCTAATTAAAACAACAAAAAAAAAACATTGAAAATTTGCAGTGTCTGGATTTCTTAATCTGTTTAAATCAAATGAACTTTCTCTTTTCCAACTCCACGGTCAGGATTTTTCTATCCATGCCAACAATGTCCCGTCTGACTCGGCTCTCAGGGAAACGCTGACTAGAAGAAGTGACGATGGACGCATTGTTTGACCCGAGTGTTCTTTAAAGGCGGGAGAAACCAGGCCCGCCAGGTTAATTGCATACACTTGAAAAAATACACTAGAAACCTTTTTTTTTTTTTTTTTTGCTTGCGATGATGAGCCATCCCTCCACAATCCGCTTGACTCTTCAGTGTCAAGCGTGGACCACGATGCACCTTGTTTCAATCGGCCAATACATTGGATTTGTTCGGCTGCAGCGTCTTCTTCTCTTTTCAAAACTCCACTCTGAATTGTATAACACTCCCCTTGAGTCAGGCCCACAAAAAGTGTGTGTCCACATAGTTTGTGTACGAGGCAAAAGTTGCATCATTTATTGTTTACCCAGGTACGCAGAGATTTAGGAAAGGAAAAAAAAAAATAAGTCAAATTTGTTTGGAATTTCTTTTTTTATGAATACCACATGGTCGATGGAATTCCAGTGACAAGTTTTTTTTTTTTTTTTCCCCACCCGTTGGGTCGTGGACTGTGAGCGCCCATGCATTTTGTACAAAAAAAACCCAACAGAATAATGAACAGTTGTAACAAGAGATTTCATAATAAATGTTTTTCAAAAATAAGTTTGTACTTTGCGTGTTGTTCTTGCATGGTCTTGTTAATTATGGTAATGATAAGGTGCAATAAATAAGCCTAGAATGTACAAGTATTTACAAGGAAAAAAAAAAAGAAATGTAACAGTCTGAACATGATCACAAATGTAAACAGCAGCTTACCGGAGGTATATTTTCTTGTAATTCATGATTGGTTAGGCACATACGGTGTTTTGATTCTTGTTGGTATTAGTTTGCTTTTGTTTGAAAAAAAAGAAAAAAAAAAAAAAAAATTCTAATAGAAAATTTAAAAAAAGTAATTGCTCCATGACGGTCAAAGCTAACAGTAACGTGTTGGACAACAAATCTCAGCTCAACCCCCCCCCTCCCCCTAGAGGCTTAAGAAAAAAAGGGGTCCTTTAATTAAAGCTGGCACACAAAGCTTTGGTGTCAGCTGTTTCGGACTCGCTAGTTAATGTTCTTTCCGCGATTGCTCGACGGGTCGTCTTCTCAGGGCGGGCGGGAGGGTCCGAGGACGTGGAAATAGCAGGGGTTTTTTTGTTGCAGCAGCAGCAGCAGCACGTCGCTGTGGGGGGATAAAGCTGTTTTCTCTTCGGCCCCTTTGGAGGAAAAACATGGGCTCGGCCACCGAGTGCATCATGTGTTGAATCACAGCTCGGCGTGAGCCCGGCAAATATTGACACTGGTGAGGCGGGAGGAGGATATTTGAGGCAGCGCGTTACTAAAATAGCCTGCGGTCACTTTGGTTGGGTCCGCATTATATTTTGGGAGGGCAAACACGGCTTGAGGAGGGGAGAAAGGAAGGAAACGGGAATCGGCTCCAATGTGTCGTTTGTCTGGCAGGAGTTGGATTTGCATTGAAAAGGAAAAAAACACGGGATTTCTGCGCATTTTTTTCACATTTTCAGTCTCACGGCCCGGGTTCGCTTTTCGCTTTTCTGCGGTGACAACACTCCGCCGGTAGAGAGAAAGATTGGGAAGAGCTGGTCGTCTGAGTCCGACATCAGTTGGCTCCCCGACATCCAGGTGGCTGCAGTTCGCCCGTCTTTGGTTTCGTTCACGCCAACACAACGTACGAACTCAATGCGCGTTTCGGATGCAGCGGAAAGCTGTCCAGGGCCACCGGACTCCAAAAAGGATGAAATGAAACAAAACGTGAGCGACCCCAGCAGGCGGAGAGTCTCTCTCCCTCTCTCTCTCTCTCTCTCTCTCAGGTCCCCGTCACCCAGGATGCACCGGTGCAGTTCGCAAAGGCGGGCCCAACCCCGCCCCTTTTGTCGACCTGAAGTGAGCCGATGGTCGGGGGGGGAGGGGCGGCGTCAGTGGCAGCCGCAGGCCCGCACCACCATGTTCTTGTATTTCTTGAGGATGACGTTGGAGTTGTCGTCGAAGAAGAGCACCGAGATGGCGTGGAGCTTCGTGGGGGCGCAGCACGGCTTCGGCACGTTCTCGGGGTTCATCAGGTGGACCTGTGGGGAACGGAAGTGAACCCATCGAGGAAAAGAAAAGGAAGACTTGTCAATTTCAGTGACGACAACAATACCAGTGTCAACCTGGAATCAAAATTCGAAGTTTTCTAGCTGCAACTGCCATCTAATTAATGCAAACTTGCGTTGTGTTTTTTTCTTCAAGGTTGCAACATAATAAGTCCACTGTGGCCTTGCAATGAAAGTATTATGGCACCGTGACCCTTTATAGGGTTCAACGGTAACTGGAGTGGACTTGCGTCGCACTTTTCTGCACCTTAACAGTGCAGCAAAGGACTTTACAAGGCCACGCACACACACACCCCCATACACACACAGCCACTTAAACCGCCCTTAAACGTCCCAAGAGGGGATGAATATGACAGGAAGTGATGACTGGATGTCGTCTTACCAGCGTCTGCACGATGGCGTGGTTGGTGGCGTTCATGTGAGCGTTGAGCGGGAAGGAGCACTCGCCATCGCAGTAGTTGGCGGCGTAGCCCTCGGGGGCAATGATCCAGTCCTGGGACAGACACGGCTGTGAGAACTCAATCTATCCAAATATCGAAATTTCTATTTTATTCACAAACTTTTCGTCCTTTTTAACGTCAACTTTATTCACGAAATTTCGACTTTACTCACAAAATTTGGTCGTTTTTTGACATTAACTTTTTTTTCATGAACTTTCGTCTTCTTTACGTGGACTATTGTCACGAATTTTTGACTCTATTTACGAAATTTCAACTTAAACCTAAATAAAAATCTCCTTCCTGGAATATTTTTTTTCTCTTGTGGCCCTAATCCTCTTTCGTCCAAAATCGTCATGTGTTTGTTATAAAGGAAAAACGTTCACAATAAAAACCAAAAACAATTTCAACGGGGAGTCCGGCCTCGATTATAAAACACTCCCTGTCGTGCACCTTGAGGCAAAAAAAACATTTCCAGTTACCTGCCAGCCAAGCTCCCTGAAGCTGACGTAGAGTTCGTGTCTCCTGCAGGCCGTCTTCTGATCGCTGCTGTTGTAATCTGCGAACACAGACCAGAGAGACGCCAGTTACACGACAGTTTCTTCGGAGAAACACCAGCGGAACACCATGGGAGTTCGACACCGTTGCATCAGTCACAATCACTGAATCCCTCGTCTTGTAATGCACCCGGGTGGAGCTAGCGGAGCGAGCAAGCGAGCGAGCGAGCGACACGGGTCGCCGCGTCCGCGCACGCTTCACACCCCGCCCAATTTGGGCGGAGCCCCACGCGGGGCTCTCGATTGGCTGGGTCGCAGGGTGGGTGGACGGTCCCAGGTACTGAGTGGGTTCGGTTCCTCCGGGCGGGTGGAGGTGGAGGGAGGAGGGAGGGAGGTCATCGCTGGCAGGCGTCGCCTCGCTGAAGTCAAGACAGTGACACAGACTTTCCACTGACGTATCGAAAAGGGCTCTCACACACACACACACACACACACACACACACACACACACACACACAAACACACATACACACACTAGTCTCGCCTGCGAGCGGTAAGAACACAGCCCAATATGAACCTCACTCAAGTGAAGCAAACCTGAGGCCAACCTCCTGGTGGTCAGGTGATCGGCCGAGCAATATTTTCACAATATTTTATTTTCCCTGAATGCAGACACCGGCTTTCTGACACTGGGACTCCTGCAACTCTTATAAACCGAACATCCGTCGACAATATCCCCCCATCGTATCATTCCGATCTTTTTCAATACGATGCTTTGGTTTCGATACGGCGGGCAAAACGATACTTTTTTTTTTTTTTTTTTTTTAGGTTCAAGATGTTTTAAAAACTAATTTGAACAGCAACAAAATTGAATTGCTGTTACAGAGCAGCAAAACTTTCATTTTGACATTTGCGACTTTGGATCTTGACTCTTGTCCTCAAGAACGAGGCCCGAACAAAAATGTCATTCGGTTGATCGGAACGCACCAAATTTGCTGCCAAACGCGACCGAGGCTACCAGTGTTGGTTCGCTGGGTCTCAGCACGTCGTTTGCTCCTTGTAACAACATCGCGTTCGGTGTCGTCACTCGTCCCCGGCGGTGAGTCAGACTCCAGACGGGGGGATTTGTCGTTTAGTCACAGCAGCCAACACCCGGGCCGGCCACTCTGCTTGGCCGACCTGCCAGCAGCAGTCGAGGTTGGGCAGCTCAGACTGGGACAGCCATAGGCAAGTACACACACACACACACACACACACACAGGCAATTATGTAAGGGTCACTGATGGCCTCACATCTTAGCCATCTCATTCATTGCCGCTGACACACTACATAAACAGATATTCAGTGAGACGCACACACACACACACGCACACAAATGGCCCGATGGTTATCTACTCACATCCACTTAGACTCTCCTTTAAAAGGAGAGTTGACAATTAAATTCACAAGGGATGGTTGCACTGAGATTTCATCATCAAATAAAATTCCATTTTGTAACGAACGAACACACACACACACACACACACACACACACACACACACACACACACACACACACACACACACACACACACACACACACACGCCCATGTGATTTAGCTGAACTCCTTGCGAGTACAACAAATGAGGGGACACAGACTGTGACATGTAAAACAGAGCAATTTTAATGGGAATCTGGACAGGGTTTGTGGATAATTCATCACGCTAGCCATGTAACGTATGGGCAAACAGAAGTCCTTTCCAATCCCGATCCCACGCTGAAAAATACTTTGAATTCGGTTGCGTATTCCCAACACGTGCCATGGAAAAGTATCAGACGCAGATGTTTTGCCGTCTAGATTTACCGGCCTTATCGAGGGCGACAGCCCCTCTCGGACTGAACTGGGTTAATTCAGCCGGAGACAGGAAGCCAGAGGTGAGAGCGGCGGCCGCAGCCGTCACACACGGTCAGGTGTTTCCTCAGTTCAGGATTCTTTCATTTCCGACAGGACGACCAGGTCAGTGGGCGTCTGCTCATGTGGAAATATATTGTTCCTACGTGTGTGTGTGTGTGTGTGCGTGTGTGCAGGCAAGGCTCTTTCTGCGTCTGATGCCCGATGTCTACGGAGACGGAGGCATTGCTGCGCGTGCCCGACCTGCCCTCCGTGCGACAGATTTATTCGACGACGTCCGTCGCAACAATGGGGAACCGGGCGAGTCGCCGACCAGCAGCCGTGGGATTCTGCTGATTTGGCGGAATTGTCAAATTCAAAAAAAACGCACAAAACACGTTTTCCTTTTTAATCAGAAAAGCAGATGACATCGCCAGCGTCTCCGTCACCACGGCATATGCCAGGTCTTCTTTTTCTATTTTTCCCCACTGAGGCAAAAAAAAAAACCCCAACGGATTAAAAAGGGCCACACGTGCACCATGGATGGACATTTTGCACGTGCCAGGCGCAAGAGCCGGCAGGCAAAGCTGGAGCCAGAAGTTGCAGCCTCAAAACGGAGATCGTGGACGTGGACGATGAGACGGTGATAAAAATGGATTTTTTTTTTTTTATGAACTTCACACATTCTGTGTCATGATGTATACTCTGTGTCATGCTATTCAGTAAATGATGTATTCTGCCATCTTACTCTAAAAGCTACAGCAGCAACCGACTGATATTTTATATCTGATATTTTTAATACCGAATGTAAATGGGTTACAGGAGACCTTTGTTTGGGTCTAGCTTATAGTGCATGACGTTCAGTCATGCCACATGCAGCAGCAGCAGCAGCAGCAGCAGCAGCAGACAGGAAAACTGATCTGCACGAAGTTTGCTCTCACGTGCTGAAATGCACCATGCAAAGGAAACCCAGAACAAAAACCAAATAGGGGAGCTAGCCATGAGCTAAAGGGACTACAGGGACAAGAAGATCTGGGTCTTGGGTTCAAAAAGGTGGCAGGGGATTATCTCTCCTACCTGCCACCCACTAAGTCCCTGGAAAGGATAGAAAAAGTGAAAGAAAAACCCAGAAATGCAAATAGATGGTCGTCTTTGGAGAAGGTGAAAACAAACTTTGACCATACACAAATTCTGCCGATACATCTGCAACATAAAAAGTTTACCCCATTCACTCGCAGCTCCCTCGAGCCGTCCATCTCTATTATTAATGATGCGTTCCCGAACGGAGAGACATATCATCAGATCTCAGAGAAACTGCGAGAAATGAGTGTCCGACTTCTCGGCTGTTTGTATTATGCTGTATTACGCACTGCTGCGCGCTCATTATCGTGTCCAACCTGTCCACAATTAAACCTTGACAACTCATATCCAAATGAAACTTTGCAAACACAATAAACTGCAGTCTCATTGAGAGAGAGAGAGAGAGAGAGAGAGAGAGAGAGCACTTGTCAGAAAGTAGCGATGACAGTTCGAACTAATGGGACGTCCCATTGGTCCGACGATGGGACATTTGTCGGACGAATGGGGAAGTTCCCGTGAAACCTCCCTCTGTCAGCTTTGATTGCAGCCAGCTGAGGGAGAAACACAGGTGCGTCTCGTTGCTCTTGATTAGCTGAGGAGCCCACGACCTGGATTCTCTGCGTTATCTCAAGATGCCGCCGATGCATTCATTCCCCCCCCCACCCCCCTCTGAATCTGTTTTTTTTGTAGAGAGCTAGAAAGATAAAGTGCAAAGTCCCGTCCGCAAAATCCAGCTGCCTGAAGCACGAGCGGGCGGTGAAAATTCAAATCACTTTGACTAATGATTATACACAAGCATGTTAAGTCCGCCAGTTTGCTTATTCGTCTGCAAATGTATTTTTTTTTAATGCCGACCCCTCAAGCCCACCGTCTCCCCGGAGGTTTTCGCTCACAACAAGAAGTCGATACTATAATTGGCGTGATGTGTTTTTAACATCGCTTTCCCCACATTTCCGCGTTGTCAAAGAAAAGGAAAAAGACGAACGACTGGCTGCCAGAGTCCTGCGAGCAGCGGTGTGGGATTAAATTTTCTCTTCTTTTTTTTGTTCTTTTTTTTTTTTTTGTTTAAAGGCAGGAAGTGGATTTGTGGTCTGTTGGCATCTGGGGTATTTACACTTAATGAAAGCCTACAGCAAATATCAATATCAATACCCCAAACCAAAGACCCATGGGGTATGAATACTAATGGCTTTGAAGGCCGAGAGGTACAAGAGGAAGAAGTAAAAAGTTGATGCAGCTGACAAAAAATGGAAAATGTTTCCTAGTTGTAAAAGCAAACCTGCGGAGAGTCGTGTTTGAGGGTTCATCGAGTTGACTCTCAAAAACTCTCGCCTTCATTCAAAGGCCTCTAGGAGTCGTTTTCATCCAATTCTATTCCCAGCTTTGCCTTTAACTCGTCTTGATGGAGTCTTTTGTTGAGTACGATTTTCATTGATTTCATTTGCTCCTACTTTCACGGATTCAAAAAGGGTAGGGAGATAAAATAAATAAATAAATAAATCTATCACTAAATCCTCACAAAAATCTGAAATTCCAGGGGAATTCTTTGCCGCATGGTTTGGATCCCTAGTCTCCTCATCAGCGAGGCACCGAGCAGCACCTGCGCTCCCCCTCAGCTGGTTTGAATCAGCTGACGCATGCTTCTCTTCTCTTTCAATTTGATTTTTTCCAAGTTTTGTCTGTTTTGGTTCCAAACAAAACAAAAACAACTTTTTTTGAACCATAAAATGAATAAAAATACATCTCAAAATCTGCTGTTTAGTGAAGCTTCTTCTGTTTGATCCAAAGATTCCTTAATTTCCTCATTATCTCCCCGTTTTAGTTCCTCTGAAACTTCTCTTCAATCTTTTACCCAATCTGTTTTTTAATGGCCCGTCGACCGTTTGATCAGGCAGGCCGGGAAAACAATTAACTCACCAGCAGCACCTGCAGAAATGTCCCGTGTGTATTTTTATTCGCTGCCGCTCCGGACAAAATATTTGACTATCAAATGGAAGCGGGATTTCCTGTATTGGCCTGAAAAAGGGTGAATGGAGCCATTGAACGCCGAGTTACAGCGGCTTACCTGTTTGACCTGGAAATGTTTTTTTGTTTTTTTTTCCCACCACAAGTAAACGAGCGTCCATTAATGCGGCGACACTGAAAGTCTCCACCGGGGCCAAATCGCGTCAAAGCCGCTGAGGTGTCGGGCTGCAGGTCACGTCTGGCCTTGTCCATTCAAAAAGGAAGAGCGTGGAGCGCTTGCTGAGCGCAACACAGCACAGCAAAGTTTCTGGGGGAAGGCCTTTAAATAAAATAAAACTACTTCCTCTTCCTGGGTCGGAAGGAACGGATGTAAATTAGGTTAAAAGCACAGCTGTAAATAGTCCCAATTTGGAATTCAAATACTTTTTTTTTGCCATTAAGTTGTAGTGTAAAGGCCTTCACACACTGGTTGTGCGACAAATAAATGAGACGGAAATGTAAAATGATGCGAAATTATCTCCACGAGGGAAAATTGATTCAAAAACATTTTGAAAGGAGACGACAGAGAGGTACCATTTCAAAATGTCGGTGGGAACGTTTGTACATTTTGATTTATTATTTTCTTTTGTGTTGATCAAGTGACATTCAGCGCTGAGTGGCAAAGGCCGCCAGCCTGTCCAGTCTGACAGGCGTGACAGTTTGGACAAATCAACTCCCGTTGAAAACACCGGGGGGTTGTTTTCTCACCGCGCCGTGTTTGCTCTCAGCGTGAGAACGGCCGCGGCAAGTTCGCACTCCGAGGGGAAAAAAAAAAACCCTTTCGGCTCATTATTCACGTGAGGGGCGGGGGAGGGGTTGGCGTTAAAAAAAAGAAAAAAAAAAAGAAAAAGCACATTCAGTGCGTAAAAAGGCCCTTCGAGCTGTTAGCAGGCGGTCACAAAAGCCTGGTGTTTATAATCTGTTTACATCCGAGTCCCTAAATGCTTTAAAAGGGACGGCGAGAGTCCCGACGGCCTCCAAGACATGAAAGGGGGACGTCACCGCCGTCCCCGAAGCTTCTCCCCTCGCTTCCCTCTCACCAGCCACCACTTCTGAAGTTTATCTTTCTTCCTGTCTTTCATCACAGAGGTTATTAAACCCTGCGATGGAGCACCGCCACGTCTAATTACTTGACGGTAAACAAAGGGGGAGGTCGGGCGCGGGGGAGGGGAGGGATGAAGAGGAGGAGGAGGAGGAGGAGGAGGAGTGAGATGAAGGCCGCTGGCCCGACGCCGTGTTATTATAATTCTTTGAGGGATACAGTTAGCGTGGTCAGTCTTTTAGCAGCGCGGCTAATGACTGGCTAGGCCTAATTACAGGTCGCCCTGCACTCTGCCGGGGACATGACAGTCCTCCCTCAAACGGCTGTTAGCTTCGCCCACAGCCAAAAAACCCAACCCGACTCCAATTACCTCCACCCGCAAAAACCCTCAATTACCTTCAAGGGTGTTGCATTGTTCTTTTGGCAAAGCTACACAGGAGGGTTTTTTGGGTTTTTTTTTTCTGTTCTCGTCACATCAAGAGAAGTTTGGAGGGCCGTGCTAAACAAAAATACACACGCCGCGCGTTCAACTCCCGAATGCATAAGCGGTGCACGTGGCCCGCTATGATGAGCGCGATGACGTGAAAAGCAGGGGGGAAAAAAACAAAAAAAAAAAAACGATTTATTCGTCGCACGACGGCGCGGCTATCGCGGATCTAATGTTGCAGAAATTTGTTTGGCTCAATATGTCCACTCCGGTCATCTGGAAAACATTTAATATCGCATGCCATTTTAGCAACGGCCCGTTGAAAACGTGGAAATGAGAAAATAACAAGTCCCAAAGTCTCGCAGGGGAATACAGCAGGGAAAATAAAGTTTCACGGTTAAAAGGTTGTTTCATATCCTCGACGTTTTCAGTCGGCGCGGCCAATTTTTCTTTTTTTTTTTTTCCTTCTTCGAAATGGGAATCACAATCAAACTCCAACAAAGCTCGGCATTAACAAGCTGTCTGCGATCCCTCAAATACGGACAAAATGGATAGAATGGGTTTTCCCCCTGCCCTGAGTCAAGCCGATCCAGCGATTGGCCACACAGGTCAGTGGTTTGCAATTGTTAGCCAGGGCTGGAAAGTATATTTAGAAAACACACAGAGTAAAACAATTCCTGCTTAGGTTTTTTTTTTTTCAGCCTTCATATAGAAGCTGGTTCACTCTAAGATCGTATGATTGGGCACCGGGAATGGATAAAACACCCCCCTGCTAGCTCTCAGGAGTGGGGTGGGGTCGAGGCGGGGGGGGGGGGGGGGGGGCATCTTCCACATGTTCTTTCCCCCCCGTGGTCTCTCCACAAGACGGATGCTCTCGCCATCATCCATTCCGCCCCCCCCCTGCCCCCCCGTGTCTCTGGTGTGAGCGATGCGGTATTGAAACCATATGCCCTCCTGAATTCCTGCCGGATCCTCCCGTCTCATCCCATTCTCGGCGGCCCTCTGCGCTGGCCGCGGACGCCGTCGCGAGGAGAGGGAGGCCTCCCGGCTTCCTGTGTCGGATCTAAATATTTACACTCCCCGTTGTCCCGAGTGGCGAGGCGGGAGAGGCCTGTGATGTTTTGGGTTATGTAAAGTGCAGTCCTGCAGGATGCGTACTTAACAGATTGTCCTCGTTGGGGGAGATCTGCGAGCAGATTTACCTCGGGTGGGAAGTTTCCTCAGGATCGGGGACTTGGGACGGAGAGGCGCAATGTGCCCGCTCGTGATCCCTCAATGGAAATAAACTTATTGTCACGTATTGAACGGCATCAGAGACGTGTGCGAGTGTGTAATAGTTGGAAACTTTGAAGAAGACAATGTAAACATCAAGTGGTTACATTTTAGATTGCCGCGTGTATTGCTCTTTCGCCCTCTCCTGAGCTTGCCTGTGAACTACGGTGGCCTGCGCACTCAACTTGGGTACCTAGTCCAACCTTCTTCTTCGTTGGTTTTATTTGAAAACCCGAGCGTTCACCCTAATTACGAGCTGCCAGGCAGCTGGATTGTCCACACCAGACGTCCTTAGAAATGTGGCGGTGCAAGATGGAAACTAACTGGGAGCAAGAACTAAGAACCGCTCTACGGGTAGGAAAACCAATTTACTTTTATTGTACTGCAAGTACACACTTTTATTCATGTATTTATGTTGCTGTATATTACGTTTTTGAATCAAGCCAAACATTACACACTGGACCTTTTAAAGCCAACCCAGATTGTCGAGCACCCCGTGTTTCCCACCACCGGCTTCCACGGGACACCTAAAGCTGAAGACTGAAGCTAACCGGGAGTGAAAACAGGTCCAGAGCGAACATGTGTTCTACTCCAACCCCTTGGAGCATAACGAATGACCAGTCCTCCGTCTCCGCTGTTATGTCAGCCGCGGCTTTCATCTCGTACAATGACTGGGAGTCGGGCTAGGAGGGGAGGGGGAGAAAAAAAAAAAAAACAACTCCCCACAGGAATTTAACTCACAGCCTCTCTTGTGTTAACAGCAGCACTTTGGGAAAGTGAGATAGATGCAGCGAACAAGCGAGGAGCTGGAGCCAAGACGTTTCAGCGAGCTCTCACGGACGGCCAGATGGAACCCCCATCAGGAGGAGCAAAAAAAGTAGAACTCCAAAGGAGTAAATGGGAGCTTTTACAGGTGCACAATTCAAGTTTATCATCGGAAAAGATAATAATTCTCAGCGTGCATAAATTTTGAAAGGTCCAAAATTCTGCAAGAAATACTTGACCAGATTTTTCCAACAATGATGCGCGTCTCCAGCACGTTGGTGAACTCCCAGACATGAGAAAAGCTGATGTGCGACACTTTGAAGATAGCATGTGCTAAACACACAGTTGTGCACAAAAAAAAACATCACTCTGCCCCAATACCCCACTGGTACTTTGTGCCAAACTTAATAATGTTCATGCCCGCCAGGCTGGAACACTGTGTTGTCTTCGTCCCCTTCGAAACGCGCAGAAAGCCCAACAAAGTATGAGTTTTTAGCAGGAAACTAAAACAGGAAGTTGAACGCGGAGGGCTAAAAATGCTGTTTCCCAGATAACAGATATATACGGATTTGTAGGGGACTTTCACGGTGCGGGGCCGCTAGTTTTGAAAATGTCGCACACAAACTTCAGCTCTATGTCGATGGTAGAGTAAAAACTATGACCTCCGAAGGTTCCGCGGCTACGCAGCTAGTTAGTTAGCCGCCGGTCGTCACGGCACTGCAACATCGAGAACGTGAAGGCGCGAGCTTTATGAGCCGCGCCAGTAACAAGCGCACTGAAGTCACTCAGGAGCAAAATGAACTTTACATGCAGCCGGGGAATACGCAGCAGGTGAAATGTGGGCAACTGACACATCTGGATCGAAACGGCTCATTGCATCATCCGCCGAGTACGGGGGGGGGCCGATAAGGTTCAGCGGATGATGTCACCTGTCAAGATGAATCCGCAGCCTGTATCCTACCGTCAGGGGGATACTTAATAAATCACACTGGCGAGCTACATAAAAAGCAGCCAGCGTCTATAATCGTCCCCGTCCTGCGGTACATATATTCTTATCCGACCGGAATCTGTGTACCGCATGCCGCGCTAAAGATTAGCCATTCACCTCGCACACCTGCGTTCCTCCTGGCTCAAGCCCCTGTGACAAATTAAATACCCTCCTTCATGGCTCCTAAGCTCCATCTGTGTTTTAGAAGGGATCCAGAAATCCCCTCCAGAGATGGCATCTTAAATACACACCACCGTTCAAAAGTTCGGGGTCAGTGGTTTCTGCATTGAACTCCCATTGTAGCCAGCTTCATGAAACTGATCTACTGGATTGCTGTGAAACCGTTACTAGTGCGTGAAAATCAGTCAGGCTGTGCTGAACACATTACGGGACAGCTTGAATCGTGGAATGTCGAATTAAATGTGATTCTAGAGAATAAGTATCAAGTGTGCAACATGCGGCCATCATTACAGAAATTCAATGCTTTAGAATTGCTCAAATATGTAAACATTTATAAAAACAAAGCTTTGTGTTGCAATCACACTTAGCTGTGTGTGCTAAACCATAAAAATACTGAACAAAGCATCATGATTTATATTTTCGGCTCTTTAAAACAGCCTAGCTCTTGGACTGAAGGGGGGCGCTGAACAGACGGATCTGACCTGAAGTACCGGGGGTCATACAAAAAGAAGGCTCTGTCACTGACCTGCCGGGGCCAGGCCTCTGGATCCGTCCTGCGGCTGCGTGGACCGGTTGCGATTCTGCTGCCGGCGCTTCCCACCGGCGGAGCGGGGCGAGCGAATGCGCACTTCGCTGACTTTGAAGAACGCCACCATGAAGGGCTGCTTCTCCCACGCTCCGTCCCGTCCCACCAGGCCCGCCTCCTTGGGGTTGATGCTCCGGCCTGAAGCGGAAGGACGCGCGCGGCGCTCGTGAATCGTCCGTCGCCGTCTGAGATCGGTGAGACGCGAAGCGTAAACGGAAAACGCATCTTACCGCTGCTGGTCTCCACGCTGACCTGCAGGCCCAGGTTGTGCACGGGGCTCATCACCCACAGGTTGCTGGTGGCGGTGATGTCGAACTCCAGCCAGCCCTCGTCGGAGGCCCACAGCCGCCGAGTGTCCAGCAGGAAGAGGTCTGCCTCCCTGCCAGAACATTGCGCATTAATTATTAGTCAAGGACGCTTTACGTTTTAGTTTATTACACGTGTATATAATGGACAAAGCAGTTGAAAAAAGGGGCCCATGGATGGAAACTAGTTTCAAAATAGTGTTTCATCTGAATTATGGCACTAAATCTGGAAAATACATACCGTTTGTGCCTCTTTTTTTTATGAAAAACCTGCATATTACCTCCATCTTTTATCATTCATTATTCAAACAAGAGATCATAACAGAATAATAACTACGGCATGAGACATTTGAAGTGCAAAATGACTGATACCCTTTGAGTTTATAAAATTAGAAAACACATTTTTAGCCTCTTAAGAGTTTCGCAACAACCCCTTGATAACGCGATCGCAAATGAGGACGTGGTCTTTCTCTTTCGCAAAAACCAAATGGGAACCCGGCGGCCCGTCTCCCGGCAACGGAATCATAACAGTGTGACAGCAAGATGGATCGCAACACTTAGCAGAAAATTGCTGGGATGCACGCCGTCGCACTCCGGAGTAGCCTCGGCCATCTCGGAGGGACGGGGAAAAGTGCAAATCTTTGGAATGGTGCCTTGCAGGTATGTTAACATCATCTGCGGTGGTTTGCCTAACTACACTAAAAAAAAAAAAAAGATTAACAAAAAAAAAAGAAGAGAAAAATGGACTAGAGTGGATCATGAAAAGACAATCTGGAGGAGGGCCCTCTCCTCCCACCGGCCAATTACGGCAGCAATAACATAGCGTCGGGGTCCGTGGGCGCCTCCCCTCTGGCCGACATCAAAAGGCTCGAAATCGTCCAGGTGTTCGGAGAATGCCCCTGCGGTCATTCGTCGGCGGCCGCTCTTTATTGCTCGTTAATGAGAGCGTTTACCTCCCCGCCCACACACACACACACACACACACACACACACACACACACACACACACACACACACACACACACACACACACACACACACACAACACACATTCCAGGCCACCACCGAGCTCACACATTTGGTGCGGCGCGGGGTGGCTAATATTTCCACAGCGTTGTCTTCGGCCAACATCAGCAGATGGGGGGGTTTGGGGGGGGGGTCCATCAGTCGGACCGACAAGTGGGAGGATCTACTGTAAAAAGCGCTCACTGTTTAAATGAAGCGGAATAATGAGGTCAAAAGGCAGCTGTGGTGCTTCTTTTGACAGGGCAGTAAAGGCAGTAAATCTCCTTTATAAGTGCTGTCAGCAGGTGTTGGTCAAAAAATAAATAAATCACAGCGTCTCTCCCACTTGGTTCAGGCGCTTTCATCTGAGGTCCCCAGTTAACACTTGTTTTCAGAATCTTCATTTTTCATCTTCGACTCCAGGAAAAAGTTGCCTCACATGATCAGTCGCCTCCCAAAAAATGTTATACCGCATTGAGACCTCCGTTTGCAGAAGGTTTATCCAAAGCTGTTGATTTTGTTGACCACACTATTTTGCTTCCCAAATGACATCATTATGATGTTCAAGAGCTTTCATATAGGTTGCTTGACAGTACTGTTACTCATCGTCAACCATCTGTCTGTGCCCAGTTAACATTTGGCGTCCCCCAGGGCTCCATACTCGGCCCCTTATTGTTCCTTGTGAACATAAATGACTTGGCAAATGTCCTGACCTATACTTTTTGCTGATGATACAAATTTGATTTTGACCAACTAAAAATATCAAACTAAACATTGAAATTGGAGGAAATTGTACAATTCAGGTTTCAACCACTAAACTCTTGGAGGTTTGGATTGACGAGAAGTTGTCATGGACAGAGCGTATTAAGCCTACTCTACTCTCATCATCAGAAAACTTAGTGGTTTCATATCTCAGGGTGTCCTTCTACACTGTATCATAGTGGAATTTATGTGCATCTCAGTTATTTTGACATTGATTGAGCAAGTACGTACCCTTCAAACTTTAATTAATCATTCATCGCATAAGAGAAATTCGACAGGCTAGCCAATTTTACGAATCAATCATATACATATATATATATATATATATATATATATATATATATATATATATATATATATATATACACATATATATATTTGTGTATATGTGTAAAAACAACTGTGCCATATAATTACAATCACTTCACATGCTCGTGAGGACGCTTTTGCAGAACTGCCCCCCCTGGTCACGACACCCTCATTTCTCACGCATTCCATTCCAGCTGTCAGTGAAACCACCCCGATCAAACGAGCAGTACAAAGGGTGTCGGCCTAATTAAGATTTGGATAATTACAGCTTAGCGGCAAAAACAGGAGTCTGTGTTTTCTTCTTCGCGGGAACGAAGGGCATTAGAACGCTGGTGGATCCCAGCGCTCCATTTCTCCTTCAGGCAGAAAATGGGCCAAAACAAATCAGACATTTTATACCGATAACTTTTACACACAACTCTTCCGACAACCTTCCGATTGTTTAATGGCCTGAAATACCCGATGGCTTTGTCAGCAGATGCCCTTTGCTCCTCGAATTTATTATTACAAAGCGTGACCTGAGCAGATATTCTCGCTTTCAGAGCAGCGGCACCCAGGTTGTAATTTTCTTCAAAGGTAAAAAACCCTGTCCTACAATAACAGAGAAATTGGAGATATATGGGCCCTTTAATCTCCGAATATCCCCCGCAAAAATAAAAGGCTTCACCAGCAGGCCGGAGAGCACAAACCAACCATTGTAGGGATGAAGGAATGCAGCAAATAAGAAGCTCTTGATACTCTCAGAAACCTTTTCATAAGCAGAAAAATACACTTTGTCAACATCTCTGCCTCATGTCCTTCCAATCCACCGACCTCAGAGCAGATCGGCCCGAGCCAAGCACTGTAATCTGAGGACGCTTGTTGCGTGTAGAACCAATATTTATGGCTTGACGGTATTAAACACAAACTCAGAGGTCAATGAAAGTGACTTTGATCCACGTTCAGTGGCAAACACAATACACCGGGTGACAAAAGGTTAATAAAAAAAAAGCTCTGGGCGGCCCCTCAAACAAAATCAGAAATAGGGATGTTGATCCGCCCCTGCAGACAGAATGTAAATGTTTGGCGTGCATGAGCCGGGCTCATGCGGGAGAGTTTTGCGGGAGGATTTTCACCCGCTGCTATTTTTAAAAAGTGTGGCTTTGCTTGATTTCACAATGCAAACACGGCAACGTCCAAGAGTGTGTCAAATAGAGGGGGAAATTTTCTTTCTGTTTTTTTTTTTTTGGTCAATATTTTCTTTTTGTGAATTAACAAACGTCGAGTCAGCACGGCTAGTCTTTTTGGTTTCACTATTTTTTCGACCACACAGCGCAATGACTTGCAATGACTACAGATTTTATGGCCAAAAACTTAATTAAATTTGTATTTTTTTTCCTGTCTAATGTCTGAGTCGAATGTTGAAGTCTAAGTCAAACTCTACAATTACACAAGAGCAAAAGTTGTGGCAGCCGAGGAAAGACATTTCCACTATGCAGATGACGCTCAGATTTATCTTATGTTTTCAGGGACAAATAATTTGTTATCATCTTATTCATGTCTTTTTTTTAATTTTGCAAGAAACGTCCCTCTAAACATTTAGACATATTTATGTTTAATTTACACAAGTAAGTATTTTCAGTGTCAGCAGTCATTCTGCTGGTGGATTTGCTTCTCCTTTTGCGACATATTTCTAAAATGTATGCATGCATTACCAAATCGCATACTTCCGGCAAACTCAAACTTGGTTGAATTTCTTCGCACTTCAATTCATCATTTTTAATTTATGATCATTTCTCAATTCTGCACCTACAGGGGTGCTGCCAAAGCAAAAGGAGTTTCCGCATTCGACTGTGGTGTTTTTTGGGTTTTTTTTTTTTACCTGTCCGGGTGCTCCTTGACCACTTGGTAGACCCTGAGCAGGAACGTGTCGTTGCGGAAGGCGCGGCTCACACACTCCTTGTAGAGGCGGAACTCGGCTGCGGTGACGGCCTCGCCCTCCGGGATCAGCGAGAGGTTGAACTTGAACTCCTTGTGGTGACGCCGCTGCGGAGAGAGTTCCCTGTCGTACTCGACTGCGGGGGAGGAAAAAAAAACAACACACAAACAGGACGCGGAGCGCGTGAGGTCATTGCATCATCCACAAAGAGAAAAAAAAAAAGAGACATTAAGCCAAATAGTACGTGTATTTCGCAATACATGTTTTCTTTTTATTATTTTTTTTTTATTCTTGGCCTCTTGGATTATATTTTTATTCGACGGATCGAATGGAGCTAGACATGATTCGCAGTCAGTCTGGATGTCAGACATGGCAGAAGGAAACCACAGACGTCTTTAAAATGATCACATAGGATTTATACTAATAGGTTTCATGGAGTCGAGTTACCCTAGAAAAAATAAAACCCTATTATCTCCAGCTAAAACCCATGATCTTTTCAGGCTGCAGCAAACTTGGAGGCATTCTCTGACCACTTCTGACGGCACGGAATGACCTAAAACCAACGCACGGGCTCCCGCCTATACTTTTTAGTTGCAAGACGCGCCATAATCATAATGTGCTCTTGCAGCTCCTCACACAACCAGGGATTTTGTTTGCCCCCCCCACCCCCGCCCGAAAGAGAGAGAATGGACAGATCCCGCTTGTAGACGGTGGCGCGGAATGAGGATAGTCGATGAGGAAGCAGCGGACAGAAATACCCGGGCATACATGAGTAAATGCTAACTATAATAAGCTGGAATCTGCAAACGATGCAAAAGAAAGAAAGAAAGAAAAAGGACAGTGACACAGTTGCACAACGACTCAGAACACACCACAAGGCGACTGCTATAAACACATTCTTTTCTCGAGGAGTCACAGTCCGTCTAATTAAAGAGCCAATTGTAAGGCTGGGGTTTAAAGCAGGTCATGGTGGGACAATGCGGGACGACCATAAGTGACAGGCTGCCTAGCTAGGCCCCTTTGCATGTGGCGAGGGCATTAAAATAATCAGAGCCGGCGTCTCAAGAGCAGGACGTCGCAATCGCAGCATGAGACAATGGTGTTCTTCAATTTTTGCTCAATTTAAAGGCTGAAAGATGTCATTAAGAGATGCCAAACTAGCCCATTCACTGCCCAAACAGTCGTCTCCGACTATAGCACGGCGTGATGGAAGCCTACCGCTCCTTAGCGGAAAGACCTCCCGTTGACTTTGCCGAAAGTACGACTGTACTTTCAGTCTAGTCACACAGCTACTCACAATGACGAGACACAATGGCAAAACCCGATCGTCCAGTGCCTAACCTACCATAACGACCATATTGGATCAATCCTCATAATAAATAAGAAAGAATCAACACATTATGGTGGAAAGCAGGAGGAATACATATGGAGCTTTTTCAGCTTGGAGAACATATGTTTATCTTGAGCTCATGAATTATGAATTAAAAATCAGTGTTGCGACTATTCTAAACTGTCAGCAAGATTTCATCAGATCAGTACAACGAAAGATTTCTCGGATGTAGCTTGTGTCTACTTATTTCAAACTCAATTTTGAATCTAAATCTAAAAGCCCCAATAGAAAAGTATTGGTAATGACATTGGCGATACGACCTTTGGTTTTACTTGGTTTTGGATCACAATGGGAATCACTGGTATCGCACATCACCACAGATGAAACGTTGGGTTCATTTCATGATGAGATCATCGGCTAAAAATACGTGCCAATGACACACTTTGTTCCCCCGAGCCATCGCTGACGGGCAAATTGCGTGGATGCGGATACCCTGGAACCAATCAGACACTCCCAAAGAAGAAAAGTGGCAGTTGTAACTCGTCGTCACACCCAGGAAGGTCGTCGGCGTTCCCGTCGCCCAAAAGGCACTTTCCCAGTTGCACAGACGCAGAAAGTGACATCCAAGGACAGGAAGTGCCGGGCGGGGAATGAAAGTTTTTCTAGCTTGGCCGCTCACAGGAGTCAAGCCATTTTCTCCTCCCGCTTCTCTTGCTATTTCAGCTGTCTGAGGGCGAAGGCGGGGTTACACCCCAGACAAGTCGTCGGGTTAATGCAGGGCCAAATGAAGACAAACAATGCTAGACATGTTTTTGGGCTGTGAGAAGAGGCCGTAGTACCTGGAAGGAGCTCCAGTCAGACATGGTTCAAAGAATTGAAGTCCACACAGAAAGTCCCCAGCACTGGAGATCGAACCCCCGACCTTCTTGCTTACAAAAAAAAAAAAACATCTGGAACGCAGTGCACATTGCATCAACTCGGTCAAAACAAATTATAATAATTGATGCCTGCAAGGATTCAGATCTGATTCTTCACTTCAGACACTTTCCACTGAGGGAAAACCACCAATAGAGCAGGAGATGTTATTCCGATCAGCCTCGCCGTGACTGCTATCAGATGTGACAGTGGCCGTTCCATCAGCTCGGCTCCGCCGGCTGCCCACACACACCACACACACACACACACTCAAGTCGAACTCTGAGTGTGTCCGTGTGTGTGTGTGTGTTTGATAATGGGTCCGCTGCAACGCTCAGTGGTAGATAGATCATCCAGCTTGGGTGTATGGACGATTTAAGCAGAGGTCACGGCGCTCCAAATGACTCTACAACCCTGCCTTCAACAGCTCCGGGCTTAAAGACCAACAATTTTATATTCCCTCCCTGAGAATCAAGTGACGGGGGAAACTCTTTGATAAACTGTCTCTGGGTAGCCAGAAGGTCAGGACGAGGTCCGGCAGCATGAAATATTTATCACATCTGCCGCATAACATCAAATATTGAAGACTGCCTCCGATGGATTTCAACTTGAATGACAATAAAAAGGAGGGGTGGGGGGGGTCAGTCCTTCCACTGATTAATAGTTGCTTTGCATTGAGAACTATTCTCCAAATACATATGGCTCACACACGTAGGTGCATTTCTACTGCAGATTCTGCAACGCCGCCGTGACGCAAGTGTCGATTTCCAACGAGAGCCAAAACCGGGAGTATTTTACAGCAGGAAAAGGTAAAGGAGGACTAAGGTTACAATCGGCCATTCCCATTACCCACTGACCTGCACAGATCTCACAGTGGACTGAAAATGAGGGTACACCGCAAACGGCAAGACAACTGGGTTACAAAGTTGGTGAACCGACAGACGGTCTGGTCAGTTTTAACTCGGAGGTTTTGATTTGTTCCCAACGCCAACATATTACTCACTGCAGAAGCATATCGTACTGTAAGATTTTGAAATCCCAAATGCAAAGACAGGTTGACGTCGACTGACGTAGGTAGAATTTTAAAGTCGGTATTAAGCTGTGTATCATGCCATGTGATCAACGCCATCATTAGCAACCGATACCACACAGTCGATCTCGGCTCATATCATTGTGTTTACCTACTTCCATAACACATAAATGACAAAAAGCAGTTCACCCATGTAAACCTGCACTGCTGCTGCACAACCAGGCCTAGTATTTCATGAGGATAAACATACTTTGTGGTCTCGCGTTGCCACTACACAAACCTTTCTTTGTAACACGTGAAACTGTAATAACCATATTTTTCAAAAGAAAAAAAAAAAAAAAAAACCAAACAGTTTGTGCGACCTAATAAACACAAGGGGGAACGGCGCAAAAACTAAACGGCAGTTTGGCGTTCCAAAACTAAGAGAGAGGGTTTTTCGGCTTGGAGCCGAGGCACCTCTGGCTGAGCGGCGTTCCAGCTGCTTCTCCACCTTCGCAGCTTGAAATTCAATTGGAGCCCGCCGAGACTTCACGGATCTAGAATCAAAGGGAAAGCCTTAGCGCAGCAGTAGCAGTGGCGTAACCCCTGCGCTGGCGTTGCCGTGATGTGAGCACCGAGACGAGAAAGGAAAAGAAGAAGAAGAAGAAAAAGACGCTGGAAGCGACTTATATTTAGATGAGCAACTCATTCAGGCCGGCGCTATGTATGAAAAAGGGGTCATTACCTCTGCCGAGGAGGTTATTTTTTCAGTAGGGTTTGTTTGTCTGTCTGCATGGTTGACTGTCAGCAGGATTACACACACACACACACACACACACACACATACACACGCGAAAAAGAAAAAAAAAAAAGTAGTGAATGAATTTTCCACCAAACCCTGTGAAAAGGACGGAGCGCGGGCCAAGGAAGAGACCGCAGGAAGAGTGTTTACGCGTCACATCTGCGCACACAATCCGTCAGTTCCCCCTTGTAGCTGTTGTTGTTTTTGTTGTTGCGTTCCCGTGTTTCGCCGGAGGTTCATGCTAAGAGACATGAAAAACATAATCGGGCCCGAGTCTCTTGTGACCTCCGTCGCGTCCACAACACAGCCGAGGTTTACCGCGAGGGGAAAGAAAAAGAAACCCGAAGTCTAGGATTTCTGCAGTGATTCACCCAAACACCGCGGGGCCACGCAAACAAACAAAAGATGGAAAAATAAAGAGGGGAAACGCTCGGTCGGTGAATTCGCCACAACGGCTCATATGAATTTAATTAAGGATATGATAGCAGGTGAAAGGATGCTTGGAAGAAAAGAGGGTTCCGTGCTTTACGTCCTGTTTAAAAGTTATGTTCCTTTTGCTGTTGTGTGACACACTTCCTGTCTTTGTTCTTTTCCCATCAGTGTGACGAGTTGACCGCCCTGATGAGCGCCACCTATCGCTAACCCGCCCCTTCCTCGTGCAGCGTTTCACACCGTATCAGGCCGTAGTCTAGACGGCCGAAGAGGACCCATGCTGTATGTAGATCAGTGTGTCCTTTTTACTCTTCAATGTAAAAAGTGCTTGGAACAAGGGGCACAGAAACAGGAAGTGCATCCAACGTTAGCCAAAAACTGAATTAATTATTTTTTGGTGAAAGCTGGGATAGCATTTCTTGGAAACAATGCCATGTTTTTGTGCAGGAACTCCACCTTTGTGAGTTAGTCTATGTTTGATTATTTCTCGGTCTATATTTTGTGAACCTTGTACAGTCTTGTTTTGATATTCATGACATAATGTATTCTTCAACATTACGGCCAAAATGCAAATAGCCTGATGTCTCAACTGGAACTCAGCATTCACTCCCACCGCAATAAATAGGAATTCCAGTCCCAATCCCAGGCACATTTGCAGATGGTTGTTTTTCATTCCAGCCCACCAGAAAACAGTGTACTTAGCCCTTTGTTTACATCCTCACACAAAAGAAATGCTCACTATTAGCTTTCCCGCCAAAAACTGACGCTCTGCTGTTCCTTCCGCGTGTCTAGAACGGTCTCAGAAGGCTGGGGGAAGGCGGAGGGGGCGAGAGAAAAAACCCTCACTAACTGCTCATTGTGGTATGCAACCTTCAGAAAACAAGAAGTAGCACCCCCTGCAGACTAACCCTGACAAAGGAAAGTGCCTAACAAATGAGGCGCCGCACGGGGAGGGTTGCAAAAGCACAAGGCGACCAAGGCAGTCTGGGAAGCAATGAGAGGAGGCGAACTGGAGACGGCGACAGGGAGTGAGATGGATGATTTCCAGATTCGCTTGGACACTTTGGTAGAAGCTGTTCTCTCGTTTCCACCTGCGCAACATCTGGTGCTGCTGTTCCCTTCCTGCTGCCGCGGCCTAGTCAGGAAACACGCACGCGCACGCACACACAGGCACCCCTTGACCCTGGGAATCACTTTCCATCACATGTATTCATGTGTTCCTTATATACGCTGCCGGCGCATAATGAATGGATGTCAGTGCGGCCATAAATCACCAGGCCTATATTGTGGTTGTGAATCTGAGCTCACGGGCCGGCGTTGAAAATTTTAAGATATAAAACAAGTAGATAATCGGTGACAGTGTGTGACACGGAGCATCCATTACCGCAGTCTGTAGGACAGTTCATCCCCGTTCTATCATGATGCAAGAGTTCCCTGGAAAGTAGGGCATTCAAAATGATATATGAATTCATTTAAAGGTGTATTAACAGAAATAACAGGCCATAGTAGAAAGGAGACCTGGTCTGGATGAGCTCAGACCAGAGGAAGGGGCCGAGAAAAGGCTTTTCTCGTCACAGCTCCAAGGGTTCGGAATGCAGACAACGCGACATTTGTGTGAAACAATTACTGATTACAACACAAGGGGTACTAAAAAAGGTGCAGAAAGCGAGAGCGCGTGGAAACCAAAAGGCAATGAAGGTGGAAGGTTACACAAAGAGGGACAGAGGGGAGAATCTCATGACAGTGAAAAGTTTACAATTTTGATGCCCTAATGAACGGCTTGGTAGGCAGGACGGTCGAATAAAATAAAGTGTAAAGAATAGGGATGTTAACAATTAATCGATTATCGATTAATTGTTGATTAAGAATTTAATCGATTAAATTGAATTAGTCGCAATTAATTTACCTTTTTTTTTTACACGGCCAATATCATTATAACAGTGTAGTGGCAGGAAAGAGTGATCCACCTGTAGATACTGTGATGGTCATAATATACCTAGAACAAGTTACTTCAGAAAAAAAAAAAAAAAAAGTTGAAATGTGACCCATTAGAAGGAGGACACATTTTCACTGATCTCGAATGTAAAAATGGGTCACATTGGACTCAACTAATGATTAATGACTAAATAATATCGATAATTTGCATCCCTAGTAAAGAAAAAGAAAAGTTATCCTTATACTTCTCGAGCCAGTCAATTCAGTCTCTAGTAAAGTGAAGAGTCCATCACTAATACAAAACCGTTACATCCCATTAGAGTGTGGGCTAAAAAATGATGATCTGGAAGTAGGTGCACTATGATAATATGAAGAAGAAGAAGGAGAAAAAGAAGAAGACGAAGAGGAAGAAGAATTGTACAATAATGGTGGGGATGGGGTCGGCTGGGAAAGAGCAGTGGGTACCGTGCAGGATAGGCTCGTCTGTGGTCGGTGGCCGAACGTTTCGCTCGCAACTCCCACCGCCTGGAGGCCAAAGCCTCGCGGGGACAGCTGGCGAACAGCCGCGTGCATCAAACCCCTTCCCGTTTCACTCTCTCCTTCTCACACACACACACACATCCCATAACCACGGAGCAAATCAACAAACAACCACCCACCATCACCAAAATACTTTCTGGCCCACCGCCGGATCTTGACTGGTAAAATCAACCAAAGGGGATGGAGGGATGGGCGGGGGTGCGGGGGGGCATACTCATACGGGTTTTTCTCAAAGGCAATTATGCCGGCGTCAGATATGAATCACCACTAATGAGAGGACGACTGGAAACGCCTCAAAGCTACATAAAAAGTCAGGTGATTAGGATTAGTGAGGACACACGGGTACGATCGGACGACGGAAAAAAGCCGCCGGGCACAACTTTCACAAACAGCCTTTCTGACGGACGCATTTTCCAAAAATCGATCTATTCCATCTGCTCTATTATCCAATTTTTGTGGCAGATTAGCTCCAAGCTACGGCGCAAACACACAAGTTCACATTTGTCTCACGAACTGAGTCGCAGGGGAAGCAAAACTAAAAAAAAACAAGCGGATACGAGGAGGAAACTTTGACATTACGAGTTTCAAGCGAAACGCATCAGTGCGGCTCAGCCAAATATATCTGCAACACATCCGACATATGGGGTTTTTGTTGTGAAAAAAAAAAAGATGCTACTGATAAAACATCTTGCAGCTTTTGCGAGAGGAGATGAACCCCAATCGCCAGCAGGGTAAGCCACTTGGATTTCACAGCTCCTACTTTTCCGCCAAGCCAATTCGTGCTCGCAACCAGAGGCAACGCAAACGGCGGGCTGGCGCTTTCTCAGAGGCCGAGGGCTGGCGGGCGCCTCTCCTCCCGAACGCTGAGACGTCGAGTGCCAGTGTTGACATTCAGTCTGCGACACAGGTACATTTAGAACGCCGCGGTTTTCCGTCGGCCTTGTAAGCGAGGCGCTGTTTGGTTTTCAGCCCTCCCACTCAGTGTCCCCTGGAAGAAATGGGATGACTGCAGTCGGAACCGCTGACCTTTCTGAACCAACATGAGGGAACAAGAAGCCAGTGTGGCTGCGAAACCAGCGTAGCGCTCCTCTGCAGCGGTGGCCACTCCGGTATCATTTACACAGCGGCACGGGATCCTCGCGTTTGCGTCTTGCCAAAACCCCCAAATCCCTGTAAGACCCTCAAAAAAAAAAAAGCTGACTGCTTACTAATTAAATCTGCCATGTACTATTTCCTCCCGCCGAGGTCGTGAGAAGGAGTGGGATAGGGAAATGAAAGTGAATACCGGGAAGCAGTGGGGTGAAAAACATCAAGAGAAAAACTGGGGGAATTTGTTGTGCAAAACCTGTTGTTACTGTCTGAGAATTTGCAGATGTCCAACCCGATGAAAAAGACTTCCTTCCCTTTTGTCAGAAGCGTGGGAGAAATTTCATTTGCCTAATTACAGCCTCTTTCTCCCCTTGAAGGTTTCTGAGGATTGGTCAGATGCGTCTCGCCGCTTGAAGTGACGCCGCAGAAAGCCTGTTTAATTAGTCGAAGACAGAGAGGGAAAAAAGGGCGCCGGGCCTCTTTTTCTCGTGAGACTTTCGCAGCCGACTCGGCGACCCGCACTTTGTAGTCACACTGGGACATCCAGAGGTCCGTTGCACATGGAAAGCAGCAGTTTCGAGCGCAAAGTTGTGTTTCCTCCGTCTCACTTCTCTGCGTTACGGGGCTTCGTAGTCAGGCAGCCGAAAATCCGCTCCCGAGGTTGAGGCAGCGATCTGTGAGGGTCCGCTGGGAGTCGTCATTAACTTTGAAGCATGCGCGCGTGTGTGTGTGTGTGTGTGTGTGTGTGTGTGCGTGCGTGCGTGCGTGCGTGAGAGACTTTGGAAACTCATCCTGTTCTCTGATCTTCTCCCCTTGTTCCGGCATCAAAGCCGACACACTGAGAGCCGCAGGACCAGCCAAGGGCCACTGGCAAAAGAACCAGAGTTATGCATGTCGATGCACCCTCCCCACCTCCCACCCTCTCTCACACACACACACACACACACACACTCACACAGCATGTCTGCAACCATCAATTCCTAAAAGGAATATGTGAGGCAGTTGTGCGTGATATTTTTGCAGTTACACTCACAATGACCGCAGCGAATCTCTAAGAAAGGAGCTCACACACTCCCTTTTGCAGACGGCGTGAGAACATTTAGCGAGCGCGGCAAGGTCTCACACCCAAACCACACAGTGGAGTGAGGAGTCGGGGCCGGGCAGAAGCAGAGGTCCACAGCGAGGTCCTGAGGCAGTGAGATCAGCCCCCTCTGTGGCCTGCAGAGGTCCGTGAGCAACACGGAACAGCGGCCTGCGGCTTTATTGATCTCCGTCCAGCGCGAGTCGGGACAGTGATTTTTCGCACTTGAGCGCAAATTACTTTTGCATGACAGGGGGGCGGGGGGCGAGACGAACCGGGGAGTGTTTCCAAAGCTGCGAGCAATCGGGATGATATGTGGCTTTCGCGAAATGAGAGACATCGACGTGAGCCGAGGACTCGGGCCAAACATTTGTCGCCGATTGCCGTCATCGGGACGTGAAAGTATCTACGAGTTCGGATCATCTTATTAGTTTGTCCGAACGTGCATCCGAAAGAATGGACCGGGATGCTTTAAAAAAGCCAGAGGCAACATTTTTAACTGTCCCATATTGGGCAAAATTCATTGTACTAGTTTTCCTCCAATTCCGTCCGCCTCCAGCAAGTCACGGAACTCCCCCAGTAAAAAGAAAATTACATCCTTTACTTCTTCTGCTTGAGCCACTACTGCGCTCAACACGCATTCCTGGAAAATCGTCCATTTGTGAGGTCATAAAGGACACGGATACTGCTCCCAGGTTAGCGACAGTGCCCCAAACCAGAGTTCGTTCTACCCGCTGAAACAACTTGTTTTCGTTGGAGAAACGTGGATGGTGACACAGATCATGGATTTTAGGAGAAGCCTGTAGACAGAGGGCTACATTTGCTTTTCTTCTAGAGTCCACAGAGTCCTTGCAAATTTCCAACGCTGTTCCATTGGAGTGTAGGTTGAAAAATTAAGATCTGAACGGGCAACCTTCCTACTCACTACTACCGAAAGACTCAAACAAATCCTGATAGTATTTGAACAATTTTTCGTCAATATTACATGATCACTTAGGGAACAAAAAACTCCCCACACACCCAAAACACAGTTCAGAAAAACACAAAGTCAGCTGACACATTATTGTCAGAACTCAAAAATCTCCCTTGGTTGATCATCCAACCTGACTTTCTGAAGAGTTCCAGCAGGGGAAAAAAAAAAAAAAAACTGCTCTCAAAGGTAAACTATTGAATTTCATCTACATGGCTACAAGACCCGGCTTACAAATTGCACGAAAACTGCGTGTTGTGAAGAGTCAAAATCCCAGATTTGAGTGGATCCTGCTGCAGAGTCGCCTCTAGTGAATAAGACTTGGAGTCCAGTTTTGAAGAGACCGCTTCGCAGAGATACAAGATATCTTTAAATTCTGGGTGTATTCCGACCTCTCATCACTAACTCCCTTTCTAGGGTCCAGGAATAAAAAGAAAAACAAAAAAAAACGTGTTTTCTTCTTTCACACGTTCGTCCCTGCCTGCTCCTCATTGACTGCCTCCCACAGGTTAGAGTCTGGGATGACCTCACAGGCCAGACATCCCCATGAACGAAGGCCTCAGCTCAATCATATAATCACATTCTTCTATGGCAATCGTTCTCCGTATAATCCTGGTAAAAAAATATATATATATCTTTGAGTTTGTCCGTCCACCCATCCAGTGCCATGGTACAATGTCAGGCCTCGCGGGATCTATCTGCACAGGAAGAGTGTTCGACTCCTGCTCACATAACCCCGAGCTCTGTCACCACCGTGGCTGCATTCCACACAAGATGATGACATGAAGTCTGAAAACGCATCTATCTGTTGTCAGATTGAGACTTTTTTTTTTTTTAAATCGGCGTGTGGGTCTGTGTACACGTGTGTTTGTGTGTGTGAATGTGTGTGTGCTGTCTGGCCCTAAGGGTAGGCGGATAATTTGCCATAATTGCCTCCCTGCTGAGGCTTCACTAACAGATAGACATCTGAGGTATGGCTCCTGGACTGAGCAGCCTCGGTATTTCCACCGACCACGGACTGACAGCTGAATGTTTGCAGTCATCGGCTGCCCGTCGGGACCCCCGGTTGGCTTCTGTTTGGCTGGATGCGCCATACCTGTGTGTCAGTGGGAGATGTAATTCCATCAAGCGCAATTATCCTGGATTAAGATGTGAGCTCATTCACTCGCCCGCACGGTTCACTGGTGCAAATGCCGTCGATCCATTGGCTAGGGTCCCTCATTTTGCCGCAAAAGTAGAAAAGAAAGGAATATATCGTGGCTGGAAATAGAAATTTCTCTCATTCACCAATTAGTACCATGTCATTTGGGGTGGGTGGTATTTTGCCTCAGACATGGATGGATTATTGATTCCTGCTAAACCTGACTAAGGTCCAAGATACTTTGATGGCACCACACAAGCAGAAAGGAGACAAGTGGGTTTTTTTTTTTATTCTTAAGTTGTTACTTGGGTTTGGGTTCATGGCCACAGTAGCTTTCCAAGGGGTGCAATACTTTTTCCTCTGTGAAAAAAACCACCATACCAGAGCATACCGAGCCAGAAAATACCAAAACACAAGAGGCTCCACCGTCTGCCACCAGACTGGTGAGTAGCCAATGAGTGAAAGTTCAATTCCGGGCAAAATATCCGGACAAGGTGGAGTTTCACAAAAGCCTTTAGTGTCAGGAAGTCCAAACTTTTAAAATAAGCTTATAAAAGACTAGAACCACAAAAAGACAAAATCTAATTTGGTAACAAAGTAAACCAAACCACTCCCTTTTGTGAAGTGCTTGCAAAGAAGTAGTGAGGGCCAAAACCTCATTCACTTGTAAAAGATTGGAATATATATGTAATGAGTCGTTACATTTTATTTTTATGATCCAAGTCATTTATAAAGTTGGCACCGTGTTTGATAGGAATGTTTTTGTGTTGGCTTTGTGTGTTGAATCAGGATTTAAACGAGGATACATCTGGGATATGAGTTGCGGTTTTGCACTGGAGTCAAGATTGAGATCCTTTTTTTTTTTTTTTTTTAACACTGCTAACTGGTGGTCAGGGCAGCATCCTGAATCCCCAAACAGGTGTTTTTTTTGTTTGTTTGTTTGTTTGTTTTTTGCCAAATTAAGATCCTGTTGTTGGACCTCACAACAGTCTAGACCGACCGTTTTTGGTAAACGCTGGGAAAATATACCTTGTCTGGAAACACAGGGGAACTTCATGGTAAAACCGTGGCAAGTTTGTGTGCATATAAATTGCATGTGAATGCTTTAACACCCGTGTCCATAATCAATCTTTACGCAGGTCTGTTTGAGCACTTACACGTCTATATGGCCGCAGAGAAAAAGCTAAGTGACATTAATGGCCCGGCTGCGATTTTTCCCTCAAGCCCCTGCAAAAACAAGTGGTCTTTTCATTGGACGTCATTTTGAGCCAATGAGCTTTCAACAAACGGTTTGCAACGTCTTTCTTTTTTTTTTTTTTTTTTTTTCAATCGTGGGGGAATTTCCATGAAATGAGGACATAAATGAGCTGGAGGAGAAACAATGCGGCAAATATTTCAATCCACTTTTATGCAGCCTTAATAAAAATTTAACTCGACAGCGGTGCAGCTGTCACAACAGCACTGAGTCAGACTGACGGTGAGCCTACGCCTTGATTTTCTTCGATCAAGACTTCAAATGTCCTGAGAGGTCGGAAGATGTCACATGAGATGCGAAGTGATTGCGTTGCTGGATGATTAAACGTCCGAATCAACAGCCACATTTCACGTCGTTCCTTCTCAATCATCTTTTTCCCCTCCTTTTTTTTTGGCAGAAAAAACGCCAGCGGCCACTCTGTCAAGACATGCACGAGAAAATAAACACAGCCAAAAGGCCGCGGTTATAAACAGAACCAGTGACACCAAAGTCTTTGCCCTCTAACTTTTGTGACTAACAACAACAACCCGAAACCAGACTCATTTATATTGCATTACACGGCGGTGCTGCAAGATGCATTGTTTAGAGTACACAGGAATGTCTGGATTTCTGGGAGGAAATTAGCGAGAAGCAAGGCTGGTTTGTTTTTCCTGAGATACAGCAACTTCCGATTTCTATACATCATGCCAATTAAAACAGTGTTTGTTTGTTTTTTACGTCGACTTCAAAAAAAAATTGTTGGCAGCAGAGGAACAGGTGTACTGATGATAGTACTCCCCGACGCTGATAAAGATCAGCATTTATTTGGGAAAAAAAATCGGTGACCGTGGCACTCAAGAGGATCTGATTGTTTGAAGAAAGAAACCACTGCTGTTGTTCCTTCTTTCTGCTTGAGATTCAATGTCCTTGATGTTTGGCTCCATTTCCTCGGAGATTTATAGGACGGAGGACGACTCCTGACCGCCTACTTCTTTGGGGTCGTGACCGCAAAAGCTTCTCAAAAAGTAGAAGGGGGAAGAGAAAGAAAGAAAAAAAAAACGCCTGCTTTGGAGATTCGCCGCACTTTCGGCGCAAAGTGAATATTCCATAAACAGATGTACTCTCGCGGTTTCGCTTTTTCTTTTTTGTGCCGGTCCATTTCAAGCAAAACAAAACATTTCTGTGGGTTCAGCCCCTCATTTTTATTGATGTCGCTTCAATATGAGAATGGCGGTCCTCAGGAAACCCAAGAAAGCATGAAAAGGTCCCATAACAGGCTGCTTATTTATCTGAAGTACATTACGGCAGATGTTCTGCCTAGGTGGCTTCAATCGCCCAACAGCACAGTCTTTGCTTTTTACCGCCGACACGCAGGGGCAGGCAGGGAGGCCTTGCTGGAGTGATCTGCGGTGAGTAGCGTCTGCTACTGGGCAGCGGCTGTGCACGCGTGCACATCTTGAGCATGTGACCGAGCGAGGCTTCTTTTGGGCCCAGATACGGAGGAAGCCGGTGTCAGGGCCGAGAGATTGATCTGTCCTGAGGGATCAGATAAATAGGGAAAAAATATCTTTGAAAAATGGAAACGCAGCTGTTTCCAAGGGGAGAAGTCGACACGACGGTAGTCCCGCATACCACCGGCACACGGTAGAAAGTCAAAGCCCCTCCGCGGTGATGTTTGGGAAGTCCATGTCCCCTTCTTATCACTGCAGATTCAACGTTTCTCTGCTTCGACGCGTGCCTTAATGTTGCTCTCCACCACTTTATCGCCCTATCCGCACCTCTCCTCTTTTGTCTTTGGTCCTGCCTCAGTGCGATTCCCTTTGCAAACTCCGCGGTGACCACAATACTTTTCACCGGCTTGCAGACAGAGCGTGAAACACTGATAAATCAGTCCGGGGCCGGCCTCGCTCCCTGCGGGCTAACCTCGCTGTAAGATCTACTGCTTGTTTTACATGTGGGCACAGCTCCAAAAACAGCCAGAGTAACCAGACACCTGGATATTCAAAAAGCAGGTGGGCCTCGAGGAGAATCGGGAGAAAAATAATCAGCGTTTCTAATAATACATCTGTCCTCCGTGTCAACACATTATTGGTGGAGCGAAAGCGCAGGGGCGCTTTGGTGTTCTCGACCTTGTTTGAGTTTTGTGCGGAAAGCCAGATATGAAAACCGCCGTGAAAAATGAAGTGTTATTTCAATTTGAGGGGCCGCAGTAAGAACTGTTCCCTAAACACTTTTCCTTTCCATGTAGAATGCGGTGAGCTACAAGCACAAGGTCAGCGCAGAGTTGTCGCCGACCACCGTAAACAAGCGCCTGCAACAAGACATTGGGGGAAAGGCCTTGTTGGGGGATGGCAGTATGTTTATTTGGATAACTACATAGCAAACAGTGATCAGTAAAGATGGCATTTGGCATTATCAGAGCACATACTGACCTGTGCTGTCCAAATAGCCATTGACATGATCTGATTTTTTTTTTTGCACAAGTCAAGGATGTTGCTTTTATGACTAAATGATATAGTTTCCAATTCAAGCCTTGGAATCCTCAGAATGGAGGCAACATTCGAGGAGCCTCAATTGTGCGAAATTACGAACTCTCGGATTGTGTCTTAGAACGACCTTTAGCATTGCTAAAAATGAGACTTCCTCACTGACAAGGATTTACGTGGGGCCTTTCACCGCTCAGATAAAGTGTCCAAGAGACTGGCAATTGAGGGGCGTGGACGCTACAGGAGGAAGGACTGGGCAGAGTTTCCCACTGCACATCCTCAGTGATAAGATCCTTTTATTCAGCAATGCTCGTCACGCCGGGAGCAGATACGTGATGCTTTGGGTGTCCTCGGTCAGCGTCCAATCCCGAACTTCTAGCAGACTTGCCGAGATTCAAACAGCAACGCATTGCTTCATTTGGTTCCTTTCTCAACAGCCCTCATCCTCACGAAAAATTCTCCTTGTTTTGGGGCGAAACTTTATTGAGGTCCAAACCCTATCCAAAAGAGTTTGGCTCTGGCTGGAAACATGGGATGAAAAAAAAAAAAACATCGGGTAGTTCATATGGCTTTGGGGGAAATTGAAAACAGGTGACGACAGGAAACAAATCAAACCACTATCAAGTCCTTCCAGATACGTCCATTACTTACCCACAAAACAACAAACCCGCACACAGCGTTGCTCTTCCTCCTCTCAGCTCTTTTTCTCTTCGCACTCTTCCTCCAATGGACCAGTCTCCAACTGTTTTCCTGCCAGCATCGTGTTTGGAAGTCAAGCCCCGGGTCGGCCTAGGGCTCGTAAATTTGTCAGCGGCAGGGGCGGTTGAAAGGGAGGCTACTTGCTCAGGAGGGTCGGGAGCATCTGCGCCCCACACGGGGCTTTTTTTTCTTCTCACTTTGGCCCCACGGTTGTTGTTTCAGGCACGTCCTCTTTAGAGACATGACCAGCCTGGGAAGACACGGAGGTCCGAGGGGCACAGCTTTCTCCGTGACTCCAGTACTTCTTTGACGGAGGCAGAGTCTTGTATAACACGGTGGAAGTTCTTGGGGTTTCACAACTGCATTTACGGCGACCGCCTTTCTGTTCTGGCGTCTTTGTTCATTCTCCGGCCCCTGACCCCGACCTCTGGGACAAAACTCTGCCCCAACACACTTGTCACTGTCAAACAAACAATTATCGCTGCTCGTCCGTGTAAGTATTTGTATCCACTGTGTTCAGCAGAGGTGTGTTTTTCAAAACTTGTAGGTGAATATATATTCCTTAGCTGGCTGTTGAGACGTACGAGAAAAAAAAGACACTGTCCCAGAACACAGTAAAGCCACAAGTCACTCCCCCATTGGCACATTTGACACGTGCAGAAAGTACAGTTGCCTTTTTCAGGACATGAAAACATAAATGTCAGACTCGAAACTCACATCTGGGGGATCGTTGTCCAGAGGCACTGCACAACAAAGGACGATTACAACACAGACAAAAACAAGATGGTAACTAGCATGTGGGTTACTCAACAAAACTGCACCGCTTTCCTTCAGCAGCTCCTGGAAGGAATGCTGTGTCTTACCATAAAAGTCTTGCCATAAAAATACCGAGGTTGTTTTTTTTTGTTTTGTTTTTTAAGTTCGGACTTAACACATCTGCATCTGTTTTTACGGTCGTTCACAAAGTAATGTTAGAGTGTTTTACAGGGGAAGCTTCCATTCCGATCTGCCCATAAGAAACCATCCAATACAAAATTCACTTTATCGTTATGTTCTTCCAAAAGTACCTGTTTCTAATCCCTCACTGAATGGCCCAGATATTAGTATATCCTTTACCTTTTTGGCTTACTTTGCTTTTCAGATGAGGGCAATTAAAGGAGCTCTTTGTGATGTCGCAAAGGGACAACACCGCTGCTGTGCGACTGCCAACGTGGTGTCTGCTCTCCTTGACCACATCACAGCTTCCTTTTTTGTTGGCTCACAAATAAAATAGAGTCCAACAACACGCATCAGTTTTGTTGGACCAAAGCTAAAACAAAGTGTGTTTTGCAGAAGTTGAGTTCCTCTTCTCTCTTTATACTACAAGTATTAATTTTCTAAAGTAACAACATTGACTCAGAAGTGAGCAGTGGAAATTGGAGCCGAAAACAAATGCTCCAAAAGGAAGTGCTAAGTGATGCTGTTAAAGTGATTAAAGTAATGGTTCCAGAAGGGTTTGAATCAAGGGCTTGTAGAAACATAGCCCACCTCAACCATTTGTCAGGATTCTGATTTCCTTCAGGTTTTTATCATTCTTATTACAAGTAACGCTGTGTTGAGATTACTTGTATTTAGATCAAGATTTGCCCCATCTTCAACCTTTCTTATTTGTTTTCTTAAGCACCTGGTTGCTTTTGTCGGCATGCTATTAATAATCGTTTAAAAAAAAGTCAATCCACTTGACCACAAATCAAAACTCAGGTTTCCATACATACATATTTTTATGAAACGCATTATAAATGTAGGGTTCAAACAGATGTGCGTGGTAAATTCCAGTTTGTTCTCATGAAAACCGACATGCAAGCACCCTCGCATGCTCATACCACTTCAGTTCACGGCAAGGCAGCTAAAAGTCAGGATAAATGAATATATGTGTCCATCTATTCTTCTCTTCCCTTCCATTTCACCGGGATCCAGTGTCAGCGTTGGCAGGCCGAGCTGGGTTTTCCAGTCAGCGCTCTCCTACGCAACTGAGGCTGTTGAAAGTCGACTTCTTCAGCGCGCTCAAACATTCAAAACAATGTTACAAACCCCATTCTGAAGGCATATAGTACATGTTGAGAAGTCAGAAATATGAGATTTCAAATCACATTTCGGCCTACGTAGACTTAACATGACTTAGGCCCTTTATTTGTATATACACCTGTTTACGTATACAAATTGGAATGAAATAACTCTGTATCTGTCTTTTATAGAACCAAACACATGTGCTGTTGCATTTAGGTATATGTGTATAGATATACAAATATATGGGTGTAACAGTCAGAAACCTAGTGAGAAATATGAGATTATGAGTTTTTTAATTGATTGCCGTTGTACTATCAGGTTCCCTTTTCATGTACCCACTGTTTATTATTTAATTGATGGTTTACTTCTTGTCCCGGTCTTTTGAGTACCTAATCTGCCTATAAGTGAAAGTGCCTGTAACTCTTTTGTCGTTTTGAGGTTAGAAGAGAATGTTTCTGTAGTTTATAGTTAGTACAAAAAGTACTGCAATCTTGCTTGCAACTTGCATCTTCGATTCTGGACCAGTCTGATGTGATTTTTTTTTTTGCATGATGAAAGGGCCTCACTGACAAGGATTACCTCACAAAATGAGTTATCTTTTCAACCCTCTGCCTTACACCCCAGCTCATGAAGGACCCTAGAGTTTCCGCAATACAAGAATTCCCGAGATTTAGGTGTGGAATATCACAGAACTGCCAGTACTTTGAGAGAAATTTTGGTTTTCGGGAAAACAAGCAACATTCCCTAGAGTCACTAATGCGTGGGATCACCACTGCATCACTTCGCAAGCACTCTCGCCCACTTTAAAACAACCCATGCATGTCAAAGCGGCCGCTAGAGATGACAGACGCACGAAAAGTACAAGCTGAGACTGGACAGTTTCCAGTTTGTTGTGTAATTCCTGATGTGAAAATGTGTGAATTATGCGCAAAAGATTGCTTGCTATTTGGTCCAAAACTGATGTGAAGAGCAAAATAAAAATTGCGAAAAAGGTGAATGAACAAAATTCAAATGAAACGGAACGAAAAGGTGATTTTTTTTTTTTTTTAGGGGGGTGTGGACTGCAATTTTTTTTTACAGCTCTACAAATGTGACGAGATGGAGGGAGAGACAAAGTGGGCCGATGTGCGAGCGGACAATGAGGCATGGCAGAACAAACAGAGCAACATTCCTCCACGCATGCACCCAGAGGTGATAAATGGAAACCTAATCAGATGTTCCGCCGGGTGCTTCGCCCCTGCTCCCGATAGGCCGTCACCAGCCGGGTAGCGCGCCTCACCTCGCCTCCTTTATCTCATCGCGCTCCTCCGTGCCCGTGCCGCTGCATAACCCCCGAGCTGGAATGTCCAAAGAGGAGACGGACCAGGAGATGAAGCGGGAGGCGTAATCTCCTTGTTTAGCCCCCCTTTGCCCCCCAATCTTCACTGCCATCTTGTCAAGTGTTTGTCAAGAGTTATGGCGTGGGAGGGGCGAGGGTGGGAGGAGATATCATCGGAGTTGGGTGGGAGTGCGGGGGAGGGGAGGCATGGAGTGTTAAGAGCAGGGTGTGTGGCAGAATGGACTTGAAGTGTAAATGGAATGCCTGCTTACAAATGGTTATCTGACGACCTGACCGATCCTGCACACCTCCAGCCCCGCCGAGAGCGAGAAAGATCGGCATCAGTTCCTCCTCTCTGACTCCGACTAGCTAAAAAAAAATATTAAAAAAATCGGAAAAATCTGAACGATGGCAAGGACGCCAAGCGCAAAACGCACAGACGCAGAGGCACGGCCAACGTGTTCCCCGCGAAAGCCAGAGGACTTTGACAACCAGTGCGATCACCACCATAAGTTATGGGAAGCACTTTAAAGGGCTGTAACTCAATAAGCGGGATTATTTATGTGTCTTGGACTTGGCTTGTTCTCGAGCCTTCGGTACAAGATCGAGTAAACTAATAACGGCGGTGAAATATTGGATGGCGTAAACAGACGAAAAACAAGCACAGGCGTTTGGGGGGGAAAGTCTTCAGCCGCCAAGTTTACATCTCATAAAATGTCTTTCTCCTTATTTTTTTTTTTCTTCGAAATTGGGCTGCAACATATCTCGAATTTTTTTTCACTTGACTTCTGACTGGCGCTGTTTATGCTGCGCTCCGAGCTTAGGTGAACGCAACGGGTGGTCTTGTAGTCGGGTTTCTCTGGAGGCCTTTCAGGAAGTGTTGCGGGAGAGAGTTTTATCCAAAGCTCCCACGTGCATCAAACAATTGACTCTTTGATCGAGGCCAAGCTAATTATTTGATCGCGCCAGGGGCTTTTCCGAACGCGTTTGGCCGCGGAGGAAGTGGCTTACCTGGGGTTTAGAGGCTGAGAAATGCAGACAGGCATCATAAGACAAGGAAAACAGACGTTTAATAAGCGCACCGCATTTGTGGATAAGCCGGGTGGGGGGGGGCGGGGGGAGTGAGGGGGCGCTAATCTCCCAGAAAAAGCCCGCTTCTTAAATCTTCTGGCTTGTTTGCCTTTAAAGTGTGGGAGGTAGGCTAGCAGTGAGCCGGGCTGTTGACTTAGGTAAGAGGGCCGGTGACAGCTCAGCGAGAACTGTTCAGTGGTGTGTGTATGGATGGAGAGGACCAAAGCGAGGGTGGGTGTTGTAGGAGAAAGTCCTGACGACAGACAAGTGCACCGGAGCTTCAAATAATCCTGGAGCACTCGAGGAGTGAGACGCTGAGAGAGTCCCGAGTTGGGACTGTCACGACCGCAAACAAAAAAAAAAACAAAAAAAATCTCTGGTTCAAAGGCGATGGTGAAAAGTGTAAAGTGTAAAGTGAGTTACGTCGGCTGAACTCGTGCGCTGAGAGTGTCGGCAGGATTGGCAAATCCAAGTGTCGCCGCTTTCGCGACGAGGAGACGTGGGCGACACGTGCGGCGAAGAGCCAACAAGGGCAGAATTGTGTAATACACAGTAATGAGAGGGTTGGAGCCTAAAAAGCAGGAGGCAGACAGGGTGCGGCCATTTGTGGAAAAGCACAAAGACATCAGCCTGAAAAGCCATGGGTGGTTCTTCCTTCGTCCTTGGTTTTTAGGGCTCGTGCAAGGGTTCTCCTGGTTGGGACGACGGAGAGGGCGAAAGGCAAGAGAAAGGGAGCCGCCTGGGTCGAGGTGACCAGTATTTCCCACCCGTCTGTCCGGCTGGCTCGCGAGGGAGAACCATCGAGGTTGAACAAATCAATCACAAGTAAAAACAGGCAACAAGTAGACACTCTGCAAACCCGAAAAAGAAAATCGGGGCAAGTGGTACGGGAGTGCATGGCGTGTTTGTGTCACGGAAACATTCATTTGTCCTCAAGAGGGTCACAAATATTATTTGTTCCCAATTAGGTTGGATTCCCCTCAGTTTCAAACAGTAAGTAACGTGAGAGACTGCGTTTGACTGAAGTCCAGCAACGGCCCGTGAGATTGAGTGGAAATTCTGTCATTTCCTTTACACACTATCTATCAGCCTCCAGAGCTCGACAGATTCAGGTTCTCTGCAGTGTCCCATGTCAAAAATCATCAAGTTTGTTCGTATCGGGCCATATTATAACAAAGTCATGCGAAGCAACCAACATCCACGGAGCAAGCAAGGAGGCTGTTGAGTGACAGCGTTCACGTATGATGTCCCGAGCACATAAATGTCGAGTGACCAAGCTCTTGTTTTCAAAAAAAGGGGGCATGGAAATGGTTCGAAATCAACAGGTAGAGGACGCATGATATGATGACATAACACCACGAGAGCTTCACGTACCCATTCTTAATACTTAAAGTCTGATGAGGAAAATCGCGTCGTACCCATTTCAACGTGGGCAGACACCAAACACTAATAGAGTAAACACATCATTTGCAAGATTTGAAGTTGACTTGTTGAAAGCATGAGCAAAAGAAATCACTTCACCCTCCGGAAAAACCAAACATCTACCTCGCAAACAACAACCGGAGGCCATTGAGCTGTGAGCTGGGACTGCTGCCGTGAGCTGAGGGGCCACGGCGGAGCGCGGGGCATGTTCAGAGCTGCGGTGTGTGTCACACGGCGTGAGTCATTCGACGCGCGGTGCCACTGCAGTAGACCTCAGTGGAAAGCGACACGTCCAGAGGAGGGGAGGAAGGGGGAAAAAAAAGAAAAAAGAAAAAAAGAAAACGTGATGAAAATGCTATTCTAGGAATGAAGATGAAAAGGGAGCTGGAAATTATACTTCTTCAACACCAGGTTAAAGTTTTCCACTGCTTTTGCTCACCGCTTCTTGCAACATTGCTGATTCTGAGCTTGGGGGGGGGGGGGAGAAAAAATTAAAAGATGACCCGACAGAGAAAAGGAGGTCGGTGCGGGGAGGGGATTGTGTGTTGTCACAGGGAGAACACTTGAGACTGGATGTAACAAGGGGGCTCTTAAATCTACCCCCCTCCCAGGAGAGAACGCTTAAAAAATGAGCACTCTATCCCTGCACCGCTGCAGCAGCTGGCCGCGGAAGACACCGGGTCAGGCCGGAGCTTAAATCACTGCCACAGTTTTATTGGCCGTGGGTCACTCTGGGGCGGGGGGGTGGGGGCGGGGGTGGGGGGGGTCGTTGGCGCAGAGGGTGATTCGCTAATGCGAGATGGTAAATTCTGTTCAAGAGCGGGCGGAGTGCGATCCATCCACGCACGCAGGTGGCGGAAACCGTTGGCCAAAATCAGGTGCCGCCGGACTCAATTGTTGATAATTACTTGTTTTTGCACTTTATTTTTTTTTTTTTTTCATAATTTGAAGCTGAGCTAAACGGTTGGTCTGAAGCTTAACAGACACAAAATACACAGAGACGCATACAAAGCGCTTGCGGATGCAGAGCCATCGCATTCCAGAGTGTCTTGTGCGTGTAGCTCGAATAAAAGATTCTCTCTCCTCCCCCTGCTGGCCGCTACATGCAACTGAGCTCTCGTGACGTCGTCCCTTCTCCATCCTTCCCTCAGGTGCGCAGCTGCAGCAGGTCGAGGCAGCAGCCCAGAAACTGTCGATTTGTGGTTATCGCACGGGTTTGGTTGCCCTGCTTCCCTTTCGCCTTTTCAGTCATCACAAGAACAATCGATGCTCCAAACAGCTGTCGCTCGCGGACCCAGTCGCCGCCACTCCTCTTTCCCTGAGCTTGGCCTCACCAGCGCACGTTTCCCCGAGAGCCACATTTGCGGCAGGCCCCGTCTGCACATCCCGTTCCGTGTTTTTCAAATGATTTCAGACAGATTTTCTGGCTTTTCTTCCTCCTCCATTTATCCCCAGTCTAATTTGTCCAGCGTTTGTTTTTTGTTGTTGTTGTTTTTTTTTTCAGCCACAGGTGATATCCAGATTTTTTTTTCGACCCGTTTCAAAATAAGAGAGACCACCCAGAACTTTCAGATCGAGACTCCCCAGGCCATTTTTTTTTTTTTGTTATTATTACAAGGGGCTTCAAAAGTTGCTGCGGACAAAACTCCTCCAAACAAGCATTAAAAACCAATCGGATGGCAGTGACACACGGTAGTCATGCTCGGGCCCTTATTTGCAAAGCAGATGGAAAGCCTTGGCCTGTCCAACATTAATTACAATCACATTCGGGGAGGAAGCCGTCCCTCCTCCTCCTCCTCCTCCTCCACCTCCCCCTCCGCCTCCTCCTCCTCCTCCTCCAGGGCGGTTAGGACTCCACGGCTGGAGGAGATGGCAACCTAATCCCTCCGGTCGCCGCAGAAATCTGAGGGAATCGTCAAAAGATGCACAGGACGCAATTAATCAAAGCGGAGAGCCAGATGTGCAACGGCACAGCGGCTCGGACCTCGAACTCACGGCGCGAGAAAAGGAGCGCGCACAAAAGAAAACACACAACACACTCAGAGTGCCCCCACCGTCACATTCCCCGCACAGGAGCCAACGGAGAGGTTTTTTTTTCGACACTTGATACCAAAGCGGCGTCCACCTCCTGTCTGAATATCTGGTTTTCATCACAGCACGTTGCAACATCCACTCTCAAGGGACCAATAAGCAGAAGACTTTTTCGCTTCTTTTCTGACTCAAATGCCCTCCGAGCCTCACACCAAAATGGACACGCAAAAACTGGAACGACAAACTGCCAGTCGCATCGTGTCTACGGCTACGATAACACTAAGACCGAGCGCAAGGCATTTCAATGACACGTTTCAATCCCTTTCCTCCAAAAGGAATCTTTTGTGATGGCTTTATTTACTCTCCAAGAAAAAAAAAAAAAAACATGTTGTTGTTCATTGAATATCCATCTATCTATGTCCCACCGCCTGCTTCACGTGCACTCCGAGCCGCGGGGTGCTGGGGTCTCTCCCAGTTATCTGAGGACGAAGGCCAGGCAAAACCCAGTTCATCGCGGGGGCCATCGCGTCGAAACAAACAACCATGCACACTCGACGACACAAGAAAGGGTTCTGGGTTGGAATTGGTTGAAAATCTGTTACTTTTTTCGCTCTAAAATGATCAAATAACGGCTGAGGAGGTGTGGAGATGCAACCCGCTGCCTGGAGTTTCCTGCCGTCACAGACGTAGGCGTCAGTTCCCTGAAGAGAATGGCCATCCATCAAGGCTTCAAGCGCCCTTGTGTCCGGCAGCGTCTGTCTCTGGCAGCTCCTTCTCCTGTTTATCTCCAGGCGCTCTGTTTAGACTCTCCCAGTAAACACTGGGAATTGCTTTTTGAGGAGTTGGGGGCGGAGGGGGTGGGGGCGGGGGGGCTGTGTGTGGCTTTCACGCTCCAATGTCGTTCTGATTAAAGCGTCCCTCTGTATCGTCGCTTGGGGGGATAATTAAGGGCCAGTCCGCCGCAGCAACACAAACACCCGGCTCTGGAGGTCAACGGGCAGTCGGCGGCAGCGGCGGCGGCGGCGGCCCTTCCGCGTTGCAAATACCAGCGGGCGGTGGTTGACGGTTTTGCTGAGTGCGCAGGCTCTATTTTATCCCGCGGCGACATAAATCACGGCGGGGGAGGAGTTGATTGCGCGGCGCGGACCGGCGACCACGGAATCTCGGTAAATTCGTTTGGGGAAACAAAAGCGGAGCGACGGCCACCACCTCTTCCACCTCTTCCCAGCTCCAGAAACCCCCGCGAGCCTGCGCGTCAGGGACGGAGCTACGTCGTGGCCAGTGGTGGTCATTGCCCCCCCCTCCCGCCCCATACATCACAGTACAGTGAGGGATACTTTGACAAAAGGCAAGGCAAGGCAGCTTTATTTATATAGCACATTTCATGCACAAAGCAACTCATTGTGCTTTTTGCATGATTAAAAGACCTTATACTTCCACTCCACAGAATCTCAATTTTCAATCTTATTTTTTTTTTCTTCAATATGCAACTATTTAACATGTATAAAGTTTTTTTTTTCACTCGATGATTGGCCTGGCTTATATTCTTGGTGGAAACAAGTCACTCAAGAATTAAGAATTTTAATGCAACACTAAACTCTAACCCTCGGACAGCAGGAACAAGCTCAAACAGGCTTGTTATCATTAATATTAACATTGGTGAAGATTTGCTGCCCTCTCATTCATAGGAATGGTGACAGGTGTTGCAGCTATTATAAGGTCACCCTCACAACATGTTATATTTTTTTAGTTTTTAAACACAAAAACCTATCATGAAAACTAATGTAGTCATTTCACGTATCTACGTATTGCCACCCCGTATGTGAGCCATGATCTCACCCAGCGTGGGTTCGTGAGTGATGAGACGCGCGCGAGTTTATAAACGAAGTTGGATTTTGATTCGGTTTTGTTAAAGGTTGTTTTGGTTGTTTTTTTTTTTTTTAATTCACATCCCCTACTGCGAGAAAAAGGAGCCTCGCGGGGGAAAAAAGAAGAAAAAAGTTGGGAAAAAAAAAACACCTGTTACCGCCGTCGGTTGAGCGCGAGGTTCGGTTTCGGTTCTATCCACCCAACATCAACAACAACAACAACAACAACAACAACAACAACCGCAGGTGGCAACTCACTCACCCAAATTGACGAAGCTCATCACCATGTCCGCGTCGTTCAGGAAGGCGCTCTCCTGATTGGTGGCCAGGTGGGGGCTTGCGGTCGTCCTAGCGCCGCTCTCGCGCTTCCCGCCGGGCTTCCCGCCCAACTTCTCCACCACCTCGTCCTCTACCTCCTCCTCCGGACTCTTCCTCCTCTTCTTCAGCTCCTCCTCCTCGGACATGGTGTTGTACAGGTCCAGCATGAAGAGCGGCGCCGAGTTGTACTTCCCGTGCGACAGATGCGGCCGCGGCCGGTGCGGCAGCCCCAGGATGGACAGGATCTCCTTCTGCATCTCGCGCTTCTCGTGCGTGCGCAGCCGCCGGTGGATGAAGCCCGGGTGCGCGTCGACGCCGCCGCCCCCGACGCCGCCGCCGCCGCCGCCGCCCAGCGAATGGTTGCCCCCCGCGACCAGGACCGTGCACTGATAGACGCTCCACCACAATCCGACCGAGGCGAGCCAGCAGCCGGTCATGGTGTTGGCCCCGCGGTGCTCTCCGGAGTGTCTCTGGTCTTGGAGCTTTGGGGGTCAACGAAAAGTTTCACCCCCACAAAAATAAAAAATAAATAAATAAATACAAAAAAAAAAATTTGATGAGTAAATAAAAGCCAGTCAAAGCGTTTACTATTAAAAAAAATATATATATGTGTATATATATATATATAAAAAAAATCTGGACTCACCGCGAATTAAAAGCGGGATAAGTCTCACGAATCAAGCCATTGGAAGCGCTTCCTCGAGGCAAATGCGTAACACAGCGTCGGCCCCGCGTTCATTCCGAGCGCGCCGCGTCGCTCCGGGATAAAGTGCACCATGTGAAACTTTGTTCGCTCCGAGTGGCACCTTCGGCTTCAGAGGGAGATCGCCGACGAATGAGGAGCAAAGCCCCCGACCGGATCCATTGTGCGCCGTTGTCGGTAGTTGTTCGCGTCTTACAAAAGGAAAAAATAAGAGTTTGATCTCCTCAACGCTCCGTCACAGCTCCACTTGACGGCCACCTACTCCTGCAGGGACTGCGTGTGAGAGTCCGACACTGATCCCCGCAGGTTGCACTCCGTAATATGCGTGCGTCCCTTTCCTTCTGTGTGCGTGTTTGGTACACGCCCACTCGGCGCTCGCTCCCTCGCTCAGTCAGTCAGTCAGTCACTCACTCAGCCAGAGGTGGAGCTCTGCGCGCAACAAGGTTCTTTTCTTCATCATCCCGTTTCCACACTTTGTTCGGTACAAGCTTAACGGCGCGCTGTTAGCACGTCATGTATTTTCTGAGTCAGATAATACTTTGGAAACGAGGACTAACCGACCGTGTTTCCAATGTTTTAACCCCCCGCCCAACTATTTGGAAATTCGTCATCTTCAATCTTTAAAAAAAAAACAACGCCGTTTTAAATGAAACCGTGTTGCGATAAATTAAACGCCGAATTCCATCTTTGCACATCCTGAATGAGTCAATGAAGGTGCGGGACGGACAGAGAGCGGCGCAGGTTGCGCAGCTGAGGTGCGCCCTCTGACGACAGAGTGAGGGACTGCAGCCTATAGGGCAGCTTTAAGCCGTTTATTGAAATAATTGAAAGCAGCGCTTAAGCTTTTCAGTGCTGTGTGTGTGTGTGTGTGTGTGTGTGCGCGCGCGCGCGACAACTTCTTGCTTTAAACGCCCTTAGTGGAATATTTTCTGGGAACTGCTGACATTAAACGCACTCGAAATATTCATTTGTCCTCTGCGTGGTCACCAACATCATTGCTGCGCTTTCGTTTGCCATAAATGAGAGTTTGTGTCTCCGTCAAGAGCAGATTCACTAATTCGGGTGCAGTTGTTTCCTCCAAGTATGCAAAACTTAAATTCTGACATCACACTATGATACAAGGGAGATGTGAAGTCAAGTGGGGCTACATACATACATACATACATACATATATATAAGAAAAAATATATACATACCACTTGAATATATAATATATACATATGCTACCAAATCTTCCATGCTGGCCCCTTTAAATAACAGATTTTTTTTTTTTTGACTTGTAATCTCAGACGCTAATAAAAAAAAAAATCCTTTCAAGGACACATGAAAGGGATTCTTCAAAATCTTGCGTTTCCCTCCGTACCAGCAGTCCCTGCAGCCTCCTCACCTGTATTATGTCTCGGCGGCCCTATCGGAAGGCGATGCTGCAGGGTGATAAGACAGAAAAGGTGTCCGTATCTCTGCGCGTCTGCCACTGCTACTGCTGCCCCCCCCCCCGCCCCGGTCCGGCCTATCTTATCTGCACGTGAGGAGTGAGAACCTGCATCAAAGCCACACATGCCACATACCACACACACATACGCACACATGTAAGCAAAAAGCACACAGGGACAAACGCGGCAATGTAATTGCAAGCAAAATCCAATCTCAGGCTCGCTAAAACTCGGATTTCGCACTCCAAAACGCCTCAAAGATCTGTGCCGCTGACTGAAAAATGGCAAACGGGAGCAATACGTGTATTTCTACTTAGAACCTTTTTTTCTGTTTTGGAGACAAATCCGACTGTTGACGAGAGAAAAGAGGCGCTCCGTGTCACACAGCTAGGTCATAAAGTCCAACCGACTCCTTTGTTATAAACTTTTTCTCAATTAAAAAAAAAAACAAACAAACATTTGAGCAACATAGCATACGGTTAAACAGAATAAACATTTTTGAGTACCAGTGGAACCAAGTGGGACCTTTCTCACAGTACCCTCATAATCTTGATTCTGTTCCTGGTACTCAATACATGTTTACAAGGTTCTCTGTGGATGTGAAGAAATGAAAAGAACAAGAAATGGCCCCAAACAATGTATGAGCCACTCATACTCATAATGAATGGGCTTGGTCCATGTCTCTTTTTTTTTTTTTCTTGCCTTCTTAATGCAAAGAACACACTTTGGACATTCCAAGCTCCTCCGCCGGCCTGATGCGGTGATAAATAAGCCGCCAGGCGTTTGCCGACAGTGATTGAGAGCAGCGCTGAAATACCTCTCTCTGTCCCCAACAGTTAGCTTGACACTAGGCAAACGTGCACGCTTGCCTAATGTCTGTGGTTGGGGAAGCGCATCCCCCAGAGGCAGGACAGGTGAGTGTCCTGCGTAAGTGTGTGTGTGTGTGTGTGTGTGTGTGTGTGTGTGCGCTGGGTGGACTGGGAGCAGAGCAGAGCGGAGCAGAGGGAGGAGAAGAGGGAAACATTAAACAGAGGCTCTGTGTCCTGTCATCACACTGTCTAGACAGGACACCTCCTAGACCTAATGAGGTCTTTGTCTGTCTGTATCTATCTTTTGTACTACACACACACACACACACACACACGAAACAAACACACACACGCACATTCTGCTATAAGTTAATCGTCCCTCTCCCTCTGTGACATTTTCATGAAAGAGCATTAAAAGGTCAAGAATGAGTTCATACAGAATTTTTTTTGTGTGTGTGTGTGTTTTTTAAGAGTGTGTACCAAAACGCTCACATGTGCATGCAAACGCGCGCACGTGCACACACGCACGACGCACAAAATTAGGGGTGGGGTGGGGGGGAGCGCGCTCCAAACCCCCGTCGGAATGCTTACACCTGGCACAGATCTGACGAGGGCTGCATCTTCTGCAGTAATTACACGTCAAGGCAGACACCAACACACACACACACACACACACACACGCACGGACAGACGCACACGCGGTCGCACACACTGGCGAGCACAACTCTTACCCCCAGTCATCAAGCGTTTCCAAGTAAAAGGAACAACAGTGAGCTGCAGCAGGCACCGAGCTTTGATGCGTGTGTGTGTGTGTGTGTGTGTGTGTGTGTGTGTGTGTGTGTGTGTGTGTGTGTGTGTGTGCGTTCAGTGCACGTGTGTGTGTGTGTGTTTGAATACTGCTACATGCAAAAAACGAAGCAACGCAAAAAAAAAAACAGGTCCTTCAAACAAATTGTGCAACTTTTTCTCGCTGGTATTTCTCAACATGTTCAATCACAGTTTGGTGTCACAAGTCAAACGCAAAAGGAGGACGAAAAGAGCCGTTTCCCGTCTTTTACAGTTTTACTTCAACGTTTTGCGGCCCATACAACCGTGTAGAAAGTGCAGTACTTGATCCACTGGAGGTCGACTCGTGGCCCTACGAGAAGGTCCCTCCTCTCCCTGCTCCTGTGGTGAACCTGGCGGCGCCGGCGACAGACTCTCCCAGGACGACGGGACTCCCGCGGTCGATCTCGTACTGCATCGCCTGGAAATTACGAATGAAGAGAGTCTTGGAAAATGCAGTTTGGGCCGAGCGGAACGCCCCCCGCCCCCGAACACGGGCTTTGCGGAGCTAGCGGGGGCTTCACCTGCTTGAAGGATGGAGCGTCGTAGCTGCTGTAGATGGCCGAGGAGCGATCGGCCCGCAGGCACTGCTGAGGGAAGGAGCTGATCTCCTCGGCGAGCCGCAGGGCCGCCTGCAAAGCTGAGAGTGGGGGAGCAAATGAAAGCCGTGGAAAAGTGGAAGCGACGAACAAAGGCTGATTTGTTATTGGCTCTTTCACTGGACCTTGTGAACATCGACTTTGGTATCCGTACTTGAGTATACTATTTTTTTTTTTTTTTTTTACTTTTACTCCCGACATCTGTACACAAACGTCTGTACTTTGTACTCCTCACATTGTAAGAAAAAAAAAAAAAAAACTTTACTTATAAAAATTTACTTATGAAAACAGTTGTTGTGGCTTGAAGTGGAACTATTTGAACTATGCTGTTGTGTTGTCTGTTGTGAGGACCTCTGCTTATCAACTTTTTGTTTCATTCATTCATTCATTCATTAAAAAAAGATACATTTTACTTAAGTTCATTTCAGACCCTGCACTTTCTTACTTTTACTTAGGAAGTAAGAAAGTAAGAAAGTACTTTCTGACTTTTACTCGAGTAAAAGTCAGAAAGTACTTTTACTTACGTAAACGTACTTAAGTAAACAAGTTAAATCAGTACTTTTATTTTAACCAGAGTATTTCTTACACAACTATGCATACTTTTACTTAAGTGCAGAATGTGAATACTTGTGCCACCTCTGCTGCTTAGTGACAGAAGAACGCTCGACGGTCTGTGCGTTAAGTCGTTGCTGAGCTCCGACACCCCCCCCCCACCACCACCACTCCCTCTCTCTGATGTTAAACCCAGGCTAAGCCACCATCCCTCGGACAGGCCAATTAGCCCGAGAGCTGTCTGTGGGAAGAGGAGCTTCCTAAAAAGAATCACGTTAATCTCCGTCCAACCTCACTGAGTCTGAGATTTGCCCATTAAAAGGGATTTTTTTTGTTTTTGTTCGAGAGGACACAGCAGACGTCGTGTTCCATTGAAAAATATGCGCGCGGCTTAACCCTCGCACTGCCTCGTCGGACGGACGAGCGGACAGAGTCGCTTCAGCCGGACGGTGGAGCCGAATAAAGAAAACTATCCAGTCCCTGCCCAGCATTTTCTTCTCGATCGCAAAACTGGGTCATGGCAATAATAACCGCACAAAGAAAATTTTATCTCTGGGCCGACAACTTCAAGGTCTCCCTTTATCTGCTTATTTGACTTTGATATCAAAATGCCCTTCAATGATGATAACGACGCTCTGTACTTTCTATTGCATACAAAGCACACACACACACAGACACCGTGTGTATCAGTATAATCATGCACTTTACGAACTAATTTTATTCATTTTTGTTTGCGTTTGCTACTCTACATCTGCTACTCCGGCCCGTCCCCAGACAGCTCCAGTCGTTTGATCATGACCTTGCACAAGCGCAGTCACTTTGGCTTTTTCAAGAATAAGGCCTTGTCAAGTGTATCCGTGACTGTCGCGTTCCATTCACAGGAGCGCCTTTCATTTGCAGTACCTTGGCCGTCGGGAACGACTCTGTTCGCCAGTCCGTAGGCGAGAGCCTCCTGCGCGCCGACGGGTCGTCCGGTCAGGATCAGGTCGAGGGCTCGGGACAGACCGATGAGACGAGGAAGACGCACGGTGCCCCCGTCGATCAGGGGAACCCCTAAAAATGAGACCCAAGCTTTTATTTGTTTTCATTCTTGAATTTTTTTTTTTTTGAACGTTAGCAAAGATTTCGCAAACTCCTCAAGCAGCTGAAAGATCTCCCCTCACCGCTGCAAAGCCATCGGTCGCACCCGAGGTTCACGGCCACCAGCGCTCCGTGACCTCGCAAACGGCCGAGCGCGTCCGGCGCACGCCCGCCGAGAAGCGGCTCGCCCGCCGAGAAGCGGCTCGCCCGCCGGGATTTTCTCATTTCCGGCAGAGGCTCCGAGACGCGCCAATATCGTTAAGGAAACATCGCGAGTGAATTTCGCTCAATGTGGAACCGACGCGCTTCCCGTGCCAGTGAAAACAAAAACGCAGCCGTGAAAGATAACAAAAAAAAAAAAAAAAAAAAAAGGCTCCTCTGTTACCTCCAGACAAACTCTGGATGGCTCGGCCTGGTCTCTCGAGACGAGACGACGGCGGAGGAGAGAAACGGTGGAGGGAATCAAAGTGGGAGCCCAGTGGAAGACTCACTAAGCCTTTGGCACCCGTCCTAATTTCCGGAGAGCGTAACTTTCGACCGTCCCGCCATCTTCACCCCCACCCCCCCCAGTTCCGTGCCACAATTCCTAAACTCCGTAATTCCTACCGAGCGGCTGATTCGCTGTGACCGCCCCCTTATTGAGAGCACATGTGTCGGACATGTTTTCATAACCTCAACTACCGCTGTGCCAGTCACAGTTTCCCCTCCCCCCCTCCCCGTCTCTCGTTTTGCAAGGAGTCTGCGGGTGAGGGGGCGATGATCCCGTTCGCACCCGGGCTGCTTTGTTGCCATTCGGGTGGGAACGCCGGGCGCGCCAAGCAAACGAGGAGACGTCGCTTGCGTTGGGGTGGCACAGAGGAATCCCCAATACAATCTCTGGTAAAGCTGTACGTCCGGGTAGCCTTGATAGCCTGGCAGCCGTAAGATCTCAAATCGTACTCGTCCATCTTGGGCAAATTCCGGTAGAAAGCATTTTTAGTTTTTAGTTCAAAAAAAAAAAATAATTTGAGTTCCATTGACCAGACGCTTCCTTTTTGCTTGTGACACAACCAGGAAGGTTTAAAGACTGCGGATGTTGCAGGTTACTTTGAAATGGGCGAAAATATTTTGGAAATATTTTGGAAAAACAATGGTGCCAAAAGTTTTTCTCAGTGAATTCTTTTTTCCCCTTCACTCCTGACTGGCTTTGGCAAGAGTTTTGTTAAACACCGCGAACCTTAGCATCCAGCCACCACGTCGCTAAACCTGCTGTACGATCCAATAGGAATCCCCGAGCAGTAGCAGCCGTGCTAAACTGGCTGTAACAAAGAAAATGGTTATTTGTCTAAATCGTTGCTGTATTGCAAGAAGGACTGCATTAGCCGACTGTCAATATGGCTGCACGGTGATTCTTTCTCCAGTGGCCACTCGAGGTACTGCAGCCAGAAAGCTTTTTTTTTTTTTTTTTTTTCCCCGGAGACCGCGGTACAAAAATAAACGGCTGTTAAAAGGCGGACAGGGCAGAGGCATGACGCATGCTCTACATATAATGCAGAAGCCAATACATGCAGAGCGTTCATCCAATCACCTTCCAAATTCTGCCTGTCCTTACCAATTTCTCCCCCCCTCGTCCCCTTTGTGGGCTCTCTACCAGACATTCCAAAGAAGTTTTGGAAAACATTCCATGTGGCACGCCGCGTTCGCGGTTCCTGGGCGCAACGTTAAAAGGGCCTCGAGCCAAAAAAATGCAGTGGCTTTCACATGTCAAGGACAGCCAAGAGCCGGCGAGGGCCCGATCCGCAGCCGCCGACACTTCTTTGCAAAGACAAACAGACAAGGGAGAGAGGAAGCGAGCGATTGACGGAAGCGCGTGGAGGCCCCCGCGGAGGCAGAGGAAGACGGAGGGGCTCGACCGGAGCGGAGCAGAGATAAAGAGCCAGGCTGACCTCCAGCCTGTCTGTCTTTTGCTTCTGCTGCTGCTGTTGGCACCGTCATATCAGCCAGCGGAAGGATCTGCCCCTCCTCCGCCCCCCCCCCGACGGCAGCACTCGTCTCCAGCACCTCCAGCCCCACTGATAGTCCCGTCTCTGATGTGTCCCGTGCGCCGGAATGCGCGCAGACCTGCGCTTTGTCACGCGCCGAGGGGAGCCTCGCGACTGGCAGCGCCTCCTTGAAGTAGCTTTAACTCAAAAGGTGTGTTTGTCTGGTGGAGGTGGGGGGGGGCGGGGGGGGGGGGTGTTGAAGATTTCTGGCTTTTGATCTCGTCATTCAGGACTTCATGGGGGATTTCTGTTTTGTTTTTTTTTGACATTCCTTCTGTTGACTTTGAAAAGATAAGTCAGTAACAATGCTATCGCACTGTTGGCGATCAATAATAAGGTAGAAGTGGCTGAAAGAGCACCTCTACTTCACGCTTGGTGAAGACTACGATGTTTTGTATCCTGTACGCCGGCAGTTCACTCCGAACTTCTTTTGCTTGCCCCACTTTTCGGAGTGCGCTAAAAGATCCAGTATGGAAAATCAGCACTTTGTGATCCCCCCAAAGGGCTTGTTTTGCCCCTTACCAAACCGGTGGAAGCCACAAGAAAACAGAAGAAGAAGCAAGAGAGCAAAGCAACAAGTTCAAAAGTGAGCGTTTTTAGGAGGAGGAGGAGGGGGGCAAACAGCACGGGGCTCAATTGAGGTTTTATTGGGAGGTTGAGGGGGTAATCGTCTGAGGCTTGGAGGTACAAAGAAGCTGTAGGCCTTATGTCTTGGCAGCAGAGTTGGATGTCATGCTTGGATGTGACAGAGTCGATGACACAGGACCACCACCCCCACCCCCGCCCAATGGGAAATCACGTCCCACCATCTCCTCACGGCCGATGTGTGATGCATGACACACTGCGGCCGGCCGCTCGCTGGTGCTGCTGGCATCCGCACCACATCAAAAGGCCAATCCACTACAATGGGGCTCCCATGAGGGTAATGCGATTAGGTCTGATGTGGATTAACAATTTCCGGACAGCTCCAGACTAAGACGGACACGGAGCGGGGGGGAAGGGGTGGGGTGGGGGGGGGCTTCAATTGGCTGCTTAGTTTAAGATGCTTATTGTGGTGTTGGAAGAAAAAGGTTCAGTTAACTGCGCAGTTAACCAGACTTTGTTTTTAACTCAACAATGCAATTTGTGTTTTCCGCCATTTTCAACGTTCACAGTTACGAGGCACAATAAAAAAATTAAATTAAAAAAGCTGCTCGCGGAACGCAAACAATTACCACAGGCCGCAAGTTACAACGCTATAAAAATTTGTCCGCCAAAAGTTTTTTCATCCCGGGCGTCAGTGGAGCAGCCTCACATTCAATCTTCGGCGGTTTGCAGCTTCCTGCAACAAGACGCCCGGCACTTCCTGCTTCAACTGAAGCTCTGCATAACTGAAAGGGGACAAAAGCGATCCGAGTATCGTCACCGATCTGGGAGAGGCACTTGTGCCCTTTGTGACGTCACAAGGGGGGGGTGGAGGGATGGGGGATGTTCTGCAGGACAGAATTTCAGCTAGAAAAAAGGGGAGGAAGCAGAAGGAGAAAAGGATGGACTTTTCTAACGTCTCCAGACTGGAGACACACTGTGCACTTTTCCAAAATCTGCCAGAGTCTCCGGTTGTTTTTGGCGTCTTCTGAATGAAAAAAAAGAACATCAGCAAACTTTCAGAGGGACATCATTTCCAATCAGCTCATCCACGTGCACGTATGTGAAGTCACTTCCATCCCTTCGCACACAAGCGCCGCAATGTGTCCATTCAGTCTTTATAGGGGGGGGGGGGAGAGCCCTCTGTTCAAAAGCGCAGGCACTTTTCTGGTTTAGGTGATGTAATCACCCGGAGTGGATGTCACTCATTTTTAAAACTCGGCGAGCGGCTGTTTGGATTGGCCGCCGCTTTGACAGCTCTGGACCTGAGGTTTTCGTTTGGATTCAATATGTGGCTTCTTCTTCTCCACCTCCTCCTTCTTCTACTTCTTTGGCACTTGCTTCTCTGTCTTTCTTCCAGGTATGAGAGTCAGAATTTAAGACGGCATGCGAGAGGAGGGAGGAGGGCAGGGTCGGTGTGAATGTTTTTTTTGTTTTGTTTTTTTTTTTTTGGGGGGGGGGTGGGTTCTCTCTTGGCGGTTTTGGATTCCTAACAGGAAATCTAAGACTTCTGTTGCAACAACCCAGCACTTCTTTCGCGGCCGCCCAACTCGGCCTCCATATCTAAAAATAAATATTCGCATCACCAAACCCTTTCATGTTTCCCCTTCCGCTTCCAACGTCGGTCGTCTCTGGTAGAAAAACTGGAATAGCGTCGTGCAGGGATCGTGTTCTAATTTCGATTCAGATCCCTCCGCCCTCGGCACGCAAGTCAGACGCGGGACCCGCGTGACGCAACCGCCTCCCTCCTTCTCATTTCCTCCGCGTCAGGGCAGAAGGGGCCCAGACAGGAAGCCGTGGGTTTTCGGCAGCCAATCCCGTGTCAGAAAGCTGTCAGATCCTTGCGGTTGCCATTGGCCCACATCAGAAGTGGTGCAGGGAGCCTCTGAGGGTTTCGGGGTTTTTTGTTTTTTTTTCTCCCCTTCCTTTTCAAACTCCAGCGCCAACGGGGGACTCCCTCCGGCTGCTGCCATCTGCGCCAGACCCCAAAATGCTTACAGAATTCCACCATTAAAAGCAAATCATCGGTAGGAAATACGGGGGTCTTTAAATAAACCTCGCATCCCGCGGCGCGGCACTGCGTTGGATGTAAATTGGAGAGGAAGTTTGGGTTTCAATTGTTTTATGTGGCTGTGTCTTTTTTTTTTTTCTTCTTTTCCTTATATCCAAACATAAGAGTAACATGAAGGAACATGTCATTAAATGTGAAGTTCGAGCCAGTTACATCTAATGGGACATTAACGACATCGGATATTAATCCTCTCGGTCTGGTCCAAGATCCGCTCTCTGAAGACCCCCATTTACAGTGGTGGAAAAAAGTTTTTGGACACCTTTGTCCATTTGTGATGCATTGTCCTGCGCTAAGAATCAGTGCAGTCGAGCCATATTTACCCACATGCTTCATGTGGACTGTTCTGTTCAGGTCAGAGGTAGATGTTGCAGCAATAGTACACCCCTTCTTATTTTGTCTTTTTAACAATAATCTAAAAATTTGGCATTGAGTACAATTTTAAGGGTGTCCAAAAACTTTTTTCGCTTTTTTTTTTGTAAATTCTCTGCTGGCTCCATCTTTCATAAAGATTTTACTGAAAGGAGTCCTTTGTGATGTCACAAAAGCTAAACAGCAACAAGAAACTACTCAAGGACTGCAGAAGTGCAATAGAAGATATCTGAAGAAACATCAAATGTCAACTGTTTGATTTTCGGAATGACATCTCCAGGATTCAAACCAGAAATGGAAAATGGTTCGAAAAGGTCAACGACCGATTGGTAACTTTCGATTTCCACAAGGAATCTCAATCGGACCAAAATGTATGTGCACGTGGTCAAAAACAGTTTTTTGGTGTGCTGGACTTCAATGTACGCCATGAGATATTTTGAATTGAATGACTAAATATGGCAGAAAGAGGACATCAAAAAATGTGGTCTGTCATTTGAGCCCAAACTGTGTCAAGGATTCTGAGACTGGAAACCTGCCTCCCAACAGAGAGTAAGTCCAGTGATTTAAGATCATGGACACACAGGACACTGTATCAACCCTACAACCACATGCGATCATGCAAAACTGAAGACGGTTTGATATCTTGACTGTTTTCTCAAACGAGAAATGGGACCTGAATCGAAGATTCAAACAATGAGTCCTGGAACTCTTCTCATTGAGAAAGTAAGAAGGGGAGGGGCTGCAGTGCGACTGAGGAAGAAGAGCCAAGGCGGTGAGTGAAGTTTTGTCCCAGTTTCATTCGGTCACCAGCGGACTTCCTTTCTTTCGCTCTCTGTCTCGATGAACCGCACACGCGTGGGCCGCATCTGCCCTACCGCTAATACTGTGATGCTACATGGGAACTAGCTTATTAGGACAGACAGACAGACAGACAGACAGATGGATAGAAATCACAATTAGCGTTGATTTGTGTTGTTGTTTCATGTGGAATCAACCACTTTTTTCGTCTTTATTTGGGCGTTTTCTGGCAATCCCACAGTTTGCCAGCCCAACATCGCTGTCCCTGCTTGACACTACAGTGCGAACGCCGCCTGTTGCCATGTTGTCGCAATGGAAACGCTAGCGAGCAGACGGTTGGAAGCAGGAAGGACAGCCAGGACAGCCAGTCGAGCAGAGGGAGGAGGGGGTGGAGGAAGAGGAGGAGGAGGAGGAGGCGAGGGGCACTGCCAGGATGCTCTGCTCCTGTTAAATTACAGGCTTTTGGGGGTGGGGTGGGGGGGGGGGGGGGTTTGGGGGGGACGATAAGGCCTGCGTGTGTTTACACTCGCAGGGAATCGAATTCTGCCAGTAAATTACAGCACGACGCTCGTATTTATAAACACTGCGGTCATATTTTCAAAACCAAACCCCGCAGCAGCAGCGCCGGAGAAACTGCGAAGCTGCCAAAGGGGGGGGGGGACGCCGCGATGGTCCGGCGAGGGCCGACTTTCAGCGGCGGCGGCGGCGGGGGGAGGGGCATGGACGGTTAGAGTGTTTACGGCAGTGTGTTTAAAACACTGCGCAACAAAAAGGAACGCAGTCCGGGTCACGGCGTCACGAGACGCCAAAGAAGGAAAAGTCGTGTTTATGAGGAAATGGCGCGACATAAATAACGCGCGAGCGCTGCTCTGGCCGCGAAGTGGAAACCTGGCAGCCGCCGGCCGGCTTCCTCTCCCACTTATCGAGGCTGCCCAGCAGACTGCGCGCGGCCGTGCCAAAAGGTCAGCGTCGCCGGGTGCGTTATCGCGGCGCAACTCCGTCTCTGCACGCGAAAACAAGAGGAGGCCTCCCCCGTCGCCCCGACCCCACACCCAACCCCCGGGTGATAACAGGGGGGACAGGGTAGCGGGGGCTGAAAAATAGAAACGCCGTCGGCTTCCTGGCATCCGGGAGACGGATGATGTGTGCGCCGACGAAAAGGAAAACACAGAGACGCGTGGACGGGACGGAAAAGTGGAGCGGGGCAGGGAGGGAAGGGTCGGGGGAGGGGAGACCTAGAAGCCCAGCTCTTCTTCTTCTTCTTCCTCCTCCTCTCCTTCTTCTTCTTCTTCTTCTTCTTCTTCTTCTCCTTCTTCTCCTTCTTCCTCTCCTGCTTCTTCTTCTTCTTCTCCTTCTCCTTCTCCTCCTTCTTCTCCGGCAGGACTTGCGCTAAATCTAACCTGACACCTGCGATGTTTGCAAAGCTCCCTTCACTCAGGCATCAATGTGGTACAAAGAGCCCAGAGGAACGTGTATGGAAGGTAAAGGCAGAACTTGGGAAGGTGGCTGGATGAGCTCTCTGCCCAAATGCGATTTGAAACTACCTCCAGGAGGTGGTTTCAATCAGTTTTGCAAAAATCGGACTGCATGAGAGCCATCCTGTTTCAATCTGGATGGGCTAAAAAATTGGATTTTGGCTGGCAGCCTGACTGCGGCCGAAGAGAAAATAAAAGAGTACCAAGTCCTTGTAGTTCTTGTGCTCTGGGACATCATCTTGCTGAAACATCCAATCCCGAGAACAGGGCACGTGCAGCATGTGGACTGCACTAAAATAAATTGACGACTTAAGGCTGATATTTTTTTTTTTTAGCTTCACACAGTGCACGAGGTGTCCAAAAACCTTTTTTCCAACACTGTGCAAGCAGCAAATGTGCATGAGGGCCAAAGAGAGGTGCATCAAAAGCTTCTCTCTCACAACCAAATTGCCATTTTTTTTTCTCTTCCTTTACTGGAAGAGCTGCGAGAAAAAAGGCTGCGGAGGCGGAGGGGGGTTGGGGGGTGGGGGGGGACGTACCGAAGCGGCGGCAGAACACGCCCATGACGGCGCTCTCCTCCACCACTCTCAGGTCGGCGAGCAGAGCCAGCTCCAGCCCTCCAGCCACGGCGAAGCCGCTCACAGCTGCGATCAGCGGCTTGGACAACTCCAGGCGGGACGGACCCTGGAGGAGACGTGTGCAATTAAAATAAAATATAAAAAAAAAGAAAAAAAGTGCTAAATTGCATGCCGTGCATAGCTTAAAAAGTGCTGGGAACGCACGGTTTAGAACAAAAAAAAACACGCGCTTTCGCGACGTGCGAAAGCGCGTCCACGTGAATGTAAATATTCGTACGGTCGGCTAATTATCCACGGTTTGTCGGCTAAACTGTTCCAGATTGTATTTCCTGATTTATTTCTGCTACCGGTCAAACAAAGCAGTAACTGATGGCCGGGGCTCGGCCAGCGCGCGAGGTGCTGCTTACGCTTGTCAAAGATGCGGCGCGGCAACTTTCTGCAAGGGAGAATTCGAAAAATGTACACACAGTCGACAGTTTTCCGGGCAAACCTGGTAAAACATGTTTGAAATGATGGGAAATGATCCATTTCCAGGCCAAGAGACTGTTTAGAAATGACAAAATATGGCACGCAGGGTGAGAGAGACTACAGTCCATCAATATGGAAGGAATTAACAGCGCACAGGAGTGATCACTCCGGGCTTTGGCTTTTAATTTAATTTTTTTTGTGGTTTAATTTTGAAATTTTGGAATGAAATCATGACAGACAGACTCGATTTAAAAGGGCAGGCATCTTTTATGGCCTGGTTCCCTTGATTTCTTTTCTTGTTGGTGAAAAAGCCAAAGTCATCACAGACTTTTCTGAGGCATTTCTTGCTCATGTTTTTTTTTTTCTTTCTTTCAAAGAAAGTAAATTCTGCAGAGAGCTTTTAAATGGACGGATTAGCAAAGTACGATTTTGTTTTTTTTTTCCTCTTGAAAATGGAACGTGCATCACTTTCTGGAACAACACACGTGCACGCATGCGAGGACTTGACAAACGCAGATCGTCAACACGACTTTGCGTTGAGAAAGAAGCACGAAATGCATTCCAAGTCGCCGCGGACCTCATCCTCTACTGTTACAGCATAAAATCAGACAGGATGTGCAGATTCCAGCCTCGCTAAGCGCTGCTCACCATTGGACCAGGACCTTTGGTGACATCTTGCTCCAATTTGAGGGAGGCCGTGTGATTGGCCAGCTCCTTCAGATCATAACCGGCGCAGAAATTCCCTCCTGGGGGAAGGAGACCGCAAAATTACAAAGTGTGGCGGCTGGAAAGTCAGACAGGAAGGGAAAATGACGAGCATGAAAAAAGAAAAAATATATATATTTATATAAAACACAACAAGCACAGCATATATATATACATAAAAGATACACGCACACACTATATATATATATATATACATATATATATATATATATATATATACATATATATATATATATATATATACACACATCCACATACTGTATATATACATAGATATACATGAGGTCTGCAATTTGGATCGCATCTCCGTTTTGGGGGCTGGCTGGCACACAAACGCTACAGACGCTCACTAATGGGCCCAAATGCAAAACGTAGTAACACACACACACACACACACACACACACACTATCCTCATTAATGGAACACAAGCCAACCGCAGACCCTCTAGTTGGACTGGTGCTGTAATTACAATATACCCAAAAGGCCTTCAAAAAGCTGTCACACGCCCAGAGATTCATAAAACTCCCCCCCCCCCAGCTCCCTCCCAAATGTAGCAGTAGTGAAAATTATGGCATGTGCCAGCAACACCCGTCACCCATGCAATTTTAAGGAAAGGAGGGGGGGCGGGGAGGAACATTGTTTGTGGAAGCAGCAGCTACAGTAAGCAAAGATCTGTTTAGACTCTCGGAGGGGGGGGAAAGGGTAAAGCAGGCGGAAAAGTATTCTAATTATCTCAGGATTTAAAGGGACGGAGCGCAGGAGACAGACATGAAATCCTTCCAAAGGAATCCGATAAATAAACACAGCGCGAGCCCCCTTCTGCGGGGAGACAAAAGAAAGGATTCAGACGCCGGGCCACAAGCGCTAACCCGGCTCAAGAAAATACGTCATTGGCCTCCCGCGAAGCAAAACACTTTGGTTTTTTGTGGAAACACAGGGGGCTGATGAATATGTGGAAGGTGGATGACGCAATCAGAAGCACATGTAGCATCGAGTCCAATCTCTCGCCGTATTCAATGTCAACTAAAGAAGCAGGCAAAGGGCTTTGAGTTTTTTTTCCAAGGCAAGTTTGACAGTCATCACGTTATTTAGCCCAGGCGGATCAATATTATATTCGCCGCGTTCAGACTGCCAGCCAAAAATCCGATTTTTAGCCCATCCAGATTGAAACCGGATTGCTCTTTTGTAGTCTGAACAGCCACAAATTTTGCGAAACAGATTGGAACCACCTTCATGTCTCAGTCTAAACAGCTCCTATATGACGTCACACACTACACGCGCTGGGCTACGCCTCCGCTCTGACATTGTTGCTACAGCAACCTGTCAAATGGGTCAATAACGTGGCCCAGTCCGAACAGTCGGATTCGAGAAGGAATCTGATTCGAATCAGATTCGCCTGTAGTCTGAACTGCGCCGCAAATCTGAAAAAGTCGCGAATGCCGTATTGTGCAAATCTTCTTCTTCTTTTTCATCCTGGACGACAAAACTCCATAAATCTCCAGAAAACCATAAATTCAGCCCTCTGTTTTCTCTTCTGCTGATCTCTGATTTTTTTTCCCTGTCAGGGTTTTTTTTCCTCATCCGGTTCCATGATTGAATGATGAGACGGCGTTGAATCTGCATGGATTGCACGAAGCCCGCTGAGGCAAATTTCCTTTGCGAACTTCGGCTACACAAAATGAAATTCTGTTCTGATTGATCGACTGATTGAGTTCTTTAACATCATTGGATGTGGGGTTATGCTCTTGTGGCAGCTCTGTCAAACTTCCAACTACCACTGAGAAAAACACCTTTGCTTCTCTTACGGGCAGAAACCAAACTACCGTGTGGTAATATTGAGAAAATATCCCAGGAGCCAAGTCCTGTATAAGAGAACCAATTTCGTCTTTCCCTGTCTAACGACACCGAGCTCATTTAAAATCGTTTCAAAAGACAGGAGAGCGCGTTCTCCGGCGAAGCGTTACAGCCCGTTTCAAAAAACCCCAATCGTAATTCAGGGGGAACGTTGTGCCTGTAGCGACACAGCTGGATTCTAGATCGCGTCCCGACCACAGACGCCCACAGAAACCTGAAGCCCAAACACTCCAAGTATGTGCCAGTCTGCCCCCGAAGAAATCTGCAGAAAGCCATTACTTCTAATTTAACAAAGTCCTTTTTTAGAAAAAAAAAAAAAAAAAAAAAAAAAGAGGGGAAAAAAAAACATGTTGACGCAGAAGAAAATGAAATCCGAGAGAGTGATCGTGTTGGCGCTAATTTGGACAAAATGGATTCCTGATGTTTTCAGGAACAATTTTGGCGATTCAAGCTCGGCCCGCCGGCTCCTCGTCATCTCTCGGTCGCCGACGTAGGCGGGCGCGGAAGGTCGGGGAGTGACCTCGAGATGTGGCGGCAGAGTGATGAGAATGAGAATCTCAGAGTCAAGGCGGGCCGGGCAAATCGAGCTAAATATCGATAGTGCCGATACCAAGGTGAGTGTTGGTATCAGATTGATACTTGTGTGATGGGACTGATTCTTTTGTTGCAGTTTTTCTTATAAAGACGTCTGGCAAATTACTCCAACTTCCTCACAACTTCCGTCATAGTCCAAGTGAACTCTGACTTTATTTTTTTGTAAATATCTGTGTGTAATGGAAGGTAGTTTTTGTTGCGTTGTTGAAATTGTTAGGTTTATATTTTGTTACATTGCTTTTTTATTTTGCACTCATGATATTTTTCTTAAGCAATTGTGTGTAGTAAAAGGTACAATAAAATGATTTTGTTATTTTTCTAATGTTCAATTGCTTTGTATTGTAGGTAGAACAAAAAAAAATATTGGTTTTGTATTATTACTATTATTTTATCACGATCATAAATAACTTACTGAAGGCAAAATCGCCATGATGTTTCTCCAATACTGGCCAACTCCAATACAATATTTACTTGGTATCGGATTAATCTCTGAGTCTGTCGACCACCTGCGCTCCAAAAAAAACACAATAAAACAAAACTATTTTCATCTTAAAAATCGCTTCGGCGTCTGAAGCGACAAAGCTAAAGAGTCTCCACACACACACGCTCGTGGCTCGCGAGGCCGCAGTGCGATTCGCAGAGCAGGCAGGTTGATCCAGGCTGAAGACATTATTTCCACTAAGGGGGAAAAAAAAAAGAAAAAGAGAGAGTTCATTCCTTGTGTGCTGATTATTTTTAGAGGGTTATCCGGAGCCGTTGCGTGACTCTGGCGTTTGGACGGCTGACACAGTGCAGGCCACCTCACAGGTGTGCTTGTGTTTTTTCTTTTTCTTTTTCCTGTGTGTGTGTGTGTGTGTGTGTGTGTGTGTGTGTGTGTGTGTGTGTGTGTGTGTACACAATGGTCCGATTACCTCGACACGTTTCCCGGATCTGAGGAGTCCGGAGCGCGAAAAGGCTGAGAAAGAGAAAGAGAGATGCACAGCAGGAAGGTGCTGGAGAGGAGGCGGCGCAAAGCGCTGAGTCCAGATGAGAGGAAGAGGTGACAGCTCAGAACGGCTCGGGAAGGAAATCAGAAAAGCTGCCGAGAGCGTCCAAGTTCCATGGATGGACTGTATTTGTGAAGTTTGGATTTTGCTTCATTTGAATTGAAACAGACTTAATACTTCCCTCTATTTGCATGCTGCGAGAGAGAAGGCTAACAACCCTAGCGTAAAGACAAGACAATGGCTATTTAGAACACTAAGTTGCGCCAGTACAGTAAAATCGGGAGATTTTTTTTTTGTTTTTTCGGTTTTCTTAATCGCTGGTTGTGTTTTGAGTGCGTTTCATGTGGTGCTCGTTTGGTAAGTTACTAGCCATTGTGTGAATGCCAACATAGTACGAGTTGTGAGAAATTGGTCCCAAGATCATTTCAGTTACAGTTCAAAAGCATCGCTGACATAAACACTACCAGTCAAAATTTGGACACACCTGTTTGTTTGTTTCTCTTTATCTTTACTACTTTCCACACTGCAGACACATACTGAAGACATCAATTATATGACCAAGATAAGTGGATTAATGTGGCAAAAGAAAGAAAATGTTAAATAGCTAAACTATACTTTATGATGGGTGGCTATTCTATATTATCTAAAATATAAAACACTTTACACTTTTTTTGTGTAATACAAATTCCATATGTGTTCATTCGATGTACAATGTACTGTAAATAGTCATGGAAAATTAAAAGAAAAACCATTGAAGTAGAAGCATGTGTCCAAACTGCCATTAAATCAAGTGCCTATGAGAAACACACTCATGAAAAAAAAAAAAAAAAAAAAAAAAGTTTCCTGTCTCACCTACGCCGTGCAGGACAGCCACGCTCAGCTCCGGGTCGCTGTCGAAGGCCTCCAGCTCTCGGAGGAGACGCCCCGCCGTCTCCTGGTTCACCGCATTCCGAGCCTCTGGGCGGTTTATCCCCACGGTAACCAAGCACCCCCTGCGCTCCGTGACCACCGTCTGTCCCGCCGCTGGTGACACGGAATGATAGAGATGCTGAGGCGTCACGTGGAGAAGGGGCCCTAAAACTTGAGGAGTCTGAAGCTAAAAGCGCGTGGCCGGACGAGGCGGGAAAATTTAACAGGCTCTGATATCAGAAGCGGTGATGGTGGACCACGACGCTGACAGAACAAGGCCAAGGCCCGGGCCTCGGCCGTGGCTCCGTCACACGGCCAGTTTGGAAATGTGTGTTATTGTTGTGGCTTGAGGTCGAAACGGGCCCTTGACCTGACATTGTTGTGGTCCCACAGAAGTCCAGCTGTCAACCGCAGCCGCAGGCGACTTCATCCAAAAGAGACCAACAGGGAAAGCAAAACACACTCAACCCGCTGCTGGAAAGGACTATTCCGCAGGAGAACAAAGAACTAAACGATGCATCGCGGGATCTGCACACTCAGCTTTTGACAGTGTAGTATATGTCGATGTACGAAATGGCATTTGATGCGGGAGAACAGGCTGAACATTAATGTTCAAAGTCAAAGGGGCACAAAGGTTTCAGGGACTTCATTTAGTGCTGGTGCTCTTGTTGGGTGATAATTCGATTAAAAAAAAAAAAAAAAAAAAACACCCAATCCCAAACGTTAACAAGTTCAAACTAGTAATGAAAGCAAACGTGGACTTTGTTGGGGTGGAGACTAAAGATGTAAAACCACATATTGACAAAAACAGAAAACACTTAATGGACATTAATATTTTTTGGGGGTCAGTACTTGTTTGTTTGTTTTTTTTACAATACTTTTATAAAGTCATGAGATAAAAATGAGAAAATGCACTTCCGAAACGTCTTCAAATGGAAACTTCATATTTACGAGGTCTATGCTGCCATCTTTTGGTATCGTTAGGTCAGTGCAGGTGACCGGCCTTACCTTCCCCCGTGTCCCCGCCGCCACTCCTGGTGCTGAATGGCTTTACTTCAACAGGCGACGTGCCCAGTACCAACTGCCAAAGTGTTTTCCTTTTGTAAAATGCTTCAAAAAGTGGTCGGAAGCGTGTTAGCGCCATTTCTTTGCAGCTAGCTTGACGAAGAAATACGTCCGCGTTCACTCGTGAAATGTTAGCCAAAACTATCGCGTTAGAATATCGTTTTCCCGCCACTTAATGTTGCAGGCAGGCTAAGCAGAATTGTTGTTTACTTCCATATACTACTTCCTGATGAGTGTGTCGCACATTTATGCTCCCCCGCGGAAACACGAAAAGGTCCGAGGGTTCTGTGGCACGTTGGTGCATTGCAGTGGTAGACACCTTTCATTTACAGCAGATGGCGACATCGAGCAAACTTTCTCCGTCACACACACACACACACACACACACACACACACACACACACACACACACACACACACACACACACACACACACACACACACACACACACACACACACACACACACACACACTTTTGAGGTGGAAGAAAACACATCAAACGGATTTTCATTCTTGTTTTTAATAAAAGATTTGTTTGTGTGGGTTTTTCTTCAACATTTTAAGGCATCATGCACCGAAATTAAGCCGCACTAAAGGCATTATGCCCCACCCTCTACCAATATTTCTGTGTTCTAACATCTGAGTTCTGCTGTTAAAAATAACTCTGTACAAATATGGCATGTAAGCTGGCATGTCAGTGAATCTCAAGTCAGGCGTTTCCTGATCTCACTGTTTTTGTAAACATGGCTTTGAGCAAAACAGGGCTGAGGGGGGGAAAAGACAGGGAGTTAAGGGAAAGCATGCTTCGACACGGGGCTAAATTTCCCTGAACAGCATGCAATACGTCTTACAATCGTATTTACAAAGCATAATTTTTTTTTTTTCCCCCACACTTTCTTTCATCTTTCCAGCTATTTTCTTAAGTGTTTCAATTAGAGTTAAGACATTTAAAAATGTTGTTGACGATAACGGACGAACAGATGTACAGACAGACAAAAGTGTGCCCATAATATTCCTCAACACCAACATAGCTCAGACTGGTCATGGATCACTACAAGTTATGTTTTGTTTTGTTTTTTTCGCCCCTCAAGTACAAACACACCAGCAGATGTACCTCCAGACATATTGTTCAAAAGTGTTATGAACGAAAATACAACTGAAATAAGATCAATTTAAATTTATAGCGTTCAAGATTAGTTACATGGTGTGAAACTGGTCCAAATCATGAAGAGAAAAAAAATTATCTTGCAGCGTCCACCTTGGCAAACGTCGCCGAGGAGATGCATGCCAACTTTGGCACAGTTCAGTCCTCCTGTTGTGCTCTTCTTTTCTTTTTTTTTTTCTTCCAAACATCCGCTTGAGTTATACTATATTGAAGACCATTGATAAATACTGTTCATATGAAACTTGGATCCAGCCATCCTGGTCCGTGTCGTACCGCCTGAACACGTCGGTCAATCTCTGCGGAGGGTGGGGAGAGAGAAGGAAGACGGCTGAGACAAAATGACGTTTTATTGTGTCCGCGGGGGAAAAAAAAAAAAAAATCGGCTTCGGCATTAATGAAAGTGCCGCGGGCGCAAGTGGAAGTTGGACGGGGGATGAATAATCAAAGAGAGTGAAATGTGTCTGCATAATTCAGCCCTCCTTTGAGCGCTGAATACCGGAGCAGCTTTGTTGTGATTTTGGGCGGTGGAGCAAAGAGCATTCATTACCGCCGTGATGTGAGAACATGGAGGGACTAAAAAGAAAGAGAACCACCAGTCAAGCGTTGAAGGACTTGCTGTGAAGTCTCACCTGAAGTACAATACAGCACTGGATGAAGTCATCAAAAGCTACCTGGCCCTTCCGCTGCCGGTCAAACTTTTCTATCAGCGTGCCGTAGAACTGATCCGACAGACGGTAACCTGCAAACACGGAGGTATCATCCATGACAAAAGTTCTTGGCAGAGCTTTGCTTTGCACACAGATTGGCAATTTAGACTGCATCTGGGAAAAATGGGACAACATGACATGCCGAATAACAGTTGGATGTGTATTTTTTTACAAAGTAACGTTCGTGGGAGAAATCATGCTTTCAGGTTGGCAGACAGAGTTGTCAGGAAGATCCTGGAAGAGGAAGTAACAGCACCATCACGTTCAAACTACAGAGCTACAAACTACACACCAGGTCTATTCAGAAGACGACAACGTGAAATGTTTTACCCAGAGAGAACCGTCGGTCCTACGAGCAGCTACGGGGCCCCTCCACCACACGTGGGATTTAAAATTGTATTAAAAAAAAAAAAACGCTTGCCATACTTTGCTGCTCACCAAATCCAGTCAGAGCCTGCCTGAGCTCGTTCTTGTCGATGAAGCCCGAGTTGTCCCGGTCGTAGGTGCGGAAGATGTTCTGCCAGTCCGTGATGTACTTCCACACGCCGGCGAACTCGTTGAAGTTCACCCCGCCTTTGTTCTCCCGGTCGAACATGGCTGCAAAGGGACAGAGACGGCAGAGGTAAAAAAAAAAAAAAAAAAAAAAGTAAAAAAAAAAAAAAGCCAAGAAATGACCTTCCAACAGAAGTCAGTGTTATCAGTCGACGGGCCTCTGGCTAGCGGAATATTGAACAGTGGATGGATGATACAGTAGGAAGGGATGTGCACGGAATTAACGGGGATTTAGTGTAAAAGTTGCACATCAAAAACCTTCAGACGTTCACACATTTACATAAGCCGCTGTGTAAAATATAATGCACTAGAGAAAATTTTTCTGGACTGAATGGCAAAAACTAATGGTTTCCAAAACCTTGCTTATTCCTCCGTACAATTGACTCTTTTATACATGTGCTTTTGTGTTTTGTATATAGGTAAGACCTGAATGTTTATTGTAATTACTGTAGCGTTTATTTTTTTGTAGATTATCGACTAATTCATTAATCGTTAGTTGATTGACCTGATCAATCAATAAACGATTAATTGATAAGCGGCGATTTTTCCTGTGAACTTAAATTTCACAATGAAAAATGTGTCAGGAGCACATTATTTAACCCTTAAATAATGTTGAGGGTGAAATGTGACCCATTATTACATTGGAGAACAGTAAAAACACCCTAAATATTTGTCCTCTGACTTTAAGTTGACTTCTAATGGGTCACAATTCAACTTTTATTTGAATAAAAAAAAGTTGTTTAAAAGTAACTTGCTCTAGGTATATTATGACCATCACAGCATCTACAGGTGACTTGCTCTTTCCTGCCACCACACTGTTAGAATGACTACTTGTGTAAAGAAATGTTCAATTAATTGCGACTAATTTAATTTAGTCGATTAATTTCTTAATCGACATTTAATCGATAATCAATTAATTGTTAACATCCCCAACATCTATTCTATTCTATTCTATTCTAAAAGGGAGGAGGGGGCATACTTACATATGATTGAGCGCACCGTCACCGGGTTGAAGGGAGTCCATGTGCCTGCGAGACAGAGCATCGGCGTTAACGGCAATACCCTGGTGAGTTACTCTGGAAGTGAAGCCACTTGAAAGAACCAAGCGGTTGCGTTACTGCGTCGTCGCAATTACAGACACACGATCTGTCGTAATGTGTTTTCTTACTTCCTCCCTCGCGCCAAAACAAAACCCAAGAGCCAATTTCATCTGTGGCTCTTTGCAGTCGGTTTCATTACTAATGTGCAACCATGCAAGATAAGGAAGCCATTTCATTTCAGTCGTCACACTGTCTTCCTTGGGTGGGTAAAGATGAGCGAGCGCAGGAGGTGAAGAGGAGAAGGCTTGGGAAAAAAAAAAAAAAAAAAAAACAGAAGAAGAAAGATGAAAAGAGAGCTGGACAAATGAGCCGCCGCCGCCGCCGCGGCAGCAGAGGTGAGGGGGCGTCGCTTTTGTTTCGCTTTGGCGGCGGAAACCCGAACCCTCTGGCGCTGACCTGAAAAATCACTCCCCCTGAACGTTTTCCAAAAGCAGTCGGGGTCTCGGGGTCGTGGCTGAGCAAAGTGTGGAAAAAACCACAGCGATCATCATGAGACTGCAGTTTTTACTGAGTTAACAAATGATGTAAAAACTCGCATGTCATGTCGCAGAGTAACGTGTGTTGGCCTTTTAAATGAATGCACATGATTCCAGTCGAGGCACGGGCAAACTACGGCCCGGGGGCCATGTGCGGCCCGTTAAGCTTTTTAATCCGGCCAACTGAACTTGAAGAAATTATATCAATAGTCAGTAAGTATAAAACAGCTGCATTTCAACCACGTTGTTTTACCGGTCATTTCAATCAAGGGCTACATACCGTGGGGCTTCAAAGACACATACTTTGTTGCAACGCTTTGGTTCATTTTCAAAGCATTTTCCCCCCCATGATATATTTTTTCCTCCTATGAGGTGGGTCACCAAAGCACTCCATCCATCTGCCCGAGCCCATTTTAGAACCTATCAAAAAGTTGGCCGACCCCTGTCCCAGGCAAAAAAAAAAAGTGAGTAAGAGACTTGTGCATAAAAGAATGTATCAAACCTAACGACACCGACACACACACACACACACACACTTGCCAGCAGACTGGGCCTGACAGACGGCGGCTGCCTGGTGTGAGGAGGTCAGTGTGACTCAAGATGTTTGTGCGCGGCCGTGTAGGCGCCCGATAGCCAACCGGGGGACAATCTGCCCTCTGTCCACTCGGCACACTGGGACTCTCTCACTCGCCGATGGTGGGGGCGGGCGAGCAGGAGGGGCAGTCGGCATGAAAAACACGGAGGGGTTGGGGGGAGAGAAGGAGCCCGTTGGAAAAACAGAGCGGAAAACCGCGAGCGTGCTCGGGTGACGCACTCGGACGCACGTGCCGCGTAAACAAACAGGAGCGGTCTCGCTGCGCATTAAGGGCTTAACTGTGTTTTTTGTTTTGTTTTGTTTGTTTGTTTTTAAACAAATATTTATCAACTTTCCAACGGGCGAAACCAGAATTCGGAGCAGCTTTTCCACGTGTCGTCCAAAAGTCCCAGAAGCACGCTAGAGCCCAGACTTCCTGAGCCGGCAAGACAAGCAGTTTCATGTTTATCCTTGAGTTTGTTTTATCATTCTATATTCTGTCACATATTCTTTATTATATATTCTGTTGTAGTTTGGCCTGTAATACTTAATGCTGTTTGAGTTGTTAACAGGGCTGTAAAAAGAAACATTATTCAATAGTGATTAATCGCAGAATCTTCGTAGTTAACTGCAATTAATCACGATTTGAATTGCATGTGTAAAATTCTGTTGTTTTGCATTCCAAGGCAGTTTAAAGCCCATCATGTAAAGCACTTCTGAGCAGAAATTGACCAGGGGGCCGACTACGGGTTAGTACCGTAGTAACGTTTGAAATTTGATTTAAAAAAATTTTTAAAAAATCACGCCATTATATTTAACTAATCGCGATTAATGCATTAACGCTGACAGACCTAGTTATTTTTTCCTGGATTATCTATGTCGCAAGTGTCCGAGTTTTTATTTTTGCTGACTTATCGTGTTTTAATATTGTTTTTTTTAAATTAATTTTAGGACCCCCGGAAGACAAGCTACCACTACTGTGATAGCTCATGGGGATCCAATAAACCAATAAACCCACGTGTTCTTTTTTATAAGATGTGTGCCAACAAGCAGGAGTCAGCCAAATCAATGTGTGTCATCCTCCATAAAAAAACAAAAAAAACAAGCATGAGCCAGTGGGTCAGTCGGTGACTCATTCTCAAGTGTCTGTGGGTGATGTCAGACGACGACGGATGACACAGCGGCGGCGGCAGCAGCAGCAGGGTGTATGCTGGAGGGGCCGAGTGGATCATCGCAAACACCGCCGACACCTCAGTGTCTCTCTTTCACTATTCAGCTGCGGGAAAAATTGAAACAAAACTAAAAACCATGCTGAAGGAAGGCATTCAAAAGCAAAAAAAAAAAAAAAGAGGGACAAAGCATGCAGAACGAAGCAGACCAGAGGATGAGAGACGCTGCTGCTGTTCCTGCTGCGAGTGCTGCTGCTGCTGCTGCTGCTGGCACTTCCACAGTCTGCAACGCCCCGATCACGTCAGCAAAATTCCAACGCTATCCCTTCGCCTATGCACTCCAATAAACGTGAAACAACTCATCGGCTCGAGTCGATTCAAGTTCTCGTTTCAACTGGTTCCAGGATGAAAAGACAAGCAATTAGTCATCTTCAGTTCATTTTTTAGCAGTTATTTATCCATTTGCCAATTCAAATTTCAACAGTTTCATCGGATCGCAGGAAATAACGGACTGACCGCATTTCTAATGGTGCGCTGCGCGTGAGCCAGTGTTCGCGAGAGCAGCGCGCGATACGAGCCGCTCGCAGGTGCGGAAGCGAGCTGGAGTCGCCTGGAACTCGGGGAGAGGAGGTGGGCGGGGCCTTAAAAGCTTGAGGAGCGAGGAGAGGACGGTCGGAGCGAGAGAGGGCAGCCAGAGGACAGCGTGTGGGAGAGAGAGGCAGAGCACAAAGGAGAGGGAAGAGAAATGATTTCCGAGGTATAAAACGCGCCGGACGTCCAAACGAGATGACCCACCAGGTGGATTCTGGCCGCAGTCGAAGCCAGCACAAAAACCCGGCCTTTGCAGCAGAAATAATTGCCGAGCCCCTTTTGTTGATGCGAGCCGCGTGGGATAATCATCCGAAACCAGGCCGCGTGCAGCGATCACCGGTCTAAAACGGGGACCGAAAGCAAACGTCGCTGCAGAGCCAGACGTCGCAGTCGTTCAGCAGCGCGAGCGGCCGCAATTGCCTCTCTACTCAAACTGGGGGTGAGGCAACCGCAGCGGATGCCTTTCTGGAGAGACGGAGAAGAAAAGAGTTGAACCTTAAGATCAAGCCTGGCAGATTAAGGAGCTGCGCCAAGAAAAAAAAAAAACAAAAAAAACCCACCATCCAGTCTCTCGGAAGTAGACATCAAAAGACGGAGCGGAGCGTTTTCCTGGAGCGGAGTGGGAGGAAGGGCGCCCGCGGCCATCGCAAAAAGCCCTTCGCAGGAGCCCGCCCCTATCTCGGCCACGTGGGCCTCAATTGTTCACGCCCGTCCTCCCCGTCCTGCGTCCGCACTGGTTTCCAATTGAACTGGTTTCCTTGCTCTCAACAGCAGATTCGACACAAATTCCATGCTTTTTGATCTTCGTCGGAGGACGGTCGAGTCCAACTCCACGCAAAAGATTGTTGGTTTCTTATTTTTCTTTATTGTCATTTCTTTAATGTCACTACTAGCACGTAGACCTCATTTACAGAAGCACATTCGCTGTGGTCGATGTGGGCTGCTTATCGGTAGCATTTTGAGCGTGTTTGCGAATGTGCGTCGAACCGGCTGACGGCGGCTAAATCGGAAGCCGGTCGGGACACAACACCCGTCGGCCTTAAGAACTGATCGGAATGGAGGAAAACATCACGCGGCGATGACGGAAAACACACATGTACAGTGCGTGAGGTCTGTCGGAATGAACGAACGGCTGCTTATTAGGGATGTTAACAATTAATCGACTGTCGATCAGTTGTCGATTAAGAATTTCCATGATTAAATGAAATCAGTCGCGATTAATTGAAAACATTTTTACAGAGGAAGTATACTTCAACCAAGTTAATTTTTTTTAAAAGAAGTCAACTTAAAGTCAGAGGATAAATGATGAAATTTAGGTTCTCAGGACAAATCGCCGCTCATCAATTAACTGTGAATCGATCGGTAAGGTCAATCTACTAACGACTAATGAATTCATCGATAATTTGCATCCCTACTGCTTATTAGATATTGACCCTGAAACGAATTGCAGGCAAAAACGACCAACAGCTCAGTTGCACAGGCCAACACACACACACACATACACACACACACACACACACTTTAATCAGTATGCTGAGCCGCAGCCGCTGCACAGCCTGATAAGAGCTTCTCTCTCTCTCTCTCTCAGCGCCGCCTCTGGCTGCAATGCCTCTTTTGTTTTCGCTGCCGGCTTTGAAGTGCCCAGAGAAACAGAGGGAGAAAATGTATTTGAATGTAACGGGGGGTGGGGGGTGAGGGGGGAAGACGGCTGTCGCGCACACGCAACACAGCGTTCGGGGCGCGCTGTATTTTGTGGGCGGGGCCGACTATGACCCTGAGCTGAGGGTCGTGAAGCTCGGGCCGCTCGCTTCTCGTCCTCTGAGCCCGCGTGAAGCAAAAGCGACTCGACGTGCCGGGATGTGAGAAGATGGGCCGCATCTTTTATTCAACGCCGCTTCCCCAACTTCCCCCGAAGGGATCGCAGGGGGAAGGGAGGAGAGGAGGGGATGGAGGGGAACCGAAACTCTTAATCCCGCTCGGACTCTCCTCCCGAGCTGGAGCGGCGGTCCACATCGACTACCCTTCTTCCGTCAACAGCAGCCCATCCCGTTTGTTCCTCTGTGCATGGATTTTGCTCTCCGCCCCGTTTTGAACTTCACATCATTAGCCAGAGTCAATTTGTTTCAATGCCGGAGCTGTAAGACTGCAGGAGCGTTTGTGAGGCGCAGTTTGCACCATGTGCAATCAGAAAAATTTGCACTTATTTGCCACTTTTTGAACAAGATCTTTATGTGTGAGACGTGGGCGGACCGGCAGCGAACGGACGTTGCACTTCCCACAACTCTTCTGTTTCCCTTGCAGTTGGGAAAACGACACTTTCAGTCTGGAAGACCCGGATCGACTGAAACAGTCGTCAGTTGGCTCGATGCCGATAATACCGAATTGTAATGACAGGAGCACTGCTAGCGGCCCTGTGCGAAAGAGGATTAGGGCCACAAGAAGAGAAAAAAATATTACAAGAAGGAGATTTTTATTTAACTTTTTATTTTGAGTTTTAAGTTGAAATTTTGTGAATCAAAACAAAATTTCGTGAATGAAGTCGAAATTTCGTGAATAAAGTTGACGCAAATAAAGTGGAAATTTTGTGAATAAAGTGGATGGTGGATTGACCCAGTTGCCTGCAGTTAAAAGTGAACGGTTGAAAACAGATGTAGGTTCACCCACAGTAATGTAATGTTGTTGACAGTAATTGCAAAATTTCTATTTTATTGACAAAATTCTGTGTTTTTATGTCAACTTTAGTCTCTAAACTTTGACTTGAATCTCGATTTCAATACTACAATTCTATCTTAATTTTTTTTCTCTTCTTGTGGCCCTCATCCTCTTCCGTAGTCCTGTCAATGAGCTATCTAATTTTGTATGTTTTCCCATGAAAATTGTTGACGATCAGAGCCCTTCATCCAGGTCACAGCCCTCCTTCCAGAGAAGTTCTGTCAGGCACCCTCCAACCAGTTTGGTAGAGAAGGACTTTTACATTCACTGCTGGTTTTACATACGGCTGTATGTAGTATTTAGTCTGTTGAGTTGTATGATGATGTTGCTGGTGCGTCCCCTCTTCAATTAAAGGACTTTTGAATCTTTATGACATTTTTTCAAACAATAAATTAAATGTAGTAGTATTGATAAAAGTATCCTCATGATATACATCCCTAGACATCACAGCACCGGTGCCACAGTGCCATGTGGTGAAACTACAGCCCGTGGTTATAGCTTCACGCAGGAGAAGCACATTAAGACACGTACGTGCGGAGCTGTTCTCGCATCTCCGCCGTCCCTTTGAAGAGCCACTGAGCAGCGTCTTCCGCCGTTTAGTCGCAGGACAAAAATAAAACTTGATCCACTTCACCTGCCCCCTCTGGGATAAAAATAAACCCGCTACCCATTTTCTGCTTGGCAGTAGCTTCAATCAAAAGACGGGGCGGAAAGCAGCGGCGTGTAACGAGGAGATGGAAGGGAGGCGGAGAGTTGAAAAAAGGGAAAAAAGAGGAGCAGGGAGGTGAGGGCAGGGAGGAAGCGATGAAAATGTGAGGAGGTGGTGGAGGAGGAGGAGGAGGGGGAGGAGGGGGAGGTGAGATGCGCGTACACACCGTTAGATAAGGCCTGCTGGAGCTCCGAGTCCGATATCACTCCGCTCCGGTCCTTGTCGACCCTGCGGGAGGAGAGCGCAGATTAGATCCACAACATAATGGGCACGCGGGCGTCGACGGCCACCGGCTGAAACCGGATCTCCCCGGGCACGCGTCTGCATCCCCGGCAATTTGCGACACAGAGGGCCGCCTGTCTGTCCGCCCAGCCGCCTGGCTAAAAGCCCACGCGGCCTCCGAGAGGGGAGAGAGGGTGCAAAAAACGAAAGTGGACGTTGACGGGACAATTTGTTGCGCTACCGGTTGAGGACGAATATACAAAGGTGAATATAAAGCGAGAAAAAAACTAAATAAACAGAGATAGCCAGAAGCTTTTTTTTTTTTTTTAAATAGCATAAAAAAGCTCTTTGATGGAGCGAATAAGCTGGATATAAAGTTCTGAGTCGTGACAGTTTGGCGATTAGCGAACGATTACGGTTTTTCGTTTTGCCTTTAACTGCGGATATGTTCTGTGAAAATTGAAACAACATCTTTTTCTATTTCTGTGTCTGTGCATGTCCACTGAAATGCAGAGATTTTGATTCTGGGATTTTTTTTGTTTTGTTTCTTTTCAATTATTGTGCAAGCAAAACACACAGAATGTCTTTGTGCGACATCCGGGCTTATTTTTCCATTGCCTCGTGTTTGACCGAGGTCAAAGCAAAGCTGAGGAATGATTTCCAGACGCGTCACGACTTTGTCGGTATTGTCTCATGACTAAGCAAAAAAGGGGGGAACCCCCTTCGGGGTGTGGCGCAGTGGAAAAAAGAGATACCAAAAGGCCATTCCTTTGTTTGCTTAACAACTTTGAGATATGCAGCAGCTACAAGTCGCATGCTTGTTTCTTCTTCTTGCCAACCAGTGACTTCATTCAGCAGCAGCAATGTGACATAATGGGGCTCCACAGTGAATCCAGTGACTCAGTCCCTCCGTTAGCAACCTGCCCTGCCCCTATTCCGCTCTGCAAACACAGTCGGAATACCAGGGGACCGGCAGTCCGCGAGGGAAACCCCTGCCTCTCCACCTCCCCTCCCCAGTTCTGTTTATACAGGACCGGCCGAGTCCTATGGTTTGGTTTGTGGGCTGGGTTTTTTTTCCGTCAGTTGTGACAGCCGCACCCCCCCCCCCGCCGCCATCTTTCACTGGGATATCAGCTATGTGTCCCTTCACCTAAACGAAGGCAAACAAACGTATGGAGGCTCTTGGCAACAGTCTGTGAATGGGACCTGTGTGTCGCAGAGGCCGCGGTGTATGTCGAACAACATATGCGGATTAGGGCCGTGCAATGAATCGATTTTAAATCCAAATCGGATTTATTAGTCAAGATTTAAAAAAAAAAAAAAAAAAGGGGAAATTTTTTAATTGATTGTCCTCTTGTGTGCTACCGAGATTGCTGTCTCTTATTTAGAAAATGTGAAATTTGTGCACTTTATTCCTTCATCGTTGTTTAAGATGATAGAAAAACATTTCATTTTGAAAGTGATGTTTTGGTGAAAGACAGTTAAGGTTGTCACTTCAGCTACAAGGGGGGTTAATTTGTGTTCTCGCTTCATTAATCCCAAAGGATCTCGAAGGACTCATCTTTGTTTGGTCAAGAAGAATGTGAACGTCGTCACTTGACTAAACCTATGGAGGATTTACAGTATCTTTCAGCTACACTTTAGGGAAATTTCTTTGCCATTTTTCTTTCAAAATAAACAGAAAATACTTGAAATAATTTATTCCATTGTCTTTTGTAGTTTTACCAAAAAATCAAGAAAAAAAAATAGTCATCGGGATTTTATTTTTGTCCAAAATTGCCCAGCTCTAATGCGGATGGTTTCAAAAGTAAAAGTATATATTTTCTATTTCTAACCGTCTTCCCTCCAGCCTGAGGCGAAGTCACCTCACCAGAACTTTACAAACACCAAAAACGTAATTAAAACAAAACTTTCTGCCCTTGAGCGCGCACTGCCGAGCATCTGGCTCTTCCATCTTTTAATGCGTCTGAATAAAGGGCCGTGTGTTATGAGCAGCGGGACAACAAAAACATTGTAGGGGGAAAAAGTTGCTCCACTCACTTTTTTTCCCCCTGGTTTTCATCATTCCCTGCGAGGGAACTGTCGTGCTGGAAAAACAGTTGGAACAAAAAAAAGGAAATAAAACAAGTCTTAGTTTCCGTATAAATGACCCAAGTACGAGGTGATGTCACTGTGGGAAAGGAGAAGGGAAATTTGCGCTTTCTCCTAAATTCAATAACTCTTTACGCGTTCTTCTGCGAGGTTCAACAGGCATCTTTGTCCGATTAGTCAGTCATGAGTCTCGGACATTGCACTGCGCCGTTTGTTCACTCAGCAGAAGCAGAGCGACGGCAAACAAATTTTGTTTTGTTTGTCCAGCGGTGGCATTTTGTTGTTCGGGTTAGGGTTAGGTTAAATGTGTGCGTCATTGCCTGAGAGATGGACGAAGAGTCAGACTTCCTCACAACTCGCGTATCTATTATTCATATTATAGATCCGCTAGAGGTCCAAGAATAAATTCAAGCAGAGGCATCTGGGCTGCGTTCCAACATCCAAACGGTTGAACTCTCTTTTTTACCGCTCAGCGAGAGGGAACACCTTGTCCTCGTGCAGTAGCGACCGAAGCTGCGTTCAGACTGCAGGCGAATCTGATTCAAATCAGATCTGTTCTCACATCCGATCAAAACTGAGGGGTGTGTTCGGGGCTGCTCAGACTAAGATGCATCTGCCCAAATGCGATTTGAAACTACCTCCCGTTGGTGGTTTCAATCTGTTTTGCAAAAATCTGATTTCATGTGATTTGTAACTGTTCAGACTACAAAATCGGTGGTCCGGTTTTCAATCTGGATGTGCTGGAAATCGGATTTTGGCTGGCAGTCTGAACGCGGCTCAAATTTGTGACTATTCAGACTACAAAATCGGTAGTCCCGTTTTCAATCTGGATGGGCTGAAAATCGGATTTTGGCTGGCAGTCTGAACACGGCTCAAACCTTGCATTTTTTCAATATTTTTGAAGCCATCCATCGCCTCCTCCGCTTGACAAAACCTCAAAGCCTGGCCGCATTCCACTCCGCGGCCACCGATTCGCCACCCGTCCTGCTCAAGAGGCGAAACAGCTTCCACACACGGCCGTGAAACGGAACGCATATGGAGACCTGCGCCTCCATAAAAAAACAAAAAAAAAAACAGCACTTGTCGTGCCGCTGAAATCACAGATCTGGAAGCCGCTGGCATCAGCTACGCTCTGTTGACTGCTCTCACATGACCGAGGGAATTCCAGCAGCGGTGTTGCCTGGCGTGCGGCAAGATGCTGCACGCGAGGCAGGAGCAGCACAACGTAGGTCCACAATTTGTCATTGTGGACCCACTGGGCTTTGTGATCATTAAAAAAAAAAAAAAAGTGCAGTGAACGGAAGAAAATGAGGGGCGAGGATGGACGAGACCTGAGCTGCAAGGCTGATTTCCTGAGGTTGAGGGTTGGGAAGGGAAGGGGTGGCGCCATTGATAAATAATTAGTGCGGGGTGTTTCAAGTCGTGCAATGCGTGCAGCATCTCAATGTTGTGAGAAAGCAAAGCAGTGGGGGAGAGGGAGAGAGAGAGAGATCCACTGCAGTATTACATAACTCAATCGCGTACTACAACCAGAGGGGCCACGGCACGTCAACTGTTTCCCTTCCCTGCCGTCAACTGTGACCTTCTCAGCTGCTGACACACTTTTTGAGTCAGGCCGCGCTGAAATGGATGACCGTCGTTGGGGCGAAAAGCGGCCATTGATAGTGTTCAACGTAAGCACAGGGCCAGTAAAAGAACGTCATTTTATGGCTTCAGTCAGCAGAGGTGAGTGATTCACCCACGTCCAAACGGAACGGCGAGGTGTGTGTGAGATTAGGAGGAGCATATTGCGTCAGGTAGAACCTCAACTCAGGAACTCTCTCAGGGAAGCACGGGGTCTCAAGGGGCAGAAAGACCACTTTGAGCATTAAATGTCAGCTTATATTTACTCTTACTAATAAAATTAAATAAAATTTAAAAATATTTTTTTTAAAAAAACCGTCGAATGTCGAAATGTTTCAGGCTGAGCGAAGCAGAAGAAACGCATTCAAGGACTCCTGGAGGTCTCGGGACCTCAGTTACTATACTATGCAGTGTGTAGTAGAGTAGTACACTAAAACACACGCGCGTACTACACGTACCAGGCTTTGACTGGTACACGTACAACACTTTCGCGACGATGACACTGTACAAAGTAGGCTACCGTGACGTACTGGCGCGCGCTCGTAATTAGTCCCCTGCTCTCATATCGCGGCGTTCACCGTTTCCAGGAAGAAAGCGCCGCGGCGGCCGAGAAAAACCCCGGAACTGAAAGGGGGGGGGGTGAAAAATCACTAAACCGACAGCGGGCAACTGCTGTCAGTCAAAAGCAGCGGAGTTCACATGAGAAAACCACTTGGCAATGTTACTCCACCCAAAGCCTTCCACTCGTCTTTTTTCCTTCCCTCGTCGCCGCGAACGGCGGCACTTCCCACTGCGGAGAAGAGCGGGGCAACTACGGGGAGACTGAAGCCGTCTTCCTCGCACTCACCTCTGGAAGATATTCCACAGGAAGCCCTGGTCCGCGGGCGCGTTCATATGCGGCGGGGCTTTGTACGGGCTGTGATACGCCATTTTAGTGCTCGAAGTGCTCTGTCAAAAAGAAAAGGGGGGGAAAAAATCAAGGCTAGTAACTCCAACCGGACTGGTCCGCGTCCGCCTCCTCCTCCTGGCGTGAAGACTGAATGGCTTCAGTCACACTCACTCCACCGCCAAACAGCACCACCCCGACGACGACGTTCACTGCGTGGCTGAACCTCACGCATTGCAGGCGTGGCCAATCATTCACCACTTCCCATGAGCGGAATGACGTCATATTTTCCTCTAGTTTTGAACAAATAAACGCAGTGTGTAAAAAAAAAAAAAGAAAAACTAAACGCTACAACACTAATTCTTATTAGTAAGAAATGTTCATGTTTGTTCGTGCAGATAGAATATTACCTTCTAGATGAATGGCTTTTAACTAGAGGAGACGGAAGCAAAAACAAATAGTCAAATTTTAATACTTGAATACAGTGTTCAACCATGCTATAAATTAGAAATTAAGTCACTTTATATTACTAACATCACTAAATATTTGTTTGTGTTTTACGAAGACTGTTTTATGTTTGAAAACCAGCAACTAAGTGACATGTTTGTTTACCAAACAGATCTATTTTTGAAACACTTGAACGCGGCTGTATACATCACGCCTCAATAACACGATTATGGATTATGAGATTTCCACACGATCCATGAACGCATCGCAGGTGTTCTTTTTTTTATACATATATATATTATTTCCAGCCTGAGCAGCGGGAAACCCTGATTTTCTTTCCCGCGTCACCTCATAGGTTTTCCACTTTTGGCCCGTTTATAAGCTAACTAAACAGATCTCAGGATGTTTTACTACCCTAATGTCCTGCAACGTCACACTGGATGTTTTTCCATAATCTGGTGAGTTTTCTAAACAATCCGCTCCAATTGCTTCCCTTGGATCGAAGCTCTTTATCGATCTGCTCCCTCGTTTCTGTTGCTTTTCATTGGGCTCCGACATAGCAAACGTCAGACATACAATAAGTGTGTTTTCTGCCTTCAGGTTAGCGGCGACCAGAGGTATCAAGGTCACTAGGAGAGAATATCTCAAAGTCGACGTCCAAAAAACATGGTAAGATTCACAATTAAAATGATGGTGCGGCTTATAGTATTTATTTTACAGCTCTACTGTTACTGTGAATAAAAATGTAGTTTTGATTAATCATGGCTGCCTTATAATGCTGTTTTTTTGGTTGTTGTTGTTTTTTTTTTTGTTTTTTTTTACTGTGATGCATTATTTTTAAGATGCCACTAAAAAACATAAAACCAAAAGATTTTTGAAGAATTAAATCACAGACCTCCAAAGAAAATTAGATAACATAACAGCGATGTTTCTCGATTGGAATATTCTGGAGTATATTCTTTAGGTTTGAAAGACAAAATATTGTCTTAAATGCATCTTGTGACTTACGTGCAGCGAGGACATTATGGACTATGTGACGGCTCAGGTTCCTCCGCCTCAACCCGGGCTCCCCAGGCCTCGCTTCTCTCTCTACCTGTCGTCCAAGCTGCAGTACGGAGTGGTCCTGGTCTTCCACAAGCAGTGCGCCTTCCTGCTCGGTGAGGGGAACCGGGTGCAGCTGCTCAAGCCGGGCTGCAAACTTTGACTTGCCAGCGTCGGTAATGTTAGTGATCGGCTGTGATGATGGGACCCATCACAGTGTTGCAATCTTTTAATTGCATCAGGCGAGTAGGACGCAGTTGATTAACAATGACTATTGATGAAGCGGCCAAATGAATTCAGATATCTCACTCAGCTGGATCTGTAAGTGGGCCTTAGTGGAAGTAGTCATCGGAATTCGCATTTTTAAAATAGGCTTTAAAGGGTGTTTCAGAAAATAAGAGACCAGACTCATTTAAATTAAAAAGAGTCACGACAATCTTTCTTCTTCTTCTTTTTTTTTTTTTGTTGAAACGCACTTCTTTCTTCATTCTTAAAAGTAACATTTTGTGCAAGATGACTTCCCAAGGTTGGGTCAAGTCCGAAGCTGTTCATCGATGTGCTTGTTGCCTCAGTCACCGGCGGGAAGATGCAGAAATCTGTCGCCACACATCTGCGAAATCCCCGTGACAAGTCTGATTGAGAGGGTGGCGCAGAGCTGACGAATCCAATATCGGCAGATGAAGCTCGGCAGCCTCTATTCATCCGGTTTTTAAATCACCAGCCCTGTCACTGCGGCGGCGGCGGCGGCGGCGGCAGGGAGAATCACAATCACGTCGTCACGCTCAGCGGGAACGGCAAAGCCACAAGGACGATTTTCCTTCCAGGACCCGATGCGGAACAGCCTGGCGTGATTCATTTTCCAATAAGAAAAAAATAAACCTGCTTTAGATCTCCAGTGAATTATGATTAACGTTGGGCCTTGGAGGGGTTGTTTAATGCATTTTTTTTGTCTTTTAAGTCCTTTTAAATTTCAGGTTTTAAAACACCAAACAGCTCAAACACAAACGCTAAAAATAACATCTAATTGCACAACATTGTCTGCATGCTTGTGCAGTCAACCTAACGACGTTCTCCCCCACCCCCCTCGCCACGCGTCTCAGCCAAAAAAATGTCCAACAAGTAGCCCTTGTTCCAGCGAGAGGAGAGAGCGCGCTCGGGGGAAAGTGGAAAATGACGGTGCTGGCTAACGCTGCTCCTGTTTCCCAGAGGAGGCCCAACAGACCATTGAGCGCCTGCTGCGATTCAACAGCGGCCCCCGTGTTGACATGGTGGAGTGTCACAGGTCTGCACACACACTGCACACACACACACACACACACACACACACACACACACACAAGAATGAACTCTAAGTCTATAAGCGGGAGACCTGGTGTTTTACTGAGTTAGCGATGGGCCGGGGTTGCTTCTTCGTTTGATAACTTCGGGAATAGTCAATGGACTGCGTCGTCGGGGCGGCGGCATTTTTTACGCGAGCCCTGCGGGTTTGCGCGACCGCGTCTTTACGACACTTTTGCGCGTCATTGATCGGCGTGGGAAGCCGTTAAACCAGGAGGTCAGACGTAATCCGCGTGTTTCTGGTCCGGGCAGGCCGGCCTTGGACATGCCCGACGGACTGCGCAAGAAGACTGAGTGCGAGGGCGCTCAAGACCCGTTCTTCGGCGTGATGGAGTCCCACCAGCTTCCCAGCCCCTGGAAAATACAGCAGCAGCACACGGCAGCAAAGGTAGATGACGATTATACCCACACTAAAAGTCCCGGCCAGTGGTGCACGGTGGCGATTGCGGACGGGTCAAAAGGGTTTGTCGGACACCCTCGGAATTCACAAGCACAATTATTGTATTGAGATTTTCTTTTGCGTGCGTTTTCAAAAAGGTTTGGCTGCACAAACAAATGGAAATCATGTTGTTGTGTATTGCCAGTGAGGCAAAAATAAGAAGACTAAATTCTTGTAGCTCTTCTGCACTGGTGTCTATTTTTTCTCTCCCCACCACTAAAAGCTGTCAGAGATAATAGTAACGGTAATAACAGGACCAAATAACCCTGATTAGATTATACAATGCAATGCAACTCAGCTGGATCACCTGCAGCATAAGTGGTTGTGTGTTCCAGGCCGCCATCACCGTGGCAGAGACGGAGAGCCTGTCGCCGGACATCCCAGAGGTAAAACTCCACCCGGCTGGGTGACAGCAAACCATCCCAATGCTTCCTGTCTTCTGTTTCTTTTAGCCTCGTACGACTACATTTCATACGAATTGGCTAATTAATTTCCCACCACTTGCAGTGCTTTATTGATCAGTTTGAGCACCGCTGCAAAGACAGAGCCGCGCCTGCTCCTGTTCGCTTTTCTCTTCACAATTTAATCTTCCCCGTCCGCCAGCCTTTCGAAGGAGAGGATCTCCCTGAACTCACCTCCCGAGAGCTCGACCTCCTGATGGAGGAGTCGGACCATTTCTTCGGAGGTGTGCGCTCGTCTCGCTTCCGTTCTGTTCCGTTCACGAGGCAGCGTTTGCATGTCCGCGGGCCGCTCTTCTTCTGCCTGCAGAAGAAAATTATTAGCGTCGTCTCTGTTGTGCGTTGTGTGTGTTGAACAGACAGCGATGGGCAGCAGCACCCCAGCGAGACGGCAGGCGCAGAGTCCGACCGAGCCGGGGCCTTGAACCAGTCAGTCTTGATGGACCCAAAACAAAAAAAAAAAAGCCAAGCAATTGTTGACTTGAACCTTGCTTGCTTGCGACTCTCACCCCGTAATGATTCACCGTGTCTTCGCTCCAGGCTGTTGAAGGACCTGCTGGGGCCGGAGCTGCCGGACAAGGAGCCTGGTCTGGGCACCGCGGCGGTTCCTTTGGATGTCCCCGACCTCGAGGTCACCCCGGCGAAGGTCGACCTTCTGACCCCGCCCTGTGGAGGAAAATCCGAGAACGAGGTGAGTTCTGGATTGTATCTGCGCGAATGTGCGGAGAGAAAAAAACAGAAGTGTGAACGAATACCGCCCGGGTAAACTAGAAAACAAGCCAATGATAAGGACGATGCCGACGTCATTGTGTCATTGTGAGGCTAAAAATACCTCCCATGCAGCCGTGCCATTGTGTAAGAAACACATGACCGTGGCAAAAGCGCTGACTTGCCGCCGTCTGCTTCGATTCGTGACTCATGGCGGTCGGAAACATTCGGAGGAAAGCGCGCGCGCGCATGGGCGTGTCCGCGCACGAGCGGTCCTGCGTTGAGATTTTCCAATGGGGACGCCGAGGGCTGCGGCCGCGAAAACGCACGGGAACCGGTTTAACTGGGCGACTCTGTGACGTCAGGTGGAACCTCCGCCAGCTGTTGTGTGCCGTCGCCGTGGCAACGTAGACGAGGATCGCCAACGTGGATGGCAGGCTGGATCTTGACTCATGAAGGCAGGAGGCCCTTAAAAAAAAAAAAAAAGTTAGTTCAGTTGATTAAAGACTTAAAAGTGTGAAATCTTTGGAGATTTTGAAGAAGAAACTGCGACATCAAGTGGTTACATTTTAGATTGCAGCGCTCTTTCACTCTCCCTTCCCTCCCCCGAGCTCGCCAGTGAACTACCGTGGCCTGCGCAGTGCGCACCCAAACCTGGAAGCCTCGTCCGCCTTCTTCTTCATTGGTTTATTTGAAGACGCGAGCATTCACCCTAAATACGAAATGCGCTGTCAGGTCATGGATGTATTATGAGAACTGGATACCAGTCTGGCAATATGGCGGCACACCGATTTTTTTCCCAGTGGACAAAAAAAAAAATCCCATGAGCCCAAAAAGCATTTTTCCCATAGACCGCAATACAAAAATAAACGCCTTTAAAACGGCTGACAGGACGACTGGGACCTGAAACCCGATTCATAGCAAACCTTTCCATTGGAGATACATTGTAGAATAGTTCTGATTGGCCAAATAGATCATGTGAGTTACAGAGGCATGATGGGAAGTGACAATACTGGCTTCCTTAGAAATATGCTAGTGCAAGATGTTAACTGCTCAACCCCTTGGCCTTGTACATTCATCGTTGTTTAATTTCCGATAAATAAGTCGCGAGCAGTCCATCCATCGTGCTGTCCGTCGTCAAGACATAACGCTTCCTCTCTCCTTCGCCAGGCCACCGTCGCTCCTCCTCTTCCTCCTCCCCCCCACAAGCCCAGGAGAGGCCGCGGCCGTCAGCTGGTGTTCATCGACCTGGAGATGCAGCTGTCAGACGCGGTCATGAAGGAGCAGATTGGAAACTCGCTGTTCGAGACGCAGCCCATGGTGACGTCGCATACGATTTTGTTTTTTGTTTTTTAAGCGCAGCCGATCGCCGTTGCATTTGTTGCGCAATTAAAACGAGCAATTTGGCCGGTTTGCCATCTCTGAAAGTATTTATTTATTTTTTGACATTTTTCTCCCAATTTGTTTCAAATTCGCCGCTTCAAAGACACACACACACTCGGCCGCGCACAGCGGGCAAATGTTGTTTACAGGCTAATGCACTCCTCGAGCCGTAATGCTGACCACTGCAAGTTTCTTGTGTTTTTTTTTTTCGAGCCCTGCCGCTCAGTAATCAAAGAGCCGGCATTGAAGGTCCATTCGCCAGGGAGTTGGTTAATTAAAAATCTGTCTCTCCGGTTCACTCCGGGGGGGGGGGGGGGGGGGGGGGGATCCCAGTGACTTTACATCCTTCCCTCTCTCTCTCTCCTCCTCCCTCACTCCATCTCTGTTTTTTATTTTTATTTATTTATTTATTTTTCCGTGGGCCTCCGTCAGAACAGCCAGAAAAATTCAGGGGTCAACGAGGCTCGTTCCAGTGATGCCAGTTAAGGTTCTCTCTCATCGTACTGTCAGGGCTTCACCAGTTAGTTTCCTTCAGTCGCTTGTCTTTGTCAAGCCCGATCAACAGCCGCACCGTCCGTCTGATGCTTTTATCCTTTTTCCACAGTCCAAGGTGATGCTGGACTTGCCCGCCATGAAGCGCGCCACTGCTGCTCAGCTCTTCGCCGCCCCCTGTGGATGTCAGTACCAAACGCTGCATGCCGTGTTGTGTGTTTGTCCCCGTTCGCCGCCAGACTTTCATGTCCTCATTTTTTTGGTCATTCATTGGTCCAGGTAGGTTTTCTCACATGGAACTGAGAGGAAAGAGAAAACACAGAACCTTTCCGTGTGGATTTTCTTTTTTTTTCTTTTTGCGCAGTCTGTGAGAAAGTCTTATCGGACGCAGAACTGCGGTCTTTTAATAGATCCAAGTCTACAAATCATCATAACACGCTGAGTGTTTTCCAATCAGAGACAACCTTGGAGGACCTCTGAAAGATTTTCTTATTGATCTGAGAACTTTACGGCAGCCTGCGAGTTCCTCTGACGTCCTCAGCAGCTCAACAGATAGAAGTTGCATTTTTATAGAAAGGAGCGTTGGGAGAGATTAGAAATCAAACAGGACCGGCGCACTCTTGCGTTCAAGACTTTGATTCTCCGTCCTGCTCTGTCACAATATTCATGTGCCTTAATCGTGGTAGTGCTGCAAATATACGGTTCACGCAATTGTATTTAATGGGCATCACAATGTCATGCCAGTTTTAATCTTATGTGATCCAAATATTTCAGACTTTTTTTTTTAATTCTCCTGACCTGGAGCTGCCTCGTGAAATTTTTCATCCAAAGAAATTTTATATAGTGGCAGAAAACACACGTTGCTTTTGTTTACAGCATCCTGACAAAGTGTTTTGTACGAATGAGGATTAGGGCCGAAAAATATATATTAGATGAAGGAGACTTTCATTTAGGTTGTCATTTCAAGTTTTAAGTTGAAAATTCGTGAATAAAGTAAAACATTTCATGAAATTGTGACTTTAATCTCGAAATTTCTACTTTATTCTTGAATTGGAAACTTGGAAAAAACAAATTCTATCTTAATTTTTTTTTCTCTTCTTGTGGCCCTAATCCTCTTCCGTAGGTTTGGAAGGATTCCTCTTTTATAAAAAAAAAAAAAGATTTGCCCCATTTCCTGTTGTCATAAAAGCAAATGATCAGTTCCTTTTTGTTTTGAGACTTCTGGGGGCAGAGATGCGACCTGTAAAGTGAACAAAACAGAGGTGAACTGCAGTAACAAGTCCTAAAACCCATCAAATACACAATCCCAACAACCCCAAAACACTCGAGTGGACAAGCGGTGACCTGCACATTCACCACACCGAGTTGAATTCAAGTGTGCCCGAGCCTTCCACAGTCTTGAGTCTTTATTAAAGTTTGCCAACTCGTTTCATCTCCTGCTTGGCCCTTGCACAGCCCTGCTCGGCGCCGACCTCCTGTCAGCGTGGAAGCAGAGCGCCGTGCTGCCCGCAGGAGCAGGAGAAGACGCCCGGGGCGGTTTGAAGAGGCGCCCGACGTCGGCGGAAGACCGGGACAATCTGAGGACTAGGGCGAGGAGACACCCGGGTCGCACCGAGGTTGGCGGCAAACTCAGTGTTCAAGTTCATTGGTGGGACAAAATTAAGATTAGGAACCCGGCGTCATGATTCTCTCTCTCTGTCTCTCTCTCTCTCCCTCTCTCCCTTTCTCCCTCCTCCCCCCCCCCCGCAGATGTCGAGCGAGTCAGGGCTGCAGTTGTCGGACGTCTCATGTAAGATTCCTCACACGTTTCTCTTCACGCCGCGCCCACGTCACATTCGTGACCTCTGCCCCCCTCCCCCCCCACCAGCGCTGGGTTTGATTACGGACAGGTCCAGGGAGAGCAGGTCCGCCGGCGCCGGCATCGCTCCAGTTAGCGGCTGGTGAGTCCCGGACGGCGTTTCACGCGTAGAGATAAATGGACGAGGGAGGTGAAAAGGAAAAAAGAAAAAAGAGAAACTGATGCTCGTCCGCAGGTCGCCACCAGGGGAAGAGAAGCCGTTCTCCATGGGACCCACAGCGGAGGAGGACAATGAGATGCCCGAGGCTGCGGCTGAGCACGAGATCGTTGACCTGCGCAGGTTACTCGCGTGAACACGCCTCCAAACATCCAGCAGGCTCACGTTGCAGCCATTGTGGAACTCGGGAAAACATCTGGCGCGACTTAAAAACTTCTGCTCATCTGGCCTGGACAAACTGTTTAGACTGAGAACAATTGGCAAACGCAAGACTTCTCCTTTTAAAGGGGGTTTTCTTCCTCATTAAACCACCACTGAATTGCTTGAGCCGAGCTTTCAAAAATCAGACACAATGTCCCTCGTGACAAATCCCCCCCCACTCTGCCCCTTTTGTAGCTGGATCTCTGCCCGCCTGCAGGGGTTTGGCCGAGTCGCCTTTGATTCTCTGCTGCCCCCGATGGCCAGCCGCGGCGACGCAGCTCAAACGATGTACCAACTGCTGGGTGAGGACGGGTCGCAGCACCCTGGAAAAACAAGAGAAGCCACTCTTGGCAAACATTTAGTCCCACGAGCACAGAAACACACACACACACATACACACACACACATACATCCATATATATATATATACATATATGTGTGTGTGTGTGTGTATATATATATATATATATATATATATATATATATACGTATATATACGTATATGTATATATATACATATATATACGTATATATACATATATACATATATATATATATACATATATATATACATATACATATACATATACATATATATATATACATATATACATATATATATACATATATACATATACATATACATATATACATATACATATACATATATACATATACATATATATACATATATACATATACATATACACATATATATACATATACATATATATATATACATACATATATATACATACATATATATATATATATACATATATACATACATATATACATATACACACACACACATATATATATATATATATAAATACTGTATACACACACACATGTATATACATATGTGTGTGTATATATATATATATATATATATATATATATATATATACACACACACACATGTATATACATATGTGTGTGTGTATATATATATATATATATATATATATGTATATATATGTATATATATATATATATATATATGTATATACACATACACACACACACACACACACACACACACACACACACACACACACACACACACACACACGTATATACACATATATATATATATATATATATAACCTGAGACATTTTCCCTCAGAGCTGCTGTCTGCAGGAGAGGTGTCAGCAAAGCAGACGGAAGCTTATGCCACCATCGCAATAAATGCTGAATCCGTCAGAAAGGCAGTCTGAACGTGCACTTCCACTGCAGTCCTGCAGAGGAGCAGTTCTCAGTGCGTTACATCCAGTTTAATGCCAGACTGAACCGGCCTTTAAAAGAATGTTGACAAGATTTATGAACTGTTTTAATCGGATTTTACAGCACGTTTACGCGGTAATGGTTGAATGTTTTCACCAAATTTAAGTGTTTGTATGGTAGCCCTTAAAAATTTTTTTTTGCATGAATTGACATTTCGAATAAAATGTTCCAACAGCCTTTATACCAGTCAAAGCTAATTTTTTGGTGTTATCGTTACACACTATGGAAAATATAAAGTTCCTGAAATGAATTAAGAAACATCAACAACTGATCATATGGAGTTTTTTTTCCTCGTCTTTACTTGCCCTCCGTCCCCCCTCACCACTTCCTCACGGCAACACATTCTCAAGCCTTTGCATCACGTCCATCCCTTCCACAGCGCCGCTGACGTAAGGCTGAAATCTGTATCGGGGAGGCATTCATCGCGGCTGGCCGTGGAATGTGACACGCCGTGTCCGGAGATAGGATAATGTGCGCGACAGAGGCGGATGAGCCACCGCGTGCCCCCTCGAGTTGGCGTCCCGCGCCGAGGATCGTTTCTCAAAAAAAACGTTCACGCTCGGCCGAGGGGGAGCCCATAAATCAAGCCGTTGTTCTCCTACGGTGTCAGAGGAAGGGCAAAGGACTGAGACAAATGGTCACGGCTCACCTCATGCGGGTATAATTGCCCACGAGGGTGTTGATGAGACCTCTTGGAATGTCCCGTCAAGCTAATCTATACGTTTGGGGGGTAAAAAAAAAAGTTATGATGCTACACATCATAAGAAGCCTTCTTCTGAAATGTTTAAAAAAAAAAAAAAAAAAAAAGACCTTTTGTTGTACCTGTTTACCCGTCTTTTATTTTTCATGCGGCATCCTTTGCGTTTCCTGCTAAAAACGGATGCTTTGTTAGCCCATTCACATTCAACATAGGAAGTAGTAGTAGTTGGGCTTTTCTTATTTCTGAACCGACTACCTGGAACAACATTGATGAAAAAAATTGAAAATTTCACTCAATAGGGGACCTCGTTGAAAACGGAAGCGTATTGCTGACTGCCGTGCTAAAAGCTAAAAAAAAAAAAAGAGAGAGAGAAAAAAGGAGGGGGCTCAGTATCACGTAATTATGTGAACGTTTCACGTTTTCACTGGGTAATTTTCGCGATATTTCATGATAACGATTTAAAACTGAACGAAAGACAAGATTTCTTAAGAGTTCGGCGCTCAATAAGTTGAGGATCTCATCATGTCTCAAACCGAGTTTGAAGTGCAGTTCAACCCCTTTCGTGCCTTGCTTAGGACTTTATTTTGTTTCGTTATCGTGAAATAACGTCAAACGTCAAAAGGTGAAACTTTTCACGTCATTACGTGATACTGAGCGCCCTTTTTCAGTACGGTAGCAACACGCTTGCGTACTTCAAAGTCTCGTTTTCAGAGCGGAAAAACAGAAAATACAGCTCTAAATTTAAGTCCTGGTCGCTCGCAGCCTTGTAACAAACACCATGTGTCCATCACTCCTGACAATCTTAATAAACCTCACGCCTGAGTGGCACATTGCGCGCCTTCATGTCAGCCACATACACAGGGGAGAGGGCAGCTGAAGGGTGGCGGGAGGGTGGCGGGGGAGGGGGAGGACTGTCTGCGACAACACTGCCAGAGACAAAAAGGTGCAGACACAGAGGTGCAAAGCAGCCAAGGGCGAAGTCTTGCGTTGCGATTCTTTTCCGAGATACCGATCGAAGAGTCAAACTGGCCGCCGACGAGGTAAAGCGCTCGGCCGGGGAGAAAGAGGAGCGGCCTGCGGGCGAGGATTCCCCGGAGACGCGGGGCAAGATGGTGCGGGTGGAGCTGGAGTGGGATATCCCCATGTCGGTGACGCTGCCGGTCCGGGTGCATCCCGACCCCGCGGATCAACGGTTCCCCTTCCTGGACACGACGCTGGCCGACCTGGGCATCAAAGAGTGAGTGTGTGCTCCGGGGAGAAATTGTCCCAACTTGCCACTCATTCTGTACAATGAATGGCCTTGCATGAAATTTCCCTGACCTGACCACAACCTATGAAAATAGAAGTTTAATACTTAAGACGTGAGCCTATGCCAATTGCCTTATGTTACAAAAACTGCTTTTAAAAACTTCAGAATGCAGACCCAGTATTGACCACGTTAGGGCAGAGCATCAAATTCCGCTGAGGCACTGTCAAAATTTCACGACTTATACAAAACGCTCAGTGATTTTACTGAGTTCCATGACTTTTTGGAAGTTTTTGTGGTTTTCCATGACCGTGAGAACCATGAATTTTATACAAAAGTCTTTTTCATTTTTTTTTTTTTTTTTTTTTTTTTTTGCACATGGTTGGGCCAGGTCGGACGTGAAGGAGAGGGTGGTGTGGGTGGACACCACAAAGACCAAGGTGAAGGACAAAGAGGGAAAGCTGAAGGAGAAAGAGACCACAGTCTTGGAGGTATTGGGAGACAAAAGTGGCTTCTGTCTAACGACGGGTTAGCAAAGTTTAAAAACAAATTTCTTTTTTCCCGTCAATTAGGTGAGAGTGAAAGCTCAGAAGCCGGGCGACAGACGGCTCCAGGAGGTCCTTTACAGCACTGAGGCCCACACCGACCGATACTTCTGTTCCAAAGGGAAGGACAGCCTGCCCTGGAAACATAAAGGTCTGCATATCACCGAGAGATATGAACGTTTGTTTCCACAGAGTTTGCGTTCAAAACCGTGATCTACGTAGCGTGCAGGCGATGCCATTGCCAGTTTGTGTAGAGTAGGCTGTGAATCGGGATCGCTCGTTCTTTTCAGCTCTATCCAATTCCCTTGTGAACGCCATCCATCCTGAACTTTGATTGATGGTTGTGGGGGCGGGGGGGGGGAAATATGTTCAATTCAAAATATTTCAATCCAATTCAAACATTGAGCTTATTTCTAATGTCTCCTGGTAACAAAGCAGTTCAACCCATGTGAACCATGCACTTTTTTTGAAACCCTATTTCCTGTTATGATTTGCCACTATCCTGCCGTCCTTTATTTTTCTGAATGACAGCTGGCAACACTATTATTACACTATTCTCAGCGTGATTCTAAAGAAGCGGTGAAATGTCGGCATTGGTCCCTTCAATTAGGAAGTACATCTGAGCGGATTTCAAAATAGCGCGTTGACGCAACGTGCCATGTGCGTTTTTCAGCGGAGAGCGGACGGCCGCCCGCGCCGATGACGGAGGCGCTGGAGACGCAGCAGGCCCACGTCGGCGAGACGCAGGAGCAGCGTCAGGTGTGAGGGGGGAGAGAGACGCGGAGGAGACGAAGAGGAAGAAAAGGAGGGAGCGTGAACAATTCAAAGATGCAAGTTTGCGTTTATTAAAGGATTCAAAGTGAATCAATTGTACTTCTACAGTGGCGCGAAAATGTTAAATGCCTTGACATTAACTGCATCATTTCCCATTGGTGTTCGTGACAATCTATGCTGCTTTGAGCACAAACTCGGGATGAGATCCGTGTTTTCTGGGAGGGAGGGGGCGGGGGGTGGGGGGTGGGGGGGCGGGGGGGTCGTAATTCTTCTTCTAAAGGTTTTCATGTACTTTGTGGGTTGTGGGGGTCTTTCAACTGCAACACTTTTGCCGGAGTTTAAAACAAAATTCGGCCAATTACCGAGACCCTCTTCATTTTAGCAGCAGGTACATTTTGAAGTGTAAGGCAACGCGAGAAGAGGGAGCCAAAAACAAAAACAAAAACAAAACAAAACTGACTCTCACCGGGGGATTTGGAATTAGAGAAAGAAAAAAATTCATCCACGGGCCGTGTTGACTGCGTCACACTCCGACGCTAAAAGCCGGACGTCGGTCCAAACGCTGGCCCAAAAAAAAAAAAAAAAAAAAAGTGGGCAGCGCCAATAAATAGCAGCACTTTTGCAGGAATGGCAGGGAAGCGGAATACAGAGGCGGCGGCGGCGGCACACGACGGTACGGGGTGATAAAACGACAGCAACAGAGCATGCAGAGAAGCACGTCAATTAAAAGTTAATACACTGAAACACCGACGAGGGTCACGGCAACAATATGAGAGAGGCTGAAGTGCTGCAGTTTGGGGGGGCGGGGGGGGGGGGGGGGGGGGTAGTGTCTCAAATCACTGTCCCGCTATTTGGCAACAGTGGAAAAAAAAAAGAAAAAAATGGGCTGGCTTTTGCAGAGTGGGAGGCAGTGTGTTATACGTGTTGTGCGTGTGTGCGCGCTACGATGCGGAGAGGACGGCGCTCAGTTTGGCCTGCTGCTCCCCGGGAAGCGCGCCGACAGCTGCTTGGAACTCGGAGGAGTGCTCCTGGGCAAACTGTTTCACCAGCAGAGACACCTTCTTCTTGGTTACTGTGTTTGGAAATAAGAAAAAATAAATAAATATAAAATAAAAATAAAAATCATTCACGAAATCAGAAAGCTGGGATTTTAAGCGGAGCGGACGAGGCCCGCTCTCGCCCACTCACCGTCATCCACTTTGCCGTGTCCGACGACGTGACTCGAGGCGGCCACGATGTTCTTCATGAGCCCCACGATCTGCGAGGAGACGGAAACGCAATTGGAAAAACACGCCGATGGCGAGGCTGAAGTCGAGCGGGGCCGCTCGACACGCTCCGCGCGCACGCGTGTGTGTGTGTGTGTGTGTGTGTGTGTTGTGAAGAAACACTCAATAAAGTTGCGGTGGAACCGAAAGACCAGATTCATGTTTTTTTTTGTTGTTTTGTTTGTTTTTTTTTTGCACCATCCGAGTCTACGCGAGAGGCATCGTTTCACCCTGAAGTCGCTAGAATTGGCTCAATTACCGTATTGTCTGGACTATAAGTCACACTTAGGAATGGAATGAATGAGTGATTTTTGAATGAGTGTGTGTGTGTGTGTGTGTGTGTGTGTGTGCTAGCCCTGGCCAGCGCCACACGTTGTCCACATGTGACACGTGGCAAGTAAAGATGAAACTGTTCAAATTTAAGTTTAAAAAAAACAAAAAAACAAAAACAAAAACATGGAAATGGGGAGAAACAAGTGAACAGTGTATGTATATAGCAGGACTTGTTCAGTACCAGGGCAGGACTGTGTGTGTAGAGCAGAGCCAGGCAGCCGAACACCGTCTTGTACTCCTCCACGTCCTCTTTGAGCGGGAGACGTTCCACCAGGGCGGGGACCACCTGCGGAAAGGCGACGAGGCGCTTTCAGAAAGTCCGACCGGACCCCGCCGACACTCGCGAAAGGGTCGTCAGGTCGTTTTGAAAAAAAAAAAAAAAAACGCACCTGCTCCAGAGGGACGGCGTCGATGTTGCTCATGATCATCCTGCAGAGGGCGCCGCACAGGTTGTCGATCACGCGGCGGTCGGACTCCTTGGTCAGCAGGTTGGAGAAGACGGAGAGCATCATGGGATAGTCCCTGCGCGTCGGCCGCTGAGGAAAAAAGCCGCCGTGACGTGGAGGCGCCAAAGCGCAAAAGGACGGACGGACGGACGCAAACGCGCGCGCGCGCTAGCTCGCCAAAAGAGGATACGACACGACGATGGGTCCGGCCGCCTGGGCCAGGCAGCCCAGGCCGAACACGCCGTTGTTGCGCACCTCCGCGTCGTTGTCTTTCACCCCGGCCACGAGGACGGGGAGCAGGCGATTGGACAGCCGGCCCGCTACACCCCGGCCTCCGGGCACATTCGCCAGGGCTTCCAGAATCTCACTAATGATGCCGATGGAGAAGGAGCGCTCGGCGTCCGTGCACGAGGGTTTCTACACAACACAAAGAGAATGGTTCATGTTTATGTCTTCATAAGATATATTTCATCAGCAGCAGTTTTCCTTCACATCGTGTATAAAAAAGCTAATAGATTTAATTCCTTCCTAAGACAGGCTACAGAAGATAAACATGAAACATATATGTGTATAAACACACACACACACACACACACACACACACACACACACACACACACACACACACACACACACACACACACACACACACACACACACACACACACACACGACCCCAACCCCAGAGACTCACAGCTTTGCTCATGATGAGCGGCAGCAGGTCGTTGAGATAAGGGAAGAAGCTGTCCGCAGGCACGGCGGCCACCACCAGCGGAATGCCCTCGCCCGCAAACTCCAGGAGCATGCTGTCGTACTCCGCCTAGGGGCCAGAGAGCACAAAAAAACTACCGATTTAAAAATTAGCCTTAGGCGGCCTAAACCGTGTTGACGGTCTCGACTAGCTTTTGGGCCAACTCCATTGCCTACAAAGGTCAGGAACTTTTATTCTTTACACGTCTTCTTTAATCCTTATTCTTCATCAACATAACAGCAAGAAGGAGACACCTGTTGTTGCTCATCATCGTCGCCGTCCTCACCGCTATCCTGGCAAACGGTCTGCACGGAAACAAAAAAAGAAAAGAAAAGGAAAGGAAAGGAAAGAAAAGAATGGGCCGAGGTTCCAACGCGGGTGACTTGTAAACGCCGCGAGCGTCCCGCCCCGCTCTCACCTTCTTCTTCAGCACGTCGCGGATGGCGTGGCTGACCTTCTGCAGGTGCCTGGGGTTCTTGAAGACGTGCTCCTTGCACGACTTGATGACGCTGTTCATGGACTCCAAGACGCCCATGACCACCTGGCGCTCCTGCTCCTTCTTCACCGTCTCCACGAAGCAGGGCACGGCCACGTTCAGCAGCTTCAGCAGGGCTGCGCGGGGGGGGGTGGGGGGGGGCACAAAGGTACGTAAAGGAGCTGAATTCGCTTAAGGTCGCCGCTTCATTAGGCACAAACGCCGCTTTGTGTTACCCTGCTGGTTGCCCTCTGTGGGATTCTCCTTCCACACCTTGTGCTGGGCTTGGCAGAACTGGCCCACGGCTCCGATCGCCGCCTTGCGGACGTCCTCGTGCGCGTACTGGGGCGGAAAGGCCGGGGTCAGCGGCTGGGTTATCGCAACGGGCGAGCGACGCGCCCTCCGACAAAAGGAACGGGCGGCGACTTACGTCTCTCAGGTCGTACACCAGCTGGAAGCTCGACTCCAAGTACGGCTGGAAGGCGGCGCTGTCGGGAGGGAGGGCAGGGGGGGAAAGGGGTGTGTGTGTGTGGGGGGAGGGGGGGGCACGGCGTCACACAACGTCAGATAAAACACGCGGGCGCCGCTTCTCCGCTGGCGGTCAGATTTCAGCGAGGCGGTTTACCCCATGTTGCACGCGATCTCCCCCAGCGAGTCGCACGCGTCCTCCTTCTCGTCGATGTAGGCGTTCTCCACGCTGACCCTGCGGCACAAAAATTCAAATTTGACTGGGGGGGGGGATTAATTAAAAATTGCCAACGCCGACCCCTTCACCCACCCTTTGACGTCGTGGAGGTCCACCTCCGCGTCGTCCTCCAGGAAATCGTCCTTCCCTTCCTCGCCGTCCTCCTCCTCCCCGTCGTCTTCGTCGTCGTCGTCGTCGTCCAGCAGGACGAAGGTCTTGTCTTCCTCAACGTGTGTCTGGGGGGGGGGGGTTCCGACATTAAAGGCGTTGACATGTTGCGTTCACAAACACTTTGCTTGCACTCAGCCGTCGAGGTCTTTTGTTTTTAATAAAAATCCGCCGACGTTTCCCAAAGTGCCGCCTGTCTGCGCGCTCCGTACCGTGATGCCCTCGTTGGATTTGAGGGCCAGCAGCATGACCGTCGTGATGGCGCTCAGGTGGGGGTGCAGGCAATCGGGGCTCACGGTGGACACAGCAGAGTACAAACTGTACCTGCGGGGGGGGGGGGGGGGGGGAGGGGGCAGCGCAAACACACATATCAGTGTGTGTGTGTGTGATGATGTCAAAAATTATGATTTTTTTTTTCTTTTCTTTTTTTCATTTTTGGAGATTTTGAAGAAGAAACAGCGACATCAAGTGGTTGCATTTTAGAGTGCAGCGTTGCGCCCGTCAGGTTGGGCTGGATTTTCCACACACACACACACACATGTATATATGTATATATATATATATATATATATATATATATATACACATATATATTATACACATATATATACACATTATATTGTGCTTTAACCAGTATAAAAATCATAAATCAAGCCAAATATTATACACTGGACCTTTACAAATCATTTGTACGAGCAACATACGTGCAGCGTCTCAGGTCGGGGTCATCAATGGTGTCGGTGAGGTTCAGTCCCAGCTGGACGCACTCGGCGGCGAGAGGGCTGAAGACGTCTTTGCCGATAGTTCGGGCGAGCACAGCCAGGGTGTCTGCCGGCGGCGGGGAAATCTTGACATTGCCCTTTTTCAAATTTTCAAGTCAAAACGGAAGCAACGTTCACCTACCCAGCGACTGAGTTTGCAGAGACCTCATTTCGTCCGTGGTGGCGGTGAGGAAGCCCTTCAAACTCGCAATAACCGGGGGGAAGTAGGGCACCAGCAGCTCCTTGGCAGCGTTGGCTGAAAGCAGCGATGCGGTCACTTAGCTTAAGAACGGCAAACGGCGGAACATCCTCCGCTCTCAGGTGAAACCAGGCGGAGCTTCTCACCGATGCCACCGATGGCGGAGACGGTGAGCTCTTTGATCTTGAGGTTCTCGCTGTTGTTGAGGGTGGACAGCATCGTCTCCATCAGGGTGGGAAGGTAGGACCCGATGTCTTCCCCTGTTCGGTGGGTCGGAGAGGGGAGAAATCATAAGTCAGATAAAGAAAAAAATATATATATCGATGTCTCAAAAACAAGGCGACGTTCCGCTGAGCTGTTTGTGGGCTCACCGAGGTTCTCCAGGAAGTTCTCGAGGGCGTAGAAGGCTTTGGTGATGTGACCGGTCTTGGCTTCGTTCAGGGATGACAGGTAACCCAGCAGCAAAGGCATCAAGTCGGCACAGTACTTGCTCACTTCAGGCTGGCGGGGGAAATAGGCAGCAAAGCAAAAACATTTAAAAAAGAAAATTAAAAAAAATCCACCGTAGGACAGTGTTCAGTTGTGCATCTTAAATTTAATTTAATATAATTTTCTTCTTGGAGTGTCCAAACCGATCATCAAGTCAGAAAAACATTGTACATATACAATACCTCTAGTAATACATTTAAAAAAAACATACTGTGCATCAATTTACAAAGATATGACTGGTACGGAGGAAAAAAAAATGAAGATAGAATTTATTTTTCTAAAGTTTCCAATTTGGGAATAAAGACGGCTCTGCGCGCAAGTCTCGGGGAGTTCCCTGATAACTGTGGGTCACCCTTGTGGGCTTACACCTGTTCTCAACAGTTGACAAAATAGGTTAAATCCACCATCCATCCAGTCTACTCGCCAATTTCCACTTTATTTGCGTCGACTTTATCCATGAAATTTATACTTCATTCATGAAATTTTGTCTCTTTTGAACGTCGATTTCATTCATGAAATTTCGCTTTATTCCCAAATTGTCTTTTCTATGTCGACCTTTTTCGCAAAATGTTGACTTTATTCACGAAATTTCAACTTAAAACTCGAAATAAAAACCTAAACAAAAACCCCCTTCCTCTAATATCGTTTTCTCTTCTTGTGGCCCGAATCCTCTTTCGTACACTAGAGATGCTGCGCCGTGGCCACCGCGTAGCTCCGCCCCCTGCCGGTGTTTACGCCCGAAACCGCTTGCCTCACCTGCAGGTGCTCCGAGAACTGGCCGAGGGCGAAGAGGGCGGCGCTGCGCACCACCTGGTCGCTGTCGGAGAGGCTCTGGCACACCGTCTGCAGCATCGTCGACAGCATCCTGGGGGAAGAGACAGAGGAGAGGGCGAACGTGCTCAGGTCCCAGGCGAACCACACCCCCCCCCCCCCCCGAGAGACGTCTCGCCCCGCGTCGGGCGCCGCCGTCTTACTTGGTGCGGATGTGGTCGGCGCATCCCTCGGCCAGGACGGCGAGGCACATGAGGCCGCCCTTCCTTTGGTAGGGGTTGTCGCTGGTGAGGCAGGCCTTGGCCAGCGGCATCTGCGGGGACACGCGGGTTAGTGCGACGGACTCTGGGGCGAGCGCTGGCCAAAGGCGCGAGCGCTAGCGCTGCCATTGGATTTGGCCTCGCTTACCACTTGAGGCAAGAGTTTCTCTGGAGCCATGTGGAGAGCCATGGTGTCAATAATCTGGAGAGAAAAATAAATAAATGAATGAATGAATGAATTTCGACATGTATAAAATATTCAACTGTCTGCACATACAGGTACTACCCAGAAAATGAGAATATCCTGAAAAGGTTGTAGTATTTCTGCAATTCTATTTAAAAGGTGAATTTGTAATATTATATAAACGAATAATATGCAAATCAACATATTTCATTTTTTTTTTTATTTCTTTGGATTTTGCTGATCAGGTTTTGCGGCTTAAAAAAAACCCTCAAATTCAAAAACTCAGAAAATTAGAATATTACATAAAGTCAAATCTTTATGAAAATCTTAATCAGCAAAATTACAACAGGGAATTGCTTGAGATATGTCAATTTGCGTGTAATGGCTCAATAAAATTTGTCGGTTTCATCTTTTATGTTAAACTGCCAAAATAAAACAACTTTTACTTGATAATCTAATTTTTCGGGTAGTACCTGTACAAAACAAAGAAACGACAAATAATGATGCAAATGATAAAAATGAGCGCCCACCTGGGAGGCGCAGTGCTTGGGATTGTCGTTCTCCTTGCTGTCCTCGTCGTTGTCCTCCTCGTCCTCGGGGTCCAGCTCGCCGGGCGGCGGCTCGGCCACCAGCAGGGGGAAAATGGCCATCAGGATGGGGTTCAGCATCTTCTGCTTCAAGACGGTCTGGAAAATAATAACAACTTTATTAATATGGCACGTATTACAATTTTTTATTATTTTTTTTTTAAATGCACAAAGTGCTTTACATTTGAAACAGAGGAGCAACAATAAAACATTCAAAAAAAGAAAAGAAAAAAGTGGAAAAAAACTTTTATGGAATTCCGGTAAACGAATGAGATTGTTCATTCATGTCTGGTGATGGCCCCGGCGTTACCTTGCTCTTCTGCTTGATGAGGAAAGCGATGCAGGAGAGAGCCTTCACCCTCAGGGAGTCGGTCAGCGAGGTGTCACAACCCACCTGGAACAGAGGCGGCGAGCAGACGATGGGAAAAGATCGCGAGAGACCACCGATGTACGATGAAACGTTACGACAGATTTGCATTTATGTTTTGATGCATTTATGCAAATCATTTGTGCAGAAGGTTTAAGTTTAGCCCACAGGACTGGTTGGACAATCTTGAAGGTTACGCTAAGCCTCAATTTAACCTTCTGCACCAGGATGACCTGGATTATTTCACATCAAGCGAGGGATTGATCCCCGGTCGGGAGCTTCAGTTCTTGCTAACAACATGAGGAAACAGGCCGTCATGAATAAAACAAATAGATGAGTTTGTGAAACAGTGGTGCGGTGGTTAGCGCCGCCGCCTTGCAGCATAAAAGCCTTGGATTCAGTCCCAAACACATGCTAATTGCGGACACCACCATTGTCTGTAGGTGTGAATATGTGCGTGGCGGTTTGCCTCTGTGTGACGGCCCCCGTGATGATGAAGTGGCGGCTTGTCCTTCGCCCAGACAAAGGTCCCCTCTCTCTACCGTACAGCTTGATACCTTTTTCTCTTGTTTTGTTTGTTTTGTCTTTATTGTTGTTGTTCTTTCGTGCTGGGTCTTATTTGTCATCTGCATTTGACTTTTTTTCAGTGCGTTTGTCTGCAAATCGTCGGGTGTTTTGTGACCACGTTTGTGGTGATTTCCCACTTTAAATAAAGTTGAATTGACTTGAATATACTTTATGAGATGAAATGAGTGGAGCCGTGTCTGAAATGTTTCGTCATACTGTGACTGCAAAAGAAAAATGACAGGATCGTATCTGCCACTCCGCATCTCGTTCTCACCTCCAAGCAGAAGCCGATGATGTCGGCAACGTGAGGGATGATGACGGACACCTCGCTCTCGATGAGCTCGTTAAACACCTCCATGGCCTCGCTGGCGTGGTTCTGTGCAAGCGGGGGGGAAGGAGGGGAAGAGGATCATTTAACGCGAAAGCTCCTCCTTCAACGCAGTTTGGGCGCAAAGCTCTCAAACGTCGACGGCGCGCCGACCTCATCCGCTTTGATGAGGTGCCTCAGGGCAACGATCAGACTGGGAATCAGGGCGCGCATCTGGTTCTGTTGCGGGAACAAAGAGGACGACGCGTTGAAAAAAAAAAATCAACCCATCAAACGGGTTCTGGTTCGGCTCGGTCGCCGCCTTACCAGCTCCGCCGAGCCGATGTACGCCGTGATGGCCGTCAAGGTCAGAATGCAGTAGTACAACGTTTTGGGGTTGTCGTGGTCCTGCAGCACGGCGCTCAGCAGCTGGAGCAGCTGGCAGTAGTGCGGCTTGAACGGCTCGGGGTTGGACTCCATCACCTTGTTCAGGAGCAGGAGGCCGATCTGTTTGGAGGGTGGAGAGTTGCTCTCTAACAAAAGTTTAAAAAAAAAAACAAAACAAACAAACAGACGACACGAAAAACCGAACGGAATACGGAACCTGTCGGTCTTTGGCGTTGCTGCTCTTGGTGGCTTCGCTGAGGAGCTGCAGGAGCGCAGGCCAGCGGTCCGGGGTCTCGTGTTTGACCATGACGGCGCACAGCTGGGAGAGCGAGTGCTGCACGGCGTGCCTGCAACACGTCATGCACGTCAGACAGCCATTCATTTATTTGGAATGACGTTTTTTTCTGATAAGAACACAAAATTCTGGGCCTGCAAAGGCGGAAGAGCTTATTACTCTGTTTCTTGCATGAAGGCTTGCAGCACGGCCGCTTTGAGGCTGCAAAAGATGAAGACAAATGGTCAAAATTAATAATTAATAAATAAACAAACTGTTTTTTTTTGGGGGGGGACAAATGTTCAGCGTTAAATGACACAATGCATCAACCTTTCCCTGTCGTTCGGGCTGATCTTCCTCCAGTGCTTCTTCACCCTCACTCTCAGCATCACCGCAGCCGACTGGCGTATCTGATTGGTCAGATTGTGTGTGTGTGTGTGTGTGTGTGTATGGGATGGGGGGGGGGGGGGACAGGGGTTAGAGAAGGCAGCAGAGACACAGGCAGAGGCATACGGTGTGATGGTGGCACTTGTTTCCGGCGGGATTAGATATCTGTTCTGATCGCTAAGCCACACACACACACACACACACACACACACACACACACACACACACACACACACACACACACACACACACACACACACACACACGGGCTGGCACAATACAATACAATACCTGCGGGTTTGGGCAGTTGCTCACGACAGCACATAGAGCCGGGATAATGGCTGGGTCTTTGAAAGCCTGTTTCAGCTGGACGGTCGCCTGCCAGAGAACAAAAGAGACGCCGCAAAGTCGCCCGCAGTCATGCATAATACACCCGCATGTCGATTAAAAACGACTCAACACGATCACTTCGCTGCTGGATTCTGCGTATTGGATTCCGCCGTGTGTTCGTGCGAAGTTGTTGTGCAAAAAGCGAACTTTTGAGTGGCGGTACCTGCTGAATGGCAGCGGTGTCCGGCAGTGACAGCTGTGACAGGATGTGCTCCAGGTCCTGCGTCATTTTTGACAGCTCAGAGTCACTTTCCTCCCTCCCCCCGACTTTCTTAATTCAAGATACGTCCGTCAAATGTCAGCGACTCCTCGTGCCGACACGTAGTTGTCCCTCGCCGGTTTGCAAGCAGCGTCTCAAATACTCCTGTCAGGGTAAACACATGGGTTGGAAGCGCCAAGACGACGACTTTGTCCGCTGAGAAGGATGTTTAAATGTATGCGAGGTGGGGGGGAGAAAAAAAACCCAACAACAACCCAAGACAGATTCGAGCCTCTAGCTCGTTCTGTTCCGCTAACGGCAGCAAAGGCAGCCAACACGCGGGACAGAACCGGCTGTGATGCCCATGTGGGTTCAGTTAAAGGAAAGCCTGCTGCCGCTGCTGCTGCTGTCGGCGGACTGAGCGCCGCACATACAGACAGCGCCACCCTTCGGTCGGGAGGTCACAGTACAACAACAAGTCTTGTGCAGATACGAAGAAAGAAAGAAAGAAAGAAAGAAAGAAAGAAAGAAAGAAAGAAAGAAAGAAAGAAAGAAAGAAAGACAGAAAGAAAGAACCTCAGTCGGCTATTAAAAATTAAAATAAGTATAACAAGTTGTTTTTTAAAACAGTATTTAATATCTGAGGAACTACCTCCGAATAATAAAGATATTGCACATAAGATTAAACAAGTTGACTATGTTTTACTTAGAAAAACATATTTGCGTTGTCTCTCTTGTCAAAAAGCAGTCTAAACAATGCTGATCTGCTTGCGTAGAGTATTAATAAAAATGCAACTTAGTGATGAAAGCACTTATGAATTTCAGATCATTTGCGCATTTGCGAGTTCAAAATAATTTTTACTGCTCACTTACATGTAACTATATTTGTAAAAAAAAATAAAAAAAAAGATTTCAGATGGATTGGAAATAGTGATAGCCAGATATTGACTTACTATTTTTAATATAATTACATATAATTACAAAGCAATCAAAGCAGTTTCCAAAACCCTACTGTTGAAGAAAATGGTTACCTCAATAAATAAACTCTTATGTAGAGTTTGCAGAGTTGGGGTCAGCTGAGTTTGTTTCTCTCACTCCACAAAACGCAGATGTCATTATGTCACGTGTGACGTTCAGTACTGAGTTTATCCAAAAACCAATATCAGTGGGTTATTATATCATTATTTCAAAACTATAGGGTATTTCAGATCATAACAATAACATAACATTTTCCCCAAACGAATAGTGAATTCCAAACAGCCCTTTTCACAACACCAGTTCCTTTAAAATTGACTTTAAAGAATGGAATGTGGAGGGACCTTCATCAAAGTCACGTCTGTTGTCGGTGAGCGCATATAAATGCTAATGGAACACAAAGACAATACAGCAGCTACAGACAAGGGCTGGACACCCCGCCAAAACCATAAACCCCACCCGTATGTCTGGGCAGGATCAAACTGCCGCTCTCAATCCGGACAGAGGCACAAAAAGGGCCAGTTTGGCTTTCTGTTCACACACCATCATCATTACCGCGATGTGAGCATTACCAAAACAATCAAAGCGCAGAGGCAGAGACAAAAGAACCAAAGCAGGGAAAACCCACCACTTTAATATGGTAATGTTTGTGAAGAGGAATGCAAATCAGGCAGTTTGGCCCATCATGTCACAAACAGCAGGGGTTGGTGGAGAACGTTGGAATGTGGAATTTGATGTTGTTTTTCTGTACGTGGGGGAAGGAAATAAAAGTAGTCTGGATTGCTTCATCATCAAAATAAAACTTGATTTATACGTGGCAGTGACTCGTAAAATGATGCATCCTCCCTACATGCCATCTTAAAAATGTAAAGTTAGTAAGGCAACAGGTAGAAGTGAGGATCTGTGAGCACCATAGTTTCATGCCAAGACAGATGCAGAATAAAGTATGTACAGAAAAGGTGGGAGGAAGTTGCACTATGTAAAGCCAGAGAAAAAAAAATGACTGGGTGCCGAGAGAGTAAAAGAGGTGGTGTACAAACGGTTTGAGTCATGATTAGTATGTTAGACTAGTGCAGCATATGTATGAGGTGTGCTGGTAGGTGTGACGGAGGAGTTAAAGGCCTGCATCAAGAGCACCCACTTTTTTCTCTCTCTCTCAGTGCTTATTATGGGCTTACAGGGAGGAGGGTCAACAGTCCAGGGTACGGAGAGAGAGGAAAAGAGATGAAAAGCACAAATAGGGTCGAGCGGGAGTCAGTCGTGACGTGTGATAAGAGTATTGGCAAGAATGAAAGGTTGGAATGGCCATGGAGGAAGAGTGAATTTAATGCGGGTCAGTTGCTGCTGTGAGAAGAGAATGCAGATGAGGAGGAGGCAGACGGTTCGCCGTGGTGACTGCTAAAGGAACAACAAAAAGAAAAAGCTTGCTTGGATCAAGTAAATACATTTATTATCAAATAATGTGTAAAAGTACTATTAACGCAACACAATGAATTCTAATCAATAGAGCATGTTAAAAAAAAAAGAAAACCAGAGCTCACCAATCTATGTATTAAGCCAATTGAGAATTTAAACCATTTAAAGTGATTGGAGATTTTTTTTAGGAATATATTTGAGCCCAGGGGTAGGTCTAGATAAGTCCATACTTCTTCCTACCCCCCTTTAGAACACTATTTATCTGATACTGTTCTGTTGTCTGTTTCTTTCGCTGTTTGCTTGTCTTTGTTTTTCTTTCTTTTTTTTTTTAAATAAATAAATAAATACATATATATATTTAGTTTTGTTTCAATCTCGAAGGTTTTGAGCCCAAGCCAGAAAAAAAAACGCACAAACGTTTCAAACGCAAAGGTTAAAACTCGGTAGCCAATGAAATGAGAGTTCAGCCCCACCTATCACATGTCCACTGAGACACGCCCACACACGTGTTTATAAACAGCCGGTGCGCCGCACACTTGCACTAACGTAAATTAACGCGGTTAACGTGGTGATGTGCTCCTTGCACATTTCTGCATTGTAACGTGGCACTCGAGTCTTTTCTTCCTCAACCATCCCAAAAGTTGCGTCTTCGGCGACTAAGCCTGTTGATTTTGGATCCCCCATTTCCCTCACACTTTTTGTGTTTCGGCGCTTTTTTTTTTTTTTTTTCTTTTCTACTCGCAAATGGCAGACTGGAAGACGCACTTGAATTACAACTACACACCCGCGTACCATGCCTACGCCTACGGGCTCCTGTACCCACATGGTTTCGACCAAAACCACGGCGGCAACGCCGCCGGAGTCACCAATGTGAGGGGCAACCTCGCGGCACCGACACCGGCCTACCAGGCCGCCAGCGCCGTAAGAGCTCAGGAGGAAGAGTCCCCGCCGCACAGCCCAGAGGAACACGCCGGGAACGTTCAGTACCACTACCCGAGTTCGGTGTTCGAGTACCTCGGGGCAAGCACCGCCGAGCGGCTGATATTCAAAGGGCTGTGCCGGGCTTCCGTAGACGAACGACCGAAGGAGGCCAGGCAGGCCGGAAGTGACACGGCCAGTGACTCCGAAACATACATCTCACCAGGTATTGAAACCGTTTTTAAAGAATCGCCGAGAATACAAAAAAATGTCAGGAAAAGAGTTGGCGCCAAAACCAGCCGCGCTCGACACGGAATTCTCGAAGTATAGTGGTTTTTAGTTGAGGTTTAGTCGAGTATTACTGTATTTTTTGTCATTTATTTTTCTTTTTCCGTTTTTGCTAAACTTGTATTTGTTGATGGTGAATTACTAAAAGTAAGTTTGTAGGATGGGATTCAATGAGTCTTCACTTCTTCCCACGACTACTGAAGCATTTCAATGGACGAGATAATATCTTACCCATTTTGTTTTCTCTACCACAGGTTCATGGAGTTCTGCCAGCAGCAGAGAAGGAAGTCAACCCCAGGCTGACTGCATAACCTGGGCCAAGACCGACCAAGACGAGGCAAGCGGCAGGAGCCCAGACACCGACTCGTGCGGTTCTCCCATAGAGGAGCCGAGGTCCTATGTGGTCCTCGGGAATGAGCCCAATCACAATGACGAAGGCACGGCGGCTGTTTCTCACATGGAGGCGAACGCCCCGAAGACGCCAACGGCAAACACCCCTAAATCAAAAGCCAGGGCGACCTTCACGGATTCTCAGATGAATATCCTCTCGGAGAGATTTAGCATGCAGAGATACCTCTCTCCGTCTGAAATGCGGGGCCTGGCAGAAGTGACCGGGCTCACCTACAAACAGGTGCGGAGGCTGTTTGGATTCTAGAAAGAGAAAATTCCAAAGTTGAAATCCACAATATTGCCTATACTGAAATGTGTGTCGTTCTTTTTTTTCTTTTTGAAAGGTGAAGACCTGGTTTCAGAACCGCAGGATGAAGCTAAGGAGGGAACAGAAGAGCAGTGGCACCGTCTGGGGACCTGAACGCTACGCCGCCAACAAGGACCGCCAAGCCGGCGGTGCACCCCTCAACTGTTCGCCGCTCACCCCGCCTGCAGTTTCCCACGATTATGTACGTTTGCATTCCATGGCTATTCTAAACTTTGCGCACTTGTCCCGCCCAACGCTTCCTGTCAAGTTGTGACAGAGAGACAGTGGCTTGGACATAGAACAAAGTCGTCTTTAAATGGAGGTCGATTCGTAGTCCTGCTTTGACCTTAAAGGAAAGGCGAAACACTCACGGAACCTAAACCTATGTGTTGAAATTCTTTCGGTGCTAAACGCAAGTCTCTCTGTGTCTGCAGTATCGCGGAGACGCTCGGCCCCAGCTGAACACCCAGCACATGATGGAGGCCGCTTTGAAGAACCCCGCTTCCCAGAACCTGGCCTTCTACCTGGCTACAATGGCTCCAAATTCTGGATCTGCCGGTTACCCGTCCTGGTCCTCCATTCCTGGCATGCCCCAGACGACGGGGGTCTGGTCCATGCCGCCAGGGATCTGCCATTATGATTACAACCCGAGTGCGTTCAACGTGGCCGGAGGGCCCCCTGCAGAGATCGCAAGGCAAGACGGGAAAAATGAAAGCAAGCGCGTGGATAACCGCTGCCCTCCAAACACAGCACTGGTAAATGTTAGTCAGTAGTTGTGCTTTTTATGATTTTTTAATTTTTTTTATATTTCACATGTGGCCCAACAGCCGTGTATTCTATCCTTTTATTTTGAAAGTTTTATTTCCACATATTTTCCAACTGTACATATGCCTTGTTCATAGTTTGGCCATTTTTATATTGTGGAATTATGTATTTTTATACTATGTATTTAATGTGAGTGTTTTTAGGGTTTGGGTATGCAAAATCTGTCCAAATTAAGTGCATCCTTTGTTTTCCCAGTACGGGATGTGGTCACGTGCACATATTTTCTTCCATTTAAGGGTTACTGGCTCGTACACTGTTGTCTCTGTTTCACTTGTTTTGTTTTGATTGCATGATTACACTGGACATTTTAATTACCCAAAAGTCCACATTAAAGCAAAAAAAAAATCCACTCGTGTTTTGTTAGGAAACTTTTTTTTTTTTTTTTAATTTTATTTAAAAGATATTTACAACAAATCCATGGAGACAATATTACTCCCTTCTCCAATATCTCAGTTTAATACAAAGGGCATCGCCCTTTTCTCTACTCCATTTGTGAAAGTACATTTGACATTGTCAGTTGAACCCCTCGTCCTGTAGAGCAGTGACAACGCTGAGAAAAGGTTGAAACAATTTAAAAAGGGAAACTTCTAGTCTAGTTTGTTTACACAGAATGTGAAACTCTTTGAAGTCTTTTAATATTGACTGTTTTTGCTGTGACAGATCTTAATGTAACAAAGTCAAAAAATTGGGGGAAATCGTATATTTGTGCTGTGCAGTTATTTAGAAGATTTTCAAAAGCTTGACTCTTGGGGGAAAATTGTATTAATGGGACTCGACACGTCTGTGAAATGAACTACTTGTAACTAAAAATGTAACTTGTCAAATTTCTCTGCTGTTCCAGAATGCAAGTTGCAGTGTGAAGCTCCCGCAGTTCACACACAGATTTCGGTGTGGATGTTTGGCTCCTGTGTCAAACTTTCCTGTATACTCAATCTTTTATGAATTGGTTGAAAATTTCTTTGAAAATGTTGACTTCCCTGCCCAGTGTGCCTTGGTCATCATAATAATAAAAAAAAGATTAACTCCCATAATGGACCGAGACTGTGTGATTTCCACTTTTCAAATTGAAAAATGAACCATTTCCATTTTTTGAGACTCGCCCAAAATCCTACCCAACCACAAAAAACACAAACGAGCACATTCCTGTGCTGCTCCTTAAGTTCACTGCCCTTTTATGCAAATTTTCTTACAATGTACTCTCAACAAAAAACAAGCAAAACAAATCCCATGTCCCCCTTCGAGGTGTACCTTCATTTCTATTTGTCCATAGCAGTGTCCCTTCAATCATCAAGAACAGCTCGTTAAATCAAAAACTCCTCAAGTCTGACCCCAAAAAGCAGATGTGTCTATGTTTCGTAGGGTTGGCCGATCGCCGAAAAAAAAACAAAAAAAACGTAGCCCACGTGTGCTACGACCAAATGGGCGTCCGCCGTGACTTGTCACCTAGTCCATCTTGAGGCTTCGGTAGATGTGGCGGATGAACGCCAGCGAGGCCCAGAACGACACGCTGCCCAGCATGAGCGAGAAGACGAACGCCGTGAGCAGGGAGTAGCCGAAGAACTCGGTGGTCTGCACCAGGCCGCTCATGGACGACCGGTTCCGGTAGTAAAAGACCGAGTAGACGAAGATGAAGAGGCCCGTGGAGCCCGTGCTGAGCACGCTCCGCCACCACCACTGGTAGTCCTCACCGGACAGCAGGAAGTAGGTCAGCGCCACCGAGATGCAGGCGCCCACCGAGAGCAGGATGGCGAAGACGCAGAGCAGGATGCCGTACAGGGTGTAGTACTCTCGGCCCCACACGGTGGCGAAAATGTAGTACAGCTCTACCGAGATGGCACTGGGGAACGAATGAATGGATGAAAGATTTTTTACTTGCGCAACAGGTATACAAACAATTTTTTTAAAATTCATATGAATTTTTTTTTTACATATATTGATACAAACAAACAAAACTGTGTCCTGTTTTAAAAAAATGAGTTGGAAGAAGTCCACACTTTTTTTTATTCAGACCCCTTTTTTTACTAATCACACAATTGTTATAATTCTGGTTCTAAATGTATATACATATATCCATCAAACAAATACCATGCAGTATACAATTTGTTCTATTTATAAACTCGTCCTCTTTCAGATACCTACTGAAAAAGCATTGTTTGTGCATCTTCTTAAGAGGCTAAAAGCAGTGTTAATTTTGTTTACGAAACATTTTTGTCGTAGTTATCGTCAACGACCTTTTTTTTTTTCTGACTAGAATGATAACTCAATCAAAATTAATTCACAAGGACCAAGATGATGACGAGGCGTATTGAAATTTTCGTCAACAACCAAAAACGAGACGAAAATGTCTGCCAGAGACGAGATCCAATCAGAGCTCATTTTGTTTTTGTGGCGGGAGGAGTTGGGAAAATAGTTGGGAAAGAAAACCAATCAGAGCGCCGCAGTCATGAAATTACGTAGTACGCACGCACGGATTATCTGGTACAGACTAGTGTGAGACCAAATGTCAACACCGGGGGAAAAAAACACTTTCCAAAAGCTGTGGCGCTGCAATTTTAGTTGACTAAAATGATTATGATATTTCGTCAACTAAAACTCGACTAAAACTAAAACGATTTAGTTGATTAAGTTATGACTAAAACTAAATAAGATTTTAGTCAAAAGACTATGACGAAAACTAAATCAAATTTTGCTGCCAAAATTAACACTGGCTAAAAGATGGCCAAAAGAACTCCTCACAATAAAATCCAAACTAAAATATTTCCATGGTGCTCGCAGAAGTGCGAAGGCGCTCACCTGAACGGAAGGAAGCCGCCGATGGCCATGTGCACGGCCGTGTGCTTGTACCAGGGCTGCGGGGGGATCTGCCGGGCGATGTTGCGGGTGCGACAGGGCGCCTGGAAGCTGCCCGCCCGGTTCTTCCCCACGATGCCGCCGATGACGGTGAGGGGGAAGCCCACCAGCACCCAGGCGCCCAGCAGCAGGAGCACGGTGGTGGCCGGCAGGGCCTGCGTGGAGCCGCTCCACCAGTGGATGGAGTTGACCACGCTCCACGTCAGGAAGAGCGGTGCTGGGAGGAGGAGGAGACGGACAATGTGTGATAATGAATGAATGCATTTAATTAAATGAGGCCAGGAAGTGTTTAGTATCGTGATTTTCTTTAGATTTATAGATTACTTTTTTTTTTTTAATCGGAGCCGGGAGCCTTAGTATCGTTCTATCGTGTCATTTTTTTTTAATTTTTAAATTTTTTTTACGTTTTCTGTACCTGGAAAAACTGTAAATGTGCTGCCTATTCTGTAGACTGTTAAATTCTCGAGTTAAATCTAACGATAGCCGGGTTCAGACTGCCAACCAAATACAGCAACCTGTTCAGTAATGTAATGCGGATTTGAGAAGGAATCGGATTTGAATCGGATTCACCTGCAGTCTGAACGCAGCCAATAAAATTGCAAAGTCTTAAATACATTGACTCGACTGTAACACTTGGTCATTAAATACCTTTCTGACAGGATTTTGATGTGTTTGAGAGAGACATAGAAGTACATTTTTTAATTGGGAATTTCTATTTTAAGACCTTTTATGACAGCCTTATTCATCTCTCACTGGTTTTGATTTTTTACATTTGCCCAGAGCGTTTACAGTCGTCTCGTTTAGTTTTACTTGCTTGTGATTTCCTTTGAGTTCTCACCTGGAGGGAGTGCCGTAAAACAAGCAGTTCACCCCCAGGGACTTGTGAAGTATTCCAATTCTGGATTTGAGCGATAACTGCAGAACTGGATTTTCTCGAGCGTCTTGGCACAAGGAACAGGAACATCGGCTTTGAGTGTTTGAACACACAGCAGCAGGATGTCGAGACAGGCACTCGGATCCTGTCTTGTGGGCACGTCCAAGATAGGTGAAAATACATTAAGTATACAAGGTCTATTGTTCTTCGGGCTCAGTTCTTCTCAAGCAAGGTTTGAGCTCTTGGGTGGGACCGGACACGGCTGAACTCTCGCTCATGACCAAACTATGTGCTGTGTCACACAGCAAATGATGAGGCAAGAATATCGTAGGAATACAGAAAATACCATGGAGGTGTGACTGAGGACTTATTGCTCAGTCAGATTCTGACCTGCAGGTAGATACATCCAAAAAAAACGTCTCACCGGAGAAGAGCGACGAGGTGAGGATGATGTTCCACACCCAGCGCTGGCCGCCGATCTGCGTGTAGAAGCTGCACGACACGTATCCGGACACGCAGCTGGTCAGGGCGTACACCACGATGGCGGCCGAGTTGATGGAGCCGTGGTGGTGCACGTTGAACATGCCGAAGAGCGCCATGACGATGATGCCTGTCGGGACGCGAGACGGGGTCAGTTCTGCGGACGGGCGCTAAAAATTTTCGCTCGAATCGAGTCGGCCGACGTCGACGGCTCACCGGTGGCGAGAGTGAGGAACTGGGCCCCGACGCCCAGCACGGCGCAGAGCAGGCCCTTGCACGGCGGGAACCTGAAGACGTCGGTGTGAATGATCTTCCAGCCGTTGTCCCCTTGGTCCAGGTCGTCACAGCCGCCCTCCTCCTCCACGTTGTACCTGCAGGATTTGGAACAGGTGTGTAAAATGCTATCTGCACTCTTAGATTTATTTATTTTTTTTTAATTTTTTTTTAGTGTTTATTTAACTGGGACGATACATCTAACATTGCCACAGAAAAGGGAAAAAAATGTGATGATGTATAGAAGACATCTAGCTTTAGCTAATTTGCAGTCTTAGTCCCTGGTCTTTTAAAATACAATGAGATGCTGAAAAACCAGTTCAAAAATAAATGATACCAATGCAGTGAATAACACACAAACAAAAAAATATTATCAAATCTTATCAAATAAAAAATGAAAGAAGAGAAACTGTACTCTTGCTTCCCAAAATGTACATTTACATTTTCCTTTCCTCACTTTGAAAACCTTTGTGTGAATTTAAAATTGTGCTTTATAATTAAAGTGGATTGGATTGGATTGTCAGTGCCTGTAATACAGTTCTACTAAAACAAGTTTTACAGTGTGATAACAGTTAAAAAAGACAAATTCATGTGGATTTTTCCACCGTCAACCCAAGTTTAGGGCAAAGCCTGCGAGTTTCAGCCGCGGCCGACCTGGCAAAGTCGTTCTTGAGGACCCGCATGAGGATGATGATGACGAAGCCCAGCAGCAGCACCACCAGCACCAGGGAGTTGATGATGGACAGCCAGTGGATCTCCAGCGTCTTGGGGAAGAAGGAGTAGTCCCTGAGGCGCTCCCCCCTGCGGGAGTGCGTGAGAGGGGTCTCGAACCAGCGCACGCTGTAGGTGTGGGTGACGGTCAGGCCGGGCGCCCCCTCCAGCGGCACGGGCTTGACGTCTTTCACCGACACGTTGGCAAAGATGACCGACTCGCCGTTGTACTCGATGTTGAAGTCCAGGTGGGTCCACAAGCCCACCTGTAGTAGGAGAAGAAATATAAAAAAAAGTCAGAGGTCGGAGGTTTCTTCTATTTTTTTTTTTTTTTTAAACCACTTTACTTTTAGGAGACAATCTGGAAGACCGACCTTGTGGCTATGGGGCAGGAATCCGCTCTCCTCGATGTATCCCACAAAGCCCCAGATTGGGATGTCGTCCAAGACAAACTCAAAGTAAAACAGCTCCTCAATGGCCTCGTGGAGCTGCTCTATCTGATGCACACAAACACACACGCATACACAAGACATTCAGTCTGACAGCTCTGAAATCTTGTTCCATCGACTCCTTATTCGCGCGGGATAAGTGAAGTCTGCAATTTACTCCATATCACTGACATTAATATCACATCCGCTTCTGTCGCAGGTGCAAAGCGGCGCTCAATGGCGGCTACGGCGGCGGTAAGCGTTTGGTCACATTATACGCTCGCGGCCACGGCGACTGTAAATAAAATGTCAAAGCAGCGACGGGCGACTTCTGAACAATGTGCAGTTGTTGGATGGGAAAACGTGTCTTCCCACGTGCTGCTATATGCAAGTCATCCATCTCGCTATCTTACGACATTTTGCTCTTTTGATTGAGCGGCGCTTGCTCGTTCTTCGAAGGGTTTTCAAATACTGTATTTGCGCTTAAAACGCTGTCAAAACCGCCACTAACAATTCTACCCCCTGCAGCTTCCATTTATCGAGAGGAAAATAAAATAAAAGCAGAAAATACACTCCAATCCCTGAGACAGATTAGACTCACACAGGACGTCTGCGCATGGCGGAATGTGGTTGGTAATTTGCGGTGGGCGTTTTCACGTTACAAACGACAGACATGGCAAATTTGCCCAGGATCAAGATCACAGACGTCCTCCGCGATGATTACAAATTATTACCCAGGTAAAACTAGTCCGGTGTGAACAGGACTTTAGTCTACTTTTGGGAACCTGTGCCTAATTGAATAGAACTCATGATCGTATCAGGAAATCTCATATGTTCTGGCTGTTTTCGGATCACGAGCTCCCAGGCGAGTCCTCTGGTTTGTGTCGTGTCGACAAATACCTGCGTCTCCGTAAGGGTGAGGTGGCACAGAGGCTTCTTCTCCACGTTCTCCCGGAATCGGATCTGGTACAGCGACTCGGCCATCCTGTCCCCGTCCAGGACCTCGCCGAGACTCAGGGACTTGTGATGCACCTGCGGGGGAGAGCATTCATCAGAGCGGGGCGGCAGCGGACCTTCAGGGATGCCCTCCCCGATCCTGACAACTCGGAGGAAGCCGAGCGTTCAATCCTCTGGGGCCAGAAGTCGCCCAGGCAGTTGAACAACTCTGAGGCGGGTGGATGGAATCCTGTTCAGAATTGTTGCAGCGCAGCATCTTAAGCCGGGAGGGGACCTGCGGCGCATTTCTGACGCTTTGCGATCGACGCGGCTCTTTAAAAAAAAAAAAAAAAAAAAAAATTCGCCACGGAATTGCAGCTCTCGCAGCCGAGACAAAAGTGGCTGGGATGAGGATCAGCATCTCCAACCTCCCTATGTCTCCCGGCCAGCCTGGGGAAAGTTGATGTCGGTGGCCGAGGGTCTCGGCTTCCAACACTGCTGACAACAAAACGCAAACACATAGTAGCTCCTGGCAACTGCGATTGTTCCTGCCGCTGGCTATTTCGTGCTAGGTGAGAGAAACGCTCAATAAACTGGAACAAATCTAACTGGTCTGATGGGATGTGGCAGAAGCAGTGGGTTAACTGGCCCGGGGACTTTTTAAGATTTGCCAGAACCCCTCTGGAGACCTGACAACAACAACAACAACAACAACAACAAAAAAGCTCACTATTGGATGTCCAGCTCGACCGAACAGCACCGCAGAGGTGCTGCGACGCAAACAACGGCACCCGGCTGTTTCTGTCACATTTATACGGCACAAGGATGTTCTCTGTGGCGGCCCGTGAACGCGGCGGCGAACAGAAGCGACACTGACCTTCTCCGGCCTGCACACCGGCAGGGTGTAGTAGTGATACGTCTCCTGGGGGTTGTGATAAGGGCCCACTTTGTTGACATAGAGAGTCACATTGTCCCCTTGTTTGTATCCAGTCGTCCAGCTCGCCAGCGCACACAGGATCACGATGCGGTGCAGCCCCATTGTCTTCTGCCAGCCGCCTTGTCGGTGTCCTCTTCCCAACTGCATGTTCCTGACGGCGGAGGTGGATGAAGGCTATTAGTTCACGTGCCGCCGGCCACGTTTATGTGGTTAATTCTAAAGAATTGAAATACCAGGTGGTGGAGACGCCTTTAAGAAGAACTGTAAAAATGTAAGTGTGTTTTGACATTTTTTTTTTTAACATTGCTTTTTAATAAGCTGTCAATGAGCATCAGCGCGTGCTAATGTGTGAAAGACAAAGATTTAGCTTCTATTCTGGACTCAACAGCCTCGTAAAACTATTTCAAAAACTCTCTCTCTCTGCACATCTTCATACTTTTAAGTGCTTTTGTATATGTTGAGTTGTGAAAAGTGCAAAAATAAACTGGATTAAAGTGGAAAAACGAATTGTTTCAGCGTCACACTAATATTAGAGAAAGAATGGCGCCAGAAAATGATGCAGTATTACACCTACACATTCCTAAAACGTCTAATGTGTCACATGGCGAAGTCGGACAACTTCCTTGTTATACGCAAAGGTCCAATTTTGGAATTTTCTTTTTGTCCTCTTTGCAAGAATGACGGTAGGAGACACGAAAAAGAAGTTAGGAATGAATGAATAAATAAACAAAGAAATTAATGAAACCCAAATAAACTACAACAAAAACGAAACGCACACTCACTGGTCTTCACTGTTGCTCCACTTCAGTCTGCTGATACTCAACACCTGCCCCGTCGGACTCCAGGCCCCGACAGTCTCTCCGCTCCCTTGTGTGTGTGTGTGTGCCGATTCCGGAGCACTAGCGTTGAGATTTGCAGGTATACATCACGCAAATCCTCGCCACACAGTGTCGCGGAGAGGCTTTACGGCGTATCCGGGAACACCGAGTGCTGCGGAACAGGGATTCGACTCTCCACGTCACCGTAAAAAAAAAAAAAAAAAAAAAATGAAAATATCCGAGACTCACTTGAGTTTTTCCGGAGTGGGCGGGGAGACGAGCAGGCGCCGCAAGACGTTCACCGACAATTCACGGTCGACGACGTGGACCTCTTGCAAACCATTCGTGCAAAAGGCGGTTTATTGTGTTGGCTTAGCGCTGCTAAAAGACGACATTTTCAAAGCTCGTCGCTACCCCCGAACCATAATATTATTATTTTTTTCATTAATGACCGGATTTCCTCCCAACCACCAATCAGACGAGTCTAACGCACTTCCGTGTTAGCATTCAGGCCTTACTAATAGATGCGGAACAATCGATGCTCAATCACCCTTTATGTCTTGAAAACGCGGCACTGACCGATTGATAGATGTTGTCTTGCCATTCAGTTTCGCGCGAAAGTGACGCAGTTCCTGCCGCAAAGTGAGCCCAGACAAATACTTACAGCCAACTGGTAAGCGTGCGGCAAAAATAGTTACCAAATTTTACTGTTTGCATTATGAAGATGTCCATTTTTCCAATTTGCTAATAATAGCGTGGGTATGTTCAAAACTAGCTCGTGTGAATTCTGCACTCGCCTGCTCTCTTCACGTGTTATATCTAGCTTAATAGTAGTTAGCAGCTACGTATTATCTCGTTGTCAATTTGCATTCAAAGTTCTTCTGAAAAAAAAAAAATATTTTTTTAATTAAAGGGATGTTTGACCTCGAGTCCAGAAAATGGTGATCTCATAATGACCTGATAAACCCTAAATTATTTTTTTGTTTTGTTTTTTGGTAGTTGCAGCGTGAGCGTCATCGCAATGGGAATACACGGACTCGCAAAGTTGATCGCGGATCAGGCCCCCAGCGCCATCAAAGAGCAAGATATCAAGAACTATTTTGGTTATTATTATTATTATTATTATTATTATTATTATTATTATTATTATTATTACAATATTTTAAAATGTAGATTTATTTCTAAAGTATTTCTAACTCTTAGGTTAAATGCATTATTTAAGAATAGTTTTTAAGTTTATCTGTAATATGTATGTAACAATGTATGCATAAAGTTACTCTTAAATTACGGAGTATCGTTTTGAACATTACATGTTGCGTTACATTTCTTCACTTTGCTTTTTTTTTTTTTTTGCACATCCTGCAGGGAGGAAAATTGCCATTGATGCCTCCATGTGCATCTACCAGTTCCTGATTGCTGTACGCCAGGACGGGAACCTTCTGCAGAATGAGGAGGGAGAGACAACAAGGTTTGGCACCCTGGAATAGACAGACTCTGAAATTCAACTGAAGGGATTCCACGCGGCAAAACCGTTGTGTTCACCTCTTCAATCTCTTCATTTTCAGCCACCTGATGGGAATGTTCTACCGGACGATCCGCATGCTGGAGAACGGCATCAAGCCTGTGTATGTGTTTGACGGCAAACCCCCGCAGCTCAAATCATCAGAGGTCAGTCCGGTGTCCTCTGGCTCCCGGTTGGACATTTTGCCATTGTTTCGGCTGTAAGATTTCGAAGAAGCTGCTGCGACGGATAAAATTCTGACGTATGTTTCCGCGCTGCCTTGCTCTCGTTTGTCTCCAGCTGGAGAAGAGAGGAGAGAGGAGGGCAGAAGCTGAGAAGCAGTTGGCAAAAGCCCAGGAAGCAGGTGAGAGTTTATGCTCTTCACATTCTATTCAGCAATCATTCTGGATTAGAACACTATGGATTCAATCTTTAACAAGAGACCTTGTGATCAGCTTCTCATATCCCCCACCCCCCCCAAAATAAAACGTTTCTTCAACTCAGCTGTGTTTGTGTCATCACAGGGGAGCAGGAGAATATCGACAAATTCACAAAACGCCTGGTAAAAGTCACGAAGCAGCATAACGACGAGTGCAAGAAGCTGCTGGCGCTGATGGGAGTGCCTTTCGTTGAGGTACAGACCTGTTGTCCTTTTTGTACTTGCGCATCACAACTTGAAGGTATTAGAAGTGAGAGCTGGCAGTTAGCGTTTTTTTTTTTTTTTTTTTTTTGGGGGGGGGGGGGATCCAGGCGCCGTGCGAAGCTGAGGCCAGCTGTGCCGCCCTGGTCAAATCGGGCAAAGTCTTTGCCACCGCGACGGAAGACATGGATGGACTCACATTCGGGACCAACGTTCTGCTCAGGCACCTGACTGCCAGTGAAGCAAAGTAAGTGCCTAATCAGTGACTTCTTAATCAAGAAAGTAAAAAAAACAACAAGGTAAACTGTGTCTCAGCCTGTTTGACGTTCGAATACTATAAGTGTTTATGTTTTTTTTTGGATCTTAAATCTATAACCTTGTTGTTTTTTCTTCCCCAGGAAACTTCCAATTCAGGAATTCCACTTGGGTCGGATGCTGCAGGACATCGGCCTTACAAGCGAACAAGTAAGGCGTTTCCTCCGACAGATCCGCCTCTAGAATGCCGTGTTCCATTCGCTGCATGCATTCACTTCCTTTTTGGCCTCCCAGTTCATAGACCTTTGCATTCTGCTCGGCTGCGACTACTGCGGCACCATCAAGGGGATCGGCCCCAAACGGGCCATCGACCTCATCAGGCAGCACGGCTCCATCGAGGAAATCCTCGACAACATCGACCTGAGCGTATGTAGATTCCCGCTGCGGTGAGACGGCCCGAGGAGGTCTCGATCTGGCTCTGAATCTTTCCCCCTCCTGTACGTGTCGCCGTCGTGCAGAAACACCCCTCGCCAGAGGACTGGCTGTACAAGGAAGCCCGAGGTTTGTTTCTGGAGCCGGACGTGGTCGACTGCTCCACGCTGGAGCTGAAGTGGGGCGAGCCCGACGAGGACGGACTCATCCAGTTCATGTGCAGCGAAAAGCAGTTCAGGTCAATTGCGAACAGCCTGTCGTGCATACGTTTGGCCATTAGGTGGCAGTGCTGTTGCACGAAACCAACATCTCCGCCCGTGGATGAGAAGCAAATCTCTCTTTTGATTCTGTTTGCAGCGAGGACAGGATTCGTAACGGCTGTAAGAAGATTCTGAAGAGCCGGCAGGGAAGCACGCAGGGGCGACTCGACTCCTTCTTCACCGTCACCGGGAGTCTCTCCTCCAAACGGAAGGTAAACCAACCACGAGACAAACAGCGGCCAAGAACCGACTTCGTTTTTGGCTGCTTTGCCGTGATTGCCAGTGGAAATCTGAACTGTAATAATAACTAATACATGTTTTTTTTTTTTTTTTTTTTTTTTTTTTATGGATTCATCCTTAAAAAGTCTGACGCATTGGTTCTGTTTCTGTCTATACAGGAACCAGAGACGAAAGGGTCTGCGAAAAAGAAGCAAAAGACCGGCGCCACCCCTGGCAAATTTAGAAAGGGAAAATAGACCGGAAACCCCCAGTGCTGTAGAAATTAGTCGATTGTTTTCGTTCTCTGTTCCGATGGCCACCACTTGAAATCGGAAGTTGCAGAGAAAAAGTGTGTCCGTGTGTAAGAATATCCAGTGTTGATCTGAAAAAGTGAAGACCACCACATCATTTTTCCTTTTGCAGATGGAAAACCTGTTTCGAGGGCCATTTCCTGATTTTGAATTAAAAAAAAAAAAAAAAAAGTAGTGTTTCTATTCAAACGTTTTGCGTGAAATTATTTGTCACATTCATTATCCTTCTAAAAATTAAAAAAAAAAACAACCAAAAAAAGCAGCATGAGTGTGTTGTGTGAACATTTCACACCCGAGTGCATTTGATAAAGCTGATGTGCAAGTCTTGTCAGGTGTGACATCCATGTGATATTGTAGGCGTTCAGAAAAAGTTAAGGTGTCAGGGTTTTTGTGAGTTTTTTTTGTGTTTTTTCTTTTTTTTAAGACATCTTTGGGGGCGGGGAGGAAAGACAAGCACATGAGGAATTGAAACAGAGACAAAAATTCGGTGACTGTGCTGTGGTGTTTTCCTACTTGCAACACAAGGCAAATTTTGTAACCGTTCATGACAAACCAGCCCAGGGGACAATTTGTTGAAGTTGTCTGCTGTCAAATGTCACTCTGAGAACAAAACTTGGAAAATAATTTTCTCTCGTTTTTTACCCACTGGTAAGAAACATTTTACCAAATTTTTTACAGAGGTAAAAATATGGTTTATTTTCATTGCATACAGATTGACTTTCTTTCTTTTCTTTTTTTTTTTGTAAATGGGGAAGGAAGTTGTTTTGATAGTTAGGCAAAAATGAACTACCGCTGACAGTGTTGTTCAATTCAGGAGGGAGCAAAATGCTGGTAGCCACTTCATTACTGAGTGTCCTCTTTGTTTCAGGTGAGCTGTTTTCTTACATCGTATTCGCCTTCATATTGTTGAACTAATAAGTAGTGCCAATAGCTCCTCATGCATCTTGTATAGATTTGCACCTTGACAGGAAGAAGAAAATCTGTTTTGTTTGAAATACATCTTTGATGTATTTCAAACAGCTCCGTAATCAGAAATCTGAATTTGCAGATGTCTGGTCAGAGTGCGACAAAAACGCACACCTTATTATCACCACGCCACGGACAGTGCAAGGTTTATCCGGATCCTGCTTGGAAATCCCATGCAGCTTCACACCACAACTGTCTGAGCAGTTTGTGGGCAAGAGGAGCACCGGCGGAGTGTGGATTAAAAAGGACTCCAGATTTGCCCATAATCAAGACAATGTTGTCTTTAACAGCAGTAAGGAGACAAACGCATACCCGATGAAGTTCACGGGAGACCTGAATGAGAGAAACTGCACCACTTTATTCTCCAATTTGACCTCAGCTTATTCAAACGCGTACTTCTTCAGAGTGGAGAGCAAAGCATTCACGGCAACAGCTTCCTGTCATCATCTTAAAATAATAGTTCAAGGTAAGACGTTCCTCATTTGCATGCATGTTCTTTTATTAGGGGCTCAGCCTAACTATTTTGCCCAACTATTTCTTTTTTTTAAAAAAAAACTATTTAGCCCAACTAATTTCTTTTTTTAAAGTTTGCATAAACAGACACATATATACTCACTGTATATATTTATACGGTAAACTTTATTTACACACAGATTCCTCCTGCATTCTTGTGGACATGAGAACACTTGTTCCCGCAAATTACAAATGCAGCTGTTGTCAGATCACATGGTAAAGATCTTTGCATAACAAAGCTTGGTTTTTCGTGATTAGGCTATTAGGTGTAATTATCTCACATGAGATAATTAACCCAAATGTTTTTTTAAGAAAGAAAGAAAGAAAGAAAAATGTTAGCTTATTTGGCTAGCATCAGAATCTTGTTTAAAGAGTGTTGATTAAGCTTTTAGGTGTAATTATCTCACAAAAAATTTGTTTTCTTACCAAGGGTTGATGAGATAATTTACCCAAACGTTTTTAAGAAGGAAGGAAAGAAAGAAAGAAGTTAAAGAAAGAAAGAAAGAAAGAAAGAAAGATGTTAGCTAATTTGGCTAACGTCAGAATCTTGTTTAAAGAGTGTTGAATGCCTTCATATGCGGGCCCAGAATTGATACAAAGAAGTCGGGCCCTCTTTCGATAAAATCAAACAGCGCAGTGTCGGGCACCGGACACTAGAATGGGACGTTCCAACCTATGCAGGGCACTCATGGTATCTTGCACTGACTCACATATTTGTGCAAAACTTTCTTTTCAAGATGAAAGACATCCACAAATGAATAACGTGGAATCTGTCTGAATATGCCTGTCTGTTTTTCACCTTTTCACCTGTGGTTGTTTGGATGTTGTTAAATATAAAACGTAATTCCTTTGACGTCCCAGATTCTCCTCCGAGCCCTAAGATCGACGTCTCAGGTGTGCTGCGTGAGAAGGAGTCGGTCAATGTGACCTGCACGGCGGTGGTCCCCTGCCCGCGCTTCCCACCTCGACTGCGCTGGAATCTCCAGGATTCCCAGAACCAAACTTTGAGAAACGTGGACAGGGTCCTCGAGACTCAAATCTTGACGACCATCCGTCTTACAGACAGAAGCGATGGCGTTAACGTCACCTGTGTCGCCAGCTATCCTGTGAACAGCACGTTCGCATATGCAACGCAAGCAAAGACACTTGACGTTTCCTGTAAGGGTTTCTTGGTCTCTATCCCGTCAGCAAAGACTCTCCTACAGGCTTTGACGTTTGCTCCTTGTGTCCCCAGATGCTCCCAAAAACACCACGGTGTCCGTCACTCCAGACGGTTCGCTGCCAGCCGGTAGTTGGGTGACTCTGAACTGTTCCAGCGCAGCTAAGCCTCCCATTAGCAAGTTCACCTGGTTCAGAACCAGCCAAGGTGGAGGCGGAGCAAAAACAAAAGTGTCGGAAGGACGTGTTTTCAGTTTCAATTTGACAGACGAAGGAGTTTATAGGTGCGAGGCCAAGAATGATTACGGAACAGACTCATCAGAGATTCGTCTGGCTTTTCAAGGTAATCATATTGAGGGTACCGCGCTCGACTACAGCGGCGAAACAATGAATTTACTGGCTTGTTCAAAGTTGGAAATAAACATTAAATAGATGAGTTGGAGGACAGAAACTTGCTCGCTCAGGTGAACGACTAAAAAGTTTTAGTTCAGCAACGGGTTCGTTCGAATTTAAGAGGCGCTGGTGCGGATGTCCGTTTGTGACGCTGTAATTCCTCCTCAGTGTTTGACTGCGGCAACTTGCCTGCCGGCACGAATGAGTCATTGACTCACCCAGACCCTCACGCCCTGAGTTGCGACAAGGGAAATAGCAAATTTAACCATAGTGATCACCAGTATTCAGTCGCGACCTCCCAGTAAATGAAGAACTAACACTGCTGAAATTCCCCATGAGACAATTTTAATGATGCAGGAAATTCTCATTAAAAAAAAAAAAAAAGAGACAATGTGATAAGATTAAAAAAAAAGGAGAGGCACTAGCTGGGGCTAGGAGCGTGATTGACTACAACAGTACACTACAAAAAAAATTATAATTGACGTATATAGTTAGTATATGTGACCATATACTGATATTTTTTCATAGAACAAGAAAAGACCAGCAGTTCAGCGGGGGGCATTGTGGCCGGGATCATCGTGGTCATTTTGCTCCTCGGCGGAGTCGGCGCCACTTTGTAAGTTTGTCTTGATTTATTTTCCGTTTGCTTTACTGTTCATTAGTGTGAGAGTTTAAACCCCCACGGCCTTTTCTCTCTTGATGACGGTCGACAGGCAATCATAACGAGACTAGTCATAATTGTTGTCGACTACACCAATAATTAGAGCGGACGACGCCGTCCTTTGTCTTGTAGGTGGTTAAAGTCCAGACATGCAATGTCATCACAGTTGAGACAGGTGGGAGCGTACGCATCCACACGCACACGCACACGCACGCAAACACACACGCACACACACACACACACACCAATCTGGTAAACATACATATATGTAATATGTATATGGAAACATACTTACATACATATAGATAGACATATATACACATATACACACACACACACACACACACTTAAATATATGTATAGATATACACATATATATATATATATGTATACACACACACACACACACACACACATACATACGAATATGAATGATTTTTTTCATGCAGAGGCAGTCAGCTGCTCAGGGATCATCTGGAACAGTGGAAACGGAGGATGTCCTCTACAGCCAGGTTGACTTCTCCAAGCGTAGACCAGAAAAGACTTCAAGCCAGGCCCCCAACAGCAGAGAGCAGCAGTGCACACACTATGAGCGGGAGCCTGTCTACGCTCAGGTGAAGATAAACAAGTGAATTGGAGCGCGTGGAAGCTGCTCTTCACTGGCACCGAGGACGACGCGTAGAGGAACACGTACTTCCTCACTGACCCTCTCCAAAGTCAACGGAGGGAGAAAGCGGCCGTCTGCAGTCTTACAATGATAATGTGAATGAAGAATGTGAAGGAATGTCTGTGTCAATATCGCATACTGCACAGGCAGTTGGATCATGTCGTATTCATATCATAATGTGCTGACACTTCTCTGATGTTGTGTGTGTGAAGTGAAGCAACAGGAGCAGCTTTGCAATTAGTACTTTTTCACAATGTTTCCTCTTAGGTAAACTGCCTACTGTATATTTCTGGAAGAGTGCATGAGTCGTCACTCCTGCATCCTCCATCCTGCATTTTTTTTTAATTTTTTTTTTCGTGCGGGTGACTCAGACGTTGTTTTCCACTGCAAGCCCAAATGTAGACCTTGCTTTATTGAAAAATGCAGCAACTGAAATTGAAAACTCAAATTTTATTCATCTTGTTTTTTTTCCCGGTTTAATGTCAACTTGACTTTAACAATGTTGTGCGCCTCAGGAGTCATCGTATTCCTTTGTGTTGCTCCACTTTTCATAACATGTTTGCTGAACTTTGTCTCTGTGCCACACGGATTTGTGTCGCTGCGACCTGGAGAACTTTGTGGACCAAGGTAGCAGTAGACTTGCAAAAGGGAAAAATTGAAAGGAAAAGGTTTATCCTCAGAACTCCCCGTGCCCCTCAAAAAACAGGGGATGGCCTGACTTTCAGAAAAAGGGACGACAGGTAGTGAGGAACTGAGGAAACAAAGAAAAGATAAAAAGACACCGGCGAAAAGAAACTGAAAAGGGGAAGGGACCCGAAAAAAAAAAAAGGCAACTGAAAGGACTTGAGAAATATTTCTGTGACAATCAGAATGCTGTGCGAAGGCGGCTAGTATGGAGATATTGATGAGCAGATTAACCAGAAACCGATCAAAAACACCAGAGGTGGGAAGTAACAAAGTACAAATATTTTATTTCCATTACTGTACTGCAATAGATTTTTATAGGTATATGTTATTTACTTGAGTATTTCTTCTTATTGTGACTTTTTACGTCTACTCCCTACATTTGTACACAAATACTTTCTACGTCTTACATTGGGAAAAAAAAACATGTATTTAAAATAATTAAAATATATAAATTCTGTTATATTTGTTGTGACTTGAAGTGGAGCTATTTGAACCCTGCTGTTGTGTTGTTCAATATAAAAACTGGATCATATTTTAGAGGAAGACTTTTTTTTCCCGAGTACCTCGGCTTTGGGGTCACTGTTCAATACGTTTTCAGTACAGAAAAATACAAACAACGTTACTTTTTGCTATTAAAGCAGTAAACATCCAATATCGACTCCCTGGTCAAAACTATGACTGATTACACTGCAGCTGTGCTGCAGTTGAAAAAGAAAAAAAACAAAACAACTATAGTATTGAGAGAACACAGGCTTTTTAATCGACAGATGTCTTGTTTCATTAATCGCTTTTTTACTTTTGCGCAGGAACAATTCAGAACCTGTATTTTCTTCCTTTTATTCAAGTGAAAGAGTTGAATTTCTTACACGAGTAAAAAGTACAGAATGTGAACACATTTGCTCTGTCTGTCAAACGCAGAGTCAGTCCATAACACGGAACATTTTGGCAGGACGCTGTGATCAGAGGGCTAAAACAAGCTGCGCAGTTTTGTTTTTTCCCCCCTCTCAGATAATGACCCGAATTACCGAGGCTGCTCCGCTGGCATCTCCAACTCAATTTCCATCCCTCCAATTCCAGTGACTCTTCAGTCTTCAAAGAGTTACTCCCTAAAAAAAAAAAAATTGGGGAGGGGGCGTGTAATGTAATATTGCAAACGCCTCGATAATGACACCAACAAACACGGCAACCGCTGGCGGCTCTTCCCCGGCGGAGAGTCACCGTCGGAATATATTCTCACTCGGGCCGCTGTTTCGAGTTAAATGACCTCACGCCGCGGCCCGTGTTATTCCCCTCTTGTACGTTAATCATCCGGCTTTGATTGGGGCTCGTGGCCGCGCGCATAATTCACAGCCGGGACAGAATGTGAGTGGGCGGGAGGCCGTGAATGTGTGAAGGAGGCCTCTTCAGCGAGACGAGCAGCCTCACTTCATGTTCCATACATTTGACTTCATTAGAGACACAGTGGAGAATGTGACGCGGCCGTGTGGCGGCGGAAGGCGAGGCTTTCGGATCCTGATGAGTATTTGGCGCGGCACGAGGGAGAACAGCTTCACGTAAATGAACGTTGAATTAAAAAAACAAAAAAACAACAACACGTGAATATCAGCGAAATGTGCAAAATTCTTATTCAATTAAACAATGTGCAACTTTCATTATAAGCAACTGAAAAAAAAAACTCCTTGTAATATGACCTACAACATTTAAGGCCCACTGTGTACGACCTACAGTTGCTGCGTTTCCATTACCCCTAGAATTGCGCAAAACCGAAATATCGCGATAAAAAGCTAAACTTCGAAAAAAAAAACTCTAAAATATCGCGAAAAGGTTTTGACGCTCTCATCAGGTGTTTTTTATTTTTATTTTACGCGTAACGATATAAAGGCATATCGCAAAAGTGCCATGGAAACACTTTTTTCTCGCACTTACACGTTGTGTGAATAAAAGCGGATGTGACATCCGGGGTCACGTGACCAGTTCACTTAACGGTAACATGGCGCATCATGTTTTGACGGAGGAAGAGACCCAATATTTTTTTTTTTACAAGTAATCACAGAGAAAAACAACAAAAAAAACAACAATGGCAACACCCGCAAATTGCAACTGTCTACATTTTAGAAATGTTTCTTTCATTTTTGCGAAAAACTGTAATGGAAACGCAGCTGCTGTCAATCTCCTATATTAGCATGAAATAATTGCAGAAAAATCTTTTTCTGTACGCCTGTTTTAAAAGGTGTAGCGGCATCAGACAGATACAAACAACAACTATTTTGTTGTCACGAAAGTTAATAATTCTTGTATTCCATCTAGATGTGTCACCAGTAGTCACACGTCCACTCTAGTTTTGTCCCTGGACAGAACAGTGCACGTGCAGGAGGGAGCATGTGGGTGACCGTACTGAGAGAAATTGCATTTGGAGACTCAGGGGGATCCTCAATGCAATACATCACAAATGTACGGGGTGTCCAAAAACTTTTTTCCATCACTGTGGGAACGCCAAATGGTAAACATTGTTAATGGCGGTCCCCAGTTAATTGAAAAGCTTTTTTAGAAATAATAAAAAAAAACAAAAAAAAAAAACGTTATTTTCCCCACTCATGCCACTGGCACACAATGGTGCTAGTTGCTAAGCGACCAAAAACAGATGCCGCAAAGTAGCTTCTTCATCTGTTTTTCACTGCCTAGCACTAAACATCAAACAGCGTCTATAATCATTTCGGGCGGTATTATTCCCGGTGTTGTATCCTGACGAGAAAAGAATCTGAAAGAAGTTAAGATTTAATTTGAAGCTATCGGTGTGGAGTTAGAAAGAAAAAAAAATAAATCATTATGCTTCAAAGAGTGTTTCATCTGTGCTTCTCTCTAAACGTTCACTAAAGAGCAAGAGCGTGCGTCATTGCTCTGCACGTCCTCTCTGAAAAACAGAGGCTTTATACAGGCTTTATTGGGCATATATGGATAAACAAGGTAAACACAGCAGGAATAATTCTGGAGTTTACTCAAAAGTGTTAGGGTGGCTTCTAACCCCTTTTGGGAGTTATAAAAACCAAATTCTATATTAAACACCTCCATTAATGTTTGTCATGGTGAATCTATCATCGCCACGATTGGTTAAAAAAAAAAAAAAAATCCCCAATCAAGAAATTCAATCTTTCGCATGTCATGCAAATACCTCACACGGGGGAGAAAAATAAGGATTTAGCAGAGTGCATCAATATTTTATTTAAAGACACACTTTCTGTGAGACCCAGGTTTGGGGTATTTAGCTGGTTTTATTATATCAAGAGTAGTGATCAGCAGTGCATCATCAATCATTGAGGAGATAATAGTTTGGACAGTTAATAAAGGGAAGTTGTAAGTTTTAGTGTCGCCGGCTCTGGGAGATCAGATATATTTTATATTATAGGGGGTGGAAAAAAACCTGGCTATTTGTCCTTCAGGCTGTCTCTCGGCGAGCCTCTTAGCATTCAGCGTGAATCCTCTCAGCCCGAGCCTCGTCCTCATCGGTCTCTGCTGGAAGTGATCACTGTCGTGGCGATGCCAAACTGGTGTGTTCATAAGGACTCTATCTTTAGAATGGAGCGGCTAAAACACTGCACTTCACAGGTCGCCATGGTAACGGCACTGGAGGAATGCTGCCGTGTTGACGACGTGGACGGTGGTGGGGTTTGGAATGATGAAATATAATGATCGGAGTGGGTCCCCGGCTAGTTTTCGCCTCCGACGGCGTTTTGAGATTATGGTGTGATGATTGCAATTGCTTAAAAAAAAAACAAAAAAAAGGAATAGGAAAAAACATGAATTTTCACCAAAGGACATTTCCTGATCAGTACGGGTTTCTGTTCCTCGTGAATATTTCTAGATTTTTTTTTTTTTTCATAGGTGCTGCAGTCCAATTTTTCGAAGTCGGGACATCTTGTGAATCATTCTCTGCGCAGGTATTCTCATTTGACAGGAAATCATTCTGACGGCGCTGAAGCGATCGTTCCGTGTCGTATTTCTTATTGCGGTTTAATTCAGGGCATCAAGGGACAACAATACAAACAACAGCGCCACTGGCCCTGCTTTCGGGACAGCGACTCCTGCGAGTGCCACCGACAATAAAAGATCACGATGCTGGTCGAAACGCGAATGCTAAACATCGCCTCGCCATCTGCCTTCAAACAGAAACCCACTGGCTCCAAACACACTCGCGGCTGTCCTGTGCTCTCTCGCGTCTGTCTGTGCAATTTGGAGCGCCTTCTGGTTGCCACGGAAACAGCGCTATCCACTATTGATGCTTTTTAGGTAGTGTCCCACATCAAAGGGTAGAGCAGGATGAAGACAAATCTTTCAGTTAGTTGTGTCTGATGGACCGACGATTTTGGCATTAAGGATCCAAGATTATGATTTTTGTATTGGCTAAAGCTTAATATAGTGCGCATAAATACATTAGTATAGGCGTATAATTGCAGTGCAGTGAAAATAATTTCTACTCTTAGAAATTTTAATTTCCATATTTCTAAGGAAGCTGGGTATGGACAATCCAGCCCCGCCTGATGTATTTAGGGTGGCTACTCGCATCTTCAAATAAACCAATGAAGAAGAAAGTGGAAGACGCATCAACGTTTGGGTGCTTAGGCCACTATAGTTCACTGGCAAGCTTGGGAGAGGGAAGGTACAGAGTCCCAAAAGAGACATACGTGAAAGAGTGGTGCAATACAAAATCTAACCACCTGACGTCGCTGTTTCTTGTTCAAAATATTCAAAAATGAATAGCATAATTGCCAAAGTCAGTTTTTGGCCAAATTGTGATATCTGAAAAAAATACCAATGTGCTTGCTAAAAAAATGTGTTTTTCTTGTTTTCCCGAAAACGTTCAAATATGACTTAGTCACTTAGCGACTATGCCATTAGCACGGCGACAGCAAACGCCACATGCACGAAACTACGTCGAGCCTCGGCCTGGAAACGGATCACAATTGTGACGACACGCGTTGCCCGTGTCGCACATCCTGTACACGCGGTGGCCTCTTGGCTGCACACACTTGGGGAGCTGAACGGGAAGAGGAGCAGAGGTGCAGCAAAGCCGAACACACACGCACGAAAAGGTGAGGTGAGGTGAGTCATAAGGCCAGCACAGCCCAAAGAACAGGACACAAAGAGTTTGTCGCCGGTACTGTTTTCTGAAAAATCAGCGTGACTCACCCCTAATGTCAGCCCCTAATTACGAAGCCGAGTCCCATTATAATCATCTCCTCTTCAGGCATGCACATTTAGAATGAGGAAAAGAAAATAAAGAAGTGCGCAAACCCAAAAATGTGAACTTTTACCGGAACAACACTTTATAAATGACTCGACTATATGTTTTCTTGGTAACATGCACAGTAACATTGAGTCCATGTGCAATACAATGCATCACAATCATCGTGTCAATCTAACGCAGACATTCACTGCCTAATTGATTACATAAACTGTTGAATTGTCTGTTACAGCTAATAGCCAAACCCGCTAACCACATGGCGGCGCAACATGCGGTGACTCGAAGTTCAAACTGAGCAACAGAGTGCGGAAGAAAGCCGATACGACTTGACTTTGAAGGTGACAGACATTGTTGTTGGCCTACTGGGATTTTCACACACAAACTAACAAGCTCTCTCTGTCTCGCTCAGTTTTTACGAATGGCAGTCCCCAACAAGAAATAATGCTAGTTTGGAAAATGCTGCAATAATGTCAGAGGTGAGAATGAGCAAGAGTGGTTGGGAACCATAGACAGTCTCAGAACAAATTCAGATAACCATTGTTGCAACCAAGATCCACCTCCATACACCTCCAACTGTGTGTATACCATACATGTATACCACTATATACCATTTTACGAGGCCCCTAGTGCTTGCAAGGTGTACTCAATAAAGTGGCTGCTGATTATACATATGCATATAATGTTGTCTGCCACAACATTTCTTCATTATTATTCACTTTAACCCCCTGGATTTTTATATATTTATTTATTTTACGCTCTTTTCTGTTTGGCAACATGCCAAAAAAAAACAAACAAAAAAAAACAACTGTCAATCAAAGTTTTAAACAATTTGAATTAATGAAGTATTCATTTGCGCTGGCACGCGAGGATTCGCGGACACACTCGTGGCAGAGCAGTTGTTTGGCAATGGTATTTGTGGCACATGGTCAGACTGTGTGGCTGTTTCGTGGGGAACAGAGGGAGAGAGAGAGAGAGAGTGAGAGAGTGAGAGAGTGAGAGTGAGGGTGGGTGGGAGGGAGGGAGAAAGGGAGGCTTCCCAGCCAGCCTGGATCTCGCTCAGCCTACACAATCCCGCGACTCAACCTCCGGCTCGGTGATGTTGGATACGCTGCGGGAGTGAGCTCCATCTTCCACCACCGCTCGGCCGTCAGCTGCTCCAGAACTCACAAACGCGCGCGCACACACACACAACCCACAGAGCCGGTGAGTACTCCTCCGGGTTGACCGTAAACTGTGTCGCTGCTTTAGTTACTCGCAGACAGATTACTATTACCACGGAGATTACCATCTGCTCCCATGTCCGCCGTTTCACAGGGGTAACCAGAGATCCACAAGGAGGGTCGTTTGATTCTGTAATCTTTTAATTCCTTTTAAGCTGCCGCCGTCGCCGGGTAGTAGTCTCACTACGGATAGAAATCAGGCTACTCAACTCAGGCTCATGCACGCGGCTGTTTGACAGCTCCTCTAAGAATCCCCTTGCACGTTTCGGTCACACCTGGGCGTCGCTTCTCTCAAACTTTTAAAAGTTGACAAAGGGAAAATGTGTGAGTCGAGGGACAAGAAATGCACAATGCGCGCTTCCGTTCTTGCCCTGGTAGCAATATTTCATCACGCGCCTTCCAAGACCCGCAAGATACCATTTTGGGTCGGCCGCCAAAGCGGTAAGCCAATCTTCCATCAGGAGTGGAACGCTGGAGTTGCCCGAGGCCGATCCTTTTTTTGTAACATCTACTGCAGATAGGGAAGGACTTTTGCACCGTGCGCACTATTCTTCTACGCCTTATGCAGCAGAGTGCAACTGCAAAGCTAAGCTCCAGAAGTAGTTCTTCTGCTGGCTTCAGGGAAAAGATGGACGATGTGTGTTGTGAAATGAATGCTGAACATGTGACTGAGCTAGCAAACGATTCAACGATTGCTGGGACCAATGTCCAGTGTCCACCTCTCCTTCCCACCTCCCAGAGAGGAAAGTGACCGACGTCATCCTCCCTGTGTCATCCGATACCGCCACGCTCTCTCTGGTACCTTGTGTGTCCTGACGTGCGAAAAATGTTCCCGATGACCTGACGAGACGGTTCGCGAGAACTGCGCGATGTACTCCCACGTGCAAGGTGTCGTTCTGGGCGGCCTGCGGGGAAACTAGTCAACCCCACTGCGCCGCACGTGGCGTAGGAAGTATGTTGGCGAACAGAATAGACCACGCCGCAGTGCTACATTCTACGGGCAACTGTGCCAGTACACATGTTGACTGACGGGTGGTCGCGAAGGGAAGGCTTGCTTTCAGAGCTTTTGTTGGAAAGAAATACCCCGGTGGCGTATTCCCCATCAAAAACTTAATTGCCAATAGATTTGGCTCAATTTGACGCCTGAAGGTTGGAACTTGTGGTGGCATTTCCTGTTTGCCTGCTAATCCACCAGAGTCAGATTAGGGAAGGAATGGGCGGATTAGAGGTCAGCAGGACCTTTGGCTGCGATTCCAGACAGACAGCGTGGCATTGGAGAAATAGCCGTCACTGGAGGTGTACTGTGTCCCCAGCAGGACAGGTTCTTCTTGTACTCCCGGACACTTTGTGCCCGTTCATAAACAGTGCAGCAGTACAGAGGCCAAATGAGACATGGCCAATGCCGTGTTGACAGAAATAAGAGGCTTTAATTGGAAATCTCAGTCTTATTGTCCCTATTGCTTTTGCACCCATATTTAGCATTGAGATCACATTAGTTGCTCAGAGGTATTGTTATTAAGTGCATAATATCAACAGGGAAAACACTTTAAACGCATTTAAAAAGCCTCGGGCCAACATTACATCACTTCAAAATCCAACTTGGCAAACCCCGTTTGTTTTGGTGTATAAAAGCAATCCAGCGAAACGGACACACCGCGTTTCAGGTTCTAAAAATGCACCCGGGGCCCATTACGAAATGTTCGGCGCGTATCCGCCCTTGCGCCTCCCAGCATGGGGGTTGCTTTGTGATCCGAGAAGATGCTTTGGAAGGCGCTCAATGAGCTCGTCCAAGCCATTTAACGTATTCCCCAGCCAACAGGAGTCTTATAATCACTGGGGCTGCAAGACCCGGTGACGGAGCGGACAGCACGCTGTTGGCCATTGGGGCTTTGAACTCACTTGGCAGGTCTTCTTACGTGGCACTTTCCCCACTCCTTTGTCCCCAACCTCCCCAGGCATGGCAATAACCATTATGGGCCTTCCAGACTTTTCTGGCGTGAGCTTCTCTTAAGCACAACTTTATCTAGCCTGTATCCCCGCACTGGCAGGGACAACACCACAGAGGTGGCTTCACATACTTGTTACTCAAATACAAATACTAAAAGTACTGGTTAAATGGTTTTCCCAAGAAAAAGTAACTAAGTACTGGTTCTGAAACGTACTTAAGTAAAATATACATATATTTTTTTTTGCAATGAACTGTTGGATCAGATTAATTTCCTCGTGTCATGCTGCTGACCCGCGTGTTCGTTGAATGAAGAGTCTCAGGAGAAGAATGCCAATTTAAATATGTCTTCAGTAAATAATTCAATTCAGGATACAAACATACAGAGCTCTGGGCCGAGTTCAAAACCCTAGCAACAACAAAGTATTGTCAGGGCATGAAATCTGACTGCTATCTGTCCCTTGGACCCAGTCTTCTTATACAAAAAATAAAACATGCAGATGCTCCCAGATGTTGTCCTCCTCTGACTGGCTGCCCGGTCTCCAGACCCCAGCCTCATTGGATGTTGGGGCAGCCTTTGATTCAAGTCTCTGATTACTGATTGCAACAGTAAACAAGTCCTTATCTGGCAGGGAGCCAAATGATTCCATCATTGGTTCCAGCGTGACCTGTTGATATAATACAGTGCACGACATGCCTGAGGTCACAGGTTCCTCTCCCCCGTGCCTCCGATGGATCCTGAGTTCTCCCCCCTGTAAATGAACGGGTTGTAAGGTTTTATGATGGTCGCAAAGTCCCCCAGGGTCACCCAGGGTCACCCTCTGGTCACCCAGGGTCACCAGTTTGTGAGGGATGTTCTTCCCTTTGTTCTTTCTTGAGCCTTCCGCAACAATGCCTTTTTCCTATGAGTAGGTCAGCCAAATGATTTAAACAGTTCTATATTAATATTCATGTTATTATAAACAAACATCTAAACTAATTATATTATTTAACACAAACATCGAAACTAAATATATGATTCCAACAGAACCAAACAATGAATTTGTTGATAAACCGAGTTACTCTTAAATATCATCCAGTTTCCTATTTAACTGGACAACAGCTGAGTTCAAATAGCTAAAAAGCTCAAGCACCCATTGTAACAAGTGAATTAATTAGTAGCAGAATTTATATCTTTTCAATGCGCTTAAACAAGCATGTTTTTCCAATGTATGGAGTAGAAAGCACATATATTTGTGTACGTCAGGAGTAAAAGTAAAAGATGTCAGACGAAAAATACTAAAATACAGATACCTAAAAAAGCACAGCAACAAAGTATTTATACTTTATACTTTATTCCTCCCCACTTGATGACTGTCCTTCATACCTTGCATTATTTTTTTTGTACAAGTGGCACACGTGCGAGCACATGCTTGCCCCAATATGATTGGCAGGTGTACCCCCGCCAAGCCCCCCCGCACTACTGCCTCCCTTTCACACGGCTGCTAACGCCGTTACGTGCACGGCGAGCGTCGGGTCGGTCCGACCGCCAGCCGGGGCGGCATCTCTATTTTGGGCGGCGCAGGATCATCAGGCCCCCGCTAGTGTCAACAGGTGGACGAGCTCACGGGGCCGGCCTGACCTTCACAGAGGCCTTTTCTCCTTCGCGCTCTCCTCCGTCACTCAAACTTCAAGCTTTGTTTCGTTTTCGAACGCGACGTTTCCCCTCGCGCACGTGTGTCGCGCTCTTGAGTACGTCATGTGACAACCCGCTTTTGGGTTGATTTTGGGACAGATCATTGGCGACATTTGGTCGAAATTTAGTTAATAGCTAAAAAAAAAAAAAAACGGAATACAATGACACAAAATTTAGCCTCAGGAAAACAACTTGCGATGCTCGCTTTTTGTGCGCGAGGCTCTCCAGTCTCCTCGGGAGCGAGGGCGTAGTGTATTTTGGCAGTTGTTCTCTCTGCCTGATGTCAGCGTTATTTCAGCCCTTCCTCTCCTGCGCTGCTAACTCCTCATGAGCTGTTTAGGCAGCTGTTTGTTTTTTTTTCTCTCCAAATATAACTTTGTGGCACGGTGGTTTCACATTGTTAGCAAGGCGTGGCGTCGTCTTTGTAGGGTCTTTTAGCACGTTCATGTCCATCGTTCCACTTCCTTTGCTCCATTTGTCATGTGCTATGTGTGAGTGCAGGAAGCGAGTGCTGGAAAGCAGCCCTTTGCGATAGAGAGCTAAATATTCTGTTTCCTGAAGATGCATGAGGTTATTTCACAGTTAAGCTTGTAACGCCGTTGCATTTCCATGTCCGGTATGAAACGTAAAGATCTGAACAGTGTTTCGCATGCGGGACCTTGCTACTGGTGGGAGCTTTGGCGTCCATAATACAGCTGTGGGCTAAAATGAACACATCTCCCATGTTCCCATGAATGACGTGCTCGGTCTCAGCATTCGTGGGTGGACATTTTCATTTGGAGTGTGTGCGGGTGTGAGTGGGTGTTTGAGGTGGGGGACGCACATTGTGCGCAACCATTAGTATTGACGCCTACACACAGACTATATGCTACTGACGGGACCGAGGTTCGCATTTGCTTTGCATGCGACTTTTTTTTTTTCATTATATTGCTTTGGCCGTTATGTAACCGGGCATTAGGGCTCCCTCCTGAACAACCCCCGTCCTCAGCCTCCTGCGAAGGCTACATTCCATCTCTTGGTGACCTGGCTGCGGCCTCACACATTCCAGCCGATCAATTTGTGACCGTGATTACAGTCGGCAGGGTCCAGAAGGTCGGCGCAGCGCGTCTGGAGTTGTCAGCAACAAACAACAAAGCCACGTGCGATTGATATTTCATGTAATTTGTGCATTGGCATTATGATTTCTTGAACTTTGCTCGATGCGAGAGTACATGAAAATCCTCCGCTACACTGTTACCTCGTTCATTATGTGTCAAAAATGCAAAAATGCAAAAGCAACAGTCCGTACGGGGCCGGTACGAACGCCGTCACCCGCTATTTGTGCAGGACATGAGCTCAAAGTTGAGGCGAGGAGCCCCGGCGTGATAAACATGCCGCCTCCTATTAGTCACAGAGGAACGTGTCGTTCTCAAACAAAAGCATTGTGTCATTTTTTTTTTTTAATCAGTCAGATTCATTATTAAATGGTGTCTATTGAACGCTGAATGTGTTGTTGTTTTTTTTTTTTGATTCCGACTTAAATATTTAGCGCGTTTACGTCCTACCTGGCAAAACACGTTAAGGCTTCTAAGGATTCTCCACGGTAACACTGATCACTGGTCAACAATGTCAACATTGTGGTCAATTGCCCCTGGGCCATTCCCCTGGAGGACTTTTCCTCAAAGTTCTACTAATTTGCGAGACCAACTCTCTTGATAATCTCTTAGATTATATGATAATCCCTTCAGATCATCCGACGGAATCCCGAGGGGAGTTTGTGACCTTTAAGATTCGCACAGCATGGCTCTGACCTTCTTGAGGACGACCTCCGTTTCACCGACACGGCGGGGGCGTGTGTCTCTCGCCGAGCAAGGTGCTGTTTTCCACGATGATGCGCTGAAGGTCGGCTTAGTCACGGTCGCGACAATCAGAGCCTGCCATCTGCAACTCGGCATCCGAGAGCTCGGAGCCGCTGGCTCGGCGCGTGCCGCCGTCAGTCTCCTGCAACAACTCTGCCTTTTTCTTTCACCCCCATTTTCTCTGCCTCTTCGTCCAGTTAGCGTCTCACCACCTCATTCGGCGTTCGCCATCCGCCGCCGCCGCCCCCAATCTCTCGACTCGAATCTCTCGCGCAGACGCTTCGTCGCGCGCCCCGTTGTCTGCCGCCTCACGTTGCAGCAACGTGTCCTCTCTTGAGCGGCGTCGCGAGAGGAAGTCGCTGTTCCCTCGCCGGTCAGGTTCATCTCAAACCGCCAGTCATTGTCACCGTTATTCACTGCCGCGCATGCTAGCGCTAACAAGCGACACGGCCGTGCGACATTCCCAGTCACGTGGCCCTTTTTCCAGAGGGCCCTTATCAATGTCATGTAGCACGTAGCAGCGCCGTCCTAACTGTCTTTCGAAGCTGATGTATGGGCTTTTCTTAACTGTGTTTATTGTGCATTAAATCAACAGTGGCAGCCACTCGCTGGGACAGACACTGTTCTGGGCTCTCGCCTGGTATGCAGTTGACATTTCCGCTAATATATACTTTATATGCTAGCAGTTACAGGCATCCAGCTTTGGGCAAGTTACTCCAAAAGTAATCCATTACAAGTTACTAGTTGATATTGTAACTAGATTACTTGATTAGTTGCTCTTTGAAAAAAAAAAAAAAAAAGTAACTCCACTACATATCACTTTACTTTTTTCTCAACTTACCCACATTCCACAGCAACATCCTTGAGCAACAGCCATGTGCAACTTCCTATAAGCGCGTAACAGCAGTGTAGCAATGTGTTTGGAGAACCTTACGTCATCACTCATAAAGGTCACAAGTAATACAGTCGTCCGTTAACTTTGCAATCCGTCACCCCCGACACTGACGTTGTCGACTGTTTTCTGATCACATCTTTCTTACCGCAGCTATGTTAACGGGGGTGAAAATCCCAAACGGGCCGAGCAGAGCCGGCTTCCAATACGGCCACATCTTTACGAGGGGAAACTGCCTACTTATGTGCTAACGAACCAAACCATAACAGCAATTTTCTAAAAACATGTATATCTCTTTGATAGATATTAAATATGACACATTGGGACTTGAAATGTCACATGCGCAATTTCCTTGATTTCAGATAACAGACAACACTCGCTCAAGCGGCGGTCGACATTTAGCGTTCACTGTATGGAGGAGGCCGTCAGTTCTCGGGGGAGGTGTCGATTACTCACCTGAGTGTGGTTCCGCTCCGCACATCTGTTATATGATGTTGGTGTGACATGGTTAGATTTTTTTTTTTTTTTTATTATCATTATGTTGCTTGATTCGAAATGATTTGTGACATGGTTTGTGACCTGGCGGCCTTTCTCAACCGAAATCCTTTTCTCCAGGAAACAAACGATCCAGTGAACTTTGCGGTGACTGATATGACACTGTCACTATTTTTAAGTGAACCGTCAGCTGTGCACTTTGACTGTCACGTATGATTTGCTACATTCTTATGCAAACAACCCCCACCCCCACAAACACACACACACACACACACATCACACTAAAGCTAACCAATGAGCATAGCTATTGTTAGCAGCAACAGCGTTCCAGATGGCGCATCTGTGCCCTGTAGTTCTAGCTGAGCAGTCAAGTGGAGGACCCTTGACGCGAAAAAAATATTTGTTGAATATTTAGAGAAAGCCTGGGCTAAGAGAACAAAAAGTCCATTTAGATGAGACATTAAGTCCGGTACAGGAAGTGAACGCTATGATTTAATACTCTTTTTGTGGCGTCTTGTAATCCCAAAAGGGATGGGTCCTATTTGGACGTGACACAATACTCGAATTCAGTCAATCATTCATTGAAACGTGGTTAGCTTCCCACCTCACTAACCGGCCTTTGTCTGTCCCGCAGGCCATCATGGAGGAGGCTGACCTGCTAAAGGAGAGACTCCAGGCAATCACGGTAAGGACAAAAACTCAGCCCTTTCACCCCATTGGCGAGTTTACAGTTCGGCCCCATGAGCAAGTCATTTAAAGTAGGTGCAACGATGCCATTCCGTAAGCTAGCTGGGAAACGACCCGACCTCCGGCTGCTCTTCCTGTCGTGCCCGCAGCTCCTCTCTCCGCGTGGGAGTTTCAGCTTCATTCTCTTCCCTCCTGCAGCTGCGTAGGTGGATCATCTGCCAGTCACATCATTAATGAATCTGCTCCATATAGGAGCTCTCGAGCTGCCACAGAATGAAGCGCGGCCAGCGTTGAGTACAGCGTAAACAAACAAAACAAGAAAAAAAGGAAAAAAAAAAAAGAAAAATCATGCCACGGAAATCTTTTTGATTTTCGATTTCACCTCTTCAGCTTTTACGGTCACGTGTGAGCCAAAACTCTTCACACATACACGCAGGGATTCAAAAGACTTTGCCCCGCAGTGTTTCTTAGTCTTCCAAGCCCCGATGCAGCAGTGAAGCGGCTGCAGTATTCGAGCAGTGCGTCTGAAAATAAAAGTCGTGGGCGTGCAGGTTCCAGGACGTGGAGGAAAACCGGGAGCGCTACGTGCAGGTCGCCCCCCCCCCCCGCCCCCGCCCCCGCCCCCCCACCCTTTCAGACTCAGCGGCAACGCTCGCATCACTGCTAAGAGAAAGCGACGCGACCGGCCGCCGTCACAAAGCACCTCTTCAATCTGGACGCCTCTCTGATCTCCGAAACGTTAATTTCCCCGTCTGAAGGAGGACAAACGAAAAATAAATCAAAATGGAATGAACAGCCACGGGGCCAACAGATCCTATCGCACGCACAGGGGGCGGGGCTCTCTTGACAAGGCACGAGGTCACCTTTTTAAAGTTCTCGCTCTCGCCTACTCGTGGTCCAGCTTCTCAACATGACCCAGTTTTTATTCCATCCCTCAGCCCATCAAGCCCTGATTTCAGTTCCAATGCCAAGAAATAGAATCTGTGTGATTGAAAGTGGTCCCGACTTGTTGTTTTTTTTTTTCTTCTCAATAGTGGACTCAAATATGTTGCTTGTCAAATTGAAATTGAAGCCCTCTGCATGGGCATAAAATTGGATTTAGCCAGGCCCTCATACAGGGCAGAGCCTCGAATTTGATGAAATGGACTTTGGACGAGATGGATTTAACGATACATTTGAGTTCTCTCGAGTATTTTGCAGAGTTGGTTGGTGCAATATAGTTTTCAGATGAGGTTTGTCCAGAATTAAGCGATTTCTTGATATAAAAAAAACAGAAATTCAATGACTGTCACATTATATAACGTTGAAATTTCACACAATTTCATTTTCTTTCATGTCCAAGAGATTGGCTGGCATGAACGGAAATAAAAAATAAAGCACACACCACCAGTCAAAAATACTTCTGATTTCATGATTCTTCGTCCATATTCATGACTATTTACATTGTAGATGAACCAATGAACTCGTATGGAATATGTACCAAATAAAAAAAGTGGGAAATAGCTCAAGAAACTGGTGTGTCCAAACTTTTGACTGGGAGTGTATCTATGTAATTACAATCTAACAGCTGTTTTGATAGGCAAATAAAAATAATTTATATTTATATCAAGAATAAGGTAGCAGCTGCCGCTATCTAGAGTTGCCTATAATGCGGATCAGGAGCCAATGGCGATAACTCTTACTTACTAAATCTTACATATGGGGCCTTCAAGTAGTGAAGTCAAGTTTTTATGCCCAAGAGATCTGAGGAACAGAATCGTGTTGCCGTGCTAAAAAAAAAAAAAAAAAAAAAAAAAAGCAGAAGAAGAGGGATCTGATCAACGGAGGTGACGTCACTTGAAACACGAATCTAGCTGACATAAAAAAAAAACAAAAAACAACCTGTCAACCAGGGACGGGTGCCGTAATCCGCGTCTGACAGCGAGTGAGACATAAAGCAACCAGAGCCGAGCTACACGGTAAGCCCGGCGGAACGCCGTGATCTGATGACTGCGGTGCCACCGCCCGGGTTCAGACGTTCCTCAAGAGTGACATCATTAGTTTGTCAGACTCAGACGGGAGACGCAAATACCGGCACACGTCACGGGGCAGATCTACCCCCCCCCCCCTCCCCGGCTGCGACGCAAAGCCACGCTGATCCGAGGTTAATTTTAGCCGGCGGTGAACCGGGCCTGACCTCCAGACGCCCGCCGCTTTTGTGTTTTGATGCTAAGTAAAGATTACACCGGTCAAGCGGCCGTGTTTGGGGCCTCTGTGAATGTGACTCTTTTCAGTGCCAAGGGTCCGGCAGACTGTAGAACATTGCGGCGACGGGCCGACCACTTTTTTTTGAAAGGCACACGTACACAAAAGACAGGTACATCATCGTCAAATGTCAAGGAGGCAGAATTCCTTCGCAGCTATTTACGTCCGTTGTTCAGCTGTCGGCCGAGATTTGCGGCGTCATCTCCGGCAGGAGACAACTGGCGGAATGCTTTGCGCGTCGTGAAACGCACACCAAGTGTTGAAAATGTGTCTGTCTCCCCCCCCGAACCCCTCCACTCTACTCTCTACCTCCCACACAGGACAAAAGAAGGATCCAGCAGAACATCGCAATAAAGAGGAGGCAGATCGAGGACGAGAAGCTGAAGCTCCAGTACATAAAGGTGCACGGTTGGCTTTGATCGCAAGGACCTGCAAGCGGGGAAGCCAAGTGTCAGGGCGGGGGTTGCGTGGCTGTAATTGTCGCTGGCGTTTCCCCGACAGTGACTAAAAAAAGAGACGGCCAACTCCCCCCCCGCCCCCCCCCCCACCACCACCACCACCAAAGAGTGCTGGGATTGCTTTGTGGGTTCTCCCACGGTCCCAAAGCTAATAACGCGGCAGTAATCTCATCATCATGCAAAGCCAAACCCCAGCTGTGAGCGAGGCAGACCCTAAACTCCATAATAATAAATAATAATAAACTCTCCTTCCCTCTGCTGTATACTTTCTCAAAAACCTACACAGAACTTCCTTTTTAACTTACCTACATACTGCTGTACTATATGTAGCGGTTCTGTCTATTTGCATTGAATTGTGTAATTTAGCGAGTTACTTCAGATGTTGCAATACACATGCGTTAACCATCTACATCTCCACGTTTGGTCGATCGAGAGCGACCAATAGCTCGAACCTCTCATCATTGTTAGAGCCAAGATAAAAATAAAAAATTAGCAACTCAAGCAACTTTGGGAGTCGGTTGCCTGTCCATTTGTTGTTAGCGCTTTAGCTAGCGTGGCAGATCCTCTGAGAGGGACGCTGTAGGACAGATCAGCTGGGAAATCACGCGGCTTGGCTTGCTGCAAATTGCTTTTATGGCGTAAACATATCCTAACTAGGAGAACACCGGGGGTGACTAATCCAATTTTTTTTCAGTGGGTGGGCGTTGATCCGTGTCTGGACATCAGGCACAGCACATCGTCAAAGTGTATATTGGGCTGCAACTGGAGTCTGCAGTCGCTTCTGACTCGGCAGGTGCAAGCTCAGCGATATGCTAACAGACGCCACTTTGTGACGCCTCCAGGAGGCAAACAAAGTTAGCCTGGAAATCCGACCGAACGCATCGAGAGTGATCTGTCCTAATCTTGGCGTGTCCGCCAAATGGTTTGTGACAGAGGCAGACACCGATTAAAAGTACTGGAACGAGTGTGGCCGCAACGTCACAGCTTCCCGATTCACGATTGTATTTGCGATGCTCACGAACCCTGTTTTTGCAGTCAAAAATAAATAAATAAATAGATATAGAATAAAAGAGGCAATGGAGGTGTAAACGCTGTTGGCGGCGGCGAACTGAGAGGTTGGTGTGTTTGACTTGCAGAAGAAGGCCCTGAGGGAGCAGTGGCTGATGGACGGTCTGAGTCAGCAGTCGGAGGAGGAGCAGGAAGCCATGAGGCTGCAGGCCCGGGACGAGCAGCAGCAGAGCGACCAGCTTCAGAGCAACATCCTCAGGTAAACCTGCACCCCCCGATCCCACAGCACGCCGCTTCTCCACCAGGGGGAGGTGCCAGGCGGTGAGCTGGCAGAGGTGAAACGATTGTGGCTCTCTATTTATACTCGCCTGGATTAAGCTATATTTACAGACTCCGACAAAAACGAAAAAATCGGAACTGGTTTTTAGAGCTGCAGCCGTTGATTTGTTTGTTTGTTGTTTTTTTTTATTTGATTAAAGAATTATTGGTCGTGTAAAAAAAGCAGTGTCTGAAAATGACAACTCATCCTTAATTACAGGACAAGATGAAACAATACAACACATGGAGTATAAAGTAAAATAATATATCAAAAAATATCGATATAATAGAATTAGAATAGAATAGAAATCGTTTCAGCGCTTATTGGTTTCATCTCTAAGGCCACCCCTAAAAATCAAATATAAATACCCCACAAAGTCCCACTTGATTATTCACAGAGTTCCTGTCTCTTCTTCACAGAATAGAGAAGGAAATCGAAGATCTGGAAACTCAGGAACTCGACATATCTGCCAACGAGGAGGTGGTTCTGAAGCGGCTGAAGGAAGTGGAGAGGACACCTGAGGACATCATCAAAGTAGGCTTGCACAAACTTTCCGCTTCTTGCTGCCCCCCGCAACCCCCAGAGCCCCGCCCCTCCGCCAAGCGGCTTGTTGCTTCTGATTACCATGCGCTCTCATCTCTCGGGGAGTGCGTTTGTAATCAATAACCCCTTCTCAACCAGCCCCTGTTTGCTGGCAGCCTTAAGTGAGCGCGGGATGAAATCAACAGCCGACTCCCGATAGTTTGAATCACTCACGTCAAACAGAACCGTTGATGAGCCGCAGCTGCTGCTGCTGTCGTTGCCGCCTGATTTGCGCCCCCCCCCCCCGACGCTAAGTGTTTACAGCTTTTAGCTGACATTTTTTTGGTGTATTTTTTTTTTTTTTGAAAAAAAAAGAAGAAAAAAAAAAAGAACCCGCGTCATTTTCTTTTGTGCCGTGGAACATCTTTCCAATCAAAAGCCGTATTTCAACATGTCAGGAAATAACTGTCATTTCAATTTGAAAACACGACTTTCAAGTTGAACTCGCAATGTGAGGCGCGCCGCCAAAAACGCCTGCCGGTGTGAGTGGTACAGTGAATTGTTGACTAGCAAATGGCTTGTCTCTTTGCAAAAAATCTGCAGGCTTTGTGACGTGTGAACAGGCACGAGATTTTTCCATCGGGGGGGACTTTAATGGAAGCGTTGGGAAACGTTGTGAGGATACATCTTGCATAACACGAGACCTTTGTATGTTTAAAAAAGACTCAGTAGCGACCCCGCAAACTTTAAGCATCTGCCCCTCCCCCCAACGACTTCATCGCTTTCAAAACACGGGAGGATCGTGCATACCAAGAGAAGGACTTGGATTTTCTTCGACAGGGAGCCCTCGTGAAAAATTCAAATTGCCTCGCGCTCACCTCTCGCTGCGCCTGTGGCCCCCCTAACCCCCTGTCGCTTCCTAACGACGCGCACTCGCCGAGCACGGCGTGGGTGTTTCTCGCCGGCTCATAACGCGCGCCGCTTTGAGTGCACAAAAGTGACAGGTAAAATGGATTGCTCGCTGTGGGCGCACATTCCGCACGTGCTAATCTGCATAGATGATTATTTTGGTCGCCCTCTCGGCCCTCAGAAGGCGGCCGCAGGCAAAACGCGGCTCGCGCGTGACACGTTGGCAAATCTCATGCAGCCAGGCGGACTGACGATAATCCTCACTAATCTGACGGACTGCGGTGATGTTGACGCGCAGTCATTGCTGCCTCTGTTACCACTTTGACCCTCAACCGCTCTATCTTCACACGTAGGAGCTCAACGCAGAATTCAGGACAGGTAAAGTATACATTTCATCCCTTCTCTTTTCCTCTTTTTTGATCACTGATTATTCATTAACCCTCAATTCACTGACACTAATAATCACAGTTTTGGTGTGCATGAAAACTAAAAGAATCGGACCGCTATGTCATTCACAAAGCCAGACGCAGTCGACCGAAGCCTTTTCGATGGACTAACCAGCGAGACTGTTTCTAACCATTTAGACTTAGCGACGACTGGTGAATGATTGCCGGCCTCTCATCACAATGGAAACAGCTGCTAACTTGTGCAAGGCTAACCTCACGAATGAACAACTAGATTTTTGACAGTACATACAAATCACAAAGAGGACAATACTTAATTTACCTGACTAACAAGCATAGTGACGGTGACAGTAAATGGTGTGTTTTGCCTTCAGATCCATCACATCCTGTCCTCTCGCCCCTTAAACGTACTGCCGCTGTCAGTCCGCTGACACCTGCAATGACGCCTACCAAGCGAGAACCTGGTGTTGAAGAACGCAAAAAAGGTATAGAATGTAAAAACTGGTCCAACTGGAGCAGGAGAGTCACCATACGGCTATTTCACCACCTCTTAATGTCGACATCAGTTCAGTGTTCATGCACCACTTCTATCTGCTGGAGAAGCGCTGATTAAAAACACCCCCTCCGGTGTCATTGCGTAAGCTGTAGCATTATAATGTTGCCAACATGTAAATTATTGGGCAATTAGAATCTTCTTTTAGGGGAAGAGAGCATTTCCATTTGAAATTGTCATGGTGCTTTGCTCAAGGCACTTAACAGAGAGTGCAACGGAGAGTAGCACACTTTTATATGAGGGAAAATAAGCACAGCAGAATAATTTCCACAATCATTTTTAAAAGCACGTCTGAAATATGTTATTCCAGATAACATTCTGCCTTATTCAATTCAACTCAGTTCAATTCAGTTCAACTCAATCCAATCCAATTCAAAGAACTAATTGTAACAATAATATTAATCATTATTAATACCACAGGGGACAAGTAATTATGAGCACCAGGCTGTCGTGTTACGCATAGCATACAATAAATGATGCATATCAACTACTTTGACAGACATAAACCATTTAAAGAGAATTTTGTGAATGTTTCCCACGATTTTCCTTTGAACGAAAAATCTTCTCCTCATTCCAGCTACATTTGCGATGGAGATCACGGTGGAGCGCGATAAGAAAACGGGCCAATGTCAGGTCGTCGCCACAGCAAACATCACCCCTGAGACGTTCCGGGACAGGGGGCTGAAGGTGTATGAAGACGGGCGCAAGTCTGTGTACGCGCTGAACCCGCATGGGGGCGAGCCACTGAACGGGACGGTCAGAGAGATGACGCCCTCGCAGGTGGAAGAGCTGTTGGATCGGGCCGTGGACAAGGACGTTCCCAGTGATGTTCAGTACTATCAACCAGTCTACTCTGTGACCTACGCGGGAAACAGCAGGCCTTCAACACCCAGGACGCCAAACAAAACACCCAAGCCAAGTCCATCACCGTGCTCCTCGCTGGGGGACACCTCACCCATGAACGGAACTCAAACGCACCTGGACGCGGATGGTTCGAGAACGCCGATCCTTTCGGAGCAAGACGCCAAGCTTAGAACCAAGATGGAACCAATCGGAGGACGAGCTGACGTCGCTGAAGACCAGCCGCTCTTTGGTACCAAAGCTCCACTGGGGCACACCCACCGCACCAAGACCGAAGTGAACGGTCCGAGTCTTGTGTCTGTCAAGGCACGGACCGACGCAATCCCAACTGCCCCGCAACTCCTCAACGTAGACGTAGACGACTGCAGGCTGTTGGCAATGGCTGTACGCACGACTGAGGCCGATCCCGATGCCCCGATAGGTGATTTCAGCCGCCGCTCGCCTTTCTGCTCAGAGGGCACCACCACCCTGAACATTGTCAAAACCCTACCCGAGGAGCAACAGGGATCAGAGCCGGTTACCATGATCTTCATGGGCTACGAGAAGGCGTACGAGGACGACGAGGACGACTTCCAGGCCGAGCTGGTGGTCGTGGGCGACAGCAGCGATGAGGACGAGCGGGAAGAGGAAGACGAGGCCCGGTACGACGCAAACGGAAGCGACGCCGAGGGGTGTCTGTCGTACCACCCCGAGGGATACACGAGCAGAGTCTTTCGGCCCACGGTGGGCATGGCCAAGATCTCGAGCTGCAGCCGCGCCGCCTCGGACGCCTACACAAACTGGGACGAGTCGGCGCTTCACAAGCCCACGTTCAGCCACAAGGGGGTGAAGCACGGCCGCTACCTGCAGGGACACGGGGCGGAGCAGTGCGCAGACGCAGGCAGCATCAATATGGAGAAAATGAAGCTCTGCTCGACGGGGAGATGAAAAGAATAAAGATTCCACCTCATAGTTACGCTCGACTGCCGTCTCTTTCCTCTTCCCTCTCCAAATCCTTTGTATGCGGCTCATTGTTTTAAACACACCTTGCGTTTGAGCATAACCTGATAGCAACGCGTCCTGTGCCTTTCAGCCTTAATAAAGATGGATTTCTTATGCAATAGACAGCAATGCTTCCCCCCCCCCCGCCGCCGCCGCCGCCTCAGGCCATTTGTTCCAAGGTGCCTTATATTGACAGGTCTTTGCTGACAGCCACCGACTAGTGTGTCTGTCCATGATTTTGCAGACTTTACTGCCACCCACTGGCAAAATAATTTGCAGCACGTTCAAGAGAGCAGATCTCCGTGCCCGCGCAAAGCCTTCTGTGCCTTTCATAACGTTGGTAATGCAAAGCAAGCTTGATGGTTTTAGATGTTTAACGTCTCAGACATCACACTAGAAATTTTTAACTCATAAAGATGGGCGGTGTGGAGATGTTGGTGTGTCTGACTTTGACAAGCTTAGTTGTGCTGTGTTTTGATACAATGCATCCAAAGGGATCAAACTCTATGCTTATTAATACCTTTTTGCTAGGTATTCGTAGTAAAAGTATTAAGACAACATTTTAAATGTTAATTTTGATGTCATTAGTTAAATAGCAATAGTCCTATCCTGTCCTATTACATTACTTGGGTTGTTCAAAGCTGTGTCTTATTTTGAAATGATGATGTATCTTAATTAGAAAATGTGGCCTCATTTTTGTTTTAAATTCATTTAATGAAAACTAACTTCCACTATTAAACAGACACCAACCTTAACATATGGCTGCAGTGTGATTTTTGTGCACCTTTCTGATATATAAATACAATGTCAAGAAATGACACAAAACCATGAAAAAAAATAGTCTGACTTCACATTGAACTACAGAAAAAAAAAAAAAAAATCACACCGGGGAGCAAAAAACATGCTTTTTAAGTGGTTGTACAAGCAGTAAGACAAAGCTCCTGTGATTAAATCTACGACAGCAGGTTTGCTTTGGCTGTGGTTGGCATGGATACGAGGACCGACAGCTGAGTGAACTAAACGCTGTTATGCTGTTCCACGTGTCGAGCACTCGTCCTTGGTTTGCTTTCTCTTCCTTTCAAGGCTCTCGCTGTGGCATTATGAAAAATGTGGAGGAGGGTGGAAGAGCGAAAAGCAAAAACAAACACAAAGTGGCGCCGAGACATGAGAGCTCAAAGGATTGCAGTCATGCAACTGATGGAGTCTAATATTTGTTTGTATTTTGCATTGAGCCACTTTTACACAGAAGTTCCCTAATGGCATTCCGGACTCGGACTCGTCTGCACTGTTTATTGTTAGTTAACAATTAATAATCACCTCGGAGCGGACCGGGGCTCTCAGTGGGCGACCATCTGCCTTGAGCAGTTGGCGAGGGAGAGGGGAGGGGAGGGGAGGGGCGGTGAGATAAATAGAGCGATCAATAGAATGTCACAGACAGCATAGAGTGAGGGAAGTATGCGCACAGTAATATGGGAATTGGGGAAAAAAAAAAAAAAAAAAAAGAAGTCAAAGGAGCCATGTGCCAAATATCTTGTGATGCCGAAGCTTCGCTCTGCGTTTACACCAAAACAAACCGGATACCTGCACATCCCAGCAGCCCAGTGAACGTGGGCAACAAGTGCTTTGATTCTGTACATTGTTTTGTTTTTTTTTCCCCTATGAAGAACAATTCCATTTCAGACATAACAATACTTTTTTTTTTTTTTTTTAGCTTTAATACTATTTGCATGGATTTGTTGTTTTTAGGTTATTTTGGAATGGCCAAAGGTTCTGAAGGGAGTGAGGAACGAGGGGATTCTTGCAATTCGTGAACACAAAAGTTTCACAGCTCTAGGAATTGATTGATTTCATTTTTTTTTGCCCAGATAGATTAGAGCTCTTAGGTGTCTGTGTTGTACGAATGACACCATTACATAGCTCCCAGTTTGCTTTAGGATTCTGGATATTTTGTTGATTGTCATTGAGGGGTTTGAGGGGGTGAGCAGGCTGCAGCGCTCGTAAAGAAAAAAAAAAAAATTCTACTCCCATGATTAATTGAAACAGCAAATGCCAATTTGTTCCTGTGACTCCCCACTTGACGCGGGCGTAATCAACGGGGGGGAAACGAGCTAAGTTTAAAAAAATAAAAAAATAATCAGAGGACAAATGCACAGGTGGCTCAAACCGGAGTGGGATGGAATGCCTCGCTGTGCGCCACATAAGCACCTCGCTGCCTGAGCGCTTGTTCATGGGCGAATCCTCAAACGTTGGCTGCCTCTGAGCAGCACGCCTCCCCCCCCCCCCCCTTTTTTTTTTTCCCACCGGCCGTCCAATCAGAGGCGGAGGCAGCATCAGCAGCAGCCGAGCGGGGCTGCTAGTGCGAGGCTGCACTCAGAAACAGAGCAGAGCCCTCTGCATTGGCACACCACTCTGTCTCAGGTAAGGTGCGTTTGACGCCAACGCTCGCCCTCACACAAATACACGCTCACAGGTGCATGCAAAGTTCCGGCTGGTTTTCCTCTGTTGCATTTGTGTGGATCCATGCTGGACCAGTGTCACGGCTCATATAGACATCACATCATGTGTTTGGTATTGATCAGGGGAGGGGGCGATGCTGCGAAAGCTCCCCGCGGAGCGGAATTATCCGGATGATAAAACCCTCTGTTCCGGTGGCTGCAGTGGACCGAATCTTTGTGTGTGTGTGTGTGTGTGTGTGTGTGTGTGTGTGTGTGTGTGTGTGTGTTTTAAGAGTGAGTGGGCTGGGAGAGTGTAAAGTAGCACTGGGGTTAAATAGTCCGTCTGGAGGCTGTTTTAATGCTCGTGCCTGCAGGCGAGATCATCCTCTGAATGTCTGAGTTAAGATGCTGATTTGCTAAAACAAACAAGCAAAAATATTCTATGTATGTGCTGAGTCTACCCCAGTGGAAAAAACCCCAGTCAGAACAGACAGAATGCAATAACTTGAGGTTTCTTGGATTGTGCAGTTTTGTTTTGTTTTTTTTATATGTTTTCGCGTGGTTTTCTGTTTCTGTGTGCCGTTTTTCACTTGGGGTTCTCGCACCAAAGCGATAATTTCCTCCAGTTAAATTTAGCGGGTTGAATCTGCCAGTTGGGAAATTGGATTAGAGAGATTTTAAGCTGCTCTTGTTTTGGCTGATCTAAATACGATTCTTATTAACACCAGAATTATACAGACCTCCCTTCACAGATTTCGCTGCTTTCTAATATTCCGGGAGACTTGTGTTATTCTGGAGATTTGCTCAACATAGCGACTATTGCGCTCCAGTCCTGCTTTGCGTGCCTTTGAGTCGATCCAGGGATACCACTGTGCAGCAAAACACCACCGGCCGACAAACAGGCAGCCGGTGAATGACTGAGTGAGTGAGTGAGTGAGTGAGTGAGTGAGTGAGAGAATGAATGGATGAATGAATGACCTGCAGATTAGTCACACAGCACTTGTTCCTTCATGCGCTACCCTGAGTACCTCTGATGTGTTTGACAAGTTCGCCGCAGTTGCAATCGAGACAATTCACGAAATAAAGAGCAGAAATTGGAATAGAACATGCAGTACTCTTTGTGCAATTCCTGTGTGCCTGAATCTGTTTGTTTTTTTTCTCCTGGGGGATATTACTTTCCAAAAGCATACAGCATTTATTTACAATACTAATTGTACTATAAAGCCTGTTATATGTGAGTATATGCAGGTGTGTAGACAGAGATGAGAGGAGGTGAGGGAGGATTCTCAGTCTTGTCTCGTGTTTACGAAGCAGTTTTGCAAGGCCAACACTTCACCTTGCAAAACGATCAAAGGCTTTAAAACTAGCTTTTGTAGAAAAGCAGAATATATATATATGTACACATACATACATTTATATATACACATATATTGAGAGACAGAGAGAGAGAGAGTAAACACACATATATACCTACATGTGTATGTATATACATGTACGTATTGTATGTGTGTGGATATATATACATACATATTCTGCTTTTCTACAATATACATATCTATATCATCAATCTAAACAGCTTTGAGTGTATTGGAAAAATTCTTTCAGAAGTGGCAGCAGTGTTTTGATACAAAGCGTGCATCAAATGGTCCCTAGTGAGGAGGAGAACTGGAGCAGGTTGTGTTGTTTTTTTTTGTTTTTTTTCCCCTCCTTTCATTTTTCTAAGAGGCAGTCCAGACAATATGTGGGCGTGATGGCAGAGGAAAAAACAGTTTATAACACAAGAGGCTTGCCTTGTCTTTCGCAACAGCGCCTTAATTGCAGGCATTTGGGGAGCAGTTGGTTAAAGATGACTGCTGGTGACAAAGAGCGCAGCTGTCGCATGTTTCATGACATCAGTGTAGCGATGGCAAACATTTGAACATTTATTATAACATAGAACAATGTACATACTGCGTTAATCTAGTGTAAATAGAGACTTGGCAAAAAACAAAACAAAATGTCTGTGTTTTGTGCTGATTGTTCCAGTCGGTTTAGGTTTTGTGCCTTCTGGGTGACACATGGAGGACGTTTGGCAGCAATTTTGCTTTGAAAGATTTAATTGCATTCATAATAAATCACGATCTTTATCGCTGACTGGTTTGGAACCAGACGATGGGTTTCACGTTGAGGTGCTATACCGTAATCTTCTTAATTGCATGTGTGTAATCACAATTACAAAGACAAATTCAACATATAATTATATTCGTAATGTATAATTGTCATCACATGGTCCTGTTAATGCGCTGGGTAACGTCCGAGCGCGTTTCAAAGCCATTATCGTCCTTACACGTTAGAAATTTCGACCATTCGGTCAAAAAAAAAAGAAAGATTGTAGTAGCAGCCAGATTAGCAGGTGCCACTGTTATGGCCTTTGCTGCACGGACGGGACACACTCTTAAAAAAAAAAAAAAAAAATGGATTGACTGAGCGTCTGTGTGTGTGTGTGTGTGTGTGTGTGTGTGTGTGTGTGTGTGTGTGTGTGCATACACGTGGCTACCATTTGGAAATGGCCTTAGGGATCCTCACCACCACTCTTAGCTTCCTCTTAATGACAGTTCTGCCAATAGTGCGTGTGTGTGTGTGTGTGTGTGTGTGTGTGTGTGTGTCAGCGTGTGTTCGCGTTCACTTTTAGACCAGCAAAGCGTTGACTTTCGCACCACTCCAACCAGGCATCGCCATATGGACTGTACACCTCGGCCTTGCTCTCACGCTAATTTTGGTTCCCTTTTTTTTTTTTTTTTTTTGCACTGCTTGAAGCGTTCAAGTGTTGTGGAGAATGATTTCTGTGTGGATGATCTACAACGTGGCGGTAGGTACGCGGCGGGATGAGAGCGCTCATCACCGCTTCGATTTAGCGACGTCAAACTGCAATTTAACGGGCGTAGTTTTTCCCAAAACAACAGGATTTTTCTTTCGTTTCTTTGACGCTCGCGACAACAGGACAAACGCCTTCTGCGGTGAATAAAAACTGGAGCCGTCGCCGGCAGCCAAAATTTGAATCCTCCCATTCGGGGAGGCTGTCAATCAACACTGGGGCGAACCTCCTTTCAAGGAAAGAGATGTCAAAGATATACTTAGGCCGAGAAGATACAATTCTTTCATGATTAATTAATTCATGATGGGAATTCTCCACAGCCGTTATGCGAGCAGAGAAGCGCAAAAAAACTTCAGAATGTTAAATATCAATCGGCGGCAAGCGCGCGGCTGAAAATTAAAATCCACGCTGTCTGTCAGCTGTGAAATACGCTGGAGCATTGCTGCAGACCCATTATTATTCACAACATTGGGTCCAAATCAGTATTCATAAGTCTTCGGGGCGGGGGGGAGGGGGGGGGGGCTAAGAAGCTTCAGAAGAAATTCACGCCGATTGATATTTTTCTGCGTTGCGCCGTCTCCTCCATGGAAAAGGCCCTGGCAGCTTCCAGGTCGCTGAGGAAGGAGCGGCAGCGTTGTGCGACGGGTGTAATCGCGGCAGGAGCGCTGCCACTCTGGTCCCCGTCCAGGTTCCGGGTTAGAAATGATTTGCTTCAAAAATAGCCTGGCAAGCCTGGCAGGCGGGGGTGGTGGGGGGGGACCCGGTATTGATCCAGCGCTGGATTAAGTGGTTGAAAGGGGCCATTCTGCACCTCGGCCACTGATGCATGGGCGTCACGCGGCGGCGGCGGCGGCGGCGGCGGCCAGCCGTGGATGTGGACGTTATTGAACCTGCGGATTATGTAACAGTCGAGAGGAACCACCCAATTGCGGTGTATACTGGAACATATTACCTGTGGTTTGAGACCAAATACGCCACAGTGTAAGCCACGCTATTCTTCTTCTTCCCCTCCTTCTGGTTGTCCCCTTCAGGGGCCAAATCACCTGCCTCCGTCGGCTGACTTCGCGTTCTCGCTCGCTACACCCGTAAAACCCACCCCCTCTGAAGTTTGGCTCGGCCTCCAAACCGGCAGCTCCAGCCTTGGCCTCCTTTTGGATTTAGAAAATAAAGAAAGAAGCGAATTGATGAGACAACGCCGCATCCCCCCCCCCCCCCACACACACACACACACACCTCCGACAGGGAGTCTTGCACCACGGGTCGCATCGGCAAACTGTCTCGATGGAGGACTTCTCGGCGGCCTTGCACCACCGATCCCCGGGTGGATACGCTCTGTCCCTCGCGAAACATCCAATAACCCATCAAGTGTCCGCCCCACGTGTCGTATTTACATAACCGCTGACATGCCGGCGCACAGCCACCCCACAGGTGGTCCGCCGCTAAGAAGAATCAACATCACTGGGCCCCTGCAGGGACGGTCCCCGCCCATAGGAAATATGCACTTTGTTGAGACGGTTGTTTGCCGTCACTGAGACAACAACACGTATATTGCAAGCCTGCCCTCAGGGTTCAACCTGTTTCTTTGTGTTATACATTTAATATTAATTCATTGGGGTTTTTTTTTTTTTTTTTTTGGTGTGTTAAGGCAGTCTTGGCAGACCGTATAGAGAGCAGGACATTCTATCAAAATGCATTCATTATGCAGAAATGAAGGCGAATTATACCGATGTCCCCGTGACACAATCACGGCCATCGCTAAGTGTCTCATTAGCCTCCCTCCGGTCCTTTGGCGCTGAAGTGGGCTTGATGATAGGAAGTGTGACAGAAAAGAACATCCAACTTTTTTTTTGTCTCCCCCACCCCCCACTCCCCCTCCCCCTCCACTCCGAGCTGAAAGAGGATGGAGGGAGGATTAGACACTCGGTGGAAATTTTTTTCCGATGCCCGGAGTCAGCAGCTGTGGGTATCCTGTTAAATGCGCCCAGCTTTATGATGAAAAGAGCCCGTGGCCCGTGGTGAGCTGCTGGCCCGACGCTTGGCAGCAGGAGCACATGACATCAGCGGCGGGGCGATTCAATAACAGCAAATAAAAATCTGAGCGCATCGAACATGCCCTCTAATTTAGTATTATTTGTTTTTCTTCCCCCAATGAGCTGTTTTTTTTTTTTTTTGCCTGCTTCAACCTTTCACATCCCTAAAGTCACAAGGAAACGTCCCGGTCATCGTTTTGATTTGACTTATGTAACTTGGCAGCCTGTAAATGTAACGACACCATCAAGTACGTGTCAGATTCGAGCCAGGCACGGGACGACAGTGAAGAGATGTTCCGACTGGGCCGCGCCGGCGCTTCCATTCAGCCGTGTCCCCAAGATACGAATGGATCAATGCACACGAGTGCTATCGTATATTATTGTCCTTGTGTCACCTGCGCATGTCTCCAATGGCCTGACTTATCTTCGTTAGCAGATGTGACACCATCCTTCATGCAACCCTCAGCTGACCAAAGTGATCTGTTTGGCACAGGCGCTTTAGCTACCGGGTCAGTTGGCATTTAAAACCAGCGCCATTAAATATGGTCGTTTTCCATTGTATTATTGATGTGTTGAGCACAACAAATCTGCTTTCTTTGTATGAGCCAAAATGTTGCATGGTTTGTTTCATTACACCAAATTAAAAAAAAGCTCAGCGGTACACAGTTTGCATACAATCTGTCATCCGCAACATTTCATCGATGTGCCAGAAAAAACAAAACAAAACAAAAAAAAATCAGGATCATGCTGGGTGTTCGCTTCCTGCCACATCTCCTGTTTGGGGTACATTCCAATTGTTTGGCAACGAGAGGCTCCGGACATGTCACTGCTGAAAAATATTGTACCGTGAAAAAGGTACAACAATTCGGGGTTTCCCTTTGCACTTTATGACGGCTTCGAAAACAAAGAAAGAACTGAACAGTGCTTCACGGACAGTGTTTTTCAGTTTTGTACACTTAGATGTGGCTTTGACACGTGGCACAGATTGCCGTACATACATACCTGACATAGTATTCATAGTGTCACGCAAGATATATTATTGCAATTGATGACGGCGCCTATGGAGGATTGCATAGGGGGCTCATCTTGTCCAGTTTTCAGGGACGCTCGGGTGTGGGCGGCAGACCCAGCCTTGCAGTCTTACATAAGAACCGACAGAAAGCCGTCCAATTCAGCTGCTCTTGAATTGAATGAAATGCGCTTCCCCTCCTTCTGCATGTAACCCACTTAGGAGAAATGTTCACTCGTGCCCGCAGTAACGCACACACTCTCCCCAACCCCTAAGTGTTTCTTGCACAGAACATTCAAGACGCGTCCGAGGGCGACTCCATTGTTCATACTGCACTCCCAGGACTCTCAGGAGGATTGGCCAAGCCGCCCTGGCGTGATTACATTTGCAATAACACCCTGAAGTGTTATTTTGCAGTGGCAAGTGCAACTGCGGTGATGAAAATCCTTGTGATGAGTTCTTTGTCGGCAAAATTGGGACAGCTCATGAAGCACTTTGTCTGACAGGATAAGGGTTTGCGGTTTGTTTTGCAGAGAATTGGAAAAGAAAACTGGAATAAAGCTTAGATTCTAAAGTTGGTTGAAAAATTAATTGACAGACATTGTTTTTGGTGCTTTTTTTTATATTTTTGATTGCGTTATCTCAGTGTGCATGGTTCTCTTTGATAGTGACTGTTTTTTCGGTTTTGATCTTGCAAAGATATTGCCGAGCTGAAATGAGAATACCTGGAAAATAAAGTCTCTCCCCTGCTGTCTGTCCTCAGAGAGCGTCCTTAGTGGATGGAGAGGCAGACGGAAAAGAACTGAACGAAGGCTGCAGCACAACTGAGAATCACAACTCCCTCTCTGTCACCATGGAAACTACAGAACAATCAGAGCTGCCAATGGACTGCGAAGTGGAGGTTGCTGTGACTGATTCACCTGCGCAAGGGAAAGAAGATTTGGGTACTGATGAAAAGCAAGTTTGTATGGAGGCCGACACTAAGGTTCCTTCTGAGCAAAATGCAAAGCAGGACAAATTATTACCTGAACTACTGTCAGACACAGTTGAGATTGACAAGCCCGACTGCCCCACTACAAGTGCCGAACTCTCCAGTCAGGTTGAAAAAGAAGGGCACGAAGAGCTCAACAGGAATGAATCAATTGCCTCATCTGCATCCGACACACCCTCTAGCGCTGAAAGCGTTTACGAGAATGAAGCTCATCGTAAAAGCAAGGAGCAAGATGCTCAGACTCCTCAGCCTGGGTTAGACTCACAACCAAACAGAAACCATGAGTCAGAGGAAGACCCTGGACCTAATCTATTCCCAGATGAACCAGATCAAGACTTTGAGCCGTCACAATACTCCGAGCCAGCACAGGACACTGAGCCAGATCTCTACCCTGAGCCGGTACAGGACCCTGAGCCAGATCTCTACCCTGAGTCGGTACAGGACCCTGAGCTAGAACAGTACCCTGAACCTGTACAGGACCCTGAGCTAGATCAGTACCCTGAACCCGTACAGGACACTGAGCTAGATCAGTACCCTGAGCCAGTACAGTACACTGAGCAAGATCAGTACCCTGAGCCAGAGCAAAACTCTGACCCAGACCAGTTCATTGAAATGAAGCAAGAGACTGACCTGTTGCCTGAGCCAGAGAAAGAGGCTGAACCAGAGCTGTTCCCTGAACTAGAGCAAGACATTGACCCAGACCAACTCCCTGAACCGGACCAGTACCCTGATCCAGATGATGACCTAAAGTTATATTCACAAACTGAACATAACGAGCTAAATTCTGAGGACAGGGAATATGAAAATCTGGAAGACCCAGAAGTTCACAATATCCTCTTTGATCAGACTATTACTGAGGAATCAATATTGGAGCAATATATTCGGGAGGAGGCCATGTCAGATGTATCCAATGAGTCAGGCCACGAACTTGACCCTGACAAAATGGACGAATGTCTGGGAGTGGAGCTAGCAGGCGGTTCCTCAGATAGTGACGCAGATGAAAAGTGGAGAACAATATTCTCCTCTTCGATAAACAGAGAAGATGATGACTCATATTTGGACAGTCTTGAGCTGAGCGCCCAGGAACTCTTTGTCCAAAAGGTCGAGGTGACAGATTACGAAGAGCACAACAACAACAACTTTGAAGAGGTCAGTTTTGAGGTTCCTCAAATGGATGAAGTTCTGGAGCAGCCTGTGGATGTCGTTCCATTTACAGTTCCCCCACAGGAAGTCAAATATAACCCTGTCACTCTTCAGGGGTTGGCCAAAATCTCCGAAGATGAGAGCGAAAATGGGCGAGATGCAAATCATAACCACACCAACCACGAACAGGAAATCAATGCTGACCCAAACAAAAAGTTACCCAAAGACTTCTGTGTCATACAGGAGACCAAGAGTGAAAACGTTAGCACAGAGCACGTGGACTTCAAGATGGCTCGCAAACAGTGGAAGGAAATGGAAGAGCAAACCATGAACAAGGGTGTCGTACCAACAACCAAGCGGCCAAACTTAGTTGGCAGCCACAGCTTCATGTACACGCCAGTCCGGAACATTGAGAGAACCCAGAGGAAAATGCACTATCCAGATAATTTGGATTTAGCTGGGGATTATTCGCACACGCAGTTTAGCCCTTGCTCAGAGGATTCTGGCCTGGATGACCCCAGTTACCGATCCCCTTACGATGACCCGGAAACGCCGGTTGAGAGGGAAATTCGTCTGTCAATGGAGCGGGAGGAAAACTTCCGGAGGGAGAGGGGTCTCTCAAGGATGGGCAAGTCAACTGATTGCATCCCTTCGCGAGGTATCCCCAGATCGATGAGTACCCCACTCACGCCATCGTTCATAATCACCTCCTCACCCACTAAAGAACCACTGAAGCATGACATGTCTGCAAACAACGTCATTATTCTGGACTCGAGCGGTGAGTTCAACTCCACCAGCAGGCAGAGCCAAGACAAGTGGAACTCTGATGGCAACGGTTCCAACGTCATCATCTTGGACACATCCAACGTAATTATTCGAAGTGCCTCAGAGTTCTCCCTGAACAAAGTCTGCGAGCAGCCTCAGGAGAAGGCGTTCCTGAACAACCCCTTCTTCAAGCTGCGTTCACGGAGCTCAATATCACTGGTCGATGAAGAGATCAAGATGGTTAAACAGAGGGAGGAGGAGCTGAAGAAGGAGAGAGCGAATCTGTACGGCAAAGACCGGCTGCTGTCGAACCACATGGACACTTTGGCTTTTGGTAACTCAGGTACGCGAGTCAAGTGTGAGCTGCAAAGACGTTTGTGTGTATGATAATCTTTTGCTCTCTGTGTTTAGCTTTTTAAATTTAAATGTGTTTTTTTTTTTCTTCCAAACTGTCAGTTGACGTCCCAGTAAAGTGCAAGTCTTCTCCGTCATCCCCAATGAAAACCGCTGCCAGAATGGATCGCTCCGCTTTGTCCTGTGATCACAGAGTAAGTTTACTCACCCACTCAACTGCTCAAATATCTTAGTTTTGCATAATCCTCAAAGCAGCACTGTGTAGTTTTTCAACCCCCCCCCAAAAAAATGGTATCAGAATCATGCAACATGGAGAATGGTACCCCTGCCATGGACTACAAGCTGGCTGAGTATAGGGCTAATTGTGCTTGCCTCCTCTTTACCCTCTTGCAAGAGCACAGATGAGCAATAATTTCACACGCCGACATCAACACCTCTCGCCTGGGTGTAAAACGCAAGCTCTCTAGTCTCCTTGTAGTCATAACAGCAGAGGTTCCTGAGAGGCCAAATAGGATGAGTGCGCATACTATATATTCAGCCGTGTTCGGTGGATAGTTACTTGCACTGGTGCACTGTTGTCAGTGGCAGCCCCATCGCCACTGCAAGTCAGTGAGTCATACAAGAGGATTTTGATACGGCCACGTTAATGTTGGAAAACTGCACGGCGTTGTTTTAACTCTGAGGGATCAAGTCGTTATATGTGCTTGTCACGCATTTGCTTCCAGAGACAAAAAAAAAAAAAAGAAAGAAGGTGATTTGATCTCACCAAGTGCTGAAGGTGGGAAAACATTTCAGCGCTGCAAAGTCTTTTTTTTCACTCTCCCTCAAATTGGTGATGCACGACTCTGTCACATTGTTTCACTCCACCATTTCACCTCTACTTGCCCGCTAATTCCTGTCAATCCAAAATCCTTCCTTTGAGGGAGCAGTGTAACGTTCTGTCAGTTACTGGAGAACTGAACCGCATTTTCTTATGCTTCCCTTAAAATTTCCAATGTGTAATATCTGGCTTGATTTATGATTTTGATATTGATAAAAGCTCACTATGCTGCCCCGTAAATACACTCATAAAAGTTTATAATTGCAGGACAATAAATTGCAGTACAATAAAAGCTACCATCTTGCGCCGCTATATTATTAAGGAAGCTGGGTGCGGACAATCCAGTCTCCAGTTTTTTAATTCGGGTGACTGCTCGCATCTTCAAATAAACCAACAAAGAAGAAGGTGGATGAGGTATCCAGGTCCAGGTGTGTGCGCGCAGGTCACCGTAGTTCACTGGCAAGCTCACGAGAGGGAGGGCATGGAGTGAAAGTGAAGTGAAATAGTGCTGCAATCTAAAATGTAACCACTTGATGTCACCGTTTCTCACACATCTAACCTTTAACAGTGTTATGCCGCCAGCGTTCAGTTCTACCTCCGGCTCTTGTTTGACGCTCATAATTGCTGTATAGGCTTACATTCTGCATGTCCACCATGCCGAACTGTGGTCCACATCATCTGTTGATGATACATGTTGATAAGACATGTAGCACTGGAGAGTGTGGAGCGGTGAAAACAGCTCATCATGCTGCTGTCTCTCTCAGTTTCCAGACTCCTACACAGGCGGACGACGCAAGAGTGCCATGGCTGTGCGCTGGGAGGCAGGCGAGTTTACAAAAAATGACTGAAAAGGAACCGCACAAAGGCATCCGTAATGTTTTCCCCGTGTTCTACTGTTTGAGTTAGATGCAACATTGTCTGTTTCATGTTGTGACATACGCTTATTTCTCCGCTTCTGTGATGCTTTTGGCAACAACAAAAAAAAAAACAAAGAAACAAAAAACCAACTAGTGAGACAGTAACAATGGTAGTAGCCGTAATAAATTGGCAAAAAAAAAAATTATGAATTAATTCTTGCACTCTATCATGGATAAACTGTAGACAGAACTTGACTCTGGCAAGATCACGTGCATCATTCTCACGCATTCTCACCACAGGTTTCAGGTCAAAGAAGGCCTTAGCATCTTTTTATCAAGCTGTCAGGTACTTTCTATTACTGGACTGGAGAAATAGAGTGCCAACACACAAGCAAGTTTCTGAATATCTTGCAACATCTTATACAACTATGGCAATAGTAACAAAAAAAAAAAAAATCAAACAACACTGATAATGAAAAAAACAAACAAACACGGTTGTCAGTTTTTCTGACGTGCAATAATTTTCTAACCTTGCACAACAGCTGGATCGCTCTGATTTCACCTCTGAAATCTCACTCATCCATCTCGCCACCCTCCAATAGAAAACCTTTTCTATCAAAAGAGGTTTTCACGACCAATCAGCTCCCTTTAAGGATAGAGTGGTGGGAAGTCCAGGAGAGAAAGCGAGGGGGTGACGGGAAGACCAGGAAGAAGCTACTCACTGTAGATGACATCAGCTGTAGCGACTGCTAAAGGGCTTTGCATTGATGCTGCTGCGGCAGCACGCACAATACGCAATCGTTATTGAAAGAGTAACAGCGAAAAAAAATAAAACAGCACTCGAGGCTTTTTTTTTTTTTGAACGTATGACTTTCAAAATGTCAGCGCGTAGTGGCTACCAGTCACGTTACGTCGATGCAAGACTAATCGTGCAAAAGGAAGTCTCCAGCTGGCTAGTTTATGGCAGCAATAAAAACAATTGTATTGGTCCCCTTGACTGTGAGGGACTTGAAGGTTTGTCTAGTCCCTCCTCTTTCCATATGCTTTCTATTGGCTCCTTACCAAATGCATATGTGCGAGAAATCCGCCAGAGTATAAGGTAGAGGAAACGTTCCATCTGGCGCCCCAGTTATCTCACAGTTCTCACTTTCTCAGCGAAACGTACGACCTGGTGCGACGTAGACTCTCCAGTATTCTGATCCCGTTCGAACCACCTGCAGGGCATGTGCGTTTAAAGCCGCGTTGGAGGTGCTTAACCTGAGGAAAATCCAAGCCCTGGCCTTACAAAGCAGCAAACAGCAAAAACCTAAAACGTAACCGATAGCTCCCGCGAATTGACGATTTTGCCTTACAAACGTCTTAGGATGTTGAGAAGTTATTAACTCATTTAGACAGACTTCCTAAAATCCTTCATACAGTTCTCATATGCCATATAGTAGGCCGAGAGAGTTTATTTCAGCTGACCTCGTGTGTGAGGCTCTAGCAGTGTAGTGAGATAAATGAAGTAGCCTCCGAGCATAGATGCACTCTTGTTGTAACATTCCTTTAAGGTCATCATACAACTGTGTATAGTAAAAAAAAAAAAACTAAAAAAAATACTCTCCCCCACAAAGGTGTACATATGTCGTCTGACCGTTGCCTTAAGATAGGCTAGGAAAAAAATTAACAGTATTTGTCTTTTCTTTTTTTTCTGCGATGGCTGAATGTTTTGGCACATTGTATTAATTCCACTCTTTGCTCGGCATTTCTTGACATTAACGATCTTAATTGAAAGTTAAAAAAAAAACAAAAAAAAAAAACGTATTTTAATGCAAATTGTATGTCTTACTAAAGAAAATTGTACGTTGCTCAATGTAAATTAAATGTATTTTCATAATATGCTTTGTTTTCGCTGCAAACGGTGTTTAAAGGTGAGCTGAACGGGCGTGGATGAGCCGTTTCTGATACGATAACTGTTCACGCCTCCGATGCTCACGTTTGAAATGATGGTTCGCACAGGCAACTCAGGTGAACGATTTGTGAGGATTTATCAGGCAGGAAAACAGGAGGGGAATGCCTCGCTGCTCAATGTGACGAGGCAAACACAAACAGCACTGGGTGTGGTTTTGAAAAAGAAAATTGGCTCAAAATCAAAAGACAATGTAGGCACTCCAAAAGAGTAAAGTTGTTTTTTTGTTGTTTAAAAAAAAAAATATATATATATATATATATATATATATATACATAAAGGAAGAAGGACGGATCCAAAAAACATTTCAAAGAGGCCGCATGATCTAACCTGGCCCCACTTTTAATGCTGTCTTCAGCCAATAGGAGGCAGCCGCGTGATCCCGCCGATGACATAGCAGGTGAAACGCATAAGCGGTCATACAACCCTTGAGTCCATTTTTCAAAACAACTTTTACTTTTTGCGTTGCCTGTATTGTTTGCGATTGTTTCCGTTTTCCAGTTTCAACCGCGCGAGCCGCCTGCCAGAACTGATGCAATGTCTTGCTGAATGACTGACTGTATGACAATCGTACGAGAAGAAATGTTTATGCACAGTGCACAGACACAGCATTACAAACAACCAGGACCAATGGCACTTTGTAAAATAACTTTGTTTGAAAATAGGAGACTTGTGACATTTGAACCTTACGCAAGCTTTTATCGAAACTCCCCGGAAAATGCAATAGGCCTTTAAAAAAATGAAACTATATTTTATTCTTCTACTATAGCTCTCTATATATTAATGTTTACGAGGAAAAAAAATTAAATAAAAATACACGTTCATTCGGAGCGTCCAGAGAAAAGCTCCTTCAAGTGAGAGCCGTATTTCAATTCTCACTGCAAAAAGAAGAAGAAGAAAAAAAAAAAAACTGGCATTTTGCCGGCCAGCGTTCATTTGAAAGCACACGTGTTTCACTGTAACGCGAGTGTCATCAACAGCATTACGAGACAACAAAAAAAAAAAACGAAACAAAAGGGATTTTCTTGAAGAGTATCGACAGTTTTTCTTGAGATGTTTTATCATCACTGACAACGCCTTGATATTTCCATGTGTTATAAGATGCGGCTTCTTAGAGCTCGATGTTTCCCTCCACCCGAGATTCAACTGACCTTACGCCATGTCGCTTCCCGAGTTCGTTTCGTTTCATTTTTTTTTTTTTTTTTTTGTATGCTTTAATGTTCAAGTATGGCTTACGAATCCTGAGGACGTGCTCGCTGATGTTGAAAAAAAGAAAAAAAAAGAAAACACGGGTGAAAAACCCCTGCATGCGTCGAAACACCCCGATGATATTTTGGTACGTGTTTGGCTATTTTGGGGCCAAACGTGCAGGAGCTTCTCACTCTGTGTTCCTCATGCAAAAAGGATTAGTGTGCAACAATAAAACAACACTGTATATGAGAAATCCCTGCTTGATGTCTTTGTTACATGCACGTCCATCTATCTATCTATCTATCTATCTATCTATCTATCTTACCTATCAACACCAACGAACATCGACATCGATCTAAAACAAGTGCACAGCAGTCTTCAACAAATCTGTGTACAAATTACTAACATCTTAAGATGTAACTAAAAATAACCAAATGTTTTGTTTTTTTTTGTTTTTTTTAAATGTTTTTTGTTGTTGTGAAAATTCTATCTATATATCCATCTATTTATCTATCTGAGAAGGACAGCATTTTGGCCAAACGGAGGAGAGTGCACCCTTTTCTTGACATTACAACAAAAAAAGAGAAATAAATGATAAAAAAAAAATAAAAATAAAAAAAAAATACATAAATAAAAAAATACCAGAGAGTGCTGCTGTCCTCTGCACTTGATGGAAGAGTTCGTATTTGGGTCTGCCATTACGAGTCTCGGAATCGAAGTTGACATTTCCAAGCTATTTAGCATTCTCATCCGCACACCCACGCACAGCACCCACCTCTGACACACACACACACACACACACACACACACACGGGCGGCGCGTCATCATTTTTTTGTACAAAGCACAAAAACACGTTGGTGGACTGCAGCCATTAATTTTGCCGCCGCAGGCGGTCACAGCCGCGCGGCGCGGCTAATTGAAACAAACAGATAACAGTGACGCGTGGATCCGCTCTCAAAAGGAGTGGGTGATTGGAGAGAGAATTAAAAGCCTCGTACACAAGAGTTTCCGACAGCGCGCCTAAGCAAACGCCGACGGGCATCGTGGAGGGAAAAGCAGCAAAGAAGCGAAGCCCCTCTCCCCTCCAGCAGCAACACCTAGCCTAGCTGCTTCGCAGAGCTGGCGAGCGTGTGCTGAACCGTGAGAAGAAAGTCAAGAAATGTTTGTTTTATAGCCTATGAAGTGCCCCCCCCGTCAGGGTTAAATGAGACGGATTCCTGCTGTGCTTGCAGCAGCCTTTGGTCTTCTTTTCCTAATTGCCGCCTGAGAAAAAAAAAAAATATCATGTGGTGAAACATCAAAATCCAACTTTGATTCAAAACGTCTCCCTCTAAAGTGAGTTAACTCGTAACTGTCTGGCGCAAACTGCTTTTAATCTATATTCAGCCACGAACTGCTGCTGTCCCAATTAGAGTCTATGCCCATTTATGTTTTAAACCCATTTTAAGGAAAAGCAGCCGATTAAAGACGCAAAAATAAGTGTGAACTCTTGCATATGTCAAATTAAAACGTGCTTCAAATTGTAAAAGAAAATGACTAATTTGACAGTAACTGACAAGTCTGTGGTATTTTCAGACTGGAGGCCATTTAAAGCAGGCTGAGTGAATGATTACACCTTGTCAGTGATAATGAGTTTTAAGAGAAGAGAAAAAGAGGATGAACAATCTCCATGTCTTAATTCTCCGGCGTTGAGAGCTCCAAGTCTCTCGAAAGCCCGAATGGGACAGAATGTGTCGTCCCCGCCGAGATGAGTCGTATTATAACAGCTGCGGACAGATTCCTGGGCTGAGTCAGGACGACAACTTTCCACTCGCACAACGGGGGAAGCACGTGACTAACGCGGCTGAGTCACTCGCACAGCCGCGTGCGAAAACGCAACGTGAAAAAGCCTGAGCGACACGAGCCGAGCCGACGACGGCACCGAGTGAAAGGAGCTGATTTACGCGACTGCGTTTCTCGAGATAACCGAATCCAAATTCTGGCCATGTGTGAGAGTGCTGCTCGCACAACTCGTTTGTTGAGCAGGCCCACTCATCCTTTTCCTTAACACTGACAGTGCTAGAGTGCTGCTCGCACAACTCGTTTGTTGAGCAGGCCCACTCATCCTTTTCCTTAACACTGACAGTCTGGCGTAACTATTTTGAATCCAGCCACAAAAAAAAACAAAAAAAAACAAAAACAAAAACAAAACAGAGATTTTATTGCCTTTAAAAGTTCCTCAAATCCAGTCACAAGGCTTTTGGTCGCACTTTCTTCGGTCTGCTATTGTGTGATGCGTTATGAGTGCATTTGTAAGGCATTATGATCAAGTAGTGTGAAGCGTATTGTCATTTTGTGTAGTTGTAGTTGTGGCAAGATTCATTGTCAAGGTCACGGATGGTGGGCATGGCAATAGGGAATACAGAATGCACACAGTTGTCGTCTCATATTATTTTAAGTAGCTTAGTGTTAAACATGAAAGTGGCTGAGTGATTATGAACGTTTATGACCACGTCACTGCGGTTTACTCCGGTACAGTGCCCTTGAGTGTCATGAAAGGTGTTTATAATGAGAGATTATTCTTATTGATGAAGCAATTGTCAAGCCTTGTGAATGTATTCATGATGCCGTATTCAGGAGACCTCCTCCCTTGGAAAGTGTTTCAATAAGAGTGGGCGGCCTTTGATCAGCAAAGAAATAAGAACATGATTCGAAGAGTGGAGGTCACTTTGAAAGCAGAGGACTGCAGAGGTTGGAGGCAACAAATTGAGAAACTCTGTCACCGCACCGACGAACTGAGACATGCTACCTTGCACCACCGTGGCGTAGAATGATGTTGCTGTGTGTAAATAAGACTCGGAGGAGTCAGGGGCCAGTTGGACAGATGGACAGACAGGTGGGCGAGCGTGGATGGGGCTCGGGCGCATGCACACACACACACACACACACACACACACTTGTTCCCCTCCCCCTGTCTATGAAGGCCACACCACTTAGGACCACAGCCAAGACCATCAAGAGGTGGCCGGTTCTTTCAATACTTGCTGAGGACACGATCGCTGCTGTGACTCCCTCCGAGAACATGATTAAACAGGACAGAGCAGAACGTACCGTTCATACGGCCGACGCACAGTGAAAATTCTTCCCCTGCACAGTGCACGGTGTGACTTATGCGACAAGACAGTGTCGCACAGCAACGTCTAACAACAATGTTCATTGTCAGGGGGTTGGGGAAAAAAAAAACTTAAATGTTTTTCATTGACATTTTGAGTTATCCTTATTCAGTATTCATATTTATTTCTTTGAGGTTTGTTATATTTCGGTACCAGATTTTTTTTTTTATGCTTATGTATGACTTATCTTTTTAATTTTATGGACCTTTAAACATTTTCTTGAACTGTTTTTCATTTTTTTGTAATAAATGTTTCATTTTTAACTTTTTATTTATTGAAAAAAAAACTAACTACAAACCAAAGAGTGTTTTTTGATATCGATATCGCAACGTCTAATGTCCCAAAAATCAATTCAATCAATTATGGTATCGATTTTAAAAAACATGCGATCGGGCATCACTATTGTACAATTGACATCCAGCATCAACAACACCTGAGGACAGATAACAGGAAGTAAACTAGCTTCAATCGTGTATAGCCAAAGGTATATAATGGAATATGCCCACAATACAACTTGGCGCACAACAGACTGTCAACAGCAAAAGATGTTGTGACCGCGGCGCCGTTAAGTTGCCCAAGGGTTGCGGGCAGCCTCGTTTCCCTGATACGTTTTCTTATTTTATCCTTGTTTTTTTTTTTTATCGGTGCGCCGTGTCTGACTAGCAGCTTCCGCGACCTTTGACCTCTTACCCGCAGAGTGGGTTTTTGTGCAGCGTTTCTCACGGACGCCTCTCGCGGAAGTTGATTCTGCTCCTTTGTGCGGGGGAAAAAAAAAAGTCTGTCACTCGCGATACTCCTTTCCCCGCTGACGGGCTTATCGACCGAGTCGTCGCCATGACGACTATCCGTGAGCTCCATCGGTCGATTCGCCCCCCCCGCCCCTCCTCCCCCTCCTCAAGGCCTCCTCACCTGCCCGTGCACTTCTCTTCTTCCTCCATGAGAGACTACGTTGAAATTCGCATGTGCGTCGTGATGCGAGCTTTTTCAAGGGTGTGTTTTAAGAGTGCAGAACCGGAAACTAGCGTCCAATACACCCAGGCTCAGTAACCATCCCCTCCAAAATCGGGCTGAGATGACATTTTACGCGCCCCAATTTCAGCGCGAGGGCTCCTCAGAATAAAATTCCCTCTTGCCCAAGCGCCTACGGAGATTGGCAGAGGGAGCAGAACTTGGTGAAACGGCAGCGAGGACCGGGGCCGAAACTAAAATTCCCTGCCATCAGTTTTTACAGAAAAAAAAAAAAAAAAAAGAAATAGTTCCACCTTATGCTGCCTCTGAGGCAGGATAATCACCAATCACAGGGATGCGACTGACACCTCCTCTCCTCATGTGGGGTCACGTGCTCAAGCACTCCCAAAAGTAGTGTTGAAAAGTCACTTTAAAATTATCTTTGACAAGCTGAAATATGAAATGTCCAAGAACAAGTCAACTTTGTAGTTCAAACAGGACATATTCATATGATTAAAATGAAAAGCGTCACCCATCGCAAATGGTAGAGACAGAGAGAGAGAGAGAGAGATAGACAGTGTGCAGGAAGAACCAGGTGAGGAAACTTCATTATAAAGAACAGTAAGAATGATAATAATACGAATAACGATAAGTAAACATATCATAGGGTATATTGTAATGAGTGTCATCCTTATGAAATGTGCACTCCTCTTTTTTTGGTACTGGTATTTATGGTGTTTTTTTATATTGTTGTCCATTATTGGAGTCTTCCCCCTTTCCATTAACTCGCCTTGGAGATCTTAAATTTCTTTGGGCTCACCCTCTGATCCTATTGCTGTTGCAAATAAAGCGTAAAGAACCAGTTCTGCCTTGTGGCCTATCGGGGATTAAAAGCAACCAGCGTGCCGCCACATGCGAACCTTTGGGCAGCAACCCAGGGAGAGTCTTCCAGGCACTGGAAGACTCTCACTCCAGCTCTCACTCTCACTCCAGCATCGCCCCTTCGCCACGTGCCTTCAGTTCATGTCGGAAACGTGCCGAGTGATACCGAAATGCCAAAAGGCCTTTCAAAAAGAGCTGACCCACCAACCCCTCCACCGCCCTCCGTCAATACCCCCTGTTGCTGCTTTCATGTGCACCTGTTGGCCGTCGGTTGCCTTACGGGCGCCTCTCTCAGACACCCCCCACTTTGCTTTCATCCCCACGTCGTCGGGGGGCCGGCACAGTACGTGCTGTCTGCTCCGACTGCCCGAGTCCTCGTCGTTTGTCCTCGTGCGTGCGGCACGCATGCGGACTGGCACGTGCGCGTCCGACGAGGCCCCCCGAGTGGCACGCCAAGATTGCTAGTAATCTTCTGCCGCATTCGGTCCGCCTCTCGCGCAAAAAAAAAAAAAAAAAAATGAGCTTCTCTCCGCTCTAGCCGGGAACTGTACGGGCTGGTCGCCGGTGCCCACTGAGCAGCGGCCGTCTAAACGTGCCGAGAGCTTTGAAGCTTTAATTTGCGCCGTGATGACGGCCGCCGGTGACGAGCAGGACAGAAAGGAAGGCGGGGAGGGTACTGAATTGCCTGGTCTTGTCAGTATCACTCTGGTTCTGAGATGAAGGCAGTGGGACTCGCAGAGACTTTTATACTAATAACTACTTTAAACTAATAACCCGGAGCCCCTGTTGCTCCTGATGGGACACGTGACATTGAATCCCCAGGCCCAGCCGAGCCGGATCCATAACAATAATGTGATTTAAAGAAGACTGAAAAGGCTGAATAATTGAATCCAGCATAATTAGCACGTTAGCTTTGGGATTTATTCACTCTGATAACAAGAGCTACTCTTGTAGTCCTTGAGTTGATCATATGTGCGGAACTATGAGTCGAAAAGGCACATTAAACCGCTTATTAAATCCCACTTCGAAGACTTGAACGTACAGTGTGTAAAATGCTGCCATCTAGTGGTCAGATTTTAAATAGCAGCGCGCCTGTGCAATGAAAAATCTGCACAGGAGCGCTGCAATTATTCGTATCTCAATATAGTTGTTTTTATGATTTTTAGTTTTAAGTAAAGCGTCTTTGAGGTTCTTGACCATTATTATTATTATTATTATTATTATTATTATTATTATTATTATTATTATTATTATTATTATTATTATTATTTTATCACGCTCCCCTCCCTCTTTCGAGGTTGCTAGTGAACTACGGTGACCTGCGGGCTGGATTGTCCACACCAGGCTTCCTTAGTTATATGGCGGTGATGGGGAGCAAGTCCCACTCTATGTATAAATAAGAACCGTTCTTTGGGTAGGAATATCAAATTACTTTCAATGCACTGTAAGTATACACGTTGATCAATATATTTACGGGCAGCATATTAAGCTTTTGCCAGTAATAACATCATAAATTAGGCCATACTACTTTACACACTGGACCTTTAATATGTCACGACAGCGGGGGTGGTGGTGGGGGTGGGTGTACTTTCCCTTTAAACGTGCAGCTTAGCGTTCACAAGGACATCCAAGAGACAACCAGCCCTTAAAAAAAAAAAAAAAAAAAAAAAAAAAATCCCTGAATGGCCGTGACGGCGCTCTGCTGCCCCCATGTGGCGAAGAGCCACGCCGTTTGTTGTTGCCGTTCCCATGGCGACTGCCTTTCGGTTACCTGGCGCAGGTGAGAGCCTGCCGAGGCAAACAACGGAGCGGTGGAGCTCAGGGGAGGACGGCGGGTACAAACATGAGCAGCTTCTTCTCCAGGTAAGAACTCTTGTTTTTTTATTATTATTATTATTATTATTATTTTAGCAGTTTAAGATTTAGTCGAGGCCACTGGGCTGGTTTGTTTCAAGGCCGCAACACCAGTGCGGTCATCGGAACTGCATTGACCTGGACGACTGAGAGCCTTTGCAGACATTTTAGATTTCCCTTCTGGAAAGCTCACAGCTCCGCCTCAGTAGTGGTCAATGTCTGGTTCTGTCCTTGCCTTCGCAGGGACATCCAGGTGAAGGCCATGGAGCAGACGGTCAGCCACGCGGAGAAACACCTGGGCCACATCTGCTCCTCGCTGGCCTCCTACGCCAGGAAGACAGCCAAGCTCAGAGACAGGGCCGACGCCCTGGTGGCCCACATCTTCGACTTCTCCAGCACCGAGGGCCCCGAGTTCCAGCTGGGCCTGAGGAACTTGGCCGAGGACCTGGCCATGGTGCAGGACTACAGGCAGGCTCAGGTGGGCGAGCGGTTGACCTCCCGCAAGGCAACACCTTCGCCGCTTCGTCACTGTGGGGTTCTTGCCGTTGCAGGTGGAGAGGCTGGAGACGAGAGTCGTGGGTCCTTTGAGAACCTACGGGGACGTAGTTAAAAATAAAACGGTAAGTTTGGAACGCAGATGCCCAAAAGGTCTTTTTTTTTTTTTTTTTTTTTTTAAATTCAAGATCGATGTCAAATAGATACAATTCACGATGGAAGGACTTCCATTTTTAAGGAAATACTTTTTGTGACGTACAAATGATGCAATTGTTCAAAATAATTGTAATCATCATCATTGTAGGAGCCGCGAGTGCCTAATGTCTACATTTCTTTGACACCTGGGCATGGGCGTGTGTGAGTCTGTGCGCGTCACTGCGGGGTGTGGCCACGACTCTATTTGATGCAATCCACCTGTGCGTCTCGAGGGTTGATGTGGCGGGGTGAGCGTCGGAGGCGACATTTTCTGTCGACTTACGATCACTTTGTGTTTCCGGTGTTTGCCTGTTCATTGGAGCTCGTATTAATAGTCATACATTAGATACAAACAACATCGAAGCGAGACTGGATTCATTTTCTGCACGCGCGTTCTACGCAATCCACTCCTTCGTTTAGCCCACCGCGGCTATTTTTTTTTTTTTTTTGCTTTCGCCAGTTAGCCGCAGTATTAGTCAACGGACGTCGTGGCATCGATTTACGGAAAGTTTCATTGTTGTTGGATTTCTGGGGTCGTCGTTTGGAGCGCTACGAATGAGGAGCCAATGGAGCGCGCGGTGACGCTGTCGGCGCGCATCAGTTACTTGTGAGTCCATTCATTCATTCATTCATTCATTCACGCGTGCCGAGCTGGTTGGAATCAAGGTATGCGCACATACGCACGCGCACGCGATAGTATGCACAGAAGACTAGGGTTAGTTGGTTAGCTTAGCTTTCTGTTAGGCAGTTTAGGGGGAATATGTTTGACCTATTGCCTGTTGTTGAATGCTTTTTTTTTTGAAGAAGAAGAAGAAGAAGAAGAAGAAGAAGAAATTGCTAACGTGTGTGTGACCAACGCTCTTATGAACGTATTGCTAAAATTAAAAGTTCGTGTGAATTGACGACGACATTTGGCTGTGGATGAATTTTGCATGATTCTGTGTTGATTCTGAATATGGATTCAAATGAATTGAGGCTGTGTTCTAATGATGATGCGAAAGGTGAAACGAAAAGACAAGTAAAGCTTTCGGGGAAAAAGCACTGGGAAAATAAACTTGAAAGCGTTCAAGCAGAACGAAAAGCTAAAGTTAACAAGATTTAAAAAAAAAAAAAATACTGTGAGATTATGCTCCAACAATTCAGTCCCATCTTGATAGTATATCTGTGCTCCTTGAGGATGCAAGGCAACTTCATTACACTGTGATTCCAATGCTTCCTATTGATGAACAAAACAAACAAAATACTTGGTTTCGGAGTGTACAAGTCACATAGCAGTGGGTTTATGGACGACGTGAAAAAAAAAATGGCTTTCTGATGCAAGTAGTCAAATTAATCAGAGTGTAACACAGTTGGCCACAGACGATTCAATCTTACCTCAATCACACATTCTCGGTGTTGAACATGAACGGCTTGAAGTACAAACTAACGAGCAATGTTTGTGTGCTCAACAAGTTAAGGCACAAGCGAATGAACACTCTCCTTGTGCTGAACTGGTTAATACTCAAATGAATGATGATCGCTCTAGCGTCTCCAAATATTCTGAAAACGGTGTGGGAAATGCTGCTGCAGTTGATGTTCAACCTACCGACTACAGTATTTCTAATGCTGCAAGCGGGTCTTCCAAGAAAAGAAGTTCTGCAGGAACTAGGTCCAGCATTTCATCCACCTCGTCAGCGCGTATTAAAGCTGAGGCAGATGTCGCTGCACTCACGGCTCGTCAGGTGCTGTTGAACGATAAACACGCTTTGGAAGAGCAAGAAGAACAACTTTGGAAAAGGAAAGAGCAGCTTGATTTGCAGACGGAAATGGCTGCGTCAATAGCCAAAGTAAATGTGTTTAAAGGCCTCTGAAGGCTCAAGAGTTTCTAAAGCCAAATCAGATGGAATGAATTCATACTTGGAGAGAGAACAAAGAAAATATGTAACATTGAACGCTGACGCTAATACATTTGTGCCACCACAATGTATTCTAGAAGATGTTCAGTTACGTTCACATTTAGCGGCTGCTCGACCTAAGGAGATAAATGTAGGTCTGCTGCAACAAGCCACGTCTTTTGAACCAAAGGTTCAACAAAATAAAATGTACAGAGCGCAACTCTGTGACCAGTTTCAGTCATGCATGGCAGATCCTGTTCCTGTTGCGCAAAATGGGGCTGATCATAAATGCTTGATAACAGTCTTGGGAGAAACAAAATGAAATTACATCGTTGCTGGTTGAGCAGCAGTCTCTACTACTTCTTCCTGAACGAGATGTTCAGATTTTTGATGGAGATCCCTTACAATTTCAAACTTTTATGATGGCCTTCGAACATAGCATTGAAGAAAAGACACAGTGCTAAAGACTGCTTGTACTTTCTTGAGCAGTACACTAGAGGGCAGCCAAGGGAGTTGGTCAGAAGCTGTCAGCATATGCCCCATGAGTTGGGATATGCCAAAGCCAAATCGTTGTTGCGCAAACACTTTGGTGACTCGATTAAAAATTGCTTCTGCCTACATGGACAAGGTTCTCACATGGCCTGTGGTGAGATCCGAGGATGTGAAAGCATTGCAGGCTTACAGTCTTTCATTACGGGCGTGCTGTAATGCAATGGGAGGTGTTGGGTCCATGCACGAGTTGGATGTCACTGCTAATATGCAGGCAATAATTAGAAAAATACCTTTTAAACTCAGAGACATGTGGAGAAGTGTTGCCTGCGATCTGCAGGATAAGTTTAATCGCAGGGTGAACTTTCGAGACATTGTTGAGTTTATTGAAAGGCAAGTAAAAATAGTAAGTGACCCAATATTTGGAGATATTCAGGAGTCTCCAGCAGTAGCGGCTGCAAGAAAGGATGGGAGGAACTCTAAACCTCAGCCTTACTCGAAAGCAAAAGGAAGTAGCTTTGCGACCACTATTGCTACAGCGGATAAGAGGGTTGAACCTAGCATTAAAAGAGAAAAGGAGTCAGCTGTTTGTTTGTTTTTGTGGGGCAGGACACATCTTGGACTTTTGTCGTTTGTTGCAAGGAAAAGACGTCAAGATCTTCAAAGATGGCCACACCTTGAGGGGGTGAAAATAAATGAAATTGACTCTGGGGTAGACCTGTTGATAGGAACTAATATTCCTAAAGTTATTTTGTTTTTGATCGCCAGTTAGCCGCAATAATCATCATCATCATCATCATCATTACCACAAAATTTATTTAAATATTGAAAGAAATGATCTGCATCTGGAGACTTGAGACTGGTTCTTAGCAAATTACATTTTCCCCCCACCACTGCACCGACGCGAGTCTTCCGTGTCTCCTAAGCTTCCGATCAATGATGACAGTTGTGCCCTTGTGAGGCTGCGGCAGCATATTACACCTGCAGTGTCTTTTTCAGGCCGATCTCAGGAAGTTCAACGCAGATCTGAAGAGAGAGACGAAGGAGATGAAGAACCTGAAGAAGATACAACTGAGGAACCCCGCCGACAGGCAGAGCATCGTATCCTCCAGTTGTAGTTCAACATCGGGGGCCTTTGGACTTGCTGCACTGTCTGCTTGTGTTCCCCTGAGTGCTCTGGCTTCTTCATACAGCTCAAAGCCAATGAGGCTGATTGGGGGAGTCTGAATAAATTGCCAGCGGGTGCAAGTGTGAGTGTTGATGACTGCGTGTGACCCCGGTGACTTGTACAGGATTTACCCTGTTCCAAAAGAACTCGAGGAACCTGGCTGAATATGAAACACACATTCGGCTCATTGAAATGAGTTTTAAAAGAGTCAACTGACGTGAATCAGAATACAAAATACATCAATAATAGTAGTATATTTTTATTTTTTCCACTGACCTACCAATCTGCTAGTATGAGAAACCTGAGACCACTGGAAAACAGGGATGAACACTTGCACCGGTTGGTGCTACTTGCGACAAAACAAGTTCTACAGTTCCTTGATTGCTTGCCCTCAGTCTCAGGTTTGTTCAACAGATAGCCAGACGTTGGCTTTCGTCGGGGCTGCGCTCGCCATACCACGTTGTCCATTATTCGCAGGCGGAGGTCAGCGCGCAGAAGGCTTCCAACAACGCCCAGCACAGCGTCCGGCAGCTGGAGGAGGCCATCACAGACTTCCAGAGGCAGAAGCTCGAGGACATCCAAGTCGGTCTCGTCGGATGGATAATAAGAATACTAACTAACCCTAACCTGCTCTGTCAAGCTAACAACCATTAACCGTTGTCTTGTCTCTGGCCAGAGGATTTTCACAGACTTCGTCACGGTGGAGATGATCTTCCACGCCAAAGCACTGGAGGTCTACACGCACACATACCACAGCCTGGGAGCGCTGGACGTCCAGAAGGACTTGGAAGTAAGATAATAGTAGTCGGTGTTGTTGGGATTACTCCATAAAAGTAATCCCACTACTGATTGCGCCTTTAAAAAGTAATCTAATTACTTTGTTTCGAAAGTATTTTTGCCAGAGTAATTCTGTTACATTACTCTGTTACTAAAAAAAAAAGTAGTTTAATTACAGTAGTGGATTACTTAGCAATAGATTACTCGCCAGCCTCCTTTCCTCCTAACTTGTCTTTCTGCTTCTGTAGATGTTCACCGGTCGGATCACCATGCCCGACACTCTGGATGCCTCACTCAGCTCGTACTCGTCTCCCCTCCTGGGCTCCCACCTCAGCCCTCGGCTGGCCTCCCCAGGGGGTCGCACCCTCAGGTCAACGCTGGCCTCCGCCTCGGGCAACGACCGCAGGACACGGCGCAGCCGGTACCCGGGCGCAGCTGGGAGGGTGAGCCCGCCGCTCGTCAGTCCAAAGTACACCCTCCAAGGCTGAACGCTCTCACCTCTGTTTGTTTTTTTTTGTTTTTTTTTCATTTTCAATTTGCAGACTCGTAGCACCTTGCGACGCCAGCGAGGCGTGGAGGAGGAGGAGGAGGAGCAGGAGGAGGAAGAGGATGAGGATGAAGAGGAAGCTCTGGGGCGAGAGGAGGAGGAGGATGAAGACGAAGAGGAGGATGAAGAGGACGGGTGGCGCCCCAGCAGGCAGTCGTACGCAGCTCAGTATGCCGAGATGCGCAGACGGCAAAAGTAGCAACTTTTGACTGAATTGAGCGGCACTGCTTCTCAAATGATCATGAATTATGGGCGATACTTATAAGAATCATAGGTGTTCTCCTGAAGCCACTTCTCCGTCTATTTCTGTGCAAGACTTATCAAAGACGTGCCTGAAACTCTTCAACAGAAAAGTGTATTTTGTTAAATAGCAGCTAGAACATACCGTGATACCAGACCTGTGATTTTACCCGCATAATAAATGGAGATACCGCTTCTCCTCCTTCTCATGGTGATGAATTTTAAAATAAATAAATAAATAAATAATTAAGAAGCAAAACGTGAAAATTTGACCCGGCTTTTGGAACCTAATGTGACTTTGCTCGCAGTGGGTGTGACTGTCCTCCCACCAGGGCGAACTTCCGTGTCCGCTCACCTGATTCACCACAAACCTTGACGACGTTTGACCAATTTGACCGTGGTTTGCTGGCAGTCCTCCAACTTGCGCAGGATCCATTTAACCATTAGTGTCCACACACACACACACACCAAAAATCAGTATCTGCAAGTGATTTGACATAACTAATAATTTCGAGCTAAAATAAATTTAATTGAATCTTGAAGTGAATTGAATGCTCAGAAAAAACAGACCCCTGGCAGACAAATTTGCCTAAAAGTGGCGTTTCAAGGTGTTTGCTGACGGAGGTGCGATTATGGCTTGGGTGATTCTGACAGAATGAAGGTGAAAATGTGATGCTGTTCAGCGTCGGAGACCTCATCAGGAAGGACAAACAGAAGAAAATTGTAACATTTTCTAATAAGCACACTTTTTTTTTTTTTAGCAGTTAGATTAGCATTTTTTGTTAAATGCTTACTGACAAAGCACTGTTCCCAAAATTATTATGATTATTATGTTACTTTGAAAGCATATTTTTCACCATTTATTGATCGTGCAAGTCGACTTTATAAAGGATTCATGCTTCCAAATCTAGTGCCAAAAATATTGATAACTGCTGCAGTGTGTGCTTATTGCTGTTACAAGGTCTTCTTTAGAGAGGTAGAGAGAGAGAAAAAAATCACCCCACACCTTAGGAATTCTTTAATATTCCATATGGTCAGAAGCAAAAAACAAAAAAAAACAGAACCCAAAAACAAAACATTTGAACGTAAAGGTAAAAAGAGTGCATTTCACCGAATGCACTTACAGAGCAATACGACTGGGCTGCATTAAATCTGAAATGAGATTATACTGGAGGCCAGGTACACAGAGCGGGGAACTGGATATCAGAAGCACAGGTTGGTTAAACATCTACGTGTGTGTGTGTGTGTGTGTGTGTGTGTGTGTGTGTGTGTGTGTGTTTAATGCCTTCGACCTACTGTAACCCTTGAGTCTCTCCTTTTCCACAAGCAGAGACGTTCTGAGATTTGTTCTTGTTTTCTCAAAAAAAAAAAAAAAAAAAAAAAAAAATCTTCACAGTATTTCATCTTTTTGCTTGTTTGTTTCTTCCGTCGCACCCACGCAGTGTCGCTCGTCGCAAAGTGTCGACGACGCGCTTGGCACTTAACATAAGAGGGGAAAAAAAACAACAAACGGGGACTGGGGCGGTTTGACTTTTCAACGTCTTGATGGGCGTCAGGCGGAGTCGGGAACTTGGAACTCGGAGGGTGAAGCTGCTGCTGCAGTTTGGTTGCTTTGTTGTTCTTCCGGCTGCGTTCATTGTCGCCTTTGTCGCGAATCTCTGCACAACACCACAGACACACGCACGGAAGCTAAATATTGGCGCGCGGGGAAAAAAGCTTTGCGGAACACGTTTTCAAAACAACCGAGCTGGGAATGAACCTGAAAGGAGGTGTTTGCACGGAGAATAGTACAGGCGGACCAACCCGAATGTTTTTTTTTTTTTTTTTTTTTTACCTTTCGTTAAAAAAAAAAACAAACAGAAAAAAAAGACACAGAACAAATACCAAAAAAAAAAAAGAAACAAAAACAACGTGGCACTGTTTCAAATCGGAACAGCAGAACGAGGGGAATGAACAAGCATGACAAATGTCTCTCTCTCTCTCTCTCTCACTCACTCACTCACTCACAGCAGTACAGTAGTCTTGTTAGTACCAGTCGGCGCTCGATTGAACGTGTAGAAGCAGTTGAGTTAAGCAAGAGGCCACACTCCGTCCATCCTTCCGTCCGACTCGGGCAGCGCTCGCTCTCAAGTCTTGATTGTTGGCCAACCTATAAAGTGCTTTTTCTTTTTTTTTTCCATCTCTCGCTCTCTCTCTCTCTCTCTCTATTTCTTTAAAAAATAATCTCCTCATTATAATCATCCGCATCTACTCATCGTTGTCAGTGTTGTCAGTCGGGGCGACGTTAGGATTAGTAGGGCGACGGGCGAGAAGAAGAAGAAGAAGAAAAAAAAAAAGAAGAAGAAGAAGAATCAAACGGCGGGGGTCTCTGGAGGCACGAGCAGCAGCAAGAGCTCTTTCATTCCCTCACGTCACTTCCTTTTTTTCCTCCTCTCTCTCTTTCTCTCTTTCCCTCTCTATGTCTCTGTCTCTGTCTCTGTCTATCTCTCTCTCCCTCTCTCTCTCTCTCTCTCTCCCTCCCTCTCCAACTCCAACGTTCACTTCTTGAAGGGCGTCAGTCTGCCGATGTTGTGCCAGAAGGTGGTCTTGCGCTTGGGCTCGGCCAGCATGAAGACCTGCTGCTGGGGCAGAGCCGAGGGCAGCGAGGGGTGCTTCTGTCGCAGCAGGAAGTCGTAGTACGGCCTGGTCACCGCTAGGTGGGGGAAGCAGGAGAAAGAAAAAGTTGTTGTTTTGCTGGTGGTAAAAAAAAAAAAAAGGAGAAGAGGAAAAAACGACGAATGGGACTGACTGTGGAACTTTACGACAACACAATCGTTTACCAATCAAAGCTACTTTAAACGCTCCGTTGCGCCGCCATCAGAAAAACCACAGCCGAGCAAACAAGATGTCAAACTATTTTTGGAGTGTGAGTTTTTCGTGGCACCGTCAATGGTGCAAAAAGACTCATTTTGAAATGTAGCAGCCTTTCGCCAAGTTGTATTTTTTATTTTTTATTTTTTTCTGAAGTGGCTGTGTGTTCAGTGCACCAGTACCTTTGGGTTTCCCCGCTGGGTGACTTTTGCAGGCGTTGAGCATGGCCTGCTTCTTCTGGACCTCGGTCAGAGAGAAGCCTGGGGAGACGAAGGATGAGAAGGCGACGTGAGACCCTGAAAGCGCTACGCGTTGTTTTAGATGTATAAAATAGACTGAACTTTCTTTTTGTAATATACATAAAGTGAAAGTAACGGATAGGAAGACACAAGAACGTCAAACTAAATGTTGTCTGTTACCTACCCTGCACGTATTAATAAGTATGAAGCATCTACAGTGGTGGATATGCGCTATGAGGAGTAACGGGCTATAGGCGCTCGGTGTGTCAGGTCCAGATATGGTGAGACAGCAAGACTCGCCTCTTATAAAATACCAGGCGATACCAGGAATCAAATCAATAAATCGTGCTGCCAAAAGCAAAGTTGCGGCTTCTCTCCCGGTGTTGCGTAACCTCAACTTTGAAAGTGCAAACACACACACACGCACGCACACGCACGCATGTCAAACACAAACACAAACCGCCGGGCCAACCATTGAGCCGCAGACCTAAATAACCGCGGCGCCCGCCTCTGAGAATAGCGCTCGAGCTGCGGCTGACCTGTCTCGCGGTCGTGCAGCACCTGGATCCTCTCGTCGGCGAAGGCCCGCAGCCAGCGCTGCTTGTGCTCGGGCTTCTTGGCGCACAGCAGGTGGACCTCGTCGCCGGCGCGCGAGCGCAGCTTCAGCGCGTTCTTGACGCTGATGTTGAAGTCGCGCTCCTTGCCGTCCTCCACGTCCACCACCTCCATGTGGTCCATGTCCAGGCGGCCCTTGTAGTAGAGCATGTCCCGCCGCAGCAGGTCCTGCGAAGCCCGGACGAGGTGGTCAGGCTCCGGGGCCGGAAAGAAAGATTTGGATTCGGTCCAAAAAAAAAAAAAAAAAAAAACTCTGGGCGTACCTTTTTGCAGAAGACCATCTGGTGATCGAAGAGGAAGAACATCCTCTGCTGGCTCTTGACCTGGGGCTGGGACACCTTGGTCAGCTCCCCGGAGAAGATGAGGTGTGAGCTCCTGCTGAGGATGTCCTCGCCCTGAGGAGGAGAGAAGGACGCCCAGTTAACCCGCTGTGTCTTTTTTTTTTTTTTTTTTGGTTCTTCTTCTTCTTCTTTGGCCTCGGCCCCACCTCCCAGTCCTCTATCGAGCCCTGCCACCGCACGATCTTGTCGATGTTCTCCAGGCGCCGCTTCCTCTCGTTGATCAGCCGCGCCACGTTCTTCATGGCGTTCAAGGCCGCCTCCACGTCTTTGTAGTCCCTGTGGGTCAGAGAGACGGCTTTGTCCAAAAACAGGCCACTTGTTTTTGCGCCGCTCCTCAATGTGTATGTGTGTGTGTGTGTGTGTGTGTGAGAATATGTGTCTGTGCGTTCAGACCGCCAGCCAAAAATCAGATTTTTAGCCGATCCGGATTGAAACCGGATGGCTCTTTTGTGGTCTGAACGGTCACAAATCACATGAAATCAGGTTTTTGCCGAACGGATTGAAACTGCTTTTGGGTGCCAGTTTCACATTGCATTTGCGTCGACAGATGCAGTGTGAACAGCTGCAAACACAGCACATCGGTTTTGACCGTCCGTGACGTCTAACTAACGCAAATGTGTGCAACCTGTCAGATGGGTCAATAACGAGGCCCAGTCTGAACAGAGCCACATCCCATTTGGACACTTTGGGATTGAGAAGATTTGAGAAGGAATCTGATTTGAATCCGATTCGCCTGCAGTCTGAACGCCGCCTAAGTCGAGCCAAAGTCTAGCCTAAGTCTAACCTGTGCTGCGGGTTGGTGTACTTGAGCAGCTCGGCCAGCTGCAGCGGGTACTTGCAGATCTTCTGCACCGGCGTGAGCAGGAAGCCGTCCAGCGAGATGTCGATCATCTTCTGCAGCAGCCGGCACGCCTCGAAGAAGAAGATGTACTTGTTGGCCTTCATGAGCTTGGAGAGCTGCACGCAGGCGTTCGGGTGGTTGTTGCAGTACTCGGAGTAGATCTGGAAATCCGTTTGCTGGGGCGGAAAATGCGAATAAATAGGTAAATAACAGCGAAAATGACACAAAACAGCAACGTAAAATAAAGCAAATTAAACAACGCACGTGTTCCAGGAAGCAGCAGCCGATCTCACTGACGTGGGGCTGCTCCTTGTTGAACTTCTTCTCCAGCCCTTTCAGGAACTTCCTCTGGAAGCGGTAGATGTCCTCGATGTTGCCGAAGATGGTCCGGAGCTGCTCTTCCGTGAACATGTCCGTCCGTTTGCGGCACTGCTTGATGTAACCCTTAGGAAGAAGAAAAAAAGAAACCAAAAAAACGACGTCTAAATTTCCTCATGTACTGACTTTGCATCGAGACGAATTGGATAGTTCCTTAAAAAGTGTTGCGCCCCTGACCTCACAGATGTCTTTCAGGTGTTTGATGTAGTCCCGCTCCGTGCTCATGATCTCGTTGATGACGTTGGTCCTCATCTGCTCCTTGCAGGGCAGACCAGGTCCCAGCAGCAGGCCGAGGCCAGCCTGGTTCTCCTCGCCGGCCTGGGCCCCCTCCAGGTGCGCCAGGTACTCCTCCATGGGCTCGTCCTGGTTCACACGCAACTGGGAGGCAAACGGGGGAAAAAAAAAATCACCCGGTGAGAATCACAATCATTCCCAACAATAAATGTGTTATTGAACACTTTAAAGACCGACTCTTGGAGTCATCATATTTATGTTGAGTAGAAGCCACCAGAACCAAAAGTGACTAATACATTTGACCACTCGTCATAAAAATCTAGAAAGCAAATATTTTAGAACTCTCTCTCTCTCTCTCTCTCTCTCTCTCTCTCTCAAAAGAACAAAAACTATAAATGTTGCGGTTATTTTTTTTGGTAATTGCACCAACAGGGAAATAGTCCTACTTAAATTTGAGTTTGTTCGCAATATTCAACCACTAAAATAACATTTCCCATTCAGAATTTCACACCTCAATCAAAAAACAAGAATGTGCTTTTCCTATTTTTCCTAGGTTTATTTTGAAAAACTATTTCTTGAAAAATTCATTGATAACAATTACAATTGTATTTTATTCACGTTCATTACTCAATTAGATTAACTATCACAACACAAAAACAAAACAAAAAAAATGTGTTAATTTGTTAACCAGCACTGATCATTTAGGGCAGCCACAACCTTCATTCAACTCGTTTTTTTTGCAGACGGCGCCATCATCAGGCAGTCCATGCTAACTGAATCTTGCTGACATTTGTCCCCCTGGCGGAGTGGGTCTTACCCTGACGAAGCTGGCGGGGAACCAGCCCTCGCTGTCCATGATGCGGCCCCACCACCACTCCTTGTTGGTGGCGTCCACTACCTCGATGACGTCGCCGGCCTTGAAGCCCAGCTCCTGGTCGTCCATGGTCACATGGTCCCAGAGGGCCTCGGCGTAGACCACGCTGCCGTCGCTGATCAGCTGAAGGGGTGAGAATGATAAAAAAAAAAATAAAAAAAAAAAGGAGGAAAAAAAACGCAGGAGGAAGGTCAGCTAAGCTTCAGTGGACACGCTTCCCCTCTGCGAAATGGGGACAGGAATTCTTTCTGTGATTCGCTATGATGGAAAAGCAGCTCATGCAGACACAAATCTCCATCCATCCATCTCCTCCAATAGCCGCTCCCTCATGCACTCAGGGATTCAGGGGAGCATAAGACTCATATTTTATACATAGACTCAAATTAGGAAACACTAGTATTTACTACATAGAATAAGACTAGTATTTTACCATTGTTTGCCTTTCACATCAGATGAATCAAATATCAAAATATCAAATGATGAATCCCAATTCCTTTCCTATTTTTAATGCACTCTTTAAGATGTCTCTTTGCACTGTTAATGCTCCACACTCCCGACTCGACGAGGGCAGACGAAGGTAGAGGGCGCGACTGCGAGGCCAGAGCGGGTAAATCAATGAGAGGCTCAGCCGGAAGCAGGAAGGGAGGAAGAGGAAGTGAAGGAAGGGAGGAAGGGAGAGGGGGCGGGACCAAAGCTCCGTCCCCGCTTTGCAGAGCCGGCGTTATCGACGGAGACGCTGCAGTGGTCGTTTATCACACCGGCGCCACAGTTCCCCCCCCCCTCCCTCCCCTTCCTTTTTTTGAACTGCGTCAGCGACCCGCAGGGGGCGACTGTGACTCCACAGTCTGCGGAGAATCTCCAGGAGATCTTACTGGTTCTTGCTGTCAAATCGGGAAACATACTTTGCCGTTTTTGTTTTTCAATTTTTATTTCATTCTCCTCCCCGTGGCTCCGATTGCTCCGCCGCCGCGGCCGCGGCCACAAGGAGCGAGAGCGAGTCGAAGATGCTGCTGTTGCCAGGCAACACGTCCACACCGTCCCTCGACTCACAGCCCGCTCTCTCTCTCCCCCCCCGGCATCCGTCTCACTCGACGATGCCACAGTATGATGATTTATTAAACGCTGCTGTCGTGAAGGCTTCAGCTCGCTGATAGGAGCAGACGGAGGTCTGAGGGCCATTTTGGACACATGAGTCAATGGACATTTTAATAGACGTTAGACCTGAATCACCAATTGAAGTGATGTTCAGTAGGGGGGAAAAAAAACATGGAAGTGTTTGTACTCTCTCAATAATCAGAACCCTTGAAAAACTTATTTTTTTTGAAAGAATTTTACACACTTGCTCAATAGCGCCCCCTACATAGACCAAAAAACTAGAATGGCCACAGCGCCCTCTAGGAAGGTCGTAGACACATGGGACAAAGACCCACGTGTTCCTTGAATTCATATCTAATTTTCACATGCTAACCTATAAGCCCAAACAAACCGGAAGCGAGATAATTATTGCTGTGATGCAACAGGATTGATTCCCTGAAATTCCAGATTCTTAATCTGCAGGGCAAACGGGAATTAGATGATCGTAGATGAGATCATAAAGTGCACCCGACGACCTCCTGGCTCGTCATTCGTTAAGTAGCATCAGCATTAGCGCGAAAAGCGACGTCAGCCGCGTTGTCAGGAGCTCTTTATCTCTCCCGGCTACATTACAACGGCAATTAGCTCGTCGCTCGGCGGGGCCGCGGACACAATGTCACTGAAAGACGTGACGGCGTTTGATTCGCTCCTCTTTTTCCTTTTTTTTCTTTCTTCCCAGCAGTGATGAAATATTAACGCGGCCGAACGCTGCGCAGTATCAGGGAACGATCCATTTTTAATTCATCGTAATCGTGCCGGGGTAAACGAGCCGCTGTGGACGGTGAGTGTCTCGGCCTCCACTTCCTGCTACTTCAGTACTTTTTTTTCATCGGAGAAGGCTTTTTACATTACAATCAGCAATGCTGGTCCTCGATGCACTTTCTTTTTCTCGTAGTATCAAATCAATTTCGAATTTAGAACCATTTGTAAATAACTGCAAACGTTCAACCCAGGATGGTTTGCAGCATTAACTCAACTTAACAAACTTAACAAACTTAACAAACCTCGCTTTAATAACCCCCCCCCCCCCCCGACTGATCTACCGCGGCGATGCAGACAAGCAGGCTGGTCAAATGTTTCCAAGGATGTTTTATTTCTTTAGCAAAGTCAAAAAAAAAAAAAGCAAACACGATTAAATTAACACGGCATGTTTCAGAGGAAATACAAAACCGTCTGGATTGAATCATTTTTTTTTAAGGCGTTCATTCACAAACCAGTCGGGAAGCGCGCAGGCTTCGCCCGCTTTCCCGTTCGCGTCCGTCAATATTGCCATTGATTTTTTTTTTTTTTTTTTTTTTTGGACAGTGGGGATGTTTTGCATTTGGTACAGTCCCTTGCTCGTCACCTGCTACAACACCCATGCCACACTGGCTTGGGAGACGTGCGACGAGATCGCAAAATTCCGATTCGCTGTGGACAGTTTGGCTGGCTCAGGAGTCGACGTGCCCCAGATGTGGGGCTCAGAGCAAAACGAAGAGAGGGCGAGCTGTTGCTTGCTTTTTTTTTTACTTGCCTGGTCCAAACAGAAAAGAGGGGAAAGGATTCCGAAACTCTGTCAAATAAATATTCTGGGAGCTTTTTTTTTTTTTCTTCTCAGTGGCTGATACTCTGACAAAGATCAAGCTGCGCGCAGGAGGAAAACGCAGGCGGCCAGTGGGATGGCGTCCCATTAAGATCCGAGGGTCAAACCAAGCACGCAACAATACGACCCCCCCCCGCCCCCCCCATCTCTAAATGGAAGCCGGCAAATTATTCATACACCTGGGAGTGTCCTGCTAGGTCACGTCAACATCAATGATTCACAAGAAAGGCGAAGCGGACACGGCAGTGAAGACGCGCACACATTGCTTGCTTCAGGTCATCTTTTATGTTTTTCTCTCTCTTTTTTTTTTTTTTGCTGCTGTTGTTGTTTTTGACAATCATCGAGCGGCGAACAGCGTCCACAATCCGTCAGCGGGGGGCGGGGGGAGGGGGACGTCAAGTCATCGCTGGAGCAACACGCACACACAACTCTCCGGCACGTCCGCGATTGATCACTCTCATCCTGCTTTTTTTTTTTTTTCTTCTTTTTTTTTTTCTTTTCTACCCGTGGTTCTGCAGCTGCCACGCTGGCCACCCACAAATCTCAGCAGTCTGCTCAAAAAAATGGGGGTCCATGGAGGTGGTGGTGGTGGTGGTGGTGGGGGGTCAGTCCCAGTCCAAGTCCCAGGCCCAGTCCAAGGCCAAGGCCCAGTCCCAGTCCCCACCTCTATCGGGTCTCTTCCTCCGCCCCCATCTGGCCGTCGGGGTTTTCTGCCCCCCTTTGGCGCCGACCCCGCCGCCGCCCGCCGAGCGCCTACTGGAAGGCCAGCAGGAACATGAGCACCACGTTGATGACGATGAGCAGCATCATGATGAAGAACACCACCAACTTCTGGGTCTCGGGGGGCAGGTTGCAGCGCAGCATGGTGTTGAGGAGGCCCGGCCTCTGCCGGCTCCACCGGCCCGAGCCGCCGCCGCCGCGAGCCATCAGTCTCCGGCTCTCCCCCGCCGCCTCCTCTGCCCCCGCCTCCTCGCCGTCCTCCCCCTCCTCGCCGGCGCCGGCGCCGCCCAGCCGCCGCTCCCTCAGCGCCGGGCCCCCGCACCACACGGCGTCGCCTCCGCGGCCCGCTCTCCGGCTGGAGCCGCCGCCGCCGCCGCCTGCTGCTCCTCCGCCGCCGTCCTCCTCCGGCAGCAGCAGCGCCGCGCCCCCCGCCGCCGCCGCCCTCCTCCGCCGCTCGTCTCCGGCCCTCGCCTCCTCCGCCTCTCCTGCCACTTTGCCCACGGCCCGGCGTCGCCCCGGCCCGCCAGCGGAGGCTCGGCGCTCTCGGTCTTCCCTGAAGCTGTTAGCTTCGCTAGCGGGGGTGAGTGCGACCCCTCCTCCTCCTCCTCCTCCTCCTCCTTCCAACTCCTCACTTACTCCCTTTCTTCTCCGAGAGGAAAAAGCCTCTGCTCCATCCCTTTTGTCCCTTTTCTCTCCGATCCCCGGGGCTCCTTCTGCCTCAGTCAGGACGGCGGGGCAGCGATTGAAGCGAGAGACGCTGAATCCTTCCAGTTCATGCTCACGCCTCCTCCTCTTCCTCCTCCTCCTCCCTCCAGGTTTTGATCGACTCTCTTGCGCCGTCTCCTCACGTACGTCTCCCCTGGATTGTTTTGATTCTTCCCTTTTTCTGATCACGACTCGAGGAAAAAAAAAAAAAAACGGACGTCCGCTCGCCGTTCCGTCGGAGAGCCAAAATGGTGCTCGCCGTCGCCGCTCAGCCCCCGGAGCCGCGCTGCCTCACCTCAGCCATCCATCCATCCAGCTGCCACTGCTGCTGCTGCTGCCGCCGCCGCCGCTGCGATCAGCCTCTTTTCTTTTTTTTTTCCTGCTAACCCCCTCCCTCCCTCCCTCCTCCTCCTCCTCCTCCTCCTCCTCCTCTCTCTCCCTTCCCATTCCTGCGTGCCCACCCCTGCGTTGCCAGCAGCCAATCAGGACGCGGGATGTGTCACCGTATCCTGGATACCGGAGCGGCTGAGGCAGGGGCCGTAGCAACCGGGGGGGAGGGGGGGGGCCGGGGGAGGGGCTTTTGGGGGTGCAGCGGAGGCCATGCAGAATAATAGATGAATCTCAAGGGAAGCGACTGTGTGTGTGGCTGCGCGCGCACGCACGCGCGCACACACACACACACACACAGTGTGCAGTCAGCGTGAAGGGTCGCGCACGTTTGTCTTTCTCGCAGCACCCCACCCCACCCCCCCGACGACAGCCGACGGAAGGATTTGGCAACGCAACGTACCAGCTGGAGCCGACGAGTCGGTGACACCTGACCCCGAGCAGTGAGTCACTGAGCAATTATGATCCCCGCCCGTCCGACGCGTCTGCCTCCACAGCCCCTGACCCCGATACGCAGGTGCAGGATGGCCGCAACTAAAGCCTGACAGGGAACCGATGCATTTTTTTTTTCAGCCCCAAAGAGAATTTTTATTTTTTTTATTATTATTTTTTTTTAATCAGCTGTTTTCTCCCCGACAACCAGTCAGAAAACCAACAATGACAGACTGAATGGAGCAATCAAAAATACTGAGAAGCAAAGACTAGGGAACAGCATACGCAAGCCTTGCGACCGCCTGTTTTCCTCCATCCATCCATCCATCCAACAGTATCACAGAACGCAGAATCATCGTTGTCCCATAGGATGGCAGCAAAGTGCTGCTTTTCGTCTCATCCAAGAGAAAACAAGCACTTGCGCCTCACTGTCCGATTTGGGGGATTTTAATTACAACCAGCAGTGGGTAAAGCTGAACAATTAGAAATAAGGATTTTATTTATTTATTTATTTTTTTTAATTCACAAACAAAAATGGGTCTCTGGCCAATCGGCGACCCGCCCAGAAACAAGAAAGGCCAATCATCAGACACACAGTTTCTGGAAAGCGGCCCTTTGTGATGTCACAGCAGGTACTGATACCTATCACAGCATAGTGACGGCACACTGAAGCTCCTTCTGGCCGACTCTCGGCTGCCTGGTTTTCACAGGAAATGCAAGGTCCAACAAAACTGTTTTTTTTTTTGTAGGAGGCTGTAAACAGAGGGCTAACATGCTGTTTTCTGGAGTGCATTTTTCTCCCTGCATGATTAAATTGTGAGAAGCTGTTACTCGAGGGCGAACGATGAAGATCTCGGCATGGTAACTGCGTTGAACCTGCTACGGAAACCTTTGACACGCCTTTTGGTATCGCTGCAGATTTCAGTTCTCATCACTATCTGCACAACTGATTTCTTTATTTATAGAATATTAAAATAGAACAAACTTGTCATCGGTCGTGATAAGCCCCTTACTTAAAATGAAACATCAGTCGCCTCTCTGTAGCCGCCGGCGCTGTCAATTCCAAAAATAAATTCATAATTGTTCAATTGATTATGAGCTGTGCACTCTGTGCTGACAGGCCCCCCTCCAATATTTGTTGTTTCCAACGCTTATTCACAATTCTACTCGTCTATTTCCAAGTTATTTAGTTTTGACCTTTTAATCCATGCATTTAAAACGCTGATCTCGATGACCCCCCCCCCCCCCCCCCCCGCTAAGCCAAAGAAGATACTGTGGCAAACCAGTGAAACCATTCACCAACTTTCCAGGATTCCAATCCTTCCTACCTCATTGATGGCCAGCTGCTCGCCGCCGCCTCCCCCCGGGTGTCCGAAGCGGTGGCCAGAGGTGCGGAACTCTTCGAAGAGGAGGTCCTCCTCGCTGCCCAGGTCGTCGGCGAGGCCGGACCTTTCGGACGCCCCGTCGGGTACGACCACCGCTGGAAGAGAGAAAGGGGGGGGGGGGGGGGGGGAGAGGGCCCGTTTAGTTCGGACGTGTCGTCTCATTCAAAATAGACAGAATTGTTTTTTGGGAGGGGGAGGGGGAGGGGGAGGGGGGGACAAAATTCCAAGCACGTGTCGGAGTGCGTGCGTTTCATCCCACATTGCGGCCAGTTTGGACCGATGTTGGCCACTCGTCCGAGTTTGTTTTAATAACCGAGGTGAACTCGACTTTTAACACAAGGTTGCTCCGCTTTTTTTTTAAATTTTATTATTATTATTTTTTTTAAAAAAAGCCTCCGGATACCGCAAACGCGGCCACATCGGCCGACTTTAGAGCGCCTCGAACGTCGGCAGAGGTGGCCCAAACTCCATTCGCGGCCGCGCCCCAGACGCCGGCTACCTCGCTGCCCAGCTGTTGCCGCTGCCGAGGACGTCTCCATGGCGACTGAATCACCGTGGAGACGAGAGATGTGATGAATGAGAGAGTGCGCGGAGCCCCTGTGGGCATTGGATGAGGAGGGATGGTGGTGGTAGAAGGAAAAGATGCACTTGTAAACAAGCCTTGGCTATTAAGGGAGCACACAATGAGATGCGCGAGTCCCCCCCCCCCCCAGCCCCGGGCGCCGTTCCTCTTGGAAGCGGCATCCGCTGCTCTGACTTCGGCGCCGTCAACCCGGGTGGAAGGTGGAAGTTGCGGGAGCCGCCCTCATGGGGGCAGTGTAAGACACTGGGATCGGCTGGAGGTGCCGGGCTGCAGCGACTGGCTGGCCTTTATTTACACGCTGGCCTGGCTGGAAACAGGGGGGGTGGGGGGGTGGGGGTGACGGCAAGGAGGAGGCGCCTCTACAGTTTGAAGGCTCGATAATTTGCCCACATTATCAGGTCTTTATGTTTTGTTTTGCTTTTTATATATATACAAAATAGAAAAAATATTTTTTTTTTAAGCTGTGAAAATTTTAGGTTTGGCCCCCTGATGATGAAAAAAAAAAAAACAATACCGTGTTGGTCCTGCCATATGTTTGGAAACCAAAGAGCTGGCAGAGTGCGATATCAGTGCCCTTCTGTGACATCATAGAGGGCCGCTGACCACAAAAGAGCATTTTAAAACCCGCATTTGGAAAGAACAGAGAGAAGAAAATAAAGACCGACCCTTCCTGGATCTGACGGGCCTGATTATTGGAGAGATTACGGGGTGATTATTTTAGATTGTGAAGGCTGAAACACTTTGCTGAGGGACATTTTCGCACAGGCGCCGGACCACTGAAAGCAAAAACGAGAGCAAGACAAAGCAACGCATCTGCTTTCGGCCCGTACCTGACACCAAAAACGACGGAACGGCATCATCGCGGCGTTTCCAGGAAGGACATTTAATCAAAAAGACCGATTCATAATTTCTCCTTCTGCTCCACGGCTGAAAGCAAAGCTGCTGGACGTCACAGCCGAGGGAGAGAGAGAATGGCCTCCCTTGTCTGCAAGTCCCCCGCCCCTCGCCCCCCCCCCCCCCCCGTCCCCACAGAACAAACACAATCAGTGTCGGCTCTCAGACAACAGACGGTTCACGCGGGCCGCCGTGCCGGCCGCGGCGCGGAAGGAGAGCTAAATTGCGCTGTTTCGCGGGCTGAACCCTGCCCCCCCCACCCCCCCCAGATAATCGCGCCTGTCTGGGTTCCGGGCCCGATCGACATGCTGATGGGATCACGGAGAGGGAGAAAAACAGACAGAGAGAGAGAGAGAAAACCCAGATGATTGCAACTGGCCATTGTGTCGCTGGTGTTGCAGATCGCGGTGGCTCTGAGCCCCCTCGATGTGGGTTAGCCACATTAGTGGATTAGCGCCGTCATGAGATACGAAGGGGGGATACGACGCTTAACTGGCACGCGCACGCATGTCGGCGGCGGCGTGCGCGGAGGGACTCGAGCGTGACGGCCGCACTTTTTTTTTTTCTTCCCCCCGTTAGATGTGCGTGACCTGCTGGCGGCGCCGCGGCACGTGTCTGCTGGCAGCGTGACTGGACGGGCCAGTGTGTGAGTGCCACTACACCCCCCACCACCACCACCACCACCTCCCACCTCTCCATCCACCCGCCCGCCCACTTGGCCCGCTAACCGGGACAGAGATGGATGGGGGGTGAGTGGGGGAGGGGTTGATGGAGCGGTCACGAGGCTATCGCTCTGAAAAGCCGACCACGGGGGGGAAAAAAAAAAACTTTGTGCATAAATGCAACGCCCCCGCCCCACTGCCAGATTCCCCTGCGATTTTCTTTCTCCCCCCCCGCTCCCCCTTGAGGAATTTTCAAAGGAAAAATGAAATGTCACCGTGTCCTGTCAGCACACTGGCAACGGCAGCCCAGATGTGACAGACTCGCCTCTGTAATGTAATGAGTCTTAAACGGATACCGGGATTGAATGAGACACGCACACGCACAACAAAAGGAATGTTGAAATCTTCCTAAAGTTTGTCCAGTAAATTGCTTTTTCAAAAAGCAGTAAAAAAAAAAAAAAATTCCCCCCTCCACTCCCACTTTTCTATCCTTGTGCTTGTATGTTTTGTAAAAATCACACATTTTTGGTCCCTCTTGTCTCCCTCCTTTGCTGATTTGGCGACAGTCCTGGGTTTCCCCTCAAAATTTCTCCAGTGTGGGAGCGATAAAGATTTACTGTTCGAGGAAATCTAAAAAAAAAAAAAAAAGACAAAAAAAAAAACCCTTTGTATCAGTGTAACTATGACTTTAAAATATACTCCTCATTTAAAATTCATAGTGGGTTTTAGTAGCCCTCGTGCTAGCACTTAACTTTTATTTCGTTTTTTACGCGGAGCTACTCAAATGTTCCAGAGAATGAAATTGGCAGTGATTTATGCTTGCAGAGTTTTGAGTTTTGAGACAATACAACCTCTTTGAGGTGATTTCTCTTAAACCCGTAGGTCCTTGTCCCGACTCTGCCCCCGGAATTCCCTGTCCATTTTCCTCCCATTCTACGCCTTTAAGGCCAACTGATGTAACGCAGCAGAATCGGATATATTTGGAACTACGGCATATCTCAAGTAAGATGCAGTGGGAGGGAGAAAAAAAACAACCTTCCACAGCGTGGGCTGCAGTGCACAGGTTAATCCTGTGCATAAACACATTGGCGAACCAACTGTGGCGAAAGAAAAGGCTGACACCATGAAGAGAAACAAAAACACTGTTTACAACCTACTGCTGTTTCTTCCAGGAAGCTCAAAAAGATAAAAGAAAATGACTCAAATTATCGTCATTCATCTTCATGCAACATTACTGCGGATGTTTTTCACCAATCTGACAATCCAGTTTACCTCCGACCAACGGGGGAAAAGCAGATAATGAATTGACTGGATGAAAAGGGTGTGGGGGCGGGGGGGGGGGGGGGAAATCAATCTTCATTTTTTTTTTTTTTTTCTAAGAGGGCTTGTGGTAAGAGTTGGCAACCACCAGAGGTGCTGAATCAAAAGAAAAATCAATAGCGAGAGAAGGCTTGAAGCTAATGAATTCGGCTAGCCTCGTTAGCCTCGCAGGTTCGCGTCGCCAACCTGTCAACGCGGCCGCCGGCGAGAGAAAGTCGCGCGAGGGGAGGACGGCTCCGTGCCGACTCCCGCTTTCAAAGTGCCGTCGCCAGTCTATACTTAGCGTAGCTTGATCTGCTTTTGTTTAGACATGAGAGGGAGGCACTGAGGGAGAGCAAAGACAGCGGGCGCCGCCAAATACAGTAGACGCCGCCTTTTATATAACTCCATTCTTTCCAGTTTTCCAGGCAACGGAGAAAAAAACAAAAAAAAACAACAACTCCAAAACATCCAAACAGCTTCCCTTACAGAAAGTCGCAAAATAGACGGTGCGGGAACAAGTTTAGCGGAGGGGAGACGCAAGGCAAACCTTGTCGAACAACATCCCAGAGTCGACAATCTGGGAAAAGGGGGCTGCTTCAGTCTGGAGAGAGATTATCCAAATACCGGCGCGCAGGCCCCTATTACTCATTTATAAACCCACATGGCTTCATCAGCGCAGCTTTTTGCCAGAAGACCCAGATCCAGGAGTCTTGTTATTCCCAGTTTGCCTGCTGCTGCGCGGCCCGAGTGGCGGGGGCGCGACAAAAATTCACGAGTCATTTGTAAAATGTTTGAAGAAATGAAATGAAATGAAAATGTCGAAGCGGCAGCGCGTCAAACTTTCGCTTCTGATGTGTTAAATGGGTGGGGTGGGGGATTGTTTGAATTCCGCGGAGACTCGGTTGGACTCGTTTTGTAAAAAGCAAGCAAACAAGGCGGGTGGAATAAAGCACGGAAAGCTCGACTGTAAAAGGTCACGGCGCCGCCGGCCAACAACGGCGGGCGAAGACGGCTCCCGATTCCGCACGTCCCACCGGGGATGAGTGTCGAGTGTCGCCGGGGACGATGACGCAGCGGGGGGGTGGGGGGGACGCTGACAGTGGAGAGTGATTAAGAAAATGTGGGCCAGAGCCTGAGGACGGAGAGGTGTTTTTTTTTTTTTTTTTTTTTTTCTGCCGACAAAAAAAATAAAAAAATAAAGAATGACGGGACGGAAACGGCGGAGAGGCCTCGGCATCGGCGTTTTCTCCGCCTTGTCAGCGCCTTCGCCGGCACGTTTGATGGGCTTTGGAAACGAGCGTTGGAACGGATTAGGGACGATTACGTGTTCGGCGGGGGGGTGGTTACAGGCAGCAGGTCCGGCTTTCACGTTTAAATGAGGCTTTTTAGTGTGCGAGCACGCGAGAGGCATAACGCATGATAAATGAACAACACCTGCTGCATCACTTCTGGCTTTGTTTTGTCGGTAAAATAGCCGTCACGCGCACATCTCTGATGCACATCTTCTGTTATTTCCCCTCTTTATCGATATTCTAGGCATTTCCAGAGCTTCACTTTTCACACGGACTCTTCAGAGTCTTGCGAAGTAAAACCAAAACGACGCATTTGTCGCACCTGCGACATGTCTGAGGGTGGCCGTTAAGTCACAGGGAGGGGAAACAAAAACACCTGGCAGGCATTTTCTTTCCTTTTCTTTCCCCACGAGTGAGAACTATGAATAATGAGAACTAAAATCTGTTACGGAAGCAATGAAAGGTTCCTCGAAGCTTTCATGAATCATGCATGAATGTTTGTCCGCGCACGATGACGAGCTCAGTCAGGAGCGCTTTCATTTCTCTTTAGGAATGAAAAACCAATAACACTGCACTGTTTTACTTTATCATTTTCCAATTTCGTATTATATTGCTATATTGCTAGCTTGATTTAACTAAAGTGCCCCCCAAACCCCACTGTAGGTTTTTTTTTTCTGGCTGAAATTGTGTGAAGTGGTCAGAATTGACAACTAGTAGTTGTAGTAGTAGTAGTAGTAGTAGTAGTGTAGTAGTAGTAGTTGCACATGTTGAAGAAGCTCTGCGATTGGACCAAGAAGGCAACTTAGATACTGACTTAGGTACTGCAGTGCAGCGCCATCTAATGGGATAAAAGACTCAAATCATCGTAGTTTAATGTGGAATTAATGTAGTTTCGTGTTTGGTACCCTTTGGAGAAAACCTGCACTGGAATACCATTACCATTACCATTGCTGATTACCATGCTGCTACTATTTCGTTTTTACGACATCCCGCGGGGGTTTCCGTTTGCATTGACGACGACGCTGCTGCGAAATAGGTTAGGGCCGGCGTGGGTTAGTGCACCGACAGCGCTGCTCTGACGCATCCTCGAGCCCTCCGACCGCGCCACGCGCGTGCGTGCGCGCGCGAGGAAAGCGCGGACCTCTCTCGCGTTGACTACGCCGGCTTCCGAGCCGGGTGAAATGACGAGGAGTGACACAGTGGAAGGGAGAAAGAAAGACAAGAGTGATGAGAAGAGGTATGGAGCGAGGCGTGCGAGGCGAGGTCCCCCCTCCCCCCCTCCTCCCCCACCGCCTCGGCTCGCAGCCGCACACGGGCACCGAGCGGGGAGCCACCGATAAAAAGTGTCTCGAGGGTAGGACGCGTGGAGACACACTCGGCTTGTGTGAGTCACTAATAAAGGTCCAACATCCTTCCTCCTCCCCTACCTCCTCCTCCTCCTCCTCCTCCTCCTCCTCCTCCTCCACCTCCACCTCCTCCACCTCGTCCTCGTCCTCCTCCTCCTCCTCCTCCTCCCCCTCCTCCTCGACACCTTTGCCTGTGTTATTGTCAAAGGAAATGGGGGAGGCAGGGAGCGAAAACAGTTTGGTGGGGGGGTGGGGGTGGGCAAATGAAGGACACGGAGCGGAAAGAAAGGTGGCCTCAGATCCTCCGTCGTCGCCTCGCCCATTGTGTTTCCCCCCCCACCGTCTCCGTCTCGCTACATCCGATAATATCTTGCTCACGGACGCGCACAAAGAAAGAAAAAACAACAACAACCACAACGTTGCTTATTTTCATCGGTATATTTGGAAGGGGGGGGGGGGGGTCGAGCAACTTTCGGATGCAGTAGCTAAACCTCGCCACCGGCGCTTCCACTTATTGGGAAAGCGCGTGCTTTCAGACGGGGGTTTTGACATTTCAAGGCAGAGGAAGTCGACGGTGGACCCGCCGACCTCGCGCTCGCCGCTCCCCCCAGGGGCGCCTTGTTAGGAATAATCTGTTTTGTTTTTTTTTTTCCACGTCTGCATATGACTCTTGGCACTTGCCGTCTGACTCACGCCACACCGCCCAGTCAGAGGCATACAACGCAAACAACCTCCCGGCGTAGCAGGCGATCACAACGTCGGCGAAGAAGCCGACGTATGACGCGAGCCGCTCCTCTCTTCTCACCTTGCCTATCTTCCATCCCACCACGCTCGCCCCCTTTCCCCCCTCCCCCTTCTCACGCTGTGCCTTTGTCTATTTTAAGAAGCCGCGTGTTCATTAAAAGCGGCAGTCTCTTCCTTTTCGCGCTCCGCCGATAAATCAGATCCAGCCATCGCCACGGTGTGGTCCGCTTCCAGCGCGGGAGGCTTTGATGGGATCGTTGCCGAGCAGCCGGCAGGTTGTGCGATCCAACGGCGGACAAGGTGCATTTCGGATCCTTTGGGACTGTGACCCAAAAAAAGTAATCTGTTTAATGGACCTGAGAAGGGTTGTATTGCATGGAATAAGCACTTTGCCTCTTTTCTTTACGAGAGCGTGCATTTGGAGTTGCAAAAATCGATGTCACGAATCCTATAATGGAAAAAGCCCAAAGAAAGTGCTTTGGAAGGGGAGACCCATTTGAAATGACTAGTAGACTTGTAAGATTACTGGACACACCTTGTGTATACTGGAGTTAAAGGTTGAGTGTGTAATAGTTAAGAGATTTTGTGGAATAAACGGCAGCAAGAAGTGGTTACAATTTAGATTGCAGTGTACTCCTCCTGAGTATCCCAGTGAGCTACGGTGGCCTGCGTACCCAAACTTGGATACCTCATCAACCTTCTTCTTCGTTGGTTTATTTGCGAGGGTTCAGCGTGAATGCGCAACGCTCTGTCCATCAACTTGGATTGTCCACACCAGGCTTCCTTAGAAATATTGCGGTGCAAGTTGGCTAAGGTAACTGGGAGCAAGACCCTTGCTAAATGTATATTCTTAGATGTATATCAGAACCGTAAGCTTTTACCAATATAAAAATCATAAATCAAGCCAAATAGTACAAACTGTAACTTTTAAAGCGGACCAGTAAAGTAAGCCAGAACATTAAGCCAGGTAGCAACAGCTGGAGGCGTCCTATTGGTTGGATAGGGCGTCGCGGTGAGCTGCGATGCGACGGCAAGTTCGACTGAAGTCTCGCCAAAGGAAGTCGGAGCGAGACAAAAAAGTCCTTTGGGGGACAAAAAAAAAAAAAAAAAGCCTTCAGTTCCCTTTTCTTGTTTGTTTGTTTTGCTGCCATCCCGGCACGGCTCCAAATGCAGCGTTAGCGCATTTCTTATGCCACTGATTTCGTATAAACAGGCGACGACGCCGATGTCGCCGCCTTCACCTCATTATGACAAGTGGGGCGAGCTAAAAAAAAACTGTGTGACGAGATGTAACGCCTTTAATCCGTTACAGGTGATGCCACTCGGACCTTTAACGCGAACACGCTTGGACAGTCGAGGCGAGCGCGGCCCAAGCTAGCGCCAAACCAAAAAAAAATAAGAGCAATGAAATAAATGAGTGGATGAACAGACAAATATATTTGAATAATAATAAAAAAAACAAAACAGATGCGACTGTTCCATGGAAATCCAAAAAGTAACTTTATGAGTCATTTTGCTGAGAGACAAACAGACTGACAGGCAAACAAACTGAGGCGCTGAAGCTCTCTGGCAGACGTAAACATAACCTCCCCGCTGGAGGTAATTAATTATCACCTAGGAGCAAAAAGTCTTTGTTTGCTCTCAAGAGATTTCACTTCCATGTAAACCCATTAATTTGACACGAATCATCGCCTCCACCGAAAACCCAAGCTAATCCCCTGTCAGACCGCATCTCTCTCTCTCTCTCAAACCCCCCCGCCCCCCCACCTCCCAAAAAAACATTTTTTTTGTTTTTTTTTTACAGAACACAGCTGCTTTCATCTGCCGTCGAGGCAGGGATTAAACGCAAAAAACAAAACAAAAAACAAAGTGCTTGTTACTCTGACGCATCAGCCCCTGAAAAAAACAAAAAACCAACAAAACCCTCTCCGAATTTCCGACAACAGCTTTAAGAGGGCGGCGCGTTTTGGTTCCTGCGGCTTTGCCCGGCGGACAATCCGGGCAATCAGTGATTGGACGAGGGCGCGCGGGTTCGCAGAGGCGGATTGGTTTTCGCGAGCGGTAATGACACTCCCCCATTGTTGATTGTGGGAGCGCCGCTTAAATCAAGGTGCAACGCTACGGAAACACACGCGTTCATATATTTACTTGGAAGTGGGCAAACTGGGACGTTTCCATCACAATTACAAATGGGCTCCTGCCGCGAGAGCACAACCGTGAGCAGGTCTGGGAGCGTGTAAACACTTCCTGTGCTGTATAATTCTATCTATATATATTTTCTCGGAAATGATAATTCAGCCGTGGTTCCGCTGTGGCCCGACACTTGTTTACACCGACTTGTTCTCTTCCCCGGGGGGACGGGATGGCAAATCGGATCTTCCACGCAGGGTGACAAAATCATTGTGAAGCACCAGCAATGGCGGTCAGAGGAAGATTGACAGTGAGGCAGAATTTTAAAACTCCATCTCAGGCTCTTTTTTTCTTTTTTTTTTTTTCAAATGTGCAGCCAGCCTGCATGATTGCATTAGCCAGACCTCAACTGGCCTTACATCAACGGTTGATCCATTTAAAATTGTTGCACTAATATTATAAATGAATCCGCTACTATTCTGTTTCAGCTGCATTTCTATTACAGCCTAATAACAGCTAGGAAAAAGACCCTGAAGTTGTACGCCAGAATTGCATTACACTCCACATATTGACAACTGTATGAGCTTTTAATAGGTCAGTATTGACTCTGGAAAATAACAAAAAAAAAAGGGGGGAAAAAAAGGAGGCAGCTAATGCGGTTTCATGTGCACTGCGTATTGGAGCCAAACCAAATCCGTCGTTGTCTGACTGCAGATTGCGCATGAGACACACATTTTTCGAAAAAAAAAAAAAAAAAAAAAGTATGCAGCGACACACCGCAGGAGCTTCGTTCAGTTTCGGCGGACCCATCCGTCCTCATTTTTCCTTTCTTCTTTTTTTTTTTCTCCCGGAGAAAACTGCCTTTAAGCCGGCAGAATTCCCAAAGAGGGCCGCCAACTCCAAGCTCAAAACTCAATTCTAGTCACGAGACTTCTCAGCCGTGACGGCGCTGTCATTCACCCCTGAGCGGCAATGACACTCTCTATTCAAGTTGTGATAGAAGGTGTGATCCTCCACATGCTGAGAGCAAGTGATTGTGCACATGGGGGGTAGGGGGGCCATTCGCAAAGAAGTTCAGGTGCATGTGAAATTCAGCTCTATGCAAGCTTCCTCCGCGTCCCTCCCGATCCGCTCTCCGCGTTTCTCCCTGCCCCACCGCCGGCCGACTCGTGACGAGCGGCGCGGCACGCGGGCAGCTGAGCAATCGGCCCGCGCGTCAAACCCGCTCTGCCCTCCCCTAGCGGCAGAGCCGCGGCGAGGGGAGGCGGCAAAAACCAAAGCGGTGGAGCCTCGGATGCGGGGAAGGCTGCGGAGCGGGGAGAGGAGCGCGGAGAGTTGGGCAGGGGGGAGGAGGGCGGGGTCAGCTCGCCTCAGCTCGCCATCAAAAATCTATTTAGAGGAGAGAGGCTTCACACGATCCGCCTCGCCAAGAGGGAGCGGAGGAAGGAAGGTATTCTTTTCTTCCTCATCCTCCTCCTCCTCTTCTTGTTCTCCGACAAAGACGAGGAGAAATCATTTAAGAAGCTGTTGGTGGCGAGCCAGCGACAGGGATAGAGGCTGATTAAACAATGTAGCGAGGACTTAAAAGGTGGATTAAACCCAATGGCAGCAGTAGTGGGACAATCGCAGTTTAAGAGCGTGAGAGAAACTAATTACACCTTTTAGGCAGACCTCATGACCTTTGACCTTGGGGCTTAGGTGTTGGGTGAAAAACACAATATACCCGATGAGGCAAGCTTGGGAGGCGATTGGGCAAATTATTCATATTTAAGCGGACCAATCACATTGGCTGCGGCAATGCATCACGGTGTTTTAACAGAAGTCTTGCCAAAGCCAGTTGGGAGCAGAGCGGAACAATGTTGGCCACTAAATAGCCGTTTTATGTTTTGTTTTTTGTTTTTTTACAAAAAAAGAAAGAGTGAATGCCATCCAAAAGCAAAACAGTCAATGCCAAAATGGCAAGAACCATTCCATTGGTCAAGGAACCAATGGAAAATGAACCAGGTCGACGCTCCCAGAGATGGATGAGCAAGAAGATCCAAGGTGGGAATTCAAGAGGTCCAGATGCTCGCTGGTGGAATCCTGCGAGCAGACCAAAAACACTCCTCCCATCTCGCATAACTTCATGTGGCAATGCTCCACTCCGACCTTCAGCCGAGGGTTGGCGCGCTACAGGTCCACAGGGGGGGGGCCGGAGAGAGAACCCACCTCGGTTCTGATGTACTGTTTAATCAATAACCTTTGAAGGAACAATAACTGGAATCCATTGATTTGTGGGAAAACCTCTCACTGCAGTTACAAAATGAGATCATGCGCTCCGAAACAACAGCGGCTTGCAGCAGTAAATCTATTTTATGGAACACGCTGTGCTCCTCTGACATGACATAATGGGCTCTTTGGAGAAAACAGTGCCATTAAGCCCAGTTAATTGCTCCAAAGCACTTCCGACCATCCTTCTGAGTTTACTCGCTCGGGCTGTAAAATAATCAAGATTCATAAAATCTTGAGAACACATCCGCGACTGCGACCCATGTCTAATGCGCCTGGCCACACTGTAAAACTGAGGTCAAGGAACATGTTAATATTTCATTCAAATTCAATGTGTGCAACTTAAAAATATAGATGAGCGAGAAATGGAACGATGTTAAAGTCACTAAAAAATAACAAACACCTGTTTTTCTCGCTGACAATGAGCAATTAAATTGGACTGAAGAGCATGTCCGTTGAGAGGAGGCGACTATAATGCGCCACAATGTTTATGTGGCCACCCAAAATGTCAATCTGTGCAAGGTTTCAGGTTTTCTCTGGCATGACATCGAGTGGCGCATCAGAAATAGCTGATTTCAATTCACGTTAATCTTAAAACGCTGTGTTTTGGAAGTTGTCAACGTTCAAATGGCTTGGACTTTGACCCAGATTGTGACTTTAATCGCATGCGACAGGCAGATTTCCCTGATTATTTTTGTCGCCGTCCGATTAGCCAGAAGGCTATTGGACGTCAGCTAGTTAGCTACGACCCCTGCGCCCGGCGTGGCGATGAGCAAACTTGCCCAACGTGCGAAGACCCCTTAAGAATTAGCCGACTAGCCGACCTGTTCAGCTGTTGGGCTGCTTACACAATTCAACTTTTGTAAACTTTGCATGATACTTCAAATCCCTCGTGAAACAGGAACGACAAAATAGGTATGACAGTAAATACAAACGACTGCCGTATCCGTCTTAGTCTCTCAAATGTCCGTCCCATCGCAGCAACTTTGGCAGAGGTAGAACACCAATGAGCCTCGGGCCGCATAGTTGTTCCACAGCGACCTATTTCCCAAAGAGGCCTGTGCCTCCCGTATCCAGTGATGGATGCCTTCGGACATCCTCTCCTACTCTAACTGTTTCTTCCCCCCGCAGACGAGGGCGGCGCGCGCGTGTTTGTGTGTTTGTGCGTGCGTGCGTGCGTGCGTGCGTGCGTGCGCACGACGGGCAGCCCATCTAGCGTCCGAGTTTTCCAGCCTCTCTTTATTTTGTTCGGTTTCATTCAAAGGCCCAAACGGAGACGGGGGCACAAACAGAAGCGATGCCGAGTGACGCGCACGCCGCACTTGACCTACGACGGAGACAAATTATTTAATGGTATCCGGACGTTAATGCGACGCGAGCGCTCACGGTTCGCGGTTCGCGGTTCACGACGAGGTGCGACAAAAGGGGGCAGGGAAAGGACAACGATGACGCCGTGGAGGGAGACTCTGTACCCCAGTATTGGAAACTGCAGACAAGAGTGAGAATAATAATCTGCAGTCAGCATTAAGCAATTTCAACCGCTTGTTAAGAGGATCTAAGAGAGGATCAGAACTCTTCAACTTTAATTGAATTTAAAAGGTGCCACATTGTAAAAAAAAAAAAAAACCTCACTTAATCATCAGCAAAAACCTTTATCCTGTACCTGTCAATAGCTGCGTTTCCATTACGCCGAGAATCGCGCGAAAGCATAAATATCGCAATAAAAATTGGTAATGGAAACTTCGAAAAACCTCTAAAATATCGCCAAAAGTTTTTTTTCAGAAGACGTATCGATATAGAGGCATGTCGCAAAAGTGTAATGGGATAAATATGCTGGGTTTTTTTGGAGCTCTATCACATTTTGACCCACTCCTCTCACAAGCCGGGCTGCCAAGGTAAACGCAACATCTTGCCACAATATCGTTAAGCGGAACAAATCCAACGCGACCGCAACGTGCTCTTGCGAAAAGAGACCCAACATCAAGACGTTAACAGAAAACACCAACGACGAGCTGTGATTGGGTTTGTGAGCAGAAACTGATGAAAAACATCGTCCTCCCTGGGCCTCACTCGGGTATTGTGCCGTGCGCTGTTCGCGTGAAGTCGCTCCTGCATGTCACAAGTTATGTGAGCTGTGCAATCGACAGATGTCTTCCTGTCACCATGCCAACACTAAGTGGAGGGGCTTCTCATTTTCCCCAGCTCCCTCAAAAAAGAAGAGGGGGGGGGACCGCGATCCTCCAGCCTAAATCAGATTAAACTTCTCTTCTAATCGCCGTCCGCAGAGAAATTTCAACCTCCAACTACCCTTCGCTTCCTGTCCCACCTCTCAAGGGATAAAACGCAAAGACGAAGCTACTTTGTCAGTATAAAATTCTAAACAAAGAAATACAAAGATTTATGAGGTGTCACTTGGACATTTTCTGTCCCCGTGGAATTATTAGCAGGACATTATTTGCCGACGTTGACTTTTTCTGCGGCCTGACTCGAGGGGATTTAGTGGAACACAGATACCTGAGGGGCGCAGACGGCTGCTGTCTGAAGGCAGAGAATCCGAAAATCCTGCCCAAAGAAGGAATTCTGCTTCTTTGCTCTTTGGGTCGACAAAAATTACGTGGGTTGCACCCACAAACAAGTACGCCACAAATTACAAATGTTGACTTGCACTCGCTACAAAGACGCAAAATCTGACATCCATCAGCGGTAGTCGAGATGAGGTAGCTGTCGCTCATCTTGGCATTCTGAACTCCTCAGAATGCCTCAAACGCGACCCCATTCCCCTTAATCGTAACCCTAACCCAGGTCGGAACGTCAGAAAACAGCTGTCATTATTTGCATCGTCACAAGAGGGCGCTTGCCGAAAAGGCGCACGAAAGGTTTCACGGCTCAACGTTTCTGCTGTTAAAGGGACGGAATTTCTTACTTAAAGGCAAAACCTCATTTTCATATCAGACTCCGTCAAAGCAGCCTATATTTGATATGCATAATTACGTGGCGTATTCGTAACAATATACGTGTACCAAAAAAACAAAACAAATGCAGTCTTGACTTTCGCATCCTGCACACAGCGATGCTTCGTTGCACCGTCCATACGTTTTGGAAGCGGACCAAAAACAAGGCGGCGCTGAAAAGGGCAGAACGAACACCTGGCCGGGGGTGCCGTTGACAACGTCCCCCCCCCCCCGTGTGACATCACGGAGGGCACATTTGTGATTTGAGTCTGACCGAAAACGACATTTTTTGTGAATGCAGCATGCCCATGTATTTTAACAAACAGGGAGCCCATCGGAGCCATTTAGCCCTGTGTGCCGATACTGCTACTTCTACTGTATTGAACCCCGCGACCCTAAAAACAGGGGGAAACACATTCTGTAGATGCAGGACATTAGTAATCGATATATAAGCATGCGAGCGCGTGCAGAAGAGCAAATGAGCACACAATGGGGGCGAAACGAGACCGCTGGAAATTCATTTTTTTTTAAAGGCCCGTCTCTGAAAATGCCATCCACCCAAATACATCAACGCAGCACCTTCCCTATTAGCGGGTCGCAAGCTGACAGCTGGCATGACCCACACACGCCGCGCACACGCACACACGCACACACACACACCGTACTTCCAAATCCCTGCCCTGACTGACAGCAGCCTCTTGGCAACGTGTCAGTCCGCTGGTGTGCACTTCACCCATGCGCACACGAAATAACTGGAAACTTCAGACGTGACGCTTTGACATGTCACTGCAGGGGACGGAGGGGGGGGGAAAGAAAAAAGAAGGAAGAAAACCTTGCAGGTGCGCGCCATTGGACGCGGCGCCTCGCTGTCACTGTTGCCGGGACACTTGGCCAAAGTGTGCATTCGCCCTCTGCCTACCTGTGTTTGTTTTTTTGTTTTTTTTCCTCGCCCCGCCGTGACAAGTCAAAATGTCTGCTGTGCAGTATACACTCCGCCGAGGTCTGCAGGGCGGGCGGGCAGGCGGGCAGGGACCACTCCCCCCCACCACCACCACCACCACCACCACCCTACCTCCCGCATCCCCTACCTCCCCGCACGGCGCACTTACCTGTGGTGGAATGCAGACTCTCCAAGCTCCAATAGCGAGACAGGACCCCTCTGAGCGTGCCGCCCAAGCTGCCGCCGCCGCCGCCGCCGCCACCCATGCATCCGCCCACCCCGAGACCTCCGTCCACCATGCTGTCCACCCCTACGCCTATAGGGCTTCCTCCGTCTGACTCGGACCCCGGCGACAGCCCCGAGCTTCCGCTGCCGCTGCTGCTGCTGCCACAGCTGCCCCCGGGTAAGGGCACGCCCCCCTCGGAGCCCTGCTGGGTCCGCATCCCAATTTTGGATGCGCGGCAACGAGAGAGACGGGGAGGAGCGGGAGCAGCGGGAGGAGGAGGCGGCGGTGAGGAGGGGAGGAGGAGGAGGAGGAGGAAGAGGAGGGAGGGAAGCGATAGGTGGGCAAGCGCGAGAGAGAGCGACGCGGAAATGAGCGGTGGAGCAGGTGGTTTATTCCCCCAGCAGCGAGCGAGCGAGCGAGCGAGAGAGAGAGAGAGAGAGAGAGAGAGAGCAGGAGGGAGGAGTATGGGGAGGAGAAATAGAGGAGGAGGAGGTGGTGGTGTTGGTAGCCTCCTGGCGGCTGATATCTGCTGCACTGTTTGCAAAGGTAAAGCCTCAGCTGTCAACTTCCCCGCTCGCCTCCGTTTTCTCTGCACAGAAGCGGGGGATGGGAGGGCGGCAGTGGTGGTGAGAGGGGGGGGGGGGGGGCGGCAGCCTCCCCTCTCGCTCTCTCCAGCTCCTGTCTCTCTCTGCCCATTCGCACGACCGTTCATTTCCTCACATTAAGTCACACAGTCCATCCCTCTCTCTCCCTGTCTCTCCCTGTCTCTACCTCTCTCCCTCTCTCTCTCTCTCTCTCTCTACAGGGCTGACATCAGCGAGGGGGGGACCCGCAGGGGGGTTTCGGCAGCACGGCCGCATTGTCCGGGACGGCCAGTGTGCGCAGGGCGCAGGCGGGAGGCGGGGGAACTGAAAGCATCCGGGGGCCCCTCTCGCCTCGCTTCGCCTCGCCTCGCTCGTCCGCAGCAGCGCAAACAACGCCGCCCCTCAATGTTGGTTTTATTGATCCAAAGTGAGTCACAGAGTGGGTTTTCAGATTGGACAGATAGAATCTTGTCGGTGGCTGGATGTGTCATGTGGCGGCAGGCCAGCTGCCAAATCCATACGCGGCCCCGCGGTGCACTATATTTATGGCCGTGACACAATAATGTTGACTTTTCACTCTATTGGGCAAAAGTGTTTTTTGTTTTTTTTTTGTTTGTACAACAAACCTTTCGCAGGATAGTCATTTGTAACTGAGTTTACATCTTAAAGGAGCTGCGTATCCCACTACAGTGCATTAATGTTTCCTCAATTATTTGGAATCTTGGAAGAGTAAATTTGTTTGCTTTTTAAAGGGGGATGGTGAAAGTGCCGGAGAGTGGGATTTAGCGGCACCTTCTGGTGAGAGAGCAGATTGCAATGTGGTTGGGTTTTTTTTTTTAGCAATCAAAACACATACAAATATGTTATTATAAATAAAGATGTAAATTGCAGTGAGAATGGTAGGCTACACCAACTGTGACTTAGTGTCACTCTGACATTTTCTTTTTTTTTTCTAGGGTTAGGATGACAAAATTCCCTCTGATGTTTAACCCCCTGTTCTCTGAGGTCAATAATAAAGCAGTAAAATCGTAAACCTCCCATAATTAAAAACATTCCAGTCTACTGTAGATACAGGCAACATCGGCGCCACCTCATAGGCGGACCTGCTAATACTACGTATTAGTAGTTTGCAAATGTTACTCAATGATGTGCAGCAGGTTAAAAACATAATCATACTGTTCTAAGTAGCCCCAGTGTGCGGTACAAACCACACCCAATACTGCAAAACATAATACTACAAATACTCCAAATAAAAACTACAAACCAAAAAACTAAAAACACTTCTGAACCCCTAACAACTTCTTCTGTTTACAAACATTTTTCTTGACGTCCACCCAGCGCTCCTCCAGTCCAAACACTGGACCATCTCAGAAATGTAATGTACTGCACAAGTGGTGGCAGGGTGCAGCCGCTGATATATTCTGATTTGGCAATTTGGCCCGCGATTCGATTTCGAGCAATAAATCTAATTACGCTGGGAACTACTGACCTCATAACGCGAGCATGTAATCCACGCGCCTGCACGAGTGTGTGCGTGTATGATGGAAATGATTTTGCCCCAACCCCCCATTACTGCCAGGAAGCCCCCTCTTGGAATGCTGTTATAACCTCAGGATTACAAGCACTGATGAAAGGAAGATAAAGCCAACGCCGTCCTGCTCAGTGGAACAAAAAATAAATAACATTGTCTACCGCACATTACATCCAGATTTGTGATTTTGGTACCCGAAAGGTTTGTCTTTGTGCAAAATAAGAGCAGTAAGTTTTGTGTGCGCGAATGCAAAAACAAAAAGGAATATCGAGGGGAGAATTTGTCGAGTTGTTTTGACATTGTCTGCTCCGAGTTTGGCCAAGAGACATTACTGACTGAACAAACAAACACACACACACACACACACACACACACACACACACACACAGGCACACACCCTGGGGAAAACAGATTTGCTCGCTCAGTGGCGAGCCTGTCAACCTTAAAAGGATTTCAGCGAAGGACATCGCCGCACCGGGTGAGTCAGCAATTTGACTTGATTCGATTTGGGTCGTCGCCGTCCAGAGCGCCTCATTCGAGGACGATACCAGTGAATAACCAAAGGGAACCTCGTCGTCAACTTGCGGCGGCGCCGGCCTCTGTGGAAACTCCGTGGGGAAAATCAAACGGCGCGAATCGGGGCGGAGTTGGCAAAGTGAGCACCCGGGCCGGCATCGTCTGAGGACTCGCCCGCCCGCCCGCTTCCGTCTCCCTGTCCTGCTTTTACCTCCTCATCGGCAAAATCAATCAGGGCCCCCCGTTATGCAATACGTCTGCAAATGTTTCAAAATAAAAGTCCAGGTTTATCAAAAGCGTGGGCTTTTAGGAGGCGAATGGACGCGGCCGCTGTTTACAATACATCACAGGAACTTTAAGCTTGCTTATATTAAGCAGTCGGCGGAGGGATTAAGGCATCGCTGTTTACACCCCGGGTTGGGAAGAGTGCACCGCGCCTCAGCCAAGTGTGTCCAATTCCAGGGTGCGTGCGTGTGTGTGCATATGACAGGAGCTGAAGTCAGCTTCTTTAAATTGTTTCGCAACTCGTTTTTGGCCCACTCGAGAAAGTATTTCCAATCTGTCGTGCATTCGTATGTGTCTGCTTTTGAAAAACTGTCTCAGGACTGCGAGTTAAAACCGGATAGAAAATAACGCTTAATCTGGAGGCTTGCAAACTACTTCTAAAAATACACAATGGATCAGTCTGAAGTCCGTTATTTTTAGCTGCAAGAGTGACCTGAAATGAATACTGTATGTGCTAATATATCCACTTATTATGTCCTAAAAATCTGAAGCACAACCGAAAAACACTGGTGTGTTTATTTCACAAGGTTGCGTTGCCCTGTGTGAGCTCATTCATTTGGATCGAGGGACTCTGGGATCTCTGAGGTACAGTGAGACCTTACTGCAGCCAGCTGGACGAAAATGGAACTGCACCTTTGTTCATCGTCATCCCCTGCTGGATTCGTCCGAATATTGCAGGGGAAGATGATCGTGCATCGTTACTGCTGTTACATTGCAGTCACGGAAATAGTTACAACCACAACAGAAAATGAAGAGATTTAAAGACAACGCCTCAGGTCATGTGACCAAGTAGCACAAAAACAATCCTGTGAGAGACATCTTATCACTGCAGGGCTCGAGTCGCAAATGTCCGAACGGCCACGGCGACGTCCGGCAACCGCCGGTGGATCGCGGGGGAGGGCAGCATTGAAAATTCACAGGAAAAAAATACTCACAAAAAGATGAGCCGCATCTTTTCCAGCCGAGGCAGTCAAGGCCGATGGGGGTGCTCTGGGAGAAGCAGTTGGCCTTCAGGGGCATTCCCTGGAAAGCCTCGAGGAGCCCCAGCGTCACCTCGGCCTCTGCCTGTGAAAGTGAAAACAAGTGAAGAATGAAATAATAATGAAACAAAAAATGAAAAATGTTGGTGGGTTAGGAGGTAAGTAAGTAAATAGGGGGAAACGGAGACAAACAATAGCAAACAGGAAAATAAATAAATTGTTCAAGATGGGAGGGCATGCATGGCTAAAAGAACAACGGAGTGGTGTGGAAAGGAGGAAAAAAAATAATGGAGCAGAGCGTGGTGAGAGGAAAAGAAGTCCATGAGAAGCTTTCGGAAGACGCCGGGCAGAAGCAGGCCGGCCAGGAAGAAGCCAGAAGTTTGGCAGACGGGAGAAAGACGGACGAAGAGCTCCGAGGTTCGGATCGGTGCGATCTCACCACACCGCGAGCCACATCTTACTTTGTCCATCTCCTCAGACAACAGTTTGTTGAGATGGCCCACACTCGCCCTCATGGCCCGGGCCACTTTGCGCTTGTATTTTTTTTGCTCCTCGATCAGGAGGTCGTCGGAGCACTTTTGCCTTTGCTGCCGGCCCCCCGCGTGGAGGCCCGCATCCACCCAGCAGCCAGGTCTCAGAGCGCCAGCGAACAAAAAGGTCTTTTCCTTTCCCTTCACACCCAGCAGTCTGCCGGCTTTGGACTGGCTGGACTGTGAAACCTTTGGGGTTGCACAATTAACTGGTTAGTCTCGGTCACCTTTGGCTCTGACTCAATCCCTCTGCACACCGCGCCACTTTGCCTCCTCCCTTCCGCTTTGCACGTTTAGAAGCAGGGTGGCCTGATTCTTGAGTGGTCGGGGACAGACTTTGCCGCTTCGAGGCCACACTTCAAAAGAACGGCTAATGGATGTTTTCTAGAATAGCATCGGGATCTGTGCGTGCAGCGGCCAAATGCTAATGCCCTTAGATAGTTAGCTAACACGAGCATAAGCTGAAAACACTGCTGCGTTCATGTGGCATTTGTATCACTGCCTCATACAAGTAATTTCTTTACAATTTGGCATTCTGGAACGTTGTTCTATAACCCCATATAAAGGCATATAACAAAATGCCTGCAGCCTACTCGAGTTACATAACAACAGCTGAGGATGTTGGGACTCTCCTGTGTCTTTTAAATTGAAGTCTTCTTATGATGTAACTACTTTTTGGAGGGTTATCCAATTTTGTCAGACGTGCATTTCACCCACTGTTCCCTGCCGAAGCCCTGCAGGTAAAGGAAGCATTAGGGATAAACATCAGATACGTGATTGGATTTGGCCTGAGCTCCACAGGTACAATGTGTGGCCGTGGTCCCAAGCACCAAAGCATTTGGTCAACAAAGTGAGAGTGCTCCTTGTGCTCCGACGATGAAATAAATACAAGATTGTTTACTTGAAAAGCACCTCTGTTCTCTATCAGGGTCCGCCCCAACAATTGCGCACTCTTAAAAGTAAATTGCTGGAAGCGAAAGGAGGAGGAGAGGGGAAAGCACAAATGACAATCCCACATAATAAAAAAAGCCGAAAACAAAGAATAGTAAGTACATAATTTGTACCTGTCACTGGTGGCAAAATGTAATGTTTATCACAATGCTTTCACTTAGAAATCTATCTATCTATCTAACGTTTGGGGAAAACAATTTTTTTATTGTGTCAATCAATGTTTAAACAGATGTAATACGTGTTTTAAAATTGAATTCCACACCCAACAATTCAATAAAATCACTGTGTTTCATGATTTTAAAACATATCTTCGGTGCATGACAAGAAAAACATTTTTGCTTACCTCCAACTCGTTGATGGAGCCGTTGGCATACAGTCTGATGTGTGACTGGCTGTGCATTCTGCCGTCTGCTGCGTCCAGTGGGTTGAGGCTGAGGCACAGCGGGCTACTTGAAGGTTTTAGGGTTTTGGGTCTCTTAGGTGGGTCCGTTAATCCGTCTATGCTGACAGACTGTGGCGATGAAACGGGAGAAACTGATTTCCCCCTCGCTGAATGAGAGAAGCAAAAGCTCTTACGCTGAGAGGCTGGTCTTGGGCTGTTGGGTTTCGGGCTCATAGGCCGCAGAGGGCTCTTGGCCAAGTCGTCAGCGGTTCCAGGGTGGGACCTGGTCCAGGATGGGGAAACCTGATGAGCTTGGGTTGAAGGTAAGCTGTGGTTGGCATGTGAGACCGGACTGGGGGTACCGGGCAATGGGACCGCAGGGTCATTGAAAGACAGAGGCAACCCGTGCGTCGTCTGGCCGTCGGTGCTGCATCCGTGGGAATTTCCATCGGCACAGCCCTGCGGAACCCCTCGCTTTGAGATGGGGTCGGTGTGGCGCGAGGATCTGAGGGAAGACGGCGACCCCGGACCACAATGTCTCTCCAGGAGGGGAGAGGACATGACGTCTCGGAGAATTTGCCCGCGAGCGATGTTTCTGCAGTCCCCGTCTGGCAAAGAAAGTGTCCTTTTCAGCTGCTCAACGTCCGCGGCCTGAGTCGTCGTACCCCAGGACTGCTGTATAGAGTCTGAGTCGGCGCCGGCGGCGACGGGGGCTTGCTCGTCTTTATCCGCGGAACGGGACTCGAATAGGCTGGAGAGGGATTTGTGCGCTTGTGCAAAGCGCATGCGGATGTTCAAGCTGTCGTTGCTTTTGCTCCGCTTGCAGGGCTGCCCGTCTGGGGTCTGGACAGGCCTCGACGCCGGCTCGTTTTGACTCAATTTACTGCCGCTCTCCTCGCTGCCCCCTTGGCAGCCGTGAGAGGTGGATGAGGAGAAGAAGCCGTAGTCATCCTCCTCCACCTCACAGCAGGATGAAGACGACACTTCATGAACCGTTTGGCCGAGCATGTCGTTTTGAACCGAGGTGTCGTCGGCCGCATTGTCCCCCGGCTGCTCTTGCTCAAACAGAGAGACCTCGTCTCCCCCATCCGACGACTCCTGGCTTACCTCCTCGATTTTGGCGCCCTTTGAAACCTTGGACTTCCGAAAGGAAGGCATTTTAGCGAAGACGGAAAACTTTGACGCCTTGTTGCCCGTTTGATTGCCTTTAGCCTTGCCTTTCTGCGCGACTTTGTTTGAGCTGTTGGTTCTAGCCCAGACTGAGAGGTGCGGCCTCTCCGCTGCATCAGAGTTGCTGTCCACTGAGTTGCATGACACAGTGTCGTAGGCAACAGTTATGGGCCTGTGGCGCTCTTCACCGCTAATGCAGACGGTGGCTGTTGCTGAGATAATCGCAGGTTCTATATCATTATCAGACGGGCGCTCTTTTCGCTCAGGCTCTTGCTCCGTACTCTTGGAGACGGAGATGTCGCCCGAAAGCCGAACATGGTCGCCAAGCGCCTCGGCGTGTCTCATGATCACAGATTCTCCCTCGGCCTCGACGCCTATTTGATCCATAAATGTGGCACAGTTTTCCAGCGAGCGTTCGGCCTCCACGATTGGCTCTAAGCAACCTGAGCCGTGCAGGTTGAAGCAAACGTCGGGCTGTGGGTGCCTCGCTGTCCGAGCCTCGCTCGCGTGGTCGTTGAAATCTGCAATGGGGTCATCCTCAACGCCTTTTGTCTGTAATTGGTATGCTTCCCTGCCAGGCGTCAAATAGTTGTAACCAGCATGGCTGTTTCTAAGACCGTAGTGGCAGTCTGCTCTGCTAAAGTCGTACCTGAAGTCCAGCGGAGGCGAAAACACCTCGAATTGCTCCAGCGACGTGCTTTCGAATGCCACTTGATCGGAAGCTACATTTTGCCACGGCTCCACAAGAGGGCAAGCTATGCTCTCGATACTTTCACGGTCGCTTGGCGCTCCTTTGGCGGAGCGGTCGACGGCATCCCCTTTTCCCGCGCCTTTTATGCCGGCCTTGTTATTGTTGGAGTCTGCGAGCAGGGAAAGAGAACTCTGCTGGCTCGAGGAACTCTCGGCGAACCTCAGATCGAGGTTGACCTTTTTACAATGACTCGTAGTGACGTCAACAGCAGTTTGTATGCTTGCTGAGGGAGGGACCTTTGGAGCCACATCTACACGTTCTGGCCTCTGATATTGCATGCACTCGCTTGCAGCAGGGTTGGTTGATTTCTCCTTTATCCCAGGATGCTTGTGCTTAGTGGGCTCACCGGTAACTGCACTGGGAAATACCCCCCGGTTAATTTGCTCAGAAAGTTCTGACTGGGGACGACCGGGTAATCTGACCCAACTCCCATCTCCTTGTGAGTGGTCTGATGAAAGACAGGAAGCCCCTTCCTCCTGTCCTTGAAGGCTAGAGCGCCCGACTGTCTGATAAGAAAGACGCTGGCCGGAATTTGAGCCACAGCACGTTTCTAAACCACTTGAGGCCGACGTATTTTCGGCAGCATGACGCTGGCTACGAGGGCACGATTTCAGAGGAGTGCCCTTTCGATCCAACTCATGAGGGGTTAACTCCTGGGTTGGAGCTTGTGACGATTGCCGCGCGGTGCCGTGAGATTGTCTGTGATCTTGTTTCCTTTCTAAGAACCCCTCTAGGTCTCGGGGAGAACCCTTTGGATCCGGAGACACCTGAGAAGTGGAGCAGGTATCCAATGTATTACAAGTTGCGGCCTGCGTGGTGAAAGTAATGGCGGAACAGATCTCATTCACTGTTCCAGTTTGCTTTGCGTCGTCTCTCGTGCTGTTATCAGGCCTGAACTCCTCAGTGTGGGAGCAGACACCTGACACCCGTGCATTGTCCTGGGCCCTTTTGACGCTGGAAAAAACCCGAGGCTCGATCTCTGGCAGTCCTCCTCTGTGGCTCCTCTCAGGTGCTGTTTGCGAGCAGCAAGTATCGGTGGTGCTTATCGCAGCTCGTGTATCAGGCGTATCGCGCGGCTTTGTTCGCACGTCATCTGAAGGGCCGCTCGTCTTTGTGCCTTGTGCTGCGTCTCCAGCAAACGTAGGGCTCCAGTTTACCGGCAAACAGGAACTGTGAGGAGTGTGTTTGATTACTTCATCAGAAAAGCACGAGTGGTCGGCGCAACTGCCCTTAGCTTTGAGTTGTGCTCCGTAGCAGTACATTCCAGACTTCCTGCACGGGTTGCAATTGTTTTTGCTGCTATCTCTGTGTCTCGGGCATCTATCAACATGCTCACTGTTGCATCGGTTCGGTGCTTTGCTTTTCTCGACAGAGCAAGTGCGAAGCGGCCCGATATTTCCTGCTTCGACTGGATCATCACAGAATCCAAATCTGTCCAGGCTTGCGTTGTGCACGCTACTCTGAGCCTCCTCTCGTCTTCTCTCAAACCTTGGCCGATAACCATGCGTGCTCTGCTGCTCTGGCTCAATCTGATCTCCTGTGGTATCTATATGTACTGTGCATGCTTCTGTGTCTGCGGAGCCAGGGCTGCCTCCTCCAGGCCGCACTTGCAAACATACTCCTTGCCTGTCAGTTCGTCGGCTCGCCTTCGTGCCAAAAGTGTCTGCAATGCATTGCTCGGCTGCTTTTAATCGGAGAAGTTCTGTGCTTGCCTCGGCTTGCGTTTCTGTGCAAACGGACTGTAAACAGGAATTTTCTTGACGCAAGTCATGCTTTTGTTTCTCTGCACTTGGATGGTGTTGAACATCGACCGCGTCCAGTTCTTTTGCACACAACTTGTAGGAGAGGTCACGATCCAGGTGGCTCTCTGGGCTTTTCCTCCTGCAACACGTGGACTGCCCGCTATAAGTCTCTGCAGTATATCGGTGAACATCCGCCGCCGGCTCTTTCTGCTGGACCTTGCTCTGCCTGCCACAGAGGCTGCTGTTGCTCGTGGACCTCTGGCCAATGAAGAAGTTTTCCAGCCTCAGGGGGGCATCTACAAGATCCTCCCTGTCCAAGCTCAAATCCGACAGGGTGTCACTGTGCCAAGAGTGGGAGTCAAAACAGTCATCAGACACGTCACCGACGCCGACTCCTGTCTCACACCATCCGAGGGAGTCAGCACCCAAAGTTCCCTCTTCTATGCTTAATCCTTCAGAGGGGGGCTGGGTGTCTTTGAGGGCATGCTGCGGCTGCGGACAGAGCAGAGAGGAGGAGGGTGAGGTAGTCACAACAAAGATTCTTGCACACAGTGCTAGTGGAGACACTACAACTGCTCCCCATGCAACCACTAACAACCTGTGGTATGTAAAAGCCATGGAGAGGACAACATAAGATAAGCACTGACTATCCCTGAGTCAGCAAAAAAAAAAGAAGGAAAAAAAAAAGGAGAAGCCTGCTCAATCTCTGAATAGATAGCGAAAGAAATTACATAAATCTGCCAGGAACAACATGCGCTTGCAGTGGGATCGACTGCAGTTGTGTTTGTGGTGTTAAAATTTGGCAAAAATCACACAGAAGATTTGAATACAAGATACAAGCAGCATTTAGGAAGTTATGAACACACTGGCTTTAGCAAAAACCACGCGGACACCCTGTCTCGTTTTGACACATGACGTTAGCTCGACACTGATTTAGGGCTCGTCTCAAAATATCGGCAGACACAGCGACAGGGATTAAGGCAAAAAGTTCTCCACCACGAAGAAAAACAACATGTGTGGCACGGCCGCAGACAACTAAAAGGCGCAGCCTGCGGTTACAATTGCCAGTGTCACAGTGAAATGTAGGCAGACGCAAGGACAAAACAAGATAAACACACACAAAAAAAAAGATTTCATTATGTACACTTTTCTAGCTTCATATTTATTCTATGGTATGGTTTGGTATCTTCCTCCTACATTTTTATCCTCTTCCGTATCAAACGGATGGTCAAGGAGCCACATATGTATAGACCAGATCATATTTTTGCACCGTACACAATGAACCATAATCATTTAGATGGGCATTTGCAAGGTTGAATCTAATCTAATCCCGACAGTTTTCCCGTCTCTCATCTTAAGCCTTGAAAAAAAGAACAAACTAAGCTGACAAACTGACTGAATAAAGGCACAAACTAAAAGAAAAGCGACTCTCTTGCTTGAAACCCGCAGGAACCCCTATCGGAACTGAAGCTGGCGAATGCGACGCAAGAGCGTGGCGTTCGAAATAAGCAAACAGAGGCGCGGGGGAATGACCGGTCCCGTAAACTGTGAACGACAAGACTTGTTACTTACTCCACAGCGCTTAAATATATCCACCGTTTCCAGAAGGAAACCAGAAAGGTGGAAGGTAAACCAGCTAAGCACGGCTCCCATGGCGTGCCACACGCACAGGCTTACAGACATAACGTCTCACTGCCGCACTTGAAAGGTCTTCCGTTTCCTGACACTAGGACTCTTGTCTCCTCTGTAATCCACTTCTGGTGTCTTTACGGCCCTCCATGGTCCTAATCCCTCAGCAGGAAAAGAACGAGAAGGGGGAAAAAAAAAATATTTTTTTTTGCGCTGCAGCAAGATAAGTGTTTGCACGGGCAAGTAGCCACAAGTGCCTCGTCCCGCAGCCGGGGCAGCGTTTGCCTTCTGCAACCGCCGCAGCTTAATCCATCCTGAAACAGCGGGTACACGGTGATCTCCGGGTCTGAATAACAGGCGAAGGCATTAAGAACCGCCGCTATAAATACAGAGCCGCGACTTCGGGCCGCGCAGGGTGCACGACAGCTCAAGGACAAGGCCGAATCAGGGCTCGCTTAAATCACATTAGGACGCAGGCGGCTCCGCCGGACGTAAATGAACTAGATTGAAACTGCCGCCTTTTGTCGACGTCACTGGGCATGATAAAGCTCAACTGTCATGAGGTCAATAAGGTCAGCGTTGCCAGGCACATGTCAAGTTCATGTCAGTAGATTTTCCACTGCGGGAAAAAGGGAAAGCTTCTTCAAAATGTCCTCCTTTTTCTTTACATTCACAGATGTCAAGCAAAATGTTTGCTATGCAAGATCCTCCCCATTCATTGCATGGCTGGCTAGTTTCCTAGTAATTAGAGCTAAGAGCATAAGCTCATCTTAACAGCTTAGCGGAGGTCCCTGTCTAGTGGAGGGTCTCATTCACTCCAGCCCCAGCAACACAAACTGGCCCGTGTTTTTTTTTTTTTTTCATTCTTTATTTTTTTTAAATTCCATACCCACTGATCAGTCAAGCACGGCCTGGGTCACACGAAAGTAAGCAAATTTTCTGATGCGGCTGCATTCGCAAGCTAACTCATGCGTGATTCTCCAAAAAAAAATGTAAATGCCGCTCATCTAACAGCATAAAGTTCCCAGTTTGGGGGAGTGATGGGGGATTAGTTTACGTTACGCGCTCTCGCAGCCTCAAAACACACAGTGACAGACCTGTGAGGTAATCCAAGGTCACAGACTGGAGCATTAGCCTGCATGTCCAGTAGCTTGCAGGGCAAAGCACAGCAGGGCAGGTCCTTCAGTCTCCATAATTTAAAAACAAAACAAAAAAAAAAAAAAAAAAAAACCCAAACAGATCAAGCATCCCGGTCTTTCGAATTTCATCTAGTTTCTTTTGTCCACTCCATTTTCTGACTTTTTTTTTTTTTTCCTGAGACCAAAGTGCAGCCTCAGCGTCAATAATCTCTGCGCAGCCTCACAGCCCCACAAACCCACGCACGGCGCGGAGGGAATGTGGACGTGGGAACCGCAGCCATGCGAGGGGACAGCGGACCATTGTGCCTGCCGGGGGTTCCCACATTCGCAGAGGCGCGCACGCACAGGCAGCGTCGCTTATTCATTGATAAGAAGCTGCAAAGCGAGCCAAACAGATGCAAGGCAACGCGTCTCGGAGGAGATGCGGAGCAGGCCCAGATGTGTATGTATTAGCACTCCCACCAAAATCAACTTCCCCCCCGTGTCCCATGATCACCACTGACCCCGTAACTGACCGCATGCCCTGATGGCTGAGGTCCCAAACTTCTATTATTATTTCCTCTGGCAGCGGTTTGTCGCCTCCAGCAGTCAGCCAAACCCAAGTAAAGAAGTGGAGGAATCGGGGTGAATCTCAGTAACGTGTGGTTCCTAAGAAGAGGGAGGACGCATATCGGCGACGTGCGTACGTACAATCCCAGCGCCCGCGGCGGTCTCGTTTCAGTCGAGCCACTCAATTATTCACGAGGGAACAACAGAACGCACAAGCTGTTGCTCGCGGGAACGCACGCGGGAGATACCACGGAGACCTACACGCTGCACCGTGTTTAGCTTCGGCGCGTTTTGGTTTCTCTCGAGCACGGATGCACGCCCTCACCCGCTTTTCCTGACTTGGAAGCGCTCTTCAACCGAGCCTGCCGCTTCCAGAGAGCGGGCCCCGGGCGAACTCCCGCGTCGCAGATCTGGCCGGCCGAGTCAGGCTCGAGCTCCCCTCCATGCGAATGCATAGCTTGAAAGTGCGTGCCGAAGGTGTCATTTTCTGAGGTGTCACTTCGGACCGATCCCATTACTCACTTGAAACGGCAAGCTGCTGCAGCGCGGCGTTCGCCTGTGCTTGTGTGGGGAAAACAAGCATACTTATGTCACATGCCAGTATACTGGACCGTGCTAGGACATTAAAACATGTACAACAAAGTGGAGGTGTGGGGCACAAGGCAGTGATGTCTGTTAGCTTTTAAGGAGTATTTGTCTCTATGGTAGTCGGAAAGCTATTAGGCAGCCGTGTTTGTGAGAGTTGACCTCAAGGGTGGGACAGGTTAGGGGGACAAGAAGAATATGTGGGGCTTTTTTTGTTATACACATAGGATATTATGTTTATTGTGATGTATATACGCGTATATTTCTTTCTTTTGTTTTGTGTTTCTTTGCGGTCTCGTTGGTGAAAAAAAGATGAAGCATTGCTGGCTGATCGATAACTTTTATACTGTATGTACTGCAAGGCAACCGAACAAAATATACTATACTTCAACTAAAAAAGAAAGCCATTAGACTAAAACATGAATGCATAAATTGAAGGAGAAGGGCGCAGTGGGGGTGAAGGAGAAGGGCTCAAGGGGTGAAATATGAGTTATTTTTAATTTAAGCCATGTAGCTACATTTTTTTTTTGATAGCCATTTCTGTGATTGGTCAGCTACTCTATTTATTCAACTGTCTTCAGTCCTGTTTTAGGCTGCTTTCACTGAACTGGTCGCATTAAAGCTGTGTTTAAAACCACCGGTCTCCCTGTTTTCTTTTCTGTAACCTCGTCTTGTTCTTGTTTGGTCTGACCGTGCGACTCGTGTCGTCTTGTGTTTAGCTTTGCCACAAACAGCTCTTTCTGAATCAAACGGCTGTTAAGCTTTCCTGTTTGACTCTCGGTTTGTTTTCCACGTTCGTGAGGACACGCATCTCATTTTTTATGTATTTTCTGTTGCATTTCCATATGCAAAACGGGAAGAAAGAAGAAAAGAAAAAAAAAAAGCTGATCGTGGGCACAACTGATGTCAGTCAACATGAATCCGTGAAAAGGTCAACGTATACCAAGTGCTCGCAAAACCCGCCCACGCCCTGCAGGAGAAACAGATCCCCCTCCAGTGAATCAGCGAGGGTTTTTTTTTTTATTCATGGCTTTCTAGTGGGCTAATAAGGTGGCGTTTTGTCTAAATGTCTAGCTCATGCAAAAGCATAGCTCGCTGAATTCAGCATTATCATATGTTGCCACAAGTTGCCAACAACAGACGCTTGCCCTCATCTGTCCGGCTGGACAGTTGGAAGTGAACTAATCAAAATGTTTGTCCGGGCGCCAGGTCGCCACGATTCACTTTAGTCCGACTTTTCCAGGCTCCCAATGCCTCCTGCAATGGTAGACAGCGTAGCCGATGTTGAGATTGGCGGAGTGGACAAGTTGTACCTCGGGGGAAAGTTATTGTAAGCCGAGCTCTCCAGGAACGGGAACAAAACATAACATGTCTCCATAGCCCCCTCGCTAGCGCCGTGCCAACCAAAGTCCAGAAGACTTGGCAGGTCGACTCGTGTTTGGACGGCCGTGTCACATAAGAAGTGTTTTTTAATGTGTAAAGCTAATAGAAACCACAACTGACAAAAACAGGCGGCAAAAGTCCTAATATTTGTGCAGTTGCGTAATTACGTGACTTCAGCTTCCTTGTCTTTCTGAAGCCCTCTATCAGAAATAAATAGCTCGGCTGTCTAAATATAAAAGCAAAAAAAGAAAAAAGAAGAAGAACGCAGCGTCGAGACACTTTTGAAAGCATTCCACAGCTCTGAACCCGTTCATTTCAGGGGATTTAGTGTACCCCCCCCCCTTACTTTCTCAAGCGAGGGGCATAAACCCTCCTCGGCTTTGGAGCCGTACGCCGTCTCTTGCTTTTAAGATTTAACAACTTGTTGTTGAGTTACTTCATGTCCTGGCACCGGCGGGTCTCCCAGATATTGCTTTCAAGTTTACGGGACCGCAGATCCCCGATAATCTCCGCGTCTCGGGTGCCCCCACCCCCTCCCTCATTGCTAGTCGGTTGCGCCGGGCGCCCCTATTGACGTTTTTTTTTTTATGCGTATATACAGCCGTCTGGAAAGACAGGTTTTGCTTTCCCGTTCTTCCTCCGTCGGACACGTGAACCCGGTACGGGTGAATGACAGGTCAGGCTCAGGCCTGATGACATTTGAATAAACTTGCAGTGACAAAACTGCAAACGAGAGCGGCACACACACACACACACACACACACACACACACACACAAGACAGGTACCGCAGCGATCCTTGTAAGGACACTGCAACGACTCCCATTCTTTGTTTACACTCTAACCCAAACAAACTACCGATATCTGCCGATAAAAAAAAAACAAAAAAACTACTCCACCGGCGCTGTATGTTTTCTTACATCGCAACCGGCCTTCGGCCTCTGCGAAGCCCCGCTAGCGGCCAGACACCTTCCGTGTTTACGCCAGAGAAGTTCACCATTGAGCAGAAAAATGCGAAAAACCTCCCCGCCCCCGTCTGCCCCCTCCGATAAACAGCATGGGAACGCAGCACAAAGCGAGGGAATCCGGCTGGGCCTCAGGGATCTCGGCTGGAATACTAATGGAGGAGCTGGAAAAAGAAGAAGGCCTCATTTCTCAAAGCCACCGCGTGGGTTTCATTCATTCGGGCATTGGGAAGGAATTTTAGCGGAGATGCCCGTGATAAATCAGCGGATGGATTTTTACCTCCCGTGAAAATGAAGCTGGCTGCCGAACAAAACGCAGCGCCCCCCGGTGGCCTCGTCTCTCGCGGCGACAGCGGCTGTCAAAGCGCGCCGGCGCCGAGCCGTCTCGCGGAACTTCGCTCGTAAATCGCGCAAGTCCCGGAGGACGAGAGGCGCAGAGGCGCGACTCTGCCTCGTTGTTCCCACTTTTCCCGTCAGCCCCCACGTTTGCCGGCGAGCTCTGACCCCGAGCGTCACACACGTTTTCCGTGTTGCCCCATTGTAAAACTTGACACGCGCACGGGAGCCTTCCTGAAAACGGATGTGAACAACTGGGTTCCCGTGAGCCAGTCGTCGTTGCCGAACAAGACGTTGCGTCCCGCGTGTCTCTTATCGTCCGCTGCTGCCCGTCTGCCAGGTTGAACTCCAACGACCAATAAAAAAAACAAAGTGCCTCTTAAAAGTTATGGTGACGCATCAGTTTGATGTCGCTCTTCACGTAAAGGAGACGGCGCACGTCGAGATGAAGGAGAGTACGGGGGTGGGGGGTGGGGGAGCACTAGATTTACATCAGACGACACGAGACAATAAACAATTTGCCGGGCGCCACATGGTTCTGATTTGAGCGGCTGTGCGTGCGTGCGTGCGTGCGTGCATGCGTGTGCAACCAGGCCGAGCATCAAGGCGGACAGCACAGCGGTTGGCTGCCGCCGCCACTTTCCACGTGTCATAAATCCTCCGCGCCTCCCTCAGTCTCGCGCAGCTTTTCGCCAAACGGACGGAGGGGCAGTTGAAGCCAACGACGTTATGTTAATATTTTCGGCGAGGCAACCTCGCCGCGTTTACCGGCTGGCAGATGGCGGGGCGCGGCAGACGCCGCGGCAGCTGAGGCCCGCGGCGGCCCGAAAGCCCTCCGTCCTCCCCGGGGGGAGCTGCTAATGCCCTGCTGTCGCGTCCTCTCCGCTCCCGCCGTGTGTTCCGAGTTGAAGGTTTCCACAACCAGTGAGAAATCAATAAGCGGGGGCGGCGGCAACAACAACAACAACAACAACAACGATGGCAGCTCTCAGCCTCTGTGTGTGCGTGTGTGTGTGTGTGTGCGCGTGTGTGTGTGTCTGACTGCAGCCTGAGTAACCGGCGCTCTGCTCTGCCGCACGTGCTTTCAATGCTGTTGCCAAAAAAAACTTTTTGCGGCTTCTCGCGGCCGTCCCTACCGACCCAAAAGACAGACGCTTCCAGGATGTGAAAGGTAGTCCGGACTGTGTGGTTACTTCTTAGGAGGAGAAAAAAAAAAAAAAAAAAAAAAGTTGGAAGAGGTTCAAATTTCTGGCCCGGGAGGCGACTGAAATCGAAGCTTACCTGGAAGATTGTGCGGAGGAAGAACATAGCACTTATCATTCTTGAAGAAATTCACTCAGATGAACGGTGGTGGTGGGGGGTGTGAGAAAAAAAAAGGCGCTCTTCCCTCTCACGTTGCGTCCGAGCGCCATCCCCAGTAAAAGTTCCCCAGCTGCCCCAGTCCTCGACCGGGTCTACGCGGACGCCGGCTCCGCAACGCGCTACTATTTTAAACAGACTTAACCCAGATCGGAGGGTGAGAGAGAGAGAGAGGGAGGGAGGGAGGGAGGGAGAGAGAGGGAGAGGGAAGGCGGGAGGTAAGGAGGGAGGGAGGGAGGCAGAGGAGGACACGGCTGGAGGTGGGGAGGAGGAAGAAAGCCCTTTCCACGGGCGTTACATAACACCGTGAGCTTAACAAACTCTGCTCGAGTGTTCACGGAGAGGGCAGGCCACAATCTGCATATTAGGGCAGCGGGGGAAAGAGATGTGTCGCAGTCTGCGAGGTGAGGCCCCACGATTTAGATCAGCGGCGCAGACCCTCGTCTTTATCAGAGAGGAGCCAACGCGGAATGTAAAACATTACGGCAAACACCCAAGTCCACTCGCCGCGGTATTTACTGCGAAGCGTTAAACAAACAAGAGGAAGTGCGGCCTGCGCGCATTACGTAATGAATTCACAATAAGGGAAAGGGCAAGGGGGGGGGGGGGGTGATTGTGCGTGCCTGTTATAATCCAGCCGCGTTTGCAGATGTTGCCGTTCCCCGATTATTTTTTCTCTCGCCGTTTCGTGACCCGACACGTCGGATTCGGGGCTCGCACGCAGCATCCGCAGTCTGGCGAACGGCGTCGCTCCGTTTTCTCCCGAGTCAGAACAGGCGGAGCGCCGAGGGTGACGAGCGGCCTTCCAACGCTCCCGGGGGAAAAAAAACTAATTATGAAACTAAACTGCCATGTCAATATTTTTGAAAGTAATTAGCGACGGAAGTGTCTGGTCGACGACGTGTTTGGTTCTGGTAACAGTTTACATAAAGCACACACTTTTAGGAGTTACAAAAGTGTTGGCAAACATTCTATGAATCATTTACAAAGCACTGTTCCGGCATCAATGCGGACAGTTAAGCAATTTGTGAACGCAGTTACTCACAGCTTTTGAGATTTGCGTCTATTATTTGTTCGCTGACTGGGCACTTTCACCAATAAATGATGGACTAATGCTAGGGCGGCCTCGCCCAAACCCTGAACGCAAAACACACGTGCTTACAACTCAAATAACGCAAACTACTGCTTGTAATAGAAGTGTTACCTTGAGCTCCAAATTGAAAAAAAAAAAAAAAAAAAAAAAAAAAAGACTTCGAATAAGATTAAATTAGATTCATTTAGATTCAGTTAGAAAAAGAATTATACATTTGACAAAATGAAATGGACAGAACCAACACAGAACATTGTGACGAACCGACCAGCGAGTGACTGTACAGAATTATGTCCTCCTCTTTCTACAAGAGCCGGCGTCGCCGCCTGGTAAGCGAGCAAAGCCGAAGCAGACGCGGTAATCCAGGATTTTTTTTTTTTTTTTTTTTTTTTTTTTTTAAATAATGCACAACTCAGTCGCTCACCACCTTGAGGAAGGTTCGGATTTACGTGGCTCCTGCCTGTTAGACGAGGGTTTGAAGAGCAGAAGACGGATCAGGACCGTCCGCTGCGCTGCGGCGCTCCAACGCGTTCTACCGCCCACCGCACCACGTTCGGGCGCTACGCTATACTTTTTATTTATTTAAAAGTTTGCCTGACCAGCTTCTTGCGCAAGCGATATCTGGCCACATAACAAGCTAGATAGGGGTGGATGACGAAAACAGGTTCTTTTGGATGATGTTTCACAATGCGCAATTGATGGGAGAGGTGTCAGCTGTTCCGCTGGCTGAAGATTCAAGGCGTAGCAAAGAGGATTAATAAGAAGAAGAAGAAGAAGAAGAAGAAGAAGAAGAAGAAAAAAAAAAAGGCGGTTCTGTGGCACAGCTCGGGTCAGTGAAGCAGATTGCATGAAGACGTTGCAATCTTTGGCACCGCACTTTCCTTTCTTTTTTCTTTAAAAATGCGTGTGGGCGTAAAATACTCTCACACACACACACACACACACACACACACACACACACACACACACACACACACACACACACACACACACACACACAAAAAAAAACAAAAAAACCCAAGCATGGCCCTCGCACATCATTATGCACCGGCTCAGGAGAGAAAAACAATGACTTCACTGTTCCGACAACCGAGGGCCGAGTCGGAACAAAAGAGCAGCGGGGCCTTCGCTGCCGCTCCGTCGCCTCACGCTTGAAAACAGAAGGACGGCAAAATCCTCGAGAAGTTTGTTCGACTTACGAAAGACGCGCAAACAAGGTCGTTTTTTTTGTTTGTCTCTTTGTTTGCAAGAGACGGGAATCGCTTCACTCGAGTCATTGGACTCCCACAGGGATCCAACCTGTTGCGGCGGCATGAAGCAGTCGACCGCATCGTGGATTTGTGAATCACGTCGCTTTTGTGTGTCTTTTTTTTTTTTTTTTTTGTGAACGCATCGCTGATTGAACTGTCACGGTTTTGATACGTCAACGAGCTTGACCTCTTCCGGTATATTTCTGGTCGCACCTGACCAGTGAGGGGGATTAAAATCTGCCGTTGAGGGAGAACCTCCACAGGACAGCAACAAGGATAAATCACACCCCCTCCTGTGTCAAACGCCGAACTACAACCACAAGCAGTCTCTGCGTTTCACGCCAGCGCCTCTGGCCGCTGACACACCGGCCCGCGCTGGCGTTACTGGTGCAATGTGGAAGCTCTGGAAATAGTAGTATAATAGCATATTTAAAAAAACACTTTGTAATATAGTGGTAGAAGAAAGTTTTTTTTGGACACTGTGCACATGCGTCACATGTTCCACTCCAGCCGCCCACATTGACCCACATGCTCGCTTCTGCACCATCGCTGTTCCGTGACGGTCAAAAGCAAAGCGGGATGTTTCATCAAGATAATGTCCCTTGTCACACATCCAGGGCAAGTGCAAGAATGTGTTTTTGTTATTTTTGCCCTTATTAACCAAAAAAAAAAAAAAAAAGGTATCGGTATGAGTCTGATGCAGCTGAAAAAAAAAAAAAAAGATTGAGATTAGATAAAAGGCCTAAAAGTTAGTTTTTTTTCCCCCCACTGTTTTATGTACAGGAAAGACCAAAACGTGCATAAAACATGTTTGAAAAAAGCAAATGACCAATAAAGGAACAGAGCCTCCACTGAACTGCAAGCTGTCCCACGTTGCGGGTCACATGTGCCACCAGAATGGTTTGCTCTTCGGAGCTGCAGCCATGACTCCACGTCTATTCTTCGACTGCCCACTATTTCTCCTTCTGGAGGGACTGAAATAAATGGCTGGGCTCATGCCAGGCCACCGGACTCTGGTTGAGATTATAGAGGAGGAGGAGTGAGTGAGTGAGTGAGTGAGTGAGTGAGTTTGTGAGTGCGGGTTTAGCAGCCGTGGATGGATGTACCCATTTAGACATTTGGGGAATCTGAACTGTACAACTTGTGCAGTCACTCTCGCACTTTTTCGACCTAAAACTAATAACATTAAAATGTCAGTATACTCTATTTGGGTAAGAGACCATTTTACCAATGTTTTCTTTCAGTCATACCTATCTGTTGTGATAGCACCTTTAGCTGCGTTTCCATTTTACCCCTAGACTTGCGAAATCCTAAATATCCTAAATATCGCAATAATAAAAAAAAAAAAACTGGTTATGGAAATGTCCAAATTTCGAAAAACTTCTCAAATATCGGCAAAAGGTTTTTCCGTTCTCGTGATGTGGTTTTTCAGAAGTACTGATACAGACGTATCGCAAAAGTGTAACGGAAACACTTTTTTTTTTTTTCGCATTTACGCGTCACTGGTACGGCGGTCATGTGACCAGTTCACTTTGAGTAAAATTGGCGGGTTTGGACAGGGGAGGAGACAGATTTTTTTTTTTACAAGCAATCACAGAAAAATATCGCAACCATTCTTGACAGCAAGCAAGCATAAACAAGCGCAAACGTAATTCTCGTGAATCTGGCGGGACGAGACTTTACGAGAATTACGTCCAGCCAGACGAGATTTCACGAGAATTACGGCTTCTGCACTTCACACCATACGATGGAAACACCTGCAAATCGCAATTGTACTGCGTCGAAATTTTAGAAATACCGCTTGTATTTTGCGGAAAAACTGTATTGGAAACGTAGCTTTTGACGCTTCCCTCGGGTCAGTGAGAACAGCTCCCACCCATTTGGTCCTTCGAGACCACATTGTTTTATTGTGGGGCATGCAACGTATCAGATAGATGACGGACGGACAGATGAGAAGGACAAAAAAAAAAAAAAAAAAAAAAATCTTGTTTGCTCTTGTTTCTAAAGCCGAGTTCGACGAATCCAAGATGATTTATCGGCTGTTTCTGCATGTAATCACTTAATGGTTGATGTGGCACGGCACCAGAAGGAACACTGGTCAATAAAATCAGATTCGGATCAAGGATGCTCTCACAACTTGTCCCCCCCCCCCAGCTTTGGAATCAGCGCCAGCCCCCCCGGCCCCCTCCCCCGAGTTCCAGACGTCTGAGTTACGGCCAATTTTTCACATCATTCCACGCTGGGAAAGTTCTCGCGTGCACGTACTGGCAACCGGTCGAAAACGAGCGGCCCGACCGCTTAGGGCTCTGTGAGTCGTGATTAATGGGTCAAAGTCCCGATAATGTGCCACGCAACGGCTGAGACAGGAAGTTATTGCAAAAATGCGGAGGCTGGAGGCATTAGCGAGCGGACTGGACGTATAGCAGAGCGCGGAGATTACGGGGGGGGGGGGGGTGCAGGAGGTGAGCGGTCAGCTTAGATAACAGGTCAAGACTGGCGGCGCGCAAAAGGGACGCTAATGACCAGCGGCGTCCGGGCTGCGGCGACACTGTTTGCTAAACAACTTGGAATAATGGATCGACATCACTCGGAAATAATCCCGGCGATAACATGACGGTGTTTATGTGGCAATTAGCGGCTGAAAACTGATTAAAATATAATGGCAGATTGTGTTCCCAGTAAAATGATTCACTTTATAGGAAGTACACACCTGCAGCAGTTATGCATTCTTTGTAAATGACGGAGTACCACACACTTTAATCTATCAATTTCTAATGATACAAAATCAATAAACAGACGTGACATGAGTTTGCGAGTCGTGTGTGGAAGTGTGAGTGCCTGTGTTTATAAGTTACAGTTGCAGTGTCGGAACAACGCTGAGTCTAAATGAAAACAACACTTTGCTAACTGCTCAAAGTGTATATTTAGCATAAACTGTTGGCGGATTGGCCATTTCAAAATAGCACAACTGATCACAGCAAAGGCCGAGACGCTCTGAAGTTGTGATTGAAAAGAGGGTGTCCTGTTTCTATACGCGGATAAATGTTTTGAGCCCTCTGTGTACGGAGGAGGAGAAACCCTCAGTTTTGCTTTCCGGGCAAAATTGATGCTTTGTGACAGGACAGTAAAAGCTCAAACTGCATGTTTAGGAAAGGGACGAAAACAAGGCAGTCTAGACGCGGTCTCGGAGGGCAAAACGAACGGCAGGCTGCCGTCACTGTCCTGAGAGGGGAGTGTAGCCCTGTGTGACATCACGGAGGGACATTGGCCCTATTTTTTTTTTTTTTTTTTTCCAGTAAAGTAAGCAGAGCAAGAAACGGATGTCAAGAATGGACTTTTCTTTTCTCTGACAGAACCATGAAAGTGTTTAAGTGTTTAATGGAAGAGGAAAAGGAAAAAAGAGAAGAAAAGAAAAAAGGAAAAAAAAAAAGGAAAACAAAACAAAAAAAGAAAGTGTTTAATGCCAACTCATAATTTTTTTCTTCAATTTGCCATCGTAGCAGAAAACAGTCTTGGCCTAGTTTGATAGTGACAAAATAAAAGTGCATAAAAAAAAAAAACCCTCTACTAAAGTAATGAAGGTAAAACACTATAAATAGATACTGGATGCTGCGACTGAGGTGAAACAAGGAACTAGTCGGGTACTATTTTTAGAAGGCAGAACTGTTGCACATAAACATGGTGAACATATAAGTAGTAACCAGTGCCATGAAGAATTAACTTTAAAAAAAAAAAAAACCCCACCACAAATCTTTTGATTTTTTTTTTCCCCCGGACAAGCAAATGAGGGGCAAGGAGGGGCGGGGGAGGGGTTCCTGTCTCCTGTGTAACCAACAGTTACTGCAGGAAATCATCACGCATCCGCTCTCTCATTTGCATAACAAATGTGGCTGAGCCGAGCCAAGTCTGTGAAAACCTACGAGAGTGGCGGCGCCCGAGCTGAAAGCACCCTCCTCCTCCTCCTCCTCCTCCCCCCGCTTCCCTTCACCTACTCCGTCCCCCCACCCCCCCCCCACCCTGAGCTGAGCGGTGCACTTTGCCTCCTGAAAGTAAAGTAGCCGAGTTGGAAGGGGCCCGCGTATGTAAATCAGCTGCGCGTGAAGGAAAGAAATGTCTCATTTAGACCAATGCCAGGCGGATCTGCATTGATCCTGCGTTCTGAAAGAAAGGAATGAGTGCCCGGTGCGGTCAGAAACTGGTGAAAGTGCCGCACAGATTGTACACAGCCGGGCATGAACAAGCGCAAAGTTCAATGGTAAAGACCTCTTATGGCAATAAAAGGAGACCTCACTCTCTACTAATGTCAGTCCAACATTACCTGATCGTTTGACCATGTGGAAATTAGATTCACGACTACGTCAACATCAAACCGCTGGCTTGCACCGGCCTGTCAACTGCAGTGCAAACCCGGCCCCCCCCCCCCCTTTATTGGGTAAGACATGTAGTTTCTCTAGGACAGGAAGTTTATCTCCGCGCGGCCCTGCAATAAACTGGTGGCCCGTCCAGGTTGCAGCGCCACCGTCGCCCCAAGGCAGCTAGCACAGGCTGCGGCATTCCTGTCACCCTGAGTGCGGGAGAAGAAGATGGATGGATGGATGGATGGATGGATGGATGGATGGATGGATGGATGACATAGTTTTCACGGTGAACCGCAGCCTGCCCATAGGGCGCTTGCAGCAGTAAGCACTCGCGCCCAGCCAGGCAAACACTCACTTGGATGCCAACTACTGTTTGACTGCATCTTTGTTTTGCCTCCAGCCCCTCTGGAATACCAGAGACTGGAGCTGATCGTGACCCTGGGACGTTTCCTCCTCCTCCTCCTCCTCCCTCTCCTCCTCCTCCTCCTCCTCCCTCTCCTCCTCCTCCTCCTCCTCCTCCTCCTCTACGCTTGTGTTTCCCCTGCAGATTTTAATCCTAAGTGTTAGCTTTGCTCTGTGCCGCGTCGTACTTTCGCTAGCTACGCACCGATATTCCTCATGTTTCACCACATAAATAATTATGAGATGAGTCATCGTTCGGTTTCTAGTTTGAAGGCGTCCCAAAGGAATAGTCACGATGTCAAAACCACTGGTACTGATCCGTCACTTCCATTCAAGTCTCATCATCAGTGAGTTAAAGTTGAGACTCTGATATACCTGCTCAGAAAAAGTTAGGGAATGCCCCATAACCTTCGCAGGGAAACTTAATTTGACCCCTTTTTCTAAACTTTTGAAAGCACATCCAGGCGTCGTCCAAGCGCTCGGCGTTCCGGACTCGTGAATCGGCCGCTGCGCTCTCCGATTCCGCGACGATTTGTGTCCACACAGCCCACTGCGTCGTCACGTCGTTCGCGTAGCGACGTCACGGCGAGACCGCGACGTTGCCTCGGAATAAGGTCACATGACAAGTCGTTGACATGTTGACATATCTTGTTGTGGTATTTCTAACGCTGCCGCCCCCCCCCCCCCGCGAGCCAGCGGCTGCGACTTCTCCCGAAACGGAGAGAATTTACCCTGCCTGAACTTTTTGCAGCGGATATAAAGGGGTTGTGTTGCTCTTATTCCCTTGTCTGCACCAACCCACTTATTTTCTCTCTTTCTCTCGCCGTCCCTCCTTCACACACACACACACACACACACACACACACACACACACACACACACACACACACACACACACACAAGCGCGCACACAAGAGTCTGTTGTGCCGGGAAACCTAATGACCAGGCAGAGAAAACCACAGGTCCCGAAAAAGAAAAGTCAGTCATTACGTTTGCTGGCGCTCGCTCCATTCTCCTGTGTGAGGGGGCCTTTCTCCGCCGGTGCCCCCATCCCCGCCGCCCCACCCCCCACCCCCGCCCCCATCTCGCCATTATGTCGTCGCACCGGCCCTTCCGACCCGTTTCTCTTCCTCTCTATTTTCAGCCGTTTGTAAAAAAGGAGGAAAGAAAAGAGATCTGGGCGCTGCATCAAAAGGAGCCGAGGCCGCCAGAGCTGGGCGCCTCCCACAGAGTGATGTCACGGACAAACAGAGTTCACGCACAGTAACTGTCGGCCGCTCTCCGCCTTCAGTGAGTCGTGACTCACCAGCGAGACTAATAAGGTGACCCTCAGCGATGACACGGAATCTGGGCAAACTTTGTTCAGAGTTACGGTCTGCTTTCTGCAGCTGTCGACGCCCTGTTGCTACATTAAAGGGAAACTCATCTCTGATGGACCAAAAAAAAAACAACCTAAAAAAAAAGAACATTGACAATTTGACAGATGATTAATAAGTTCATTATCCTTTCAGGGGGCTTTCCGCGAGCTAGCGGGGAAATTAGCGATTGCCTGAGGAGAAATAAATCAAGGGCCTGTAAATCCTCCTCCGTCGTTCCTGCCGCGGCCGGCCGGTAATTAAACGGCGAGCGGCGCGGACGGCGGCCCCTTCCTCGCCGCCACCGACGCGATGAGAGCGAGGGAGAGCGAGAGAGAGAGAGAGAGAGCATGGGAAATGGGACAGCCGAGGGTTTCCTTGCCTACCCTATTCCCCCTCGGCTTAGCGGGACGTGAAAAGAGACAAATTCCTCAGTATCTCTCTTGTGTCAACTTTGCAATTGTGTGCCAAAGCCCTGGACGGCAGCCTGTTCGCCCGTCGCCCCCGCCAGCCCTTCTGCAGCCCCGGCCTCGGGGCTGGGGGGAAGGAATGCGAGGTTTTTTTTTTTTGGGTCCCGACTCGTCCCTCTCCCGACGCCAATTTCCCGATAATTGCGAGTGTGGCGCGCGTTTGTCACGCCCGCTATACGAGAAACAAAAGGGATCAGCGCTGCGGTATCAACACCCGTCCTGGCAAATTGATGCTTAGCAGAGCAAAAAAAAAAAAAAAAAAAACTCGACAGGCTTGAGTGTCTCTTTCTTTGGGTCGGGCACCGACACGGACTGAATAGTTTGTGGGGATGGGGGGGGGGGGGGAGTGTTCAGGTGTCCAGAACTCTGGGAGAATCCTTCATTGTCAACCAGACTGACAGAAGGTCAGAGCTCTATTTAGCCGTTTCCTGTAACACACACACCCACACTCGCTGGTATTGACTTAATGCGTCTTTGAGAAGAATAGCAAAAAAGAAAAAGAAAAGAAAAGAAAAGAAAAGAAAAAAAAAAAAAAAAAAAAAAAACTCCTTCATCGAGACCAAATCCTCAACTTCCTGTGTCCCGCTGGTGGAAATGAAACAATGAACACAGAAAATGTTTCTTCTTGACTTTCGTCAACCGCTTACACCTAAGAAACAGTGAGGTTTTGACCCCCCCCCCCGGCGAGGACTTTGTGATAATCTATAATCCATAAGCAGACTTTCTGTGCGCTATTGCATTGTATTGTTGTATACATACGGTGTACGAAGTCGCGACACGACTGTTTGCACTCAGGCTTTTCCCCCCCAACCCACTTCCACTGTGCAGGGTCGGTCGTGCTAATCCGTGGCATTAGCGACTTTTTGGCCGATTCAAGCCCAGCGGAGTTACTGCACGAGGGTGAAGGAGAAATTCAGCAAACAAAGCAAAAAAAAAAAAACATTGATGGGTTCTTACCTGTTCAGACGCCCTCTGGCTTCTCAGCTTCTGATGAAAGCAAAAAGTGAAAGAGCGATGACTATACGTCAGTGGCAAACACAGATGATTTCCAAGGTGCAGCGTTGCATTTTAAAGGTAACAGTTGGGATGTTTTGCAAGATCTGAGAATTGCTTCACTTATTAAATAACAAGTGAACAATTAATAATTCCTCTGACTCAGTGGGGGAGCACTTGACGATTTGAATGCTGTTGCTGCCACTCTTCGGTGCGGTGGTTCGAGAGAGGCTGGCTTACCCGCCGAACAATAAGTTAATTATTCAAATAAGATGCCCTTTTTTTTTTTGTGAGCCCGGCTTCTTTTTCTCACAGTTCAAAGGCGACGTTGGAGCACCAGGCCTCATAAACGCGCTTAGGCGGAATATTAAGCAGCACAGAGAGAGAGAGAGAGAGAGGGGGGAAAAAAAACCCAGCAAGAGCACAAATCACTGCTGTCACATGAGCAGCAAAAGTCCACAAAGCCAGCTGAGGAAGTTCGAGATTGGGACTGTGTGCAAAATCTGTGAGAAATTCTTGGTCACTTGGTGTGAAACTATACCCCCAGACTTGACTTTTTCTTACTCCCTTTATGCAGGCGCTTTAATCCTACAAGCATAACTTTTTTATAAAGGTGCATTCATCTCAGAGTTCAGTCTTTGTAGCCAGAAGGAAAAGAGCGCTTTGGAGGAGTTTTGCACCTTGCGATCGAAAAACGCCCCGCAGCCGCGAGCCGGGCTCTCACCTGGTACCACCTGAGCACGAGCCAGCACAGCAGGTACGCCGCCAGGCTGAACTTGGCGGTGCGGTATCGGTCCGGTGCGCAGGCACCGAGCGGTTCCGCGCGGCCCCCTGCGCTCGCCCTGTCCCTGCGCGGCGACCCGCCCGTCGCCGCGGTCGACTCCCTCCGGCACCCGCAGCCATCCATTACTCCTCCCGCATGCTGCAAAGTTGGATCGGAGGGTAAAGCGGGAGAAGAAGAAAAAAAAAAAAAATTATGTGGACCACGGAGGATCTGATCGTCCGAGAACTTTTTCCTCTCTCGCCCAAAAAAAAAATAAATAAATAAAAAAAAGCCCCAATACAAAACAAAACAACAACTTGAGGCCGGGGATGCCTGCGCGCTCGCCGAAGACCGGACTAACCTGCAGCTCCAAACACAGGGTGGACGCGCATTTTTTTTCAGAATAAAAGTCGCCTTTAAATGCGGGCTGCTGGGACCCGGGCGCTGTTGCTGCCATTCATCTCCACGGGACCGTGCGCTCCCTCTGAAGCGGACACACTGTCAGAGGTGGCAAACAGCGCCCCGTCGCGGTGAAGACGTGTATACTCGCATAAAGCCACTCCTATTCCTTGTCTTATTTGCGCATAAATAAAGGGCTTTGTGAAAAGTGAGCGCGTCGGAACAAAATATGGCCTTACCTGCGCGGTCACTGGCAGTGTGGGCGGTATTGTTCAGTCACTTTGTGTTGTAAAAAAAAACAAAATAACGTAAAATAAAATGTTGCATGGATTTCCAAATGCATCATCACGCATGTATTATTTATAAGCTATAATATACATTAGGTTCAACAGGCCAACAAACAACATATTCACAATAAACCACGAACAGCCGTGATTGATGATGGGTGAAGTAGTACTCATATCAGTCCACTAGAGAGCAGCACATGTGTCAACATTTTACAAGAATGAACACGTAATATGTAAACGTAAAATAAAAGGGATCCTATTTTTTTTCTATTTATAAAGCAATTCCAAATCTATTAAATTTTTTAATTATGTTTTATGTCTCAGTTTTGTCTGTAAACAAACTTTTTGTAGCTATTTTTGTAAACAAACAAATTTGAATCATGAATAGCATTTACATGCAGATTTTTTTTCATAACTGCATCTACATTTTAATTCACTTCAATGTGCATTTTGTTTTTGTTTTTTAAAAAAACAAAAAAAAACAAAATGCACATTGGGGTTGCATCTTCCCTGTCTAATATTGCTACTTTCACATCCACACACAAACCACACGGTTCCATGAACTTTAATTTGGAGCGAGAAAACCAAATGTGTAGTAGCTGAAATGCAACCTGAAAACATCAGCCGTATCACGTGTGAATTTTGCTGTTATTGCTTACGCCAAGCTACAAACGTCAGGCGTCATAGAAAAAGCTGGAAACAAACCCAACAACAACTAAACATAATCCAGTCTAAACCTCTACCATTAGCATTCAAGATAATTCAACATACTTCAGCCGCCGGTAACTTTGTGCAGATCCTCGACAGTGACGTGCACGACCTGGAAGAGCACACACAAAACAATTCTATTGAACTGCACAGTGTAACACAACAGTTGTTACAAAGACACAGACTTCGCTGAATTGGACTGAATTGACTCGTTTGTACAATTCCAGATCAAAACATCACCATCAGGTTAAATGTATGCGCCATCATTATGGGGAATAATTATGACACCTATCTGCTGCAGACATGTATAGTAACGGACAACAGGCCTAACCCTAGGCCTTTAAATGTTGTTTATTTCATGCCAGTCACAAGTGCCGTACACTTTTTAAAGTTGAATAGTAACAGTAAATCATGCTAAAAATGTTACACTCACATTGTTATGGCAGGGGTCAGGGTAGTCGCAAATGTTCTCCGAGAACACAGAGCGCAACAACATTTTCACCTCTTCGGGATAAACATAGGTGGGCTGACATACACGCCGCTCCTTCATTCCAAATCCCTGAAACATCTGGAATTAAAAAAAAAAAAAAAATTGAGACAGAGTCGTTATTGTTTTGAAAGGTATATTATTTATAGTATTTTGAAGAGCAAATGCAATGATAGCAACGAATGGCTGTGACTTCTGATTTGTATGACCGCGTGAGCACATACCAGTTTCCTGTGCAGGAGCCTGTAGACCTTCTTTCGACGGGTGCCGTCACTCCTCAGCCGTTTGGCTGCGCGAAGCAGCGACGCAATCCACACAGGAAGCCTGGGGTGAGGGGAGTTTACTTGTGGGCTACGCATACAGTAGCACGGCTGACAGTTACGAGACTGAGCTTGGCACTTTTGTTTCGGTTGTATATATAAATGTTGAGGTTAGACAAGGGTCCATGTCAACTTGAGTGTTTGAATGAAATGCATCGCCCTTTCGGGGTATCGAAAGGTCAGTTTGTCTTTCGACCTCAGACCTATTAAATAGCAACCGCAGAACCGTGTGACTCGACTGGAAGGCTTACCCAAAAGAAATGCAGAGGTCAACATACTCATCCATTTGGGAACTGTCACCGCCGCACAGCAAGGTCTGAGGGCAGGAGAAAGAAATCAAGCGTCTCTGCAAATCAGTAATCAGTACACTGTCTACTTTGGGAGGCATATTCCACAAAAATCTTCACCCTCAGAGGTTTACAGTGCATTCAGAATATCAGGTGTCATGTTTATGTTAAGACCAAGTAAACTATATGACTTTACTCGTATAGAGAGACACACACAACGACGACTACTACTACTGCTACTAAATAAGCTTAGTAAAACTAACACTAGTTTTAATTAAATGCATTTTAATGGATTGATTTTTAATGAAATTATAAATTTTCTAGATATGTAATTTTCATGTGCTCATGATTATCTTCGTACTCTCGGTTGATTAAAGTCGGTTTCACTGCTTTGGACGATTTTGTTGGACACTTTAAAAGAACTGGCGTCCTAACTGCATAACATTTAATAAAATAAAATAAAAAATAAAAATAAATAACACACACAAACAACAAAAAACAACCATAAACACTACACAAAATGTAACTTTTGTCCGCCAACATGCTAGCTTGAAAAGCTAGTTGGCTGACTCCGCGTGATTACCGCCTAATTAACCCGCTCAGCTGAAAACGCGGCGTGCTCGTTATTTGACAGCAAAATATTTTACCTGCCTAATTTTCTCTCTACGCATGACGTTCACAATACCAAATGCGCAGCGAATCATTGAAAGCACTACAAACAAAAACTCAAAACGTTCACAAGTTTTAAGTATTACGCCAAATACGCACCTGGAACCTAATTACTCGAGATATTTGAGTCTGGCGTTCTCTCCGACGTTGTCTCTGTCGCTCAAGTTCGCCCCCTTGTGTACCTTTCAGGCAGTGCTTCCGGTAGGAACTGTTGACGTCTCCAATGACGAGAAAGCACGATTCTAAGTTTGTAATAATTTAATTTGCATACCTCAGTCCGATTCAACACCTAAAATGTTACACCAGGCTGTACGTGTCAGCATTTTCTAGTTGATTAGGTTATTTAGTGTATAATTTTACCCGTTAAGTCGCTGTCATGTTGACAGTCACTGGAGAGTATCTGCACTCATTAGCTTACTGCCATGATCGTATATTCCTGCATATAACAAATTAGTCTTTTGACTCCAAAATAAATATTCACGTCTAACAACTGAAAATAAGATGCGTTAGACAGTCCCATGCATCTGCAAATACATGTTTATTGTGAACAAGAAAAAAATAAAACTTTTCTTTTGCACTTGCCTTGGATGTGAGCCAATATCTTGTGGGAAACTCCAGTTTTGACATGTACAAAACAGAGCGTGTGGAGAAAGGAGCATGTGAGCTTTGCGCGATCAGAACAAAACACACTTGTCATTTCTTGACATTTAACTGTTGTTGAGAAAAGGTTAACAAAAAACATGAAGTAAAACAAAAAAAACAATAAATACATACTCATGTGTTTTTTTTAATGGTCAAAAGACAGATGTGCAACTCACAGATGGCACACTTCACAATGTTGTCTATTCCTGAGGTTTGGCCATATTGCACGGCAGGCTTTAAATAGACGTCATACTTGAAGTCATTTCAATCAGCAACAGCAACAAGCAGGCGTTTGCAAGACACGCCTGAAAACTCACGGCCAAATCTACACCGAGTGAGTGATAACATTGCTTTAAAAAAAAAAAAATTCAATGTGCTTTTATGTCAAAATAGTTAGGACCAAAAATCTGAACTCTTCATGGGAGCATATAGTTACCTCCCTCTTCCACCCCACCCCATTATTTTGAGACTAGACGAGCTACAGATGGTCACTTTCACCCAGCCTAGGCTCCAGGGCAGATAAAGCCTCAGATTGCAGCCCATAGCACCGTATAGCAGAACCACCGGAATGTGTCAGCCTGTCCTTAATTTCCTGGCCTGGCCGCTCTTCGCCGCGTCTCCATCCGGGCTGCTGCCAGTCGTCAGTACGGTTTGCCACCGAGCTTGGCCAGCAGCTCCTGCCGCTCCGCGGCTGTGGGCATGTCGGGTTTCACGCCCGCTCTTCTCCTCTGCAGCATGATGTTTTGCTGCAAGCAAACGAAAGTTGAGTGTAAAATTATTCATGTGAAATGACACGCATGGCAACTTATTGCTTGGCATTTTGCAGGAACCCTTTACGGAAATATGGACTTTTTTTCTTAAGGGGACACTGCAAGCTTTGAGAAGCTTACCAAAATGAAAAATAAAGTAAATGTAAATTCTTGTGGTTAGTTCAATCACAATTAGAGCATTTTAAGTCTGAAGAGGGAGAAATAAAAACAAATAAATAAGGAAAAATCTTAGAAGAGTCTATACTTCTCAAACGTCCCATTCATAAAAATTCTATTTGTTTTTATCATTTATTCTCTACATTACCTTTATCAACCTTGATTTTGCCCAGCTAATAAACATGATCAATCCATCACCTCTGGCATTGTTATTTTTATGATCTTGTACGCTGTGAAGCACTCGGTGACAAAAGCGAGCTGCTAAATAAAATGTAAAACATTGAAAACTAAAACTAAAAATTTACTCCACAAATCGCAACTTCTGACAAACACTTTTGCCTCTCATAGGCAGTCACCTAAATCAGCCAGTAGGTGTCACTGCTGCACTACAGGACCAAAGCCTCAAAGGGCAACTCGGAGTCACTGCCAAGCTGAGGGATCATAAACATGCCTTTCCTCTCTCTACTTTCCTCTATTTTATCATTTGTGAAGAATCACAAAGACACACAGACAAGAAACTGGAATGAAAAGAAAAGAAAAAACTGGAGCTCACCCAGTATTTTCTACAATCTTTATATGCTTGGAAATAGGCCGAGCACATGCTCTTATTATAGTTGTAGGCGTCCAAACATTTCTGTGATGCATCCGTTTCCTGACAAGAGGGGAGGAGGGGGGGAGAGAGTCAGGTCAGGCCTTAAAAGAGCAGGTGTGTGTTATCAAACCGGGCGGGGACGTGTGTGTTCTGCAAGCTTACTTGGATGCATGGGTTTATATCTTGATTCCTTACTTTCCGTGAATTCTTATCCATTTGGCTCTGTGAAGATTTGACAAAAGTTGCGCTTAAATTGAATTTATTCAACCACAGCACAAATCCCATTCAACCTATTTGTAGAGGAAAAAGCTCTCGTCAATAAATCCGGGCACTGAATTAAGACCTTGCAAACACCTGATGATCAAACCTGTGCTAAACATACACGGCAAGACTATTATAGCAACATAAAATGAGCTGGAAACTTCAGAACAGTCACATTCTAATTTCAATGCGAAATATGCTTATTATTCCAAATGTCAATTAATCTTGCACATTAGTTAGTGCTCATGTTTAAGCTCACAACAGACTCTTGTCTGCAAACACAAATGTGTTTGGGTATTAATAATTCAAATGAACCTTTACATTAGAACGTGCTCCAATTAGTTTTAGTTTGCGCAGATTCAAACTGTTAAACGTCACTGTTATCTCAAATTAAAGTTATGTTTAAATAAAGTTCGACACCAGGAGACAGAACAAGTATCGTATGAATGAACTGACCTTCAGTCAGTGTTACCCAATTACCTCTCGTGGTGGCAGCGTTAAATAACAAACGGTGCATCTGGCAAACGTAAAAGGATGACACAACATCAAACCTCACGCCACTAAAAAACTTACTTGTAAACGACCCGGAGCTTTTTTAACCAGGAGTAAGTAGCCTTGAAAGCGCTAACAGCCACAACAGTGAAGGTTGCCGACTTTCTACAATGACTAAAAAAAAAAAAAAAAAAGCAGCCACACTTATACAAGCATCCAGAGGCTGCGTAAAGTGCAGTGTGGTCAAATGTGTCCCGTTGAATGTGGCGAAGGACTCTGCCGCTAAATGCCAACAGACTGCTACCCGCTAAGTGTGGCTAACTAGCACGATACACAAGCCATATGCTTTAGCCGACCCGTCATGGTCAAGACAGCCCGTGTCGGTGCTGTAACAGCACACCGGGAAAATTAAGCTCTCCGTCATAGACGATTGACGGCAAGCTCAGCCAATCGGAGCCGGGGAATGGCAAGCCTCGTGATTGACAAGGCGACCAGCCAATAGGGCGTTTATGGTTGTTTGTTGACGTTCGTAGCAAATTAAACCTGACTAAATTGCATTTAAACGACTGAAAAAATGTTTAAAAAATCCTAAATTTGACTCTTGTCACGGGGGATCGTGACGAAATTGGTTGGCAAATCGGAAATATTTTAGAGAAATTTAAAAAGCCCAGGGTGAAACTTAAATGGGCGTGGCTAAGCCATAGTGCGGTTGCATCGCTGCGCATACACACAATGGCTGCTCGAAAGACGCTAAAGCAAACAATTTTCAGGCCCGCCGCGTCTCGCAAAAAATATGAGAAAAAAATTATTAAAAATTCGGAAAATAGTTGAAAGCCAAGAAAAACTCACCAGAAAGGATGCTGAAGCGCCCGGGGTAAGTTTGATGTAAATTAAGTAAGCGATGACTCAGTTTTTGAATTAAAATATCGGGGTTATTTAAATTATGAGAGAGGGGTGAGCTGGGGAAAAGTTTGTGTTAATCAGTACCCAGTTTGGGACCGCAGTGAAAACCAAGGGAAGGCACGAGTATTGAGATATTCAAAATAAATTATGTCACTGGTGTTATTCGTGCCGCCGTGCGATTTTTACGAACGTTAAGGGCGGCGGGAATAAACAGAAAGAGGGAAAGTTGAATAAAGTTGGACATGGCTTCCTCACTTAGTTTATTTTTTAAGAAAATATAATAACAACAGCGGTGCGACGAGCACTTACGGGAATAAGCGCACTTGGATTTGCTTCTAATGTCACTTCTGCTGCTATGTCTGCATTCGCACGTTTTCCACCTCATTTCACGCTACATCATGAGCAGTGTCAACATGTCCTTATCGATCCCGAGCATCTCTCCTTTCCATAACGCAAAATGCAATCATGTAGCGGCTAGTGAGCCCGTCGCCTTCATCTACACGTTTCCCCCCCACCACCACACACACACACACACACACACCCTCCTCCTCCTCCTCCTCCTCCTCCTCCGGGATATGGAACCGCATTTTGCAGGTATTGATCAGGGTCGCAAACGTATGACAGTTGGAGCACGACCCGCGGCGGAGGCTAATCAGCGGGACGCGGCAAGAAATTGCTTGTCAATAAAGTAGCAAAATGGAGGGGAGAAACTTAAGGCAAACTAACCGGGCTTGAGAGTCTTCAAATGATCGCGGACGACCCCTCTGAAGAACAAAAGTCAGTTTGTGTTCACTTTGACCGCCCGTGACAGGTTGCACTCTGCACGATTGTGCCCTCTTTTTTTTTTCTCTCTCTCTCCCCCCCCCACCCCCACCACCCCTTTATAAGATCCGATTTCTGAGTTTCTGCCCACCATCCTGCGCGCAGGCAGACCCCCCCCCCCCCTCGTGTCAATGTATGCATGTTGCGGGGAATCGGGAATCCTGCGGTTCCTGTAAAAGCACCGTGAGTCTCACACTTTTGGCCAACCCGAAAGCTTCCTCCGTCCCTGAATTTACGCCGTTTACGTTGAGGGAAGCCGCCGCGGCTGCTGCTGCTGCTGCTGCTGCTGCTGCTCGTGGTCATGAGGCTGACATTAGAATAGTTCCTCAAGTGATGTGTGATGTCACCACCGCTGGTCTTTGTTTACATCTGTCCATAGCTTGAACAAGAGGTTCACTTGAGGAATCGCTGCAACTGTTATGTCACTGGCATGCCTTTTTTTTTTTTTTTTTTTTTTTTTCTGGCACTGGACTTTCGCTGAATAGTTAGTGGCGGCAGGCAGGGAGCTGGAGGCATGCCTTTGTGTTCATCACACTGCAACCTGCAGAATAATCACAATGATGAAGTAGCAATGGGTTTCCCCCCCCCTCTCTCTTTGATCCTGGTGTTTGTTTCACTTGAGACTTGTTGGGGTTTGAGTTCTTCACATGGGATGCAGTGTGCAGTTTGAATGTTTGCTTGAAGAATATGGAGGGGGGAAAAAAAAGATGATGAATTGAATGTGGAGGGGGATTTTTTTTTTTCTTTTTCTTTTTCTTCAAGTGCACGCTTCTTGCTCGTGGAGCTAATCACTTTTGGTGAAATTGTGATGGTAAAATGATTTGCTACCAAGTCTGCAGATGTGGAAGTCAGCTCTACATAAATCACCAGCCATTGTGATGACAGTTTAATTAAGTTCATAAACTGTAGATTGTAATGCTTTAATTACTCCAAAGACAGTGTGCTTGTCCTCTGACGGACTGTATTTATATTCAATTTGATTTGCATGGTTTGCCTACTGGATCAATTTTTAATACGCAGAACACTACATATTGGCCTTGAGATTATGTTGAAAATACATACAAAGTTTTAGTTGAACTTCTTTTTTAAAGAAATATCCACAGAATCGTAATTCAGGAAAAAAAAAAATCCAATCTACTTTCGACAGGTTTGTCATTTTTTAAAAAACATTTATTTGGGGCTAAAGCGAGTAAAATTCAGGGGGAAACTACCTTTTTAGTCCTCATTTGTTTCTTTAAAATAACACTTAAAATATTATCTCAATTGCCAGTTTCTAAGTTATTTCAAAACAGTTGACTAAAGCCATCCCTAACACTTAATTTCAGTCAGAAATTTATACATCTACAAATGAGGGAATTATTTCCTGAGCGTTCATCAAGCAAGAAAGGAGTAGAAAACTACGTGAAAGATAATCAAAAAATAGGAGTATAAAGGCCCTCATTTAAAACAGGAACACAGTTTTGGTTTTTCTTTGAAAATTTCGGGTGGAAGAATTGTTTAAATATGTCTTAACTTCTTCATGTTTTGCACAAATGTTGCCTTAAGACAGGCCGGCGATCCAGCACCTCATAAATCACAAAATTCCAACCTTTGCTGCCTGATTCTTTTTCACATCAGTTTTTAGTCTCTCATTTATTTTTCATTCGTGATCTAATAGCAAGTGTGTTCTATTTAGATGCTTTTGTTTCCTTTCCCAGAATTTTAACTTAATTTTACAAGCTGATTGCAGTGCAAAGGTTGTTTGGTTTCTCTCTCCAAAATAGTGGTTCTTTTGTGTAAAAAAATCATTTAGTTGTAGTGGTTGCCGTTCTTATATAACGGCATGAATAAAAATAGTGTGAATCAACGGGAGTTGCTAATAGAAGATTGATCATGAAAGATTCTTATTGGAAAAGGGTTCATCTGGCACCTAGGCAGCGTGTATTTTTTTGAGGAATATTACAAGGAAGACTTTTGTTGCTGTGGACAGTAAAAAAAAAAAAAAAGGTCAAAAACCTCTGGTAATCATTTTTCCTGGGGTTGAAAGATCCCTCTTCACAACAATAGTTCCCTCTTTGTTCTACCCATTTATCTTAATTGCGTTGAATTCCGTCCCTCTTTTATCTTCTGTTTTTTTTTTGCAATAGACATGGCAGCAAAAGGAATTGGCGGGCACGGCCGTCTGTGTGCTCCGAGTGTCAAAAAATGCATTTTAAAAATGCCTGGGGGCGATGTCTCGTATCAGCAGTCGTCACCCAACTTCTGGAGACGGACCGCAGGTCTCTTGTGAGCAGTTTTCGCGGGGGGCTTCTCCCTGCACGTTCGTGGCGTGGTTGATATGAACCGAGCCTGTCGCACGGCTTGGAACATAAAAGGCAAGACGCGGCGCCCAAGCACAACGGCAATCAGCTCTACGTGACTTTGAGAAAACACTTTCCCCCCATTGCTGCGCTCTGATTACTGAGAAAGAGTGTGAGATCTGCTGTTCTTCTTCTTCTGGATTGAGATTCAAACCAGATTGGTCAGTTTAATTGCGGCCAAGTTGTTGGTGGGTTTTTTTTTTTTTTCTTTCAGTTTAGATTTACTAATAAATCCAGTGAATATTAAAACATGTTTGCATGTTCTCGCCGGTTATAGTCAAGATTACAATATCAAAACTTTCTCCCAAATTTTGCCAAATCTCTTCAACATTATTTTTTCTTCTTCTTTTTTTTTTTTCAAATGCATGATTTCCAGTCCAGAAAAATTCTGTTTCGGATTTGTGGGAAAAAAAAAAAAAAAAAAAAAAAAAAATTATGGGATGCCTTGAATCAATTTATTTGAATTTTATAAAGCTAACGGGCTACAAGATAACTCCCTTTTCCCTTCCACAGGCCCCAGAGTCTGGGTGGTGTTGAGCACATAAAACTGGATAGATTAAACGCATCAGCACGAGTCGGCCACTGCGCTCCTGTCCATGTAGCCCGTTTGCCATAGAGCGCCATGGCCACGGGAAGCCAGGGCCACCGCGACCACGTCCTGGAGAAAGCCAAGCTCGCTCCGCCCATGGGCCGGCGCAGGCGAGCCGAGGGAAAGCCGAAGAAAAACTTCCCCTGCCAGGAGTGTCAGAAATCTTTCAACGGCCTGGAGAAGTTGAAGGTGCACTCGTACTCTCACACCGGAGAAAGACCCTACCGCTGCTCCCACCCTGACTGCACCAAGGCTTTCGTCTCCAAATACAAGCTGCTACGGTACAGACAAGCAGCAGTGCGCCGCAGGGTTTGCAGCGTGTTGCTTTTTTTTTTCTCCCTACCTCTATAACCTTTGGTAACGTTTAGCGCTCGGTAGTGGTCGTCATACTTGTTCTGTAGCCCTTTGTGTGTCACGCGCGGTTCTGTGAAAAGCATGCCTACTGAACACCGCGATCCGTACATGAGTGCTCACCCAAAACTGTGTCCTGTGTCCCAAAGGCATATGGCTACCCACTCGCCAGAAAAAAACCACAAGTGTTCGTACTGTGAGAAAATGTTCCACCGCAAGGACCACCTGAAGAATCACCTGCACACTCACGACCCCTACAAGATGGCGTTCGCCTGCCAGGAGTGCGGCAAGAGCTACAACACCAAGCTGGGCTACAAGCGCCACCTGGCCCTGCACGCCGCCAACAGCGGCGACCTCACGTGCCAGGTGTGCATGCAGCCCTTCCCCAGCACGGGCGTGCTCCTGGAACACCTCAAGACGCACGCGGGCAAGTCGTCGGGCGGCACCAAAGAGAAGAAGCACCACTGCGAGCACTGCGAGCGGCGCTTCTACACCCGCAAGGACGTGCGGCGCCACATGGTGGTGCACACCGGCCGCAAGGACTTCCACTGCCAGTACTGCGCGCAGCGCTTCGGCAGGAAGGACCACCTGACGCGCCACGTGAAGAAGAGCCACTCCCGGGAGCTGCTGCGGGTGAAGACCGAGCCGGCCGACGCGCTGGAGCCGGCCGCCTACGACTTGGTGGCGGCGGGCGGCGGCGTCGGCGTCGGCGGCAGGGGCGTCGAGCTCCCGGGGATGCTGACGGCGAGGCCGCACCAGCTCAACGCCTACACGGGCCCCGCCCTGGAGACGGAGGCCTTCCCCGCGCCGGCGCACCCCTTCTCCCTCAAGTACCCGCTGGCCTCCAACTTTACCTCATACACCTTCTCCTTGCAGGAGCGGGAGCAGAATCAAAAGGGAGAACTGGAGACCTACCTGATGGAGCTGCAAAGCAGCATGCCCTCCTCGTCCTCCTCCTCGGCGGCGGCCCACGAGCCCCAACTCTCCTCCTCCTGCAAGCTCGAGTTGGACGCTCAGGTGGGCGTGCTGGAGGAGAGCAGCCCGGAGGCGTCCCTGTCCAAAATGTCCGCGCCCGCGGCCTCCTCGGCGGGCGACTCGCTGGCTTCCTCCTCCTCCCTGATGGACTTCTCGCAGCTTTTCAACTTCCTGCCGCTCAACGGGCCGCCCTACAGCCAGGCCGGCGCCGGCGAGGGCCAGGGCGTGGCCTATCCGCCCGGGGAAGAGGCCACGCCCCTCATCCCCATGGCCGCCGGCGGCGGCCCCGACATCGCCGAGGCGGCGGAGAATCCGCTCGAAGGGCTCCCCTCCTCGTTCATATCCAACCTAAGCACGCCCACCACGCTGCCGCGGTTCCACCAAGCTTTCCAGTGACCCCGCCCCCCCCGACTCTCACTCCCAGCGACGATGCAACACCGCACAAATGCAAAACACACGCCAGCCGAAAACGTGATACCAGTAAGCCGCCTTTCTCCGTCATTACACCAACAAGAACACACAACCACACACGCGCACACGCGCACAGCGTCAACAGCACTGACAAATACACCTTGGAGAAATGAAGACGTTTGAAAAAAAAAAAAAAATTAATGGATGCAAACGTTCGCCAACGATTGGGTCCATATCGTATATCGACCTCTCTCTCTCTCTCGCTCTCTCAAAAAAAAAAGTGAACTCAAAACGGGGCTATGCTGTTTGCAGGTTTGTGAGACCGCCAAGCTTTTTCCCAGTGCCTGCATTACTATAGCTTTTGATGAACGTTCGGCGAATATACAGTACATGAAACGCACCTTGACAAAAGGTCAATTACGGCAGTTTACAGTTTACAGTACAATTTTACATCAAATGGTGTTGCCATCCACACATACACTCACACAGAAGAAAGTGTTTTCTTTTCTTTTTACCGCAGTAATGTGAGCTGTGTTAGTTTGTTTTAGTACTTCAGATTTTTCAGCTAGACTTAGATGAATGATACAGTCATTTGATTGCTGTGATATTTTGTTGTGCGACTTTTTCCCGACCTAACTCCCCCGCCCCTCCCCCCCCTCCCTCCCTCCCCCCCTGCCCTTCCGCTTTCCGATAGATTTACCATAGTTATGGAGATATTTTGAGCGTTTCTTTTGTTTTGTTTTTTGTTTTTGGCGCAGCACTTTGAACTTGTGATGCCGTCTGTCATCACACTTGACCTTTGTTTTGTGTCTTTGTCCTCGTAAATAGCTGCCAATTACACAGTGTTGGGATAGTTTACCCCACATTCAACGCATCCTGTACTAAAACTGTCTGCTGTCCATTTCAAACCAGATTTCAGATGAATTTAGCTACTATGATCCAGGCAGCTAACACCGTTCAAGTAAGTCATCCACTTACTCCCCCATCAAGAAAGTATTCCAGCGTATTAGTGAGGTGTGAGGACATTGTAAGAAGGAAAAAAAAAGAGAGAGAAAAGAGGCAGTCAGGACGAAGACTGTGGGCTAAATAACCCTTGAGTCAAAGATTTCCCAGGGGCACATTTCAAACAAAGCAATACGAGATCAGTTGTGAGCCTTTGCTAATCCATGGCCAGAAGGAAAAATTTAAAAGTATGACAACCATTGTGTTGTCTTCGTTTGACATTGTTGCAATGAGAGACAATCCTTTTGTTCACAAAACAAATACAAAATTAAGCTAAGTCGTGTGCCAACGCTGTCTAGCCACGATAGCTACTTGGCTAAAGTTCGACGTAGCTCACGTCAACATTAGCCGACGCCGACAATAAGCTTTCGTTGTCGGTTCAGGCCTCGCGGCACCATGGTGGGAGCATTTTCGTTGCGTGCGTATACATGTATATGCACTTGACAAAAGGATGCCTGCCGAGAATGGCATGTTTAGTCTCCAGTAAAGAAAAATATAGCTTAAGTACTCAAGTAACGGCTACTTATTGTCCTTGAAGGGGTGTCTCATTTCATAGGGGTACATTTCAACCGCTGCCCCATGTGACTTAGTGCCAAGGGGTAGGGGTAAAAGAGAAATGGGATTGGGCCAAACCATTTGGCGTGTTAATCTATCTACATTACTTTGGGAGTTAAAAAAAAAAAAAAAAAAACTTGACGCCGCTTGCTGCTGAGGCCATGCAAAGGCCCCCTAAAAATTGAATAAAACAATCAACTTGCTATAGACGATATGCTGACTTGGAACTACTGAGCAACAGTATTACCTGACCTGCCTGCTTAGTACAAACGATGAATGTATTGATCCTTTTTTTTTTTTCTCCCCCGCTCTCCCTTAGTTTATCGTACCTTGAAAGAAAAACTAATATCAAAAGGTTACGATCAAACATTCACGGGAAAAAAAAACAAACAAAAAAAAAAACTTCACAGGCCATTCAAACCTAATGCAGGTGCGGTATCCCTTCTCCAACTTTCCAATTAGAAAATTCAAACCCACCTTTCCAAGTGACCTTTTTGGATGACGCAACCTCATTCAACCATCAGTTGGGGAAAAACTGAACATTGGTTCCAGAAATGACAAATCTTCAAAAACAATTACTAAAAAATAATAAATGAATACATAAATAATCCCCATTTACATGCATGTAAATTCCCATTGAGATGCAAAGTTCACCACGAGATCCACTCTGATCACTCAGCGGTTGGGGGGGATCTCAGCAGATGCACCAGCTGCATTTCATCTTCCGCAGACAGTCGTTGAAAAGTCTGCAGTGCCTTGAACAGTCAACGCGAATGCACTTTTCCCAACGTCCCCCTTTTCTAATCGTGCCCTGCCCTTGTTTCACGCCGTGCTTTTACATGCGAGCTGCCTTTTTTTTTTTTTTTTGAAGAGCACAGAAGAGAGACTCGCAAACCAGATCCTGGCAGTGGCACCGAGCATCTCCGTTCTGTCGTGGCAGTAAAAATATCGGTTGAAGGTTCCAAGATTTCCAAAGATCTCCATAGAACAGGACAAGGATTTGTTTTGTTTTGTTTTTTTTTTCTTGTTTTTTTTTTTCTTTTTGAAGTACCATTCAAACATATGAAATTTTAGGTTTATAGACTTTTTTTTTTTCTTTTTTTTTTAAACACAAAAAAACCACAATACATTTTTATGGAGGCTTTGATGCAGCCAGTAACTAAATGCTTCTTTTTCTCCAGGTATTTAGTGGACCATTGAAAGGAAAACTCTGGTTGAAATGACATTTTGTCCCATTTGCATCGCAGTTTATTGCAACACGCGCCGATGCATTGCCTCAGCATGGCATTAGGCATTGCAATTACCTCTATTGACTGTTCTCCAAGCGCGCGAGTGTTGCTCATAGAGTTGCCTAGGTTGAGTTAGCCTCACTTTTTTTTTTTTTTTCCCCCTTAACCTTCCAAGCGCATTGCTGTCACGCAGCGGCTCCTGATGCAAACCTTCGGAGGAAAGCCAACGGGGGCCTCAGCAAACGGTTGTCATTCTCAGCTGACAATGTTTCAGATCAGGCAATATACATCCCAAGTGCATTTTAAGAGGCAAACGGCTTGTGGAAAAGCCCCGAGTGTGTAGGATTTTTGACTGGGGATGGATGCCCCCCCCCCCGAGATTATTATGGGCTACTGCAGAAACGATCCGAAAGGCTAAGGTGCGAAACGCAACGCATCCCGAGCTAATAAACATCAGTCGTTGTCGAACGTCGGGTCCCAATCCCTGCCAGGACGTCCCAAAAACATCCTACACACTGGACTCGAGGGACTACTCTGTCCAACTACTGTTCCCAGGGTCAAGTGAGACATTTCACGCTCAACATTTGAGTGCTGTTGCTAATATTTAAAATACATCTTTGGAAAAAGGTTGTGTCCAAATTTGAGCGCTACATAGTTCTTCTTTGGTGTCAGTATTAATGCTCTTCAAACGTATTGACGCGCCAATCAAACAATCACTGTCACAACAACTCGACTAAAGGACGGAGGAGAGGATGCAATGGCGTTATTAGCTGATTAGCTGATAATTTGAATCAGTTAAAAATGTAATAATTATTTGGATCATATTGGACTGCACACTTAATGGCAAAAAAAAAGAGAAAAGAAGTGGGAACTTTGCCAGAGAGTTTTCTTTTTTTTTTTTTTTTGGTTTGTTCGCAAGCGTCACCTTCCGCATGGCGCGAGTTCCTCTTCACAGCAGCATTGCATCTCAGTCAAAAAGGATTAGCGGATATACAGCGTATCCCGAAAATCAAAATTCCATATACCTCACATACCAAGGCCGTCGTGCTGCGAGATTTCAAACTGATGACGAACTAGAAGTGTTACAGGTCGGCCCCCCCCCCCCTTCGGGCGTGAGGGGGGAGGGGGTGGCGATTTGATGGACAGGACTTGATGAAGATTTAAGAGGGGACGATTTTTTTTTTTTTTCTTTTCTGGGTGGTGTGAAATGTTAAAGCCGAATGTGTGACGTTCAAAGCATTTATGGAAGATTGCTATTTGTGTCTCGTGGAAGGGTTTGTGTTTTCTTTTTGGTTTGTTTGTTTTTTTACAAGAGATGTTAGTAAGCCGCAACTTTTTTTCATAGCACTTTTTTAATTGAATGACTTTATTTCCTCCAATATCTTTTTTTTTTTTCTCGTTTAAAAAACCTTTATGACAAATGTATAGATTATATATTTAGCTCTTTTTAGAGAACAATATCTTGTAAATACAATTTAAAAATGTTTTATTTTTACAGGTACAGTGTTGACAGTGTTTATTCCCTATCAAAGTGTCTTTTTTTTTTTTTTTTTGCTTTACTTGCACAAGTGTTCTGTGTATCTCATTAGGGGGGTCTTTTAACAAGTCATTACCTTCGATGCATTTTCAAGCCCCTGGTGTTTCAATAATTAACCCCTGTTTTAGGTGAGAGCACAAGCTATTATAAAGCTTCGACGGGCAGTTAGATGGCACTTAATTTTGTAATCTTACCATGGGTTGCTAAAATATATATTTTTTTAGAGACAACAAAGGCCCCCCCCACACACACACACACACACACCGCCACCTATTGCCTTATTGTCACAAAATATATTTGAATTGTATTTCTTCCTTTCACAACGGCTTCCACCCCGGAAGTTGTTTTTTTTTCCTTTTCCACCAGCCAACTCCAGTTTTGAAGGATGTGATAGGGAATGTGTGTGCGTGCTAGCAAGGAAACTGCCTCCATGGTGGACTGTTGCGTTACTTCTGTAGTAAAACTTAGCGATAGAACCTTCGAGGGGAGGTAAGTGACGATAAAAAGAAAAACACGGGAGCGCCTTTTTGTCGGAAAATTGCGTGCCGAGACCAGAGATGCTTTTTTTTTTGTTTGTTTGTTTTTTTTCCTCTGCTTTGAGGCGCAGACCTTCGAGCAATTCGTGTCTGAACTCTTTACAAGCTTCAATGGTACCAGTGAACTTTATATTGAATGTGTATATATCAGAAAACACTGCAATACTACAGTATATTTGGTATTGGATCAAGCTGCTAACATAACTTTTTTTTTGGTTTTGTTTTGTTTTGTTTTGTTTTTTTAAAAAAAAGCTCCTTATGGTGGTACAGACCTCTTTTTTTTAGTTCTTAAATGTATCGTGTGTGTACAAAGTATCCAGTTAAGCTGAACAGTTGGTTGTATTATATAGCTACATATATTTTTATGTACTGTGACTTTTATTTTTTGGAAATGTCTTTTTGGCAAACTTGCCTTTGCTATCAGAGACCCCACCCCCCATCCCCACCGCCTAGGCCGACACCTTTCAGTCTATGTGATGGGAAGGATGGGATTGAATTTTGGAAGAAAGAAGAAAAAAAAAAAGGAGAAGAAGGGGGGGAGCCGGGGGTGGGGGGCGGGTCACTCAGCAGAGATGAAGACCACCGGTGCCAACTCTGCGTGATGCCGCTCGAAATAAGCAGGAGTTCAGCAATGAACTGCATTCCAGCCATGCTGCTTTTTTATTTTTATTTTTATTTTTATTTTATTAGTCTGTTGCATTTTCGAAAGATGCCATTATATGACAATGATGGACTCATTTTGTCAGTATCAAACCTGTTACTGTTGCATCTTGTTTTGTTTTTTTTGTCAAACAGATATGGGGCTAGACATTCTTGAAAAACACGCGCACAAGCATGCTTCTACAGCACGCATGCGTGCGCCTGTGTGTCCGTAGGGCTGTGCAGAAAATAAAGGCTGAGGGGAAGGAAGAGGAGGAGGGGGAGGGGTAGGAGGGGGGAAAAAACATTAAAAAATAAAAATGCTGCAGCTTTTATCTTTTGTTCTTTAAATATTGACGTCATCCCAAAGAGGCAGATTATTTATTGTCTGGCAAAATATCTGATTTCATAACATACCTTGCTGCTATGAGAGAGAGAGAGAGACAGAAGAGGGGTGGGGGGGCGGGGGGGGGGGCTGCAGTTGTGAACTCCAGTGTTTTTACGCAATGTATTGAAAGTTCAGTAAACATAAGCGAAGGATTGAAACGCTGTGTCTGTCTGCTTATTCTTAAAATCCTGTCCCGCCACTTCAACACCCTACAAACTCTTTTTTTTTTCTCTTCTTTTTGGGGGCTGGGGGTGGGGAGAGAGAGAGAGAGAGAGAGAGAGAGAGGGGAGAGAGTTTGCGCCTTGCATGTTGTCGTCGTCGTCGTCCCAAGTACGCTGATGTCGCACTGGTAGCATCCACGCGAGCCGTGTTTGTATAGTTCACCACGCTAGCAAGGTTGCAGATGCATTCCCCGACCCCAGCTGCGCGTTGGCCAAGAACCCGCTCGTGAGCCTCTGACGCATGATGTAGTGCAAAAAAGATGTAAACAAGAAGTAACGCCGGGGTAGATTTTCCCCACATGAATTGTGACGGCCAAGAAAAATCCCAATTTTGACAGGTAACCATGCGTACAAAGCCCCGGGTCCAAGTCAACTTTTTTTTTTTTTTTTTTTATTGCCTTGTTTTAAACTCTGCGGCCGACTTTCTTGTTTGCTTGTATGATATTTCAGCACGGCCCATCTGCTTTCATAAAAAAATTTACATTTTTCTTTCCCCCGGTATAATTTAGAATTTATGGCTGCATTTAAATGGATACAAATTCCAATCCCTCCCCAAGTCCTGGACAAGATCCCGCAGATCGTGTCGTTCCAGGAGAGCCAAATTCACATTGTGTCATCGTCACACCGCCGCTGCGTAAATAGCACGGCGCGACGGGGTGCCAGACGTCGTGTTCTGCACTCTGGGGTAGTCGGGGGGGTCGGGGGGGTGGGGGGGCTTTAGATTATCTGCTGCCTGCTGGCTCGCAGACTGTCACTGAAGGAGTGAACAGCACAAACATCAGGCTGCGAGCTGTGTAAAATGTTCCTCGGTGGAGCTCCCCCCCCGCCCGAGCCCCGGTGCCGATTCGAGGCGAAGTCATGTTTGTCAGCGTGCACTAAAACTGTAAAAAACGCACACAAGTGCACGTCTGTCGGCCCGCCGATTAGTTCACCCATGGCCTGAACGCACACAGTAGTTAACATGCGTAAATATTTTTGCACTTTACAGCCACTGAGTGCAGAATTGGCCGATTTGATCCAGTTCTCCCAGAGTCCACCGAGATGAACCCGTTGAACCCGGGACCGGGCGCAGTGCGCGCTCCTCGACGCTGGGGGGCAGTGTGGAGGCGCCGTCCGGTGCAGCAGGAGGAGAACCGAGATTCTGAAACTCTGTAATGGTGGTGACAGTTACAACAAACTTAGCCTGCTAAGTAAATTAGCTATTATTCAAAATACATACATAATTGATTATACAAAAAAAAAAGAAAAAACATTACTTACTAAATATCTTATTTATATTTTAAGGCTCTAGAAAATGTTTACATTGGTTATTCCGATTTTTTTGAATTTCGGTGAATATGGCCATGCTTGCATATAGACGCAATTGTATTAGGGTCGGTTGGGTTTGCATTAGGAACCCTAAACAGAAGGAAGTAGAGGATAAAGCAGACGACACGCACCAGTGTTGGCGAGTAATCTATGACAAAAGTAATCCACCACTGTAATTAAACTACTTTTTTTAAAATAACGAAGTAATGTAACGGGATTACTGTGGCAAAACTGAGAATTATATCACAATCGCTTCATCAAGTAATTATTCCGTTACTTTTCTGGAATATTTTCCAACCAACGAACGAGCACGGCGGCAAAAGAACAAACAGCGATTGCGTAGGGTAGCTAGAAATACCAACATTATTTTGAATTCATCTCGTCATCTCGACAACGTTGTCAACTTTGAAACTTTGAAAGCCATGTTTACAAGTATAAGTCAGCAGTACTCTGCACAGTAGAGATCTTTGAACTGCTGTGCATCTCATTATTTTACCAATATGGGCTGTGCAAAAGGCACCGGTGCTGGATATGATGAGTTTGTTCTGTGAAATGCGCAGTTTGTGTTCAGAGAGCAAGCATTCATTCATGTTAAGAGGACAGAGGCAATATTTGGAATTGCAAAACTTGCACTTTAATAAAGTTAATTTCAAAGCACTGAGCAACTGTTATTTAATTTTTTTTTTTAAACTAAAGAAATTACTTGATTACTTATGAAACAAAGTGGTTCAAGAAGTAATTAGATTATTTTTTTTCAAGGAGTAATCAGTCATGAGTAGTTGGATTACTTTTATGGAGTAATCCCAACAACACCGGGCACAACTATGACGGGACTGATCACAAAAAGCCAGGAGCCTGCCTCTAGAGATGAGGTACTGTAAGGCTGACAGAGTGAAGCATACGGAACAACCTGAGGCACCTGACATCAGTCTACCACTGCTCCAAAGAACGCCGCAGACAGAAAGGCACTACAGAGGATCATTAAAAAAAAAAATTTCAAAAACTGCACAGAACATCACCAATCAACAGGTTCCATCTTCAACTCTCGGTGTTTGCAGAGAATCTGGACTCCTCCCATCCTGCCAATCATCTGTTACCCTCTTGAAAAACGTTGCAGTTACTACCCCAAAGCCGTCGCCGCACTCAACTCTCACCGGAAAATGAACCGCCAACATCTGTCAACACCTGCACTGCATCCACGCGATGCACTCCTCCTTTTATGCAATGCACTTGTACACTTTGGCTCAAACCTCAATTCAATTTTTAAGTCACCCAGAGGCACTGAGCGAATGGCATGGTGAATGACTCCACTCATTCCTGTGCAATGACAACATTTTCTATTTTCTATTCTATTCTATTGTACACATGGAACATCTCTGACAGGCATCCGACAGGTCCACGTCCAAGACGGTTCCCCATGAGAACATCTTGGCGCACATCAAAACAGCAGTAGCAACGTAGTGAAGGTTAGAAGCTGGGATGGAAAGTAACGATACTTTGAATACTTTGTCACTGTAGGCATCTGTACTTTGCCTGGGTATTTCTATTTCTGCAAACTTTTTACATTTATTCCTTACATTTGAACACATATATTTGTACTTTCTACTTCTCACACTGAAAAAAAAATGCTCATTAGCTTTGTGTTAAAAAGTGTTTTAAAGATATGAATTCTGTTCAAAGAAATTCACTTATCATATATTTTTTATCTTAGCTTGTTGCTTGAAATGGAGCCATTTGCTCTGTTACTGTGAAGTTCAACATCGAAGTGGATGAAATTTTAGGGGGGATTATTTCAGAGCACATCAGCTTTGGGGTAACTGTTAAGTATGTTTTCAGTACACATGTAAATATATCTAATATGGTTCACAAGTCAAAACTATTACTGATTACAGTTTGGTTGCGCTGCAGTTGAAAAAGAAAAAAAAGTTATTCTGTCACAACTTTTTCTTTTCTTTCTTTTTTCTTTTTGTTGCAAAATTGTCAATGAGTGTATTTTTTTTTTTTTTTCATTAATGGCCACAAAAAAAAACAAAAAAAAAAACACGTTTTTTTAAGTTTACTTAATTTCAGAACGGTCTTACTTTTACTTGAGTAAATGAGTTGAATCAGTACTTTTACCTTTATCAGAAAAACTAATTCGATTCGAACTCAATCCTGGGGAGGCGGACCCCGAATATGTAGCAAGCGAAGGAGCACGCGGATGACGGTGACCAATCAAAAGCTCGGACAGGAAGTGGGAAAAGGTAAAAACAAAAAAAAAAAAGAGGAGGGGGAAAGGACAGCGTGTTTATCATTTACCAAGCGCGATGCCTTCTCCGGTCCCCGTGACTCGCCTGCTGCCCAGGGACATCTACCCGTCCACGGACATCGGGGTGTGCAGCAGCCCGCTGGCGGCCAGGCTCTCCTCGCACGGCTCCGCGCTCCAGGTGCCCGCGCCGAGATTCCACGGCAAGGTCTCCAGCCGCCTGTGGTCGTCGGTGATCCACTGGAAGGAGCTCACCTCCGTCCAGCCCGTGGGCTCGGGCGGCTTCGGCTCCGTCTACCGAGCCGAGTACCTCGGCGAGACGGTGGCGCTGAAGAAAGTCAAAAAGTGCTCCAAGAACAAGCTGGCCTCGCGCCAGAGCTTCTGGGCCGAGCTGAATGCCGCGCACCTGCGCCACGCCAACGTCGTGCGCGTCATCGCGGCCACCGCCCACGTGCCCGCGGAGCTCGGCGACGAAGGCGCCGCCGGCGCCATCCTCATGGAGTACGCGGGCGGCCGCAACCTGCGCCAGGTCATCTACGAGGGCGCGGAGGTGGAGCCCCTCCCGGAGGACAGGTGGCTCGGGTTCGCCAGGGACGTGGCGCGCGGCCTGCAGTTCCTCCACGCGCACGGCGTCGTGCACCTGGACGTCAAGCCCGCCAACGTGCTCGTGTCGGCCGACGACGTGTGCAAGGTCGCCGACTTCGGCTGCTCCGTGCGGCTGGAGGGCGACGTCGGCCCGCTGCTGAGTCACGTGGGCGGCACGTACACGCACCGCGCGCCCGAACTGCTCAGGGGCCAGGGCGCGACCCCCAAGGCGGACGTCTACTCGTTCGGCATCAGCCTGTGGCAGATGATCACCCGGCAGGAGCCGTACGCGGGCGACAGGCAGCACGTCATGTACGCGGTGGTGGCGCACGACCTGCGCCCGTGCGTCCGGAGCCACCCTGCGTTCGGCACGGAGCAGGGCCGCCGCTGGAGGACCCTGCTGAGCCGCTGCTGGAGCGGGGACTGTCGCTGCAGGCCCAGCGCCCAGGAGCTGCTGCCTCAGCTGGAGCAGCGGAAGAGTTAGAGGTTCACGTTCAAATCTCATTTTGTACATTTTTTTTTTTTTTTTTTTTTGTCAAGATGTTTGGAAGATTCCCTGGATTCCAATGTACTCGAAAATCACTTTTTTGTTTGTTTTTTTTTTAGTCCTGCGTTTGTCCTATATTTTATATTTCCAACACCAGCCACACTTTGTTACTGTGAAAACTGTGCTAGTTTGATTTCCCTTCCACTGCTGGCCCGGAAAGGGCAGCAAAATGTGTATTAATGTAACAGTCATAATATTTCTGTGTGATTGGTATTTGTTTCAATTAAAAGTATTTTTATACCTGCAAGTGTTTGAGCCGTTTTCATTAAGACTGGAAGGTAACATGGGACTGACCCGCACAATATGTACAATATGTATATGCAATATGATTACACATCCAGAAGATGTCTGCTTGGATTGTTCCCATTAGAGCGCTTCCCAATATCTGGAATTGCCAAAATAAAAAACATCAAGTTTTTGATTTTAGTGTTGAACCCATTTCTACAAAGAGTTTGCATTTTTCATTCACTTCCATTGGTTTGTAATTGTAGATATTCTGTATACTTAAAACTGAAATTCAAACAATTCTCCAGTTAGGGAAGCAACTAAACTTTAGTTTCAAAATCATTCGTTGACTTACAGGAAGAGCCTTGCCTCACGTTCAGCGACAATCTTCTTAACAGCTCACCTTCTTTGGTCTTTGATGCCTCCGCTCTGCTGAGTATTACAGAATTAAAATGATAAATGTTCCGATTCAAGGGATGCAACATTTAGTGGTTTTAGCGTTTTACCTTCACGGTCTGCAAAAGCTGTGGATCGGGAAAGCCAGAGCTGGTTGCTATTAGAGATGTCTCACCATCGAGCAGCGCTCTTCTGGGAAAAACAGCCTCAGTGAATGAAGGTCATCACACCAAATGTGGCCTAATCGACCATCAAGTGTAGAAACTGATGAGCTAACCTCTACTAACCAAGCAGGAGGTGTTGAGGTTTGTGAGTCAATAGATCTTCATCAAAACTATCATTTTAAGGTAGGAAAAACTACAGAGCATTGCTTCTAAAGCCGCGTTCAGACTGCCAGCCGAAATACGATATTTATTCAGATTGAAACCAGATGGCTCTTTTGTAGTCTGAACAGTCACAAATCACATGAAATCCGATTTTCAGAATGACGTATTGAAACGACTCCTACTTCCAGATCCCATTTGGACGCTTGCAAAAAAACAGTGTGGACAGTCAGCCCTAAAAAATATATATATATATTAAAAAAAAAACAACTCAGATTTGAGAAGGATTCGGATTTGAATCAGATTCGCCTGCAGTCTGAACGCAACCAAATGGACAGCGTCACATCCGGGAAAAGACTCATAAGCTCATAACGGTGATGATTTTCACTCAGGGTCACTGTATTACATGAAATTACAAGGATTGAAAGAACACACATTGCTAGCTTTACGACAAATAAGTATTGCACTTTTCCCGAACATTCAAATACAACTTTTTTTTAAAGAAACAAAGACAGCAGCCACTGGAAAAATAAATAAATAAATAAAATACATCTTTCACTTTACATAATTAGTAACTGGCTGGTGCCATGTTCACCCTGTTTCATCATGTATGTTTCAGAGTTAGAAATGTGAAACTAGCATCAATCGCTGTCCTTCGCTCCTCCCCGAAGAGACGTCCAACAACACGGCAGTTCAGAGTTCAGTCTTTTGAGAGCTACAGGATGTGTGCGGGAAGTATTAGCGACAACATGTACCATAGTATTGAGAGCCTGTTGGTTGAAACTGACTGCGGGGAGGGCGGAATATTTGACTCGACAGTTGAGACGAGACAAACCGGGACAAGGTCAGCGGTCACGGTGAACGACAACAGCAAACAGGTACACGACACGCGTCGGCAAAACCGCTCAGTCACCACGTCGGGGGATTCGACGCTCTTCTCATGGTAGCTTTGCAGCGTTGCGCGGGAAGGCGGCAGGTCACATGATGGTCACTCGCTCGGGGGAGACGTGGACGGCCGAGCCCACCGGCTCCAGGCGCTGGCAGCGGATCCGGCTGCTGTCCTGGCCGCGGCGGATGCGGTGCAGCTTGGAGGCCACGCAGGGCAGCAGCAGCAGCACCTTGCCCAGGATGACCAGCACGGGCAGGGCCAGCGCCACCACAAAGCTGGGCGGCAGGTAGAAGCGGTAGGCCTCCTCCTGGAAGGCCCGCTTCCAGCCGAAGAGGAGGCCGTGCAGCGTGGCGATGAGCAGGGCGATGTAGCCCAGGGTGGACTAGCGAGAAAGGCAGAGGGGGGGGGGGGGAGACGATCCGTCAACAGGGTACCGGCAATGAAAGAAACATGACCCGGACAGAAAATGTGCGGCGAGGGTTGATTTATTTACCGTACCTGTATGAAGCTGAACTCCCGCCAGTTGAGCATGCTGTTGACGGAGGGGATGGAGGTGACCGCCAGGAGCGACAGCAGCCCCAGGCTCATGACCCCGAAGGAGATGTACATCTCCACCCTCCACACCTCCTCCTCGTTCCATGAGTTCTCCACGTTGGCGTGCACCTGGCGACACGGACGACGCTCAGTCATTGACACGTTGGTTTTTTTTTTTGTTTTTTTTAAAGCATTTTCCTCTGCTAGGTGCAGCCAAATCGACCCAATTATCTCTATGTGCCTCCAGGAAGGCTGATGTCTCAAATGGGATGGTGGAGGACGTACTTTCATTGGGATGGGCACCACTGGCAAAACATTTCTAAGCATATTATGAAGATCCCCTCCCCCGCCCCCATTTCATACACTTTCTTCACCTTCACCTCAAATGTATACCTGTAGATACTCTCATATGTATATGTATATATGTTTTATATTGCTAATTTCATTTTCGTATGTGTTCTGTGTTTCTTCATGCCTCATCGCCTGCTTTTGCTCTCTATTTCTACTTGCACACGTTCTAGTGCTGTGCATGGACCTGTTTTTATATTTGTTGTTGTTACCTAAGAGTGTTGAGGGAATGAATGAATAACGCACTGCTGCTGTGACAATTTAATTTCCTCTGAAGGATTAATAAAGCATATAATCTATTTCAATTAGGTTACATTGTGGAATGCAAACCATTAGAAAAACTTTAAATGGAAACTTGCACGCTTCCGCCTTGCACTGCTCCACCTGAAACCGTAACTTGTCGTCACCATTTGCGGGCTTGTCTGCACCACTGACCTGCTGGTAGGCTGTGTTGAGTAGCAGGTACCTCTCGGACCTCCTCATGGGCAGGCAGAGGCTGTAAAGGACGTGGACGGAGGCCAGGAAGAAACTGAGGAGGCCCAGCTGTTTCCGACTCTGCAGCCAGCCCTCCAGCCAGTGGGGGAAGTGCCTGTACTTGGTGCCGTAGTACAGCTGGTGGGCGGCCGCCAGCTGGCCGGCGAGGTAGACCAGAGCCAGCAGGGTGATGGCCACCGTAGGCAACGTCTGGTTCACTATCTCGATGGGGATCTTGTAGAAGTCACTCTGCTTGTATTTCACGTACGGGTGGATGATGTCCCGCACAAAGGAGTAGGCGAAGAAGAAGATGGAGATGGCCACGGCGGCCAGGACGGGTCCCTTCCAACCGGGAAACAGCTGTATGGGCATGCGCTCAATGTCCCGAGAGGACGACAGGGTGCCCATGTCCACGGGGTGGAAGTTGAGCTGGCGGGCCAGCTCCATAATCTGCTGCCTGGCCGCCAGTGAGTCACTGCAGATGTACACCTAGAGAGATGAGGACCAGTTAGCCCGGGGGAAGGCAAGGATACGCGACACAATCCCGGTGTTTCCACTCCATCCCGCCACACACCCGCAGCCAAAAATGTTTAATTGGGACAACAATGGTGGATTAATCGGCTACTGGAAATAGTCCACACTGAGGGCGCTATTGTTCCTGTTTGACTGATTGGTGTTGGAGAAAATCTGTTGACTGAATCTGTGAGTGTAGAGATTAATGTGTTGTGGGAGGGTGCGGGGGGGTACATGTTTTCATTCCATTTCAGTTTTAATTCCTTGATTTAAAAATTATAGTATTTCAAACCTGTGGTTCAAGTCCGGGAAATTATATTAAAAAAAAAAAAAAAATCAGATCAGCATCCTGTGAAGTCGATACCTCTATGTCTCCATCGCTTTTTGTCCCTTTCCAAACGTGGAAGATCCCAAACAACATTTGCCATCCATGAAGCTAAAACTAAACGTTAGCGGGGTTAAAAATGGCTGTTTCGTTGAACTCTGAGGTGAACTTCTTCAAGATGATTAACGACACTGAAGGCCGGGGTGAAAAGTAAGACTCTTAAAAAGGCGCACAATGCTGGGATCTTTTAGCGGTGGTGAGTTCACATCCAAAATCTGGGTCACGGATTTCCCTGCTAATCAGGAGTTATTGGGTTCACCTGTGATTCTTTTCCTCGGCTACCGGCTATGAGGTTCAGTCAGGACGGCGTTTCATCACCAAGAGTGTGAACAATATTGATTTGTGTGTACCTCGCATTCAGCGACCTCCACATGCCTTTATTTAGAGTGACATTATTTCGTCGAGCCATCTGTCTATCAGAATCAGAGGGTGGCTGCGATTTCTATTCGCATGACTTAAATGGCAGCCTGCACAAAGCTGCGTCCAACATAAGTGAATAAATGAAACCCGCGTATGGCAGCATTAGGAATTAATTTTTGCCCTTCACTTAGACAAGTTTCAAACAGCAAAGCAAAGCCAACTCAGCCTGCTCGCTATATATTTTTTTCAGAGAAAGTTTCTCTCACGTCATCGCGACAGTGATTCTACTTATATCGCATGTCTGCGGCGACAAGTAGCCCCATACGTAGCCGCTAATGGTGGGAGTTGAGTTCAGACGTGTACTAAGTTATAATGAAAACAAACCGGTAGTCATAAGGAGCGTTAATTTAACTCAAAATGCCTTCTTTCTTTATCACAACGGAGCTTCCAATTCGCCTTTTAGTGCACTGAACACCGAAGATGCAACTTAAAACACCTGTAGCCACCTTCAGCCGGCAACACATGACACGGCACTGACCTCTGGTGGCTCGGAGGAAAACTACCCTCAAAATAAAGTGAATAAATGACTCTGAAAGTATCTATTTGCCATGATGTACCTGCGTGCTGCTGTCCTGGAGGCAGCTCTGCTGCAGAGTCCAGGCCGAGATGACGTTGAAGCCCTTGACCACGACGGAGTCCGGCAGCAGCGAGGCCAGATATTCGGCGTTCGACTCGGGATACTGGTTGACCCTCCTGTTGTTGCTGACGTCCACCAGGATTTTGCCTTGAGGCCAGAAACAAAGACACGCACGCCATCTGCGGTCAACGGGCGGCTCCGGGCGAAACCCGGGCTGTCAGACACCGGGACGAATATAGCGTCGCATGAATCTCTCCAGGCAGTCCGGAGATAACTTGTACGTCTCCTTGCCCGCATGAGCTGCTTGCTTCGGTCATTTTCAATTTCATTTCATTTCGGTCAGGGGTTTTAAAGTGTGCAGACAGATGAAAAATAAAACGGGCGTACCGACTCACTTCAGGTTTGATAAGCATCCAAATTTAGTGTACTTTATGTAATTAAGTTGACCCAAATAGACCCCAAATCACTTTCAATTACTTCCTCTGTCCACACGGGCTGAGAAGAGCCCTTGTGACAGACAAATCAAATGGGAATCCCCTCAGCAGCCAAACACTGTCCTCGCTGGTCGGCCTGACTCAGACTCATGTTGAGGCCTCGCCTTTTTGTTGTTGTTTGTTTTTGTTTTTTTTTAATGTTATCTCGTATTATGCTCAGCTGAGCATAAGGATGCGCTTTACTTTTACTGAGGCGGCCATCCCTCTTCGCAGCCAAGGTAGACAAGAGGAGGCCCGCGGCCAATTTAATCTGTGCGTTTTTGTGGTTTTATACAAAGAAATGTCAAGCCCCGTTTTGTCAACCAAACATACTTGGAGCGATACGCATAAGGTTTCAGGCCCTTTTTTTTTTTTTTTAACTGTTGACAAGGAATCCCACTTTGTGCAATAAAATACAGATCCAGTGTTTACAGAAATACTTCCATCTTCATATTTACAGCGCTGCTGTGTGGTTGCAATAGTTACCCTCCAAAAGATGCTTGAGGTCCCACAGGAAGGAGTAGTGCTCGCGACGGATGGCCAGAAAGACAACGCTGGCCTTCCCCACCGCGTCCTCGTGGTGGGTCACGTCCACCACGTGGGGGAACGACTGCGCCGCCAGCTTGGGGTGGCGACTGCCGACCACCACGTGGAAGCCGCAGCGGAGCAGGCGTATGGTCAGGCACTTGGAGAAGTCCCCCGAGCCCAGGATGGCCACCGTGGGCCGCACGGACAGGCAGGCCGCCCCGGGCTCTCCCATGCCGACTCCGTTCTTGACGCCGTTGGGCAGGAAGCAGGCCTGGGCGTGGTGGTGGTGGTGGTGGTGGGAGGAGGAGCCCGTGAGGAACACTGGACTCCTGCTGCAACCCATCATGGAGATCGAGTCCATCCTTCCCTCTGTGGTTTTTTTTGGGCTTAGGAGGAATTAAGCACGTCTGAGAAGAGGAACAAACAGCCTTTGTGAATTCTGGTCGTCTCTTGGTAGCTGTCATTCATAATGAGGAAATGTATTTATTTTTCATCCTATAATCAGGTGGATCAACTTTACTTTGACGATCCAATAATCAGGGACAAACGGTCCCAACAGGGGTATTACTAATGTACCAGCGCCCTTTGTGACCTCTTTGATTGTGTTTTTGGACTTATTTTGTGAGTGGAGGTAAACAACAGGTGTAAGGGATCGACTTCTCTCATTTTCTCCCTTTTCTTGATGGGGAATTTTCAGACTGGCTAGTAAAGACATAGAGACTATTCTGACTCTGATTGGGACACATGTCAATGTTAGAAATACAATGGTAAAGTGAGTTCAGACACATCACAGCTCAAAGGAAAAAAATGTGATTTTCTGGAAAACGCAAAAATGACGACTACACTGCAATATTCATCCATTCATATGTACAGGTAACACGTGTCTGTTCACAAAATCAATGATTCAACGACCACTAATGTGGAACGTGAGCTAGAATTCGATCACCCTACCGATGTGCTGTTGCGACAACAAGATCTGTGAAGAAGCATTTCCGATCTACGGAAGCCTTGAGGGGCGTTAATTGCACCTTTTACTAATGTCAATGTTTTTTTTTTTTTTTAAAAGGCAGACGGTTGGTTGAAGCCTCGAGTCACTGCCGAGATGATTCAAGTGTTTTAGCGTAACTGCTGCGGCTGCGTCTTCCAGTGACCTTCCGTCTGGGAAGACGGGGATCTGGTGAAGGACGCGGCGGCCGTCCGTGTGCACCTGTAGCGCAGCAGCAGCAGCAGCAGCAGCACTTACCGCTCACGGCACAGCTGCCGCCACAAACAGCAGCAGCAGCAGCATCAGCAACAACAACAACAACAACAAGCCGATGACAGCGCTAGTAAAGGACACATGGACGTCCGCGGTGACGCGGCTACTTCACGCACGGAACGTTACCCACCTGTCATGGAGCTCCACGGGGCTGCAGCCGCTCACGCAGAGATTGCAGACCTGCTGCTAGCTGCCCATCCTCATCATGATGCTGCTGCTCAACCCCCCTTGTCTCCCAAGCTGCGTTTAAAGTCGCGCCGGCGAGATCGGAGAAACTGGCTCTCCACAGTTCCTGATGAATAGCAATGCGGTGTGGCGAGGCATTTGGACGTTAAATTTGACGTATAAAATGAGGATGCATGGGGAAACAAACTACGTGACGTAAAATCTCAACAACATTGAAACTATTAATCGAGAGTCATACATTACCAACCGGCAAACTCGTACACTTTTATTTAAAATGTTGCTCATTGCCGTGACTTCATGCAACAACCCCAATATATTGCTGTTAATAGCTTTAATTGACTTTAAAAAACAAAACAAAAACAAAACACGTCTGTGTTTAGTTGGTGTATTTCGTCAACAGCGTAAAGGAAATGCCTGAAAGCCTGAGCTCAGGGCTTAAAATGTGAAACAAAAAAAACCTTCTCAGCCACGTCAATTTTGGTCTTCCGAAGCTTCCGTATCTGTCATGGCGCTCTCGTTACTATTACTAGTTCTATTTGCTGGTTTACTTTTATGCGTTCTCTTTGTCATCCGACTGTATATCGTTGTTAAAAATGGATCGACGCGTGTGTCCGGAAACAAAGCTTCGGTCACCCTTCTCGCCGTGGTCGGATCAGGTAACGCCACTTATTTTACGTAGCTGACGTGCCTCGCCGGGATTCATGCAGGGTTGTTTCGCTTCCTGAATGCCGTCCCGGTCCATGAGTTTAAAAATGGATTTTTGGGAGAAATGTGCAGAGGCTCGCTCACGTATTGTCACCAGTGCTGTCACTATGTGTCAGTTTCACCGGCGCCAGAAGTTGGCGATGTTTTGCCTACCTGCCAAGGCACTTGCTGCTGTCAACTTTCATTTCGATCATGCGCCAAACTCGTGATGACGTTCACGTTGACTGTCCCTCAGGTGGACACACAACGGAGATCATACGGCTGTTGGAGTCCCTGTCCGCGGTCTACACACCTCGGCACTATGTGATCGCCGACACTGACCGGATGGGTGAGGACAAAGTCTGCACGTTTGAGGCATCTCGACAAAGCTCCAAGTCACAGGTACACACACATACGCTTTATTTCTTGCTAACTGATGTCCCACTTGATCTTACATTTTCATTGTCAAGATCCATTCGAAAATGCCCCCCCCCCCCCCCCAAAAAAAAAAAAAAAAAAACACATTTGCAAAAGTTTGAATTGCATTTTAATTTATTTATTACTATCTGACAGAAACTGAGCAAATCGTAGAAAACTAGGGCTAGTTTTCTCATGGCTCCATGATAATAATAATAATAAAGCTGCAAGTGTATTAATCACCACCAGGTGTCACCAGCGCACTACTTGCTGTTAGATTTTCCAACTGAGTGGGTTCCAATGTTTTTCCTGTTCTGCCCTTAAACGCTTATGACCATTGGTTGCTTTTTCAGTGCACGTTTTATGCAAAACAAGATTTACTCTCTTCAATTAAATATATATTAGAATGGTCAGTATTGTGTATGTTCAAATTAGTTGGAAGTAATGAGTTTCTCATAGCATATTCCATAGCTTTGCTGTAATCCATTGGTCCCTTATTGCATTATGCTGACATTATACTTCACAACTTACATGCAGATGGAACCTTTCAACCATTGTAACGGCCACCGGATTTTTAAAGTAGCATCGGCAAACGAAAACATTGTCCTTTTATTTTTGAGCCATGGACAACATTTGGAGATAAAATGGCGAGTTACAAAAAAAAAAAAAAAAAATGGCTACTTTATTTGTAATTATTTTTCTGTTGCCAAACCTCTGCGGTCGCAGTCACACTAGTCCAGCCAGCAAGCCACCTTCAAGTTGCCAAGTGAAGAAGCTTCTCCGCATGGGCCTCAAACCCATAATCCCGCCTCAGCGAGAAACTCGTCTTGCAGGTGCTGGCTGGGGTCCAGTCAAAACAGCGAAGCCCTTTTGAAAATACGAGGCTTGTTTCAAATTTGAAGGCCGTGCGGTGAGCGAGGGAGAGTCCGTCGCTGCCATTCAAAGACAGAGCGGCGTTGGGGTTTACGTTCCGTTTGATAGTTATTAAACCCTAACAGAAACCACCTGAACTGTTGCTCCGACGCTCAATCATCGCCGTTCACCGGTGGGCTGGGCCAGAGCCTCTCTTTTCGCGGAGGCACGGTGGGGGAGGGGCCGCCTCCTGACATAAAAACATGGAACAAAACCAAACCCGCGGATGTTGTGGTTAAGTGGTATGCTGGAAACTCCAGAAACTACTCACGACTGATGATAAAGTACAGCTTCTAAAGAGCACTTGGGGAATCGGGAAAATTTGTTTTTGTACTGAATTTCCATCATGGTGTTGCAATAAGATTAGAAGTCTAGACTCATTCGGCCTGTGAACCTCGGGATACGAGAGGGTTTATTTAGCAGCTTTCAGCCAGTGATAAGGAACTCGTAGCTCCAACACCTCTGACACACACTTGACCCTTTTCCTCAGTTCAACATCTGGCGGATCCCCCGGAGCCGAGAGGTGCACCAGTCCTGGAGTTCCTCCGTCGTCAGCACGCTCAACGCGCTGCGCTACTCTCTCCCCCTGGTGTTCAAAGTCAGACCTGACGTGGTGAGTGCGCGAGAGGGGAGTGGTCGGCAGCCCCTGTCGCACAGCAGCGCTGCACTGCGCTTATTCAAAAACACACGCACGGCATACAGAGGTGCTTAATAATGAGGCCAATAAAAATGAGGCCAGAACACAATAAATATCTTGTTAAGTTACATATAGAATAGGGTAAAGCAATTATTTTGCAATTAATCGTGAGTTAACTCAGGACAATAAGGCGATTAATCGTGATTAAAAATGTGAATCGACTGACGGCTCCAATTTCGAATAGTCCCCTTTGTTTTTGTCTAATTGTGTTGTTCCACAGCTCTGATCTTTGTTAAACTACAGGGTCAAATCAAGCCTGGCTGTGTAAGACGAAGAGTTCACTCATTCTTGAAATTGCACATAGTCCCTGTCGAGGGTTCACCGCCGCGTCCCGTTTTGTTTGTTCAAGTCTCAACGCGCGTCGGCGGCTGTCGGCCTGCGATAAAGGCCGACGGTACGCGCGCACGGCAGGTGTGTTTGCGTTGCGTCGCTGTGCAAATCGCCTGTCGCCTGCGGAGAGAGATGAGAGATGGAGCGGACGTGGCGCTCTTGGACCTTCCCCGCCGTGTTCACAAGCAGGGCCTCCTTTATGGATCATCGTAATTAAACAGCATAACCACAGTGACAAAAATCTTTTTTTATTTATTTATTTTTATTTTTATTTTACGGTGCAAATATTTCATCCCAATCGTACTTGTCCCAATCACTTTCTTTTAGTTGTGATCAAACCAGGAAGCGACTGCAAAGCTGTACTTAGAAGGCCCAGAAGAAAATGACGAGGATGATGATGATGCTGCAGTAGTGGTTGTGCTGCATTTTTACACATTAAAAGGTGAAACTAAGGCACTTGGAGGCTTCCACTGCACAGTGATGCGTGTCTAATGCACCGGCAGGAATCCCGGAGCTTCAGCACCATGCGAGAAATGCGATTGGTCCATTTAAAACGCGGCAGACAGGCTCGTCCGGTCAGCGTCTCGAATTTTGCCTCCCCCCCCCCTTTTTTTTTTTTTTTTTTTTTAGCAAACAGGGTCCTTTTTTTGCCAGAGCGATAAGTGGAAAAACACAGGTCGGTGGGGGGGTGAGGGGGTGTTCATCTGGTGCGCTCGTTTAGAATTCCAAATTAAAATGTCATTTTTGGCGTTCTCTTACCGACTCCGAGATTTTTAAATTTTTTTTTTCGTCTCATGAGAATGCTGAAGCCACGATTCGAGATGGGACGGCCGTTTTCGAAGCCGATCCGCGCGGCCGTCGGCGACGGCCGGTCCCCCCTTTTCCACAGACAAGCTGCGCGCTGAGCCGACGAGAGCAGATTCCAGACCGGTGACCAGCCAGCCGGTTCCCTATGGATGTCTGGTCCCGTAGCAGAATCCTCTGGATAACAGTGGCAGTGTGGAAACAAAGACGGGACTTAGTGCCAGGACAGTGGTGCCCGGAATGTTCCATCCAGTCACGCTCGCAGCTGAGACACAGCGGCGGTGGAAACCTCCAGCCGCGCGCTAGGCGAGCGTTTATCCCAACCCGGGATCAAAAAAAGCGAGGCCGACCGCTGAGAATGTAAAGGCGGTCGGAAAGGTTGTTGTTTTTAATCGGAATGCGGCGATGAAGGTCGGCAACCAAAAAAAGATGCGATGAATGCTTCACTCTCGCGCCGCGCCGACCCGCCGAGTGTGTTTACCTGCCGACATTCAGTTACGCTTGACCACCGAGCACATTTTCCTGTCAGCCGAGGTCACAACACGGCCACTCTGCCGTCTTTGCCATGTGAAGGCATGCAGGCAGCACATTCGGCATTCCCTTGAGTGTGTTCCCATATGCTCTGTTTTCAGACAATAAACAAACAAACAAACAAACAAACAAACAACAATCCCAGCCTTTCAACTCCAGAAAGTGTGCGCCAAAGCACACCGTTCTGGAATCCAGCCCTTTGTGATGTCACAAAGACAACTCTGTGTCAGGTGTGTTGCCTGACACATTTTTGTTCCACTTCCAAACACGGTGCGACAAAGCAAACCCAACAGTTTTGCAGGAGGCTGTTGGCAGGGGGGCTAACTTAGCACGTGCCTGCCACGCCCCCAGATTCCAAGACGGTGGCCCGTTGATTTCAATGAAGTTGCTCACACAGCCCAACCCACCATGATCTATTTGGCCAATCAGAACGTCACTTACAGACGCAGACAATCAGAACGAGCCGAGACTAAAAGACCATCACTGAAAAATCTAAAGTAGAAAGATTTGCTATGAATCACGTTTCAGGTCACAGTCGTCCTTGTCAGCCGTGTTTGTTTGTTTTTTTTCTGGTCTATGGGGAAAATGATTTTTCGGCCCATGGAATTTTTTTTTGCTGTAGTACCTCAAGTGGCCACTGGAAAAAAAAGTGGCACACCGCCATATTGCCTGTCCGGAATCCAGTTCTTACAATACATCCATGGTGCCTGCACGTGCGTGCATTCTGATATGATCCATACAACTGATACAATTCAGGGTCATATGAAGCAATCAGGGTCCTTTTAGCAGCGGAGAGTTTTTTTTCCTCTCAATTCCTTAAATGTACAGTATGTGAAAAAAAAAAAACATCTGTGCAGATCTCTGAAGAGAAAATGAGATTTCCATTCCCAGACCTCTGCTCTGCGGAGTCGAGACAAATAGGTTTTTATAGCTTATTTATAAATAAGTCTTTCTCTGAAGACTGAATAAAAAGCCTAATGAATCAAGAGGCTGAAGTAAATGTCCCCGCTGTTGCAACACGGTATGCAGCCTTTAATTTGCTTGGTGGATAAAAATCCGAAAGCCTCGCCATGTCGAGAGGATATTGCAGCGCTGCTGGGTCTGGACTCCGCTCGCGCCGTGATGAGTTCTCCAGAACCGAGAGCAGCTTCTCTTGCTTTTCTCCCCCGCCCCGCTCCCACTCGCTCTCTCTTTTCCCCTAGAATCCACTGGCTTCTTTCAACCCCCTCAGGCAACCTCTTCATCCTGGTTGCCTCTTGGAGCTTGACTGAGCCTCCTTCTAGATGATTTCAGTCAGGAGGTTTTTCAAAAGGCAAAGTGATGAGGCCGTCCTCCTTTCCCTGACGAAACTAGGATGAGCTTTCTGCCTGTTACAATGGAAGAAGGCCAGTCAGACTTTTGTTTACTGCTGCTTGGGGCAAGATGGCAACAGCTCCGGGCCTCCTTCACTTGACACCCTGGTGCGCAGCGCTGCCCCCCTAGCCGCTGTCACCGTGCAAGAAGTACATTAAAAACACATTTTCACCCAGAAAAAGGCCATTAGGTACGAAAGAAGAGAAAAAATTATATTACAGGAAGGAGATTTTTACTGAGGTTTTCGTTTCGAGTTTTAAGTTGAATAGATTCCGTCTTTTTTACGTCAACTTTATTTCCGAAATTTCGACTTTAATCTCGAAAATTCAATTTATTTCTTGCAGCCCTGATCCTCTTCCGTAATTAAGAGTATTTTCTATTGTTTTTCTTTTGAAGCAAAAAATGCGATAATGATTTTGACAAAATAAAATCTCCCTCGCAGCAGCTTCAGCTACAATCTCTTTTTAGTGTCTATTACTTTTCGGCCTTTGTTTCGCTGACAATTGCTAGCAACAGTAGCTTGCTGCCCTTGTTAGGAAGCTGTGCAGACCGTGTTGTTTCCCCGAGTCTTACTTTTTAAATGAGCAAAATGAACTAATGGGGGCGGGGGGGAAAGAACATCGGTTCATTCACACAAACTGCAAACCTTCATGCTGTCTTCTTATTATGCAAGTTTCGGCCTCGACGTACCAAGACAGTGACACTTTGACATCTCCCCGAGGCTTCTCTGTAATGAAACTTGAAAAAGTGTGTGTGTCACTCCTCGGAAATGTCCTCACCCACCTTCCTGTGTGTGCGCGTGTGTTATTTCAGGTGCTGTGCAATGGCCCGGGAACCTGCGTTCCCTTGTGCGCCGCAGGGCTCCTGCTCGGAATTCTCGGAATGAAGAAGGTCCTGATCGTCTACGTGGAGAGTATCTGCCGGGTGCAAACTCTGTCGCTGACGGGGAAGATTCTCTACCCGATATCGGACTATTTCTTCGTCCAGTGGCCCGCTCTGCTGGACAAGTATCCCAAATCCATTTTTCTTGGAAGAATAGTGTGATTCTTTTTTTAATTTTTTTTTTGTGCCCATCGCATTACGCTCCAAAGCTAGCACAAACAACGATGACCAATTGTATCCGTTTTTAATTATACGGGATTTTGTGACAAATGTATTGTGATGACCTCATGATTTTTCGCATCAAGAACCTCGAACGGGAGTCGGAGCCACACACACACACACACACGCCCGCTTGGCTTTATGCCAACTCCTGTATTAATTTTCCGTGTGAATTATTAAGTTGCGGCCAGATGATAATTAAGCGGCGCAACGCGCCCAGTAGTCCCCCAGGCCGTGGGGACTTGGAAGGAAATCCTGCCAAAAAAAGAAAAAAAAAGAAAAAAAAACCCAAACACTAGCACGCTGCGCTAACTAAGCTCAAGTGGGATTATCTGACAGACATGCGACTTCATCCGATGTTTGAAAGGTCGAACAGACGACGGGAGCTTTTCTGCACGTTTCTAGAAAACGCGTCGTCCATTTGAGTGAAAGCGTTGAGAGCCGGTTAAGGAACAATGTATTTGCCATCATCGCAGTGTCTTTGTCATTTAACTTGTAATGTAAATATTTGCCGTCTTTTGTGTTTGTTTGCACATCTTTACCTTCAGTCAGTGTGTGTGTGGTAATGTTTGAAATATGCGGGGTTCTCAGTAACCTGCTATACAAATGAAACATCACTGTCAAACATTACACCCGGGCTTTAGGCTACACGCCGCTAGTGGCTTTTTTTTTCGTTGGTTTTTATTTTACTGAAACATAAAACGACACCGGGAGAGTTTTTGCATCAAACAGAAAAGGTTTCAGGATATTTCTGCATTAGAACAGATGCAACCTCCTCGCTTGTTTTCCCAACAATCCCACCGAAAGGATCAAATGATTTGGCAGAATATCCATGTTATCACACGCCGACGTCACAATCGGCTGCAAAAATAAGCCTGACGTTTCCTCTCGCTGGGCCGCATGAATAAAGGAGGGGGGAGTATTTTCGAGTCGCTGCTTTTCTCGCATTGTTTGCGTTGCCACTGCCTCTTGCTTTTCTGCCTTTGTGCCGCTGTTTCCTGTTCCTGGACAGAGTGTGGAACAGGAAAGCTTTGTTGAACCAAGCCAGAGAGTGGAGAGAGAGAGGAAGGAAAGACACGGAGTTTTCGGAGTCGTCCCGACATCTGTGCCGTGCGCAGTGACATATTTTAGCATCTGTGTTGAAGATACTCCAAGCCTGGAAAACTGGCCTCAGTTTAGGGACACTGGATGAGTTACTTATTGAGTGGCCGCCAGGAAACTGATGACTCTTTGGCCTTTGTAACGTCCCCAGTGCCTCAGAAGATAATATTAGTAATATATAATAGTCGTGCTGTAATAGTGCATCGTGCAATTAACAGACAAAGGTTTATTCTATTGTTTTCTTTAAGGTTCAAAGCACTGGAATTACATTGGGCATTACATTCTAATGACGCTTTAATGAAAATTGCCAATAATGCTACTGCAAGTAACGCGTTCCAACAAAACTATTGACAAGTACCACGCTCAAAACATTCAGGAACAAATGACTTTTCAGTGTCGGTGCGGTTCTTGTACCAAATCAAATAAGTCAACTAATCACCCCGATGAAAAGCTATTCTGGACTTGGCAACAAATATCAGAAAGTATCGGACAATAGTTATCCATTAAGGTTTACTGCACTCAAATGCTCAAAAGTCTATGGAAGAGGATTAGTGCTACAGGAAGAGAACAAAAAATTAAGATATACAGTATATATTTTTTCAAGTTTCCGTTTCGAGGATAAAGCCGGAATTTTGAGAATAAAGTTGATGGAGAAAAGACGAAATTTCGTTAATAAAATCGAAATTTTTCATTGAATGTCAACGTGAAGTCAAAATGTCGAGAATAAAGTCGAAAGTCTCTGCACGCAAGTCTAGTGGAGTACTTTGGTTTTTGTCAGTTTCCTGATCACTGTGGGTGAACCTTGTGGGATACACCTGTTTTTTTTGCAGTTTACTTTTAACTGTGGGTAACTGGATTAATCCCCCACCCATTCAGTCTATTAGCCAACTTCACCTTTATTTGCGTCGACTTTTTTCATGAAATTTCAACTTTATTCACAAAATTTTGTCTTTTTTCCCCCTCAACTTTATTCACGAAATACTGACTTTATTCAAGAAATTCAACTTAAAACTCAAAATGAAAACCTGAATAAAAATCTCCTTCCTGTAATATATATTTTTTTCTCTTCTTGTGGCCCTAATATTTTTTTTGTAAAAAAAAAAAAAAAAAAAAATCAGAGCAAAACCACTAATAACTCTGTTTATTTAATTTCACCGGGGTGACTGTTGGAACCAGTGTTACAACAGATTTGAAACCATTTTTTTTTGCCCCTTTGTTTACACACTCCCAACTCCGCAGACTTGATCGACTTGATTTGACACGGTTCACTTTCATCAGTTTGATCGATTTCAAACGTGGCGCTGGGCCTGATGAAACCTGCCAATCATCGCGGCCACGGCAGTCAGTGTCAACAGCAAACGTAAACTCACTTGCCAACCGCGCATGAGTGACACCGTTCGGTCACCTCGCGTGAATAAAAACGGGGAGAAAACGCAGTGGAGCGTCGGTGCTGGCGGGGGAGGATGTGGGGAGAGGGAGAGGGGTGGGGGCGTGGGGGGGCGACTTGTCTCGCGATCGGCTCTGATTGGACGCCGCCGGCTACGTCACCCATTTCACGACATTTTCTCTTCTCTTTTCTCCCAAATCGAGCCCGTCCGACAGACGGTGAAGCGTCGAGTCTCCTGGTACTAAACTATCTCACTTCCCCCTCAACTCCCGGTTGAGATTGGACGAACTCATCGCACCGATTTTAAGGAGATTTACCCCCCCTTTTTTCCCCCCTACTCCCTGTACTGCAAGACTTTTGCGAGCGCTTCCATCGCAGCCAGCGGTTGCGCCGTTTTGCGTGACAATAAAAAAAATAAAGATTGGAGAGAATGGCAAACAGGGGACCATCTTACGGATTGACTGCCGAAGTGCGAAGCAAAGTAAGTGATCCGGGTCCAGCTCCTTTTTAAAAACTCTCTGTGCGTGGCGGTGGGGAGGCGTGCGTAAAAAAAAACTTAAGTCTTTTTTTTTTTTTTTTTTGGACTGCGTACCTTCTCCGGTGACCAAAGCGCAGCGGAGAGGGTGCAAGCTAACTTTCCGAAATTCTAGAACTTTTTGTTATTGTTGTTGTTGTTGTTCAGAAAAGTTCTCTGAACTGAAATAATTCTCGAGCCAAACGCCTTCTGGGGGGAAAATTGAGTTTTACTGCTGCAAGTCTCCCCTGGGGGATTTTTTTTTTCTTACATGGCGTCTCCAATAAATCCAAGTCCAGCTTGAAAAAAAAAAAAAAAAAAAAAAAAGCCTCCATACTGAATACGCAGCTTCCCAACCCCCCAAAAGAGAATAATAATAATAATATATATATTTAAAAAAAACTTTCCTCCAGCCTTCCAGCCTCCAGCTCTTTCTCGACCAAGGCGCATCAGAAGAACGCCTCGGCGTTTTGAGTTGAGCACCGTTTTCTGCTTTTCTTCCTTTCGGATGGTGTGTGATCTATTGTTCCAGCGCACAGAGAGTTGTTGTGAGTAAAGGGGGCAGGGGGGCCCACTGGCTCCCCCCGCTGTTCCGCCACAGTTCGACCATTGATTGACTCGCCTTTTTTTTGCGCGTCGCTTTATGATCGCATTGCCACGTACACGGTCGGCGGAGAAATCCGTTCCGTCCGTCGCGGAGATGCGTTCGAGGCACCTCTGCGATCAACAAAGAAAAATGCGTTGGGTAAAAAAGAAAAAAAAAGTTTACACGGATAGTTTTTGCGAGAGAAACACGCGGAGTTAATGAAGCGGGGGGCAACACCCCCCCCCCCCCCCCCTGCTATCTAGTCCACATCCTGTAATTCTCAGCATGAGCGCATGTTAAATCACTGGCATTACACTGGAGACATCCAGTTGGGAAGGAAACCATGAGCTGTTGCTGGACGGTGCCGCGAGCCCCGTGGCGTGTTGTTCATTATCCACCCGCGCGACTACCGCTTTGAAATCAATTCCAAAGTGGTTGTCAAGAGAGTGCGCGTCCTGACTGGCACTGATCTCGGGGCGGAATAAGGAGAGATTTCCACCTTTTTGGAGCGTAAACCGGTTGAGTTCTTTGGCTTGGAACAGCTGAGCTGAAGTTTAAAGGCCCAGACCTGCACGGTTTAAAGGGGCCTGCTGTGCATGTGGTGTCTGAATAAAAAAAAAAGTAATTTTATTGTACATAAAGATATATTTTTTTCATTTGCAGAAAGAGCGGACGCACTTGGAAGGAAGCAGCCGCCATGAGCTGCCATTTGGGGTTTTGTGGGTTGTTTTTTTTTGTTTTTTACCCTGACGAGTTGGTGAGATAAAGTGGACAAGGGGCTCCCTTGTGATATCATTTCTTATGAAATGCTGCTGAATCTTAAGCCGCTAGGCCTTTAAAATATACTCTTTTTTTTTTTTAAAACCGTTTTATGCTTTTTGATAAAAGATTGGCTGATGAAAGGCTCCTTCTCCTTCGAGTTCTGCAGCAATTTTGTGCTACATGAGAGGAGGGGGGGAGAGAGAAAAACATCGTAATTCTGTTTATGCGTTTTTCCAAAAACGAAGCTCGTTAACAATCCGCGCCAGTCGCACAGCTCCTCAGTAAGTCTTTGTAGTCTCCAGTCAGACTCCATCAGTTAGCCGGCCCGCGCTGGCCAGGTTTGACGCCTGGCAACCAGGCACCCCGAGGTTGGCACTTATTAACGCGCAACATTCCTCCTCTGTTTTCCGTCGCTTTTTTTCCGTCGAAAAAAAGCGCGGTCTGGATTTCCACAGCGGTTGAAGCCGTCAAACTCTCGAGACGGGGTTTGTTTTTTTCGCATTCTTTGAAGCCAGCCTGGGATTGTTGGGACCGACGGGACTTGCGGGCCCGTTTCTAATTCTGATGAAGTGATAAACGGAGCCCTGTAGCTCCGCTGATCCTCCTACAAATTCACCACTCTGTGGTCGGTTGCGGTGCCAGGCTTTCCCTCCAGGGACCGACCGGCAGGCCCCTGCTCGTTAGTGCAGGCCTGTTGTTGGTGCCCCTCGCCCCCCCACCACCACCCTACCCCCAAACCGATCCGGCCCCCCTCCTGTTGACCATTCTACCTCGTAAACAAGTGCCAGAGAAAAACCTCCCATCACAATCCCGGCTCTGTGCGAGTCCGTGGCGGCCTCCCAAGGGCGGATTGACGATTTTGCAAACTATGAATCACCGGCCTCTCCAGCTACTGGCTGATCTGTTTTCCGCCGAGTCGTAAATCTCCCCCTCGACGGTCACATTAGCCACAATGGCCAGGTTTCCCCCCTAACTCAAAAGCGTGTATTTTTCGTTCCGAAAACGACGGCGAAACCGCCCAGTGCGACGAAAAGTATGTGGCTGTTCGAATTCTGGCAGCTGTTTTCATTGCACTTGCTGAAATGGTTTCCCAATTGACGGCAACACGGGAGGCCAAGTCTGCTATGCATATTGTAGGTGCCGACATGTGTGAGAGCTTTGTCAGGGGCGATAACGCCACTGTTTGTTGTAGCTCTGAAACTGTACAGCGAACCGCTCGGCTCGGCCAATCACGGCCCTCGGTGGCCAGTTTCTAGGAAGTGTCTCTCTTGTGGCGAGCGCATGCAGGATCAAAGGGTCTTTCCATTGAAGTTGCGCAAAACATAATATGGGATGGTGTGGAATTCGGTTCCAAGCGGGAACAAATTAGTTTATCCGTCATATTTTTCTCACTAAACCTTGAGTCCGTTTGACAAAATATGCGATAATAGGCGCCGTGATGTCTCTTGGCTGTGGTCTGCATCTCCTCCCTTCAACTCCTTAACTCCTTCTGTGTGTGTGTGTGTGTGTGTGTGTGTGTGTGTGTGTGTGTGTGTGTGTGTGTGTGTGTGTGTGTGTGTGTGTGTGTTACATCTATAACCCACTCCCTAAGCCTGCACTTATTTATACACGCGGATGAGCAACCTGTAATTGCCTCTCGCAAGTTTTCGCTTAATTGTCACTTCCACAAAAAGCTCCTTGGTCCAAACCCCCGAACGTTAAAAAGCGTTCGCAGAAGCCCAGGCCTGTCATTGGGAAGACATTTGTCGCCCTATAGGAAGCGCCGCTAATGATCGGCGTATGACTTTGCTCACGTTGCGCATTGTCTCTCATTTTTTTGTTTGTGTGAGGGGGGAGGGGGGAGGGTAAGTGAAGGCAGCGCTTGCACAAGGAGTCCTGGATTGGAGAATTTAAGCTTTTGAGGATAAATATACACCATTCTGATGATCTCACCAGTCTGTGACCTCAGCTCGAACTGGGGAGAATTGCAGCGGAGTGCGAGGCAGCCAGGATAAGAGTCAGCAACTCCGAGTGCCCCGCGGGATAAAATGAGAGTGTAAAAGTTTTTTTGTTTTTTTTAGGGTCATTTACAATCAAGAGAAAACATCCATGTAAGATGGATAGGTGGGTTTTCAGGGGAAACTAAAGAAGTTACGGGGCTTTGCTAAATCAGGAATTTGTAGATTTCTCTGTGCGGGTTTTTTCGTCAAGAGTATTAAAAGACAAAAGAGCCTGTCTTCGGGGCGTTTCTGGTGCAGGAGAAGTCTGAAACCCAGTCTGAAATGCCCTGCTAAGTGGGCGCGACCACAAGCCAGACCAGGATAAGCAAAGGAAAATGAATGGACGCATTAATTACGATGAAAAGTAATCCGGTAGAAAGAAGCATCTGTGTGTGGTTATCCTATTCAAAACAAAAGTGTGTGTGTGTGCGTGCGTGCGTGCGCGCGTATGTACACGAGTGTGTGTTCTTGCGCGTGTGTGAAGTCACTATGGAAAATATTCCCCTGCACAGGAAGTGACTCATCTAAACTTTCTGCAGTGCAACTAGCATTTTGAGAAAATCAGCCGTCTGGCAGAGCCTCTCAATGTCTGTGTTCTCAGAGAGCCGTCCCGCTAGCAGCCTTTCACCCTTGTCGGGGAATCTGCGCTCAAAGTTGAAATTTTTGTTTCAAGAGCCGATGAGAAGACTGACTTGCGCAACTTTCTTTGTTCTCGGATTATGTCTTTGCTCGTGGTGCGTCTGTGAGAATCGGCCAGCAGGCTTTTTCAGTGTTGGACCCTGGAGACGCCGAAGCCGTTTCTGGGGATCAACGTCGGAACTAGGGATGCAAATGATCGATTAATTCATTAATCGTTAGTCAATTGACATTGTTGATCGATTAACAATGAATTGATAAGCAGATAACCTAAATTTCACAATGAAAAATGTGTAAGGAACACATTAATTGACCCTTAAATAATGTTGAGGGCCATAATGTTGACCCATTTTTACATTCGAGAACAGTAAAAACACCCTAACCATTTATCCTCTGACTTTAGGTTGACTTCTAATGTGTCACATTTCAACTTGTTTTTAAAGTTGTTTCAAAGTAACTTGTTCTAGGTATATTATGACCATAACAGTATCGACAGGTGAATTGCGCTTTCCTGCCACTACACTGTTAAAACGATATTAACTACCGTGGTAAGAATTGTTCAATTAGTTGCAACTAATTTAATTTAATCGATTAAATTCTTAATCAATTAATTGTTAACATCCCTAATCGGAACATTGATAAGTGGATCGGTTAAATCTGGCGGATCACATTTGAACTTGAACAAAGTCTGTGCCCACACTGTCTGCATGGAAAATTCTTCTCATCTCCCAGAGGACATTGAGGACCTTTTGTCCACATTGACCATGGTGCAGCGCTGCGCCAGTAGCCATTTTTGCACAACAGATCGCGCAACAGCCCCATAATAAGGACCCCATCCCGCCCCCTCACCAGCCATTTACACCAAAGGAAGCAACAGCACGATAAAAGCTGGCGCTCAGCACTTTTCAGACGAGGACAAGATAAGTCGCGGCAGCGTGGGAGCCTCGCGAGGTGTTCTGCACGGCCGAGCGCCGCTGCTATCTAAACAGTGGCGCCGCGTCACGATACTGCGATGTGGTCATGCAAGCTTGCGTGTAGCTCAGCGGTCTCGATTTGTCAACACCGCCAGTTGTTTTCCTCCTGTTCTTTGTGCGTCTTTGAAAGGGGACGGAGGCGCGGCCGAACAGGCGTTGTCACGTCCGCCGTGAAAAGAGCTACGGGAAGTGGATTATTAAATAAATGTTGTCAATAGAGGAGTCTCTGAAAAAGACTTCTGAAGCCGGAACACTGGTTTCCACCGCCAGCCACTCTGCAATAATGCAGAGTTGTTGGTTTTGAGATTAGTCTAATGAATACAGGAGGGGGTCTTTAAAACAGCAGTTTAGATATCGTATTATCAGTTGGATTTCCAGTACGGTTTTTCACAAAATAACACAATTGCGCTTTGTACGCGTTTCCAAGGAAGGGTGTTTCAGTCGTCTCGGAAGAAGGATGCACGGTGAAATCCTGTGGCATTCCGTTGTTGTTTACCGTCTAATACAGCGGTTATGTTTTCCTCCCGTGTGACGCTACAAAAAGTCTGGTCACATGACCACAACCGTCAAGTCCTGTGTCGCGTTAATGCAGGGGAAAAAAGTGTTTCCATTGCACTTTTGCAATATATTTCTGTAATATAGACCCATAAAAACGTAAATAAGGGTGTAAATACTTTTTCATGATATTTTGACAGGTTTTTGGAAATTCAGGTGTTTCTATTACCAGTTTTTTTTTTATATATAGGTTTTTCGCAATAATGAAAACCTAGCTAATGACACTTGTGGTGGAGTGTCCATCCCGAGACTTGGGACGTTGTGGGTACAAGTCCCAGCTGTGGCCTTCCAGCTTGTCACTTGGCCTTTCGTCACACGACCAAAGCCTTGGCGCAAACTTGGCAAACTTTGCCCATTTACACATTGTTCATCGGCCCATTTAAAGGTCACACGTCGTGCAAGTTTCACCTTTCGGTGCCGTGGCACCTTCCTGTGCAGGCCACTATCCCCGCCCCTCCCCCCGGAGCAGCAGTAGCCCCCAGGCCACGTGCCCGCAGCTGCACCTTTTGTTTTTGTCCCCCTTTCAAACACGTGGAAGCTCCAGACAATCGACACTTTCTGCAGGAAGCTGAGAACCGAGCGATGCATATCTGGGAAGGACGTCAGAAGCCTGAGATGAAGTGCAAGGATCTGAATGCATTTAGTACTGGGGTGTTTTTAATAGTCAGCTTTGTGTTAAATACCTCAGCAGTCATAGTGAGCAGCAAATCCGTTGTTACTCTTCAACCAGTGTCTCCGAACAATTTGAAACACTTTCCACGTGTGTTTCCAAGTTTCACACGAGCGTGACAAAGCCCGCAGTTTCGGAGCCGCTCAAAGTCCGTCGCAGCAGTTCCACCACAGTTCGTCGCACTTCAGCCTCCTCCGCTTGAGGCCGCGCGGAAACAAAAGGAGGGCAGCCAGCAGGCTGGGGCCCATCGGGGTGCCGTTGCACGGAGTGCGATTGGTGGTCGGTGCTCTTCCCCGAGCCGTATACACCACATTCCTCACATTCCTCTACTCTTCAGGCCCACCAAGTTTCTCTTGTTCGCTCTCCTTAGCAGGCGCAACTGTGCTTTTATAGCCTGTCCAATTCGTCAGTTGGGGTTTTTTTTTTTTTGGGTCTTGTTCAAAATGAAATCTTTGTTTTGGTTTAGTTTGGCTTTTTGTCAGCAGGGTGATGAAATTAGTCTTTTTTGATATGCTAAAGTGGTAGTAGACGAGGAAGATGTTTAAAAAGAAATGTACTCGTAGCCCAAATTAATCTGCTGCTGTTCAACTCCCACAGCCCTGGATCTTTTGGAGTCGGATGTCTCCGTTTCATACATCATTACATCATTGTTTAAAGACTGGGTGCGATCCCAACTTTAAATGGAGTTTGTTTTTCCGTAATTAGAATTAAGATTTTAATATTTGCCTTTTTACATCCTGCACGTCGAGCTTAGGCATTGACGTGGCTGCAGGAACTTAATAATTTAACTGTGTCGTGTTGAAACCCATCAAGTTAAAATTTAACCCCTTTGGAGGTTAAAAAAAAAAAAAAGCTTTTATTTTGAAATCGATTTTGCATGGAACAAGAGTCTCCTTTCTTCTGGTTCGGGCTGCTCTGTGGTCGGAATTCTCATAAGGGCAGATCTAGTTTGGTTTTATGGTGTTTTGGCGTGCGAATTTCACCCCAATCCGTTCAGCAGTGAACTTTGAACTTTGCCACAGAGGTTTTCGCAGCTAAAGGTGACCCCCGTTGAAGCGTTACGCAATAATCCCAACCAGCGATCCAAAAAGTGTGATTTGCCACAGCGAGGTAATTAACTCACAGCCTGACGGAGCACAAAAACAAGCATTTCAACAGACGAAAGTTTGGGGGAATCAGAACGTATCAAACTTTGTGTCGCCTTGGATTGTGTTAACCGCATTTTAAACGGCGTAACTCTCTCCAAACTCTTTTTTTTTTCTCCGCTTCACGCTTCTAGTTATTGACAAGTCTTCTGGCCCTGTGTGATACTTCGGGCGTTTCCGTGGCCCTGGCGCAGTTATTCATTAATCTACAGTAGCCGATCTGTTTGCTCACCGCTGGTCCAGGTTTCGGGCCATTTGTGCGATTTGACAAATTCCATCAAGCTCGTCTAAAACTAAACAGAACTGTGCCGTGTGTGCCATTATGTGGAGCTGATTAAAACCATCTTCAACCGCAGGGACCACATGTGTTTGCGTTTGAGTGTGTTGGACAGAATTACTGGCTTCACTGCAACCTTTTTCCAAAGCATCCCGTTCGATTCCGTCATCAGGAAAAGCTTTTGGCTTTTCTTTTTGGAGATATTTTTCACAGAAGTTTTTCTTTTTTTTTTTTTTTTTTTTTCAAATTCCAGCAAGATAATCGGGTCCATTTTTTTTCCACTGCCTGACTGATGCCTCGACTTCTCCCCCCTTTTGCTCTCTCCCCGGGGTCCCTGTGTGTCGCCGAGGCACAGAAACGCCTCCGACTGTATTCTCAAATGGCACGGCCTTTCCTCGCTCAGAAGCTGACCCTGGAAGTTCTAACCTTTCGCTCCGGCCTCCCTCTGAGTCATCGTTTTGGAAGCCGTCCCATTTGGCGCGGGAGTTCCGCTCTCGGACCCGTCGTCGCTGTTCACAAGGAAGGGTTCTTCACCGTGGGGCTTTCGCCGAAAGGAATGAGCTGGCACGGTTGACTGGCGAGAGGACATGAAAACAAACTACTGTTCTCGCAGATTAGGGGCGCAACTGTAAAAATAAAATGGATAATAACCGCCTCGACAGTTCTTACGCAACAAGGATTGTGCCAGACTTGAGCGACACGCATTGGGTAGTTTTGTAAAATGGCAAAAAGGCACAGTGTGTTAGCAAATTAGCCTTTGCCTGATATATCAAAGGAACTTCCTTGGCACCAGCAAATTATGCACAATTAGGGATGCAAATCATGGATTAATTCAATAATCGTTAGTTGATTGACCTTATTGATTGATTCATGATTAATTGATAAGCTGCAATTTTTTTTTCCTTTCTTAAAAGTTGTTTAAAAGTAACGTTCTAGATATATTATGACCATCACAGTATCTACAGGTGAATTGCTCTTTCCTGACACTGTTATCATGATATTAACTAGCCATTTAAAAAATATTCAATTAATTGCGACTCATTTAATTTAATCGATTAAATTATTAATCAACAATTAATCGATAGCCGATTGTTAACATCCCTATTTAAAGTTAAAAAACAGTTAAAGTCCCAGTGATTGTCACATCCCAAAGGATGCGAAATTTGTCCTCTGCATTTGACCCATTCCCTGAGGGAGCGGTGGGCAGCAGCAGTGCCGCGTCCGGGAATCATTGCGTGATCTAACCCCCCAATTCCGACCCCGAATAATGAGTGCCAAGCAGGGAGGCAATGGGTACCATTCTTACAGTCTTTGATATGATTCGGCCGGGGATCGAACCCACAACCTACCAGTCTCAGGGCGGACACTCTACCACTAGACCACTGAGCTGGTACCATGCAGCTCAGTGGTCCATGCAGTTCTCTCCAAAGCAGCGTGTTTAGCCCTCTGTTTGCAGCAGCCCACCAAAAAATGTATCAACATTCCACATGTGGGAAGGGGACCGAAGTGACGCACTTGCAAGGTGATCTCAAAGGATGGTGGCGGGTCGCCGAACTGGGAGAGAGTCTTAGGGAGGGGTCGGTGCTCTTTGTGAAGTCACAGGGGGCCTTTTTTTTTTCCTCTCACCACATTGTTTTTTTTTGCACTCACTTTGTGATCAGTGGCGCAAATGACTTATTGAATGACTTTCTGGGAACGCACAAGCCATTCTGTTCTTATCTGACAAATGTTTGGACTCGAATCTCAGCTTGTATTCCCCAAGGATGCTCCTGTTCCTCATGAGGCTTCTACCGTTCACTCCCTTTCTCTCGCTCCGTTTTCCCCGCAAATAGTTCAAAGCGACGGAGCGTCGCTGATTTAAGCGTGTCTTGTATCAGGAACGGTGTGTGAAGTGTGTGGAAAGTGTGCCAGCTCGTGATTTGCGGCGCGTCAAGACGACTTTCATTCCCTGGATTCGCTCGATTCGACGTTAAATCTGGATCTTTTTCATGACAAAGGGAGCAATATATTTCAGGAAGCGCGGATAGATTGCTTCAAATAATGTCTGAATTCGTTCCCGAGAGTGATTCCACCCCCTCTTTCCGATATATATAAATTCCCACACTTGCTGCCGCTTTGCACCGCATCGCCACATTGAAACACTTAACGTCGTAGCCGGGCCAGTAGATTGGTGTTCGCCGGTGGCCAAACAACATGTGGGCGATTTTTAAAACGCCAGCGCTGAAAAGCAGCAGGTCAACTGTAACCTTCCCCGCGTGTGTACCGACGACCTGTTGATCCAGTTCTCCTCCTCCTCTTCCTCCTCACTTTAATTTATCTCACTCTGCACGACAGCCGGTGACGTGCGGCTCCGGGAGCTCATTGCTTCGCGCAGGGGGGACGTCATCGGCGGGGATTAAGCCTGAAATATGTCGCCTTCTGTGTTTCAGATCGCTCAGAAATATGACACGCATAAGGAGGAGGAGCTCCGCTTCTGGATCGAGGAGACGACAGGGATGTGCATCGGAGAGAGCTTCCAGCAGGGCCTGAAGGACGGGGTCATCCTCTGCGAGTAAGACTCTTTGATGCAGACGTGTGATTTCCGAAGTTCACGTGATTGCAGTGTGTATGTTTTCTTTTTCCTTTTTTAATCTTTCAAGGCTGCCAGATTTGCTACTCCTGCCTCAACCGGGCTGCTTAATCTCGACGCTGGCCTGTTTCTTGCAACACCAGCCCTGCTGCCGTGTCTTGGCTGAGTTCCAGTCAAAGCCAGTCGGGAGTGAATCAAAACAATGTCGTTCAATGAGAAAAGTGCTCAGTTCTGCATTTTCTCCCTGTTTTCATGAAACAAGGCTTCCAGTTACAATATAACTGCCGCTACCACGACATGAGTAAAGTTTTTTTTTTGGCAAGATCTGGGCTCACAGTTTCTTCACCTATTTGACTTCTTTGCCCCTTCTCGTCTGACTTTTAGGGTCAACTAGCATGTGTTTTTTTAAAATCTTTTCTGAAAGGAAAGTGAGACATTTGATTATCAGGAAAGAGGATTAGGGCCGCCAGAAGAGAAAATATTACAGGAAGGAGGAGTTTTGAGTTGAGGTTTCGTGAATGAAGTCAAAATTTTGCGAAAAGTCTATGTAATAAAAAATGAAATTTTGTGAAAAAAAGTCAACTTCATGGACAAAATTTTATACATGAAGTCGACTTAAAAAAGACGAAATTTCGTGAATAAAGTCGAAGTAAAAAAAGTGGATGCTGGATTAACAGTTACCCACAGTTAAAAGTAAACTACCGAAAACGGGTGTATCGCACAAGGTTCATCACCAGTAAGTATCAACTTTATTCTCGAAATTTTGACTTTAATCTCGAAATTTCAATGTTATTCTCGAATTGGAAACTTGAAATAAATATTCCATCTTAATTTTTTTTTTTTACGTTGGGTTTTCCTTGTTTCCTCAGACTGATCAATAAGATGCAGCCGGGCTCAGTTGGGAAAATCAACCTGTCGCAGCTAAACTGGCACAAGGTAAGACAAGTTAGAGAAGCCTCTCCGAACAATCTCAGCACGCTTGTTTACTTCTAGCGCCGCTCAACTCCCCGTTTGCCTCGTCTCCGTCTCCGCTACCACAGCTGGAAAACCTTGGGAATTTCATCAAAGCCATCCTGGCCTATGGCCTGAAGCCGAGTGACATCTTCGAGGCCAATGACATCTTTGAAAACGGAAACATGACCCAAGTCCAGACCACGCTGCTCGCGCTGGCCAGCATGGTGAGCAAACGCAAAAAAAACGATTAAAGTCAACCAAGAATGGCAACAAATCCCGCAATACTAGCGTGTGATTTATTTTGAATTTTTTTTCATGTTTTTTTTTTAGGCAAAGACCAAAGGTATGGACACAAAAATCGATATCGGGGTGAAATACGCCGACAAACAAGCGAGGCATTTCGACACTGAGAAGGTCAAGGCTGGTCAGTGTGTCATTGGACTGCAGGTAATTTGAACCGTGACCCTTGAAACCCAGTTGTCGGTGGTGTTGGAGGGAGTAACAAAAAGGACAATGATGAGGATTGTGACAATTGATTTTAATGCAGGATGGTTACCCGCACTTGATTCCATTTCACTGCCTTTGCTGTTTGTGTGAAGAAGCTAACGCTTGTGTCCGACCGCTCCATTTCCAGATGGGGACCAACAAGTGTGCGAGTCAGGCCGGAATGACCGCCTACGGAACCAGGAGGCACCTGTACGATCCAAAGACCCAGACGGATAAACCCTATGACCAGACCACCATCAGCCTGCAGATGGGAACCAACAAAGGAGCAAGCCAGGTTTGCCCACCCTTCTATATATACACAGTAGGGATGTTAACAATTAATCGATTAATTGTCGATTAAGAATTTAATTGATTAAATTAAGTTAGTCGCAATTCATTTTTTTTTTTTTTACACGGGTAGTTAATATCCTAACAGAGTAGTGGCAGGAAAGAGCAATTCACCTGTAGGTACTGTGATGGTCATGATATACCTAGAACAAGTTACTTTTAAATAACATAAACTTAACTTCAAGTCAGAGGATAAATGTTTCGGGTGTTTTTTTCTGTTCTCTAATGTAAAAATGGGTCACATTGGACCCTCAACATTATTTAAGGGTTAAATAATGTGTTCCTTACACATTTTTCATTGTGAAATTTAGGTTCTCAGGAAAAAAAATCGCAGCTTATCAATTAATTGGTAATCGATAAGGTCAATCAACTAATGATTAATGAATTCATCGAAAATTTGCATCCCTAATACACAGCACACTTTTTTTTATATACGCTACGCACAAAAAAAGGTATTGAACTGTTCAAATTTATGGAAATTGTGAAAAAAAATAAAATAAAGTTTGTACCACAGTTGTAAAAGTAAAGCATTTAAGTCCAACCATGCAATTACAATTTAGTCCTCTCAAAGAATCAATAGCAGCACAAGTAACAACTGTGGAGGTTTTGTGTTAGGCGTCGTCTTGGTCTTGTGACGTTGATGATGATGTTGGTGGCGATGGTGATGAAGGGGTGTTCAAGCGCAAAAAATTGTCTCTGAACCAGAGTGTTTAGTGGTTGGCTCATGAGTCAGACGCCAGTGTTTGTGTGTCTAAACAATGCCACGAAAACACTGGAGCAGTTGGGACACGTGCACTCCGAGGTTTGGAGAAGGTCAAATCAAGGTCGTCCGGAAAAGGTCCGTTCTGAAATTTTACCGGGAAGCCGATCTTTAAAAATGTGCTGTGGCATTTAGACTGAAAATCTAACAAAGGAACCATTTTGAGAAAAATAAAAGCATATTATACGTGTACTTTCTCAGCCGTATCATAAGATTCAGAGTTTAATGAGTCATTTATTGATGATTGATTGATTGGTTTTCTTTCCTACAAGTGCCTGGCCCCTAAAAGAAAATGACTGATCTTCAATAATAAACATAATTATTATTATTATTGTTGCAAGTATGATTTCACCTTGCAATTTCATTTTCTGAAAAACACCTACTTTCAAGTGCCACCCAATCAGAACACAAAGAACTCAATGCGCTTCTCCCCGGCAGGCCGGCATGTCAGCCCCCGGCACCCGCAGGGACATCTACGACCAGAAGGTGGCGGTGCAGCCGATGGACAGCTCCACCATCTCCCTCCAGATGGGCACCAACAAGGTGGCGTCACAGCGCGGCATGAGCGTGTACGGCCTGGGCCGCCAGGTGTACGACCCCAAGTACTGCGCCCCGCCCACAGAGCCCGTCATCCACACCAACGGCAGCCAGGGCACCGGCACCAACGGCTCGGAGATCAGCGACAGTGACTATCAGGCCGAGTTCCAGGAGGAGGAGTACCACGGCAGCTACCACGACGACTACAGCTCCCACTACAACGAGCAGCCGAGCATTGACTATTAACGGGGAGCGGGGTCTCCGCATCAGTGTTGTAAGAGGAGGGGTTTATTTTAGTTTGAAATTTTTTTTTGGTTTTGTTTTGTTTTTATAAACGACACAACAGAGCAAGTCTTTTGCCATCCTCACTAGTCTCTTCTCTTTCCCTCCCATCCCTTGTTTGAACCATCAAATGAAAACTTTGAGTGCTTTTCTTGTATTTTTTTCCCCCCTTCCTTTTTACCCGAGAAGTTTATGAGAAGACGTAGTCGCGTAGAATGGTGAGAAACTGATTATTTTTTTAATTTTCTTTTTAATACACTTTTTTTTTTAAGAAAAAAAAAATTATGTCTGAAATGAGGAAGCTTAGTAGCGATATGTAGTGGTAACGTTGTGGACTGATGATGATGTGTAGCACCTGGTGATGCCGCTGCATTCCTCCGTTAGTGCGTCTCTGGGCATTGCTGATTATCCACGTTTGAAAAACATAAAGGCAAAAAAAAAAAAGAATTCCCAGATTCCTATTTTATCCTCCCTCTTTATTTCTGTCTGTATTCATACTGCCAGTTTCAAGTTTATCATTCTGGTGTTTCTGTCTCATTGTGACAACTTTTTGTTCTATAGGTTTTTCTTCTTTTGTTTAAATATCAAAAGCATGACGGCTGTTCATATAGCACAGATGACCAAATCCGAGCTGACTTTTTTTTTTTTTTTCTCCAAGTGAGCGCTCCTCTGTTCTGTCACAGCATATACAGTATTTTCAAACTCTTGCCCTTGTATTCCCATGCTGTATTTATTGCAATGATTAAAAAAAAGAGTCCACCGTTTAAATGGTTTATAAAGAAAATGTTATATTATAAATAAAGCCTTAAACCTGTCAATCCTCCGCGTCTGGCCTCACACTGTTGTCCTAGGTGTGAGTCTGGGAGCCATGTGAGACAAAGGTGCCAAATAAATCTGTTGATGGGCTGACAACTATTTTGCGACATTCAAAGGATAGGACCCGAACATTGTATATTTATTACTTCCAGAAAGACAAAATAATTTGTAGGACTGGAAAAAAGATTTAAATACAGGGACATGAGATTTTACTACAAATTAAAAGTCTTTTTTTTACCAGTAGGGGGAAGCACTTCCACAGAATCACATTTTCCCTTCACTTTAACTTATGAACACGAACGGCAAAAACACAGCCCACTGGCCAATGTCAGATCCAAAATGTAGGTCATGGGATTCACTGCTAATCAGGAGTTATTGGTTTCACCTGTGACAACCTCCCTCAGCTGCTGACAATCAGCCAGGTCAGACAGGGAGGCTGGCTTTACCCAGGCTTTGTGTCTCCAGAGAGACAAGACTCTATCAAGAGCTCAGGGCTATTATTACATTTCTATTTCTCCACAGCGGCCCCGCTTTTCCTCTAGTTTCGGGTCAAAAGCTCTTGTTTGTCTCACGTTTTGATAAAATCTGTGTGTATCGTTTTGCGTTCCCTCACCTTTCATTCTTGCAGTTCTTTTGTAGTTGGTGACCCTTTCGCGGGGGATGGTGGGAGCTAAAACCTGCGTGAAACTTAGCGTAACTTGTCCGGGAATATTAAGAAAATAAACCTATTTTCGAAAGCAAACGAAAAAACACAAATACAGGAAGTGCTTTTCTTTCCCCTGGTTTGCCTCATCAGTGATGCAGCTGTTCCCTTTGTGACATCACATAGGGCTGATTCCCCAGCGCTGGTTTTATAAGCACATATTTTCTGAAAAGTGGTGGAAAGTGAAGTTAGATTGTTTTTTTTGTTTTTTTTTAAACCCAGGCTTTAAAGTCATGATTGTTATTAACAGGCCTTTCACTGCGAGATCCTCAAGAGACGAGCAGTAAACTACGGCGCCGTTTCCCCCCCTCGCACTTGAGCTGATTTACCGTCAGCCGCCACCGCGAGGTCGGCCCTGGAGTGCCGGGGCAGTTGTCGAGCTGCGACACGCCGCCGTCCCTCCGGTCAAGTTGAGTCATCCCTCATTGTGAGCGGCGAGCAGATCAAAGAGGCTTGTGTCCATTCTGTGCGCAGCCAATGGGCTTCATGAGAATGTAATGGCATTCATTAAACACTCCGTCCTCCGTGCGCCCCCCCACACACACTCTCCCCCCAAACCTGAATAATCACCGCTTTGTCCAGGACTGTGCAAGACTGTGGAATCCCGGTTGGGACAGAGTTGTGTGTTTTTGTGTGTGTGTGTAAGAACAGGGGTCTCTTAAAGGGGAACGCGTAGCAACTTGTTCAGGGGGTTAGGGGGGAAGTCCCCAATGCCCACTGGTCGGTGGTAAAGTCCCTACCTCGCAATTCAGCACTTGCTGCTCAGGGCCGCAAGTTTCACTGGCCTCATGGGTGGCTTTGCAGCTATGCCATGAAAAGCCTGTTAAGTCAGACATCAACGCTCAAAAGCAAGGCTTTGCAAATTGTAAAATTTTCGAAAGCTTGCAAATTCCAAAGCTAACGCACATCAGATTAATTGGCTGCTCTAACCTGTGTGAACGGTTGTTTTTCCTCCATGTGTTGACCCCGCGATGAACCGGTGACCTGTCCAAGGTGTCAGCCCTTAAGTGCATGCAATTTTGGATTTTTTTTTTGCAGACTAAAGTGCAAGACATGCATATGATTACACACACACACACACACATTCAAATGACGGCTGAAAACTACTGGGGAGGCAGCTTGGCGAAGGAAAAGTTCCTTTGCATTTGCTTTAAAACTGCTTTTCTCAATCATGTGAACATGACTTCTGCCGAGATGATTTAAAAAAAATGTTTCATTATTATTTCCTGACATGAAATCAATACATTAAATGCACATTATGGGGCCTGCCTCTTTCTCTTCAAAAATGTTTTGACAGATACTGCTTTACACTCACTACGTGTATAGGCAAAGACGGTAACGCTCTTCAATGTAAGTTATGCTGAAATGAGAAACTACATTTCCTGTATTTACACATCTGCAAAAATAGTCTCAAAGGCCACAAGTGTACAGAAAAAAATGATTTCAACCTCAGCATCACTGCTGGTAGAAGAAACGTGTGAGATCAAGTGAGACACCAGGGATCACCAAACACCTTTTGGACGCTTAGAAATCTTACAAATGAATCATCTTTGTGTTACCGCAGCGGGACGAGAAGCAGCAGCAGCAGAGACAAAACCACTGAGCCCGCCGACAAGGATGTAACGTTACCTTGGGAAGTTGCCTTCCCGATGTGACATTTCAAGAGCTGAGGCTGTGGGAGAACTCTGCGGCCGAGGAAAATGCATGTCATTTTCAGAGTAATGTGCGGTTAGCAAGGGGGAACGGTTAGCTTTACAGACGCCGCTGCCCTCTTGTGGCCTTTCTGGAGAATTGCGACAACGCGAAGTTTCAAGCGTCACCTTTCGACACCCTGGAATCCACATATGGTTTGTTGGATTTCCATGACTCGGCTGAAACCCACTTAAACACCTCACCTTACAACTGTCCCTCGGCTCTTTAGTGAGCTAGAATTTTCCCCTGTGGGTCAGTGTGTCATTGTGTGTGTAATTGTGAGCTCTGTGCGGTCATTACCAAAGTTCTGCCACACTGTGTCTCAGACTGCAATCGTTTTTTTCCTTTCAATTCCATCTGAGATTTCACAAGAAGCCCCCAACGCAGAGGAGGATGTTCAAGGACTGCAACATAAGAAGGAAGCCAGTGATTCATGTTTTGTTTTGTTTTTCCAGAAGAGGGATCTTCCAAGGGGAAACCATAAACACAGTCAGAGCTGGAGCTGGGGTGCTTATCATAACTCCGATCAGGAGTTATCACGTTAACTCCTTGTGAACTTGAATGCAAATCAGATTTTATTCTCGAGTCAATTCTAAACTAATTCTCATGCGTTATTTCCGTCGGGCTTCCGCCACAACCATATGACCGTGACGAACGGACTGCCTTCCACTTTCAAACGCAATTCTGCCATGATGCAAAGCGGGAGAGTGTGGCAAGCGCGAGCGCGAGGTCCGCCGGAGGGGCAAAACTGAAACAGAAAATGGTTTACGCCGTACGTAGGCCAAGATTTCCAAATTGCTGCCATCCACTCGTCTGCCTCAAAGTGAGTCACGTGCGTTTGTGTGTGTGGCACCCCCTCATTTCAAAACACCTTGCGCAACAGGTTGTCGTTGCCTTACGCAGACTCACACGTTGACATGGACAGTTTTTTTTTAAAGATATATATCTGTAGGTAGGGATTTAAAAAAAAAAAAAAAAAGGAAGCTTTGTCACATGATTCTGTTGCTTGATTGGCTGAGTAGGACGAATTCATTCTGTGAGAACATGGAGTTGCCTGTGTGAAAGTAGTACTCAGTCTTGCATTATATAAATTAACTTAATTAAACTGACCTTTACCTCATATCCCTGCACATTGCTGTTATTTTCGGAGAAGATGACCGCATGCAACAGAGAGAGATAAGAGTTGTGCACAAACTGGAGTCACTGACACTTCCCAGCAAAGAGTTAGGGTTTCCTGTCTCATGCGAATGCACCATAAGGAGGCAGCATACCCCCCCCCCCCCCCTCCTCAATGCAACGTCTGTCCCTTGTCCCCTATTCAGCCTCTGTACGTCTTCCCGTCCATGTCCATAAAAGGAGGTGGCAGTGCAGCGAAGGGCGGGGGGGGAGGAGCCTTCCCACACGCGGAGCCATGGCAGTGCGCGCCGGGGATCAGAGGCTCCGGACGCTTTAACTCGCGCTGTTGATTCAGCAACGGGAGTAAAGTCCAAATTCTCGAAGCCGTGACACACCAGACAGGCTTTCGAAAAGCCGCATGTGCGCTCGCAGTATTTATGAGAGCCGATCCCATCACGTCACTGTCGTGAAAATGGAAATCAACAAAACGTGAGGGAGAATTAGGATTCATGCCGCTCTTTTCCCGCCACGGCCTCTATTCTTCCATCCACTTGGTTCCGGGAAAGGCCCGATTAAAGCAGATTTGCAGGTTCCCAGCTTTCCCTCCATCTGCTGCAGCCAGCTGGCCGATGCAAGGACTCGCTGTGCTTTTTTGTGCGTTGCTTTGGTGCCAGTCACCAAGTTTCAGAGGAATGCAAGCGGCGCTGTCAGATGGTCAGGCTGCCAAAAAGTGAGGCGGGACAGCTTCGTGTTTACCTGATAAAGGCAGGTGTTTGCCGCAGGGAATAGAGTGACGGTGCAGTCACATGATGTGTAACTTCTTTGTGTGTGAACTGTTCCGTGCAGTTGCGTAACGCGGCATCCGGGTGAAACAGGATTGTGGCGAAAGAACGAAAAGAAAAAAAAAAAAAGAAGAGTTGAAGATTTAAGACTTTTGCTCATGTCAAAGCCTTGGAACCAAGACGGATGGCCCTAACCGGTTTTATGACTCCGCGCTGAAGCTTTGGTGATCACTCGAGCGATAATTCCATCGACAGGAGCACTTGGCCTCCTTGAACCCTGCACACTGTTTCAGCTGCTGTCTGAGGAGGGCGCTATTTGGCAAGCGCATCGGTAAACACGTAAAAGGACAGGGTTGCGTTGGGGTCAACGGATGAGCAATTGCAGAAAACGCGATGTACACCCCACCCAAAATACCCATTTAGTCCAAACTACTTCCAAACAAATCTCGACAAGGAGCACATATAACAAAAAGCATGCGAGATAACGCAAGGAGAGATAAGGATTATCCCCAAAAAAAAGGAAGCCCAGACAGAGAGTTGGAGTGGTGATTGTGATGAGTTATGAAGCGGGGCTCCCCTTTACAAATTTTACATGCGTTCGCTTGGTTGGATCCAATCCAAATTTTCTTTTGGTGGCGAAACGGCCTAGAAGTTTATTCGTCCTCACCAGGGTCCAGCCCGTGGCTGAGAGAACAGGATTTGCAGTCACAAAGGGATTTGGAGGTGAAGGCTTCAGTCATTGAGAGATAAACGATCGGAATGTTTGGCATGGGACAGCTGGACGTCGCACTGCATGCTAAGTTTAAAAATCCGAAGCGTGGATTATGGAAAACTGGGAGCTCGCAGGTCACGGAGGCCCCGAATGTTTTGAAACGGACGACGGCTTAGACGAAAAAAAAAAAAGAAGCAAACTGCTTCGCCTGGTGCAGGCTAAACACGGAGAATATGACAGAGAGAGGAGCAGACGAGGGGTCGAGGCATCGGGACTCTGAGGGAGTTGGAGGCAGAGCTGACTCGGGAGTGGGTTCTTTGTCATCGGCCATTGGGATTTAGAGTCCAGGTTAGTTCTTGCAAACTTGATTTCTTCACACGTGAAACCAGTTGCACACTATCGCGTTGACAGCAGATGATCTACTGTATTCGTGAATGACGCACTCTTTTTTTCAATAAAGTCAATAAAATATGACATTTATGGTCCAGTCTGCAGCGTTTGTGAAGGATTTATTGGCATGAATATATATATATATATATATATATATATATGAATACACAGATATATAAACAAACACACACACACACACACACACACACACACACACACATATATATTTATATGTATATATATATTTTTAATCCTTTCACCAGAAAAGGCCCAAAAAGTAAATATCATATTTATAAATTTGTTAATAATGGTTTGGATAAGTGGACCCTCCTGTTATCACAGCTAATTATCAGTAAACTGGGACAAACACTACCATTGGTTGCAGTGTTCTTTCTAACTAGTAGATGGCACTAACTCATACACACCGGGCCTTTAACTGCAACATGTTTGAGATAAGGAGAGAAAAAAAAACAAAACAACAACAACAACTGAAGAAAAAGAATCAGTACGTCCGAAGGAAAACAATACATTTTGTGATTTTTTTTTTCTTCTCTGAGAACTCGTCCTAACTCCTCAACTGTTTTGTTCCAGTTTAGCGCAAGAGATGAAAAACATACCGGACAGAATGACCTAGCTAACCTCCGAGCGGCGCAGATAAGGGCCTCATTCAGTTCTGCTTCACAGACTCTGAGCCCGTACGCCGTCTCACCGCTCATTTAGCAATCAGACATCTGCAACAACAGGCCCCGCTATGTCAGCTATGCTCGATCACAGGAAGCGGTGCGTGTTGTTCTCACACAGGAGGGAGATCGCCACGAAAGCTCAAAGTGTCCCGCTGACGCGCTGTGGACATTATTTTGCAAATACTTAAGGATGTTTATTGTCTCTGGCTCGACGCGGCATGCGGTAAAATGCTGGCCGACGATGAATGTTGCCAGAGACGCGTTTTCCCGAGACTTATTAAGGCACTTTTTGCACCAAACTGCAGGTTTTCATGTTAAAATCTTTGCCTTTGGCAAAAGTTTTCGCTCTTCGGCGCTCACAGGTCCCGAAAGGGTCAAAGGAGGCCGTGGGAGTAGAACGGGATAATTAAACAGGCGGAGGGGGGGAGGTCGACAATATATACTCCTCAACTTGAATCTCATAAAGTCAAGTTAATTAAATTATAAAAATGATGTACACTTGAAACTCAAACAAAATAGCGACATTTCCAGATAATGCCGCAGTCATATTGCACAACAAGGCATCCGTCAACGCGGAATAGTCAAACAAATGAGCTCGTTATTGAATAACAGAAACTTGTGGAATTTAGGGAGGGATTATAATGTATTCATCTTTTAAAGGTCCCATCATCTGAAAGTAGCATTAGGATAATGTTAATGTCATAAAGTTTGTGCCCGTCTTTTATTTATCTTGAGTGATTCAGGTTGAGTCACACAAGAAGAAAATGTTTAATTTTGTATTCATATCCAAGATGAGCCCCTCCAATTGTTACATGCCCCCTAAAGCAGGGGTGGGCAAACGTTTTTGACCGGTGGGGCCACGTTTGGTTCTAAAATTTCACAGAGGGGCCTTTAAATATGCATGAGGGATCTGTAGAAAACATCATGGGGCTTTGAAGCCCCACCGCATTTAGCTCTTTATTGAAATGACTCTTCAAACACTGGAAAAAAATGGCCGAAGTACAGCTATTTTATGACTTACTGACTATCAATACCAGTGGTGTAGTCCAGTTTATTCCAGTGGGAATACTGTATGAAAAAAATGAATAAATAATGAACACACTTATCTAAAAAATAATAATAATAAAGTTTCAGCAATCAAGTGCAAAACGTAATGGCTGACTCCCAAACAGATCAGAACATAAAAAATAAAAAAAAAATCCTTTTTAGTCACATTTTTAAACTGGATAAGTGAACATTGTATTTAAAAAAACAAACAAACATACTGATATGCATCTTTGTGCATTTTTTAGTAGTTGTATGGTCATTCGGGACCTTTTCCAGTCGTTATACGGCGCACACCTGTGTATCACGTTAAGACGACACCACTGATTAATATAATTTCTTTAAGTATCAGCGGGACGGATTTTAATGCTTGACGGGCAAAATATGGGCCCCGGGCCGTAGTTTGCCCACGCCTGCCCTAAAACAAAAGTAAAAACTAAAAAAAACTCAACTGAAGGACATGAGTGAAAAGTTGGGGAAACTAAGAAACACTGCACAACATCCTGAAATGTAATGGAAAAAAAATTGAAAAATGACACCCACTGCTGCGATCAGAATGATAAACTAGGAAAAAAAAAGTAAAAGTCAATCTAAAATGTATATTAATAAAAAAAATGTCTCAGTCGCACTAAAATCTGAGCTCAACCCAGAAGATACAGAGCCAACTGATGCCGCTGACTCTCCAGAAGACGAAACCGAAACGAGCAAGGACCTGCAGCTGCGTGATATATACAGTAGATTCCCAACTGATTGCAGCCACCTGAGCACCATCACCACAGGTGCATCCAATAGCTCCTAACGAGCTGTGACCTAGTCAGCAACTGGAATGTAAAAAAAATAGACTGTAATTGTGCTGTTTTGTCGTCTTGTTTGTTTGTTTCTGGCACCATTAATCTCTCCCACACCAGATGTTCACCCCGAGCCGCGAGCACGATAATGAAGCGACTCTTCGTGGAAACCAAGTGGCGAGGAGAAAAGGACTTATTTGGGCCGCGCGCCCTGCGACGCGCCAACAAAAGCATTCTGAGGCCTCGCAGGCCGCGACCATCTCTCAGCTGGACTGGAGATCTCTGCAGTCCTCCAGGAGCTACAGATAACAAACACGTCGCTTCATTTAAACGTCAACAGCATTTTTCTGTTGTCCCAGATGGGTTGTCCACCCGCACCCCCACCACCCCAAAAAAAAACAAGGCGGATAAACAGAGGGGAGTTCACATGTTTTTAAGTGCTTCGTGCTCGGAGGTTACGCGGTGCAAGGTTGCTTCCCTCGCCCAAGAAGTTGTTCGAGTCGCGGCCCCGTCCAGCGACCGGCCAAACGAGAACTATCAGGAGGGGTAAACAAGAATAAGAACCGTAACAAAACATTCCAGACCAACATTATCCCACAGCACAGCACTGGTGGGTTTTGTTTTCTTTTGTTTTTTAGCATTAGGACGCCTGATGGTAATTCCACAACTTGCGAGCGGCGCTCTAAATTGGCCGAGAACAGCTTGCAGCATTTCAAACTCGTTTTACGAGCAATTTCTGCCAGATTGTGCTTCTTCTCCTCCTCCGCCTCCTGCTCAGATTTCCTGCTCTTGCACATGAGCGCACCTGAAGGAAGGCCTGCGGTTCGCTATTTGGCCGGCCAGGCACGGCACCTGATAACACATGGCATCGTACGTTCCTGCTGTATCACACTCACACAGTATTAAAAGTACCCTGAATAAGCCTCACAGTGCAACAGAGTCAACTTCCGATATCATATCTGCTTGATATGGCTGCACAAACATTTTTTCTTTTTTTTATCATTACTTGAGAGACTTGGAATTTTAAGAAAAAGGGGTCTACATTGTTCCTTTTATGGGTTTTCAAGGGTCACTTTTTGTTTAAAATAAATTTGGTGAAGGTTTGATAAGGAAAAAGTACAAATATCAAGACTGTTATACATTCATCTTTCTTTCTTTCTTTTTCCACACCAAAAGTTCCTTTTCCTGTTCTGAATCAAAGTGAGGAAGAAACAATTGTGCAGTTTTTAGCTCGGTACAGTTTGCATTCACGAGGGCGAAACTTAAACAAGTCTGAATAAAAACCACTGAAAGGCACAGAAAAAATTAAAAGAAACATTCAAAAAAAACACATTCTTATTTTTGCCTGCATTTCAATTTTTTTGCAGACAGGATGCCTATTGAAAAATTGAAAATTGGGTCTGTATAATTGACTGTATAATTTGATATTGATTTGAAGACAAAAGAGACTCGGTTCTTTTTGCATTCACATTGCCAGTTAATTTGAAAGAGGACTCGTTCTCTTTCTGGTCCACTTCAGTTCTATTTCTGGTCACGCTACTGTATTTTTTTTTTTGGGCGGGGGAACCAAACATCCCAACGTAACACAGGGCCTCCTCGACGTACAGCAGGCACATACAGGGCTAAAAAACAATGGCAAAAGGCCAAGCGCACCTAGAGTTGTTTTGAGCGAACCACCCAACCAAACTCGGTAACTAGGTGGTCTGAGTTATGGAACGTTCACACATGCATGCAAAATGCTGAGTCATAGGTCTGAGTTTGCTTTTAGGGCTGAGCGGGACCAAAGCGTGAAAACGCCCTTTTAGTCTTTAATTCAAATGTTGACATTTTCATTTTTTTGAGTCTGACGCTGAACTCGTAACTATGTCTCATAATGTTCCCAGTTGACCAACGATCCCAATGAGCTGGTGGTTCTCTGCTGAGTCGGCAGTGTGCGAATGCTCGCCTGTAAGTGGTTCATAGCTGACTTGTAGTGGAAGGAGTGACAACTCGGGGCCCCGCTGCTGTTAACCACAGCAAAAAAAAAAAAATGCATCTGAATTCTGACCAAAATCTCCCTTTCTGAGTAAGTCAGGAAAAAGTTGCTCCCGTGCCGTAGCGCTTCAAGTGGAATTTGCAGGAAACAAAATCACATCCTGCTGATGTCACCGTCTGGATGCAGACTTGGAACCACAAAGCACGAACCTCGGGCCTGGCACTCGAAGGCGGACGGCGAATTCTGCGGCGGCGGGCCGCGCGCGCACCAATCGTTCCGCCATCTGTGTCGGTTTCCATGACTTGAGCACACACGTGTGGGTTCCTTCAAGCGCAAACAAAAGTGAGCTTGCGGTAAACGCAAGGGGCTGATGGAGGGAATTAAAACAGAGACTGTTTAAAACGAAGACCGACTTTATTTGGACAAGCCGTACACACGCGTCTTCGCGGGGCTTTGAGGGAAGCGGCGAGAGCGACTGCCGACGTAACTCAAAAGTAGGCCAACGCAAATCAAACCGAAACGTCAATTCTCCTGCAACAACAATAGCTCAAAGCTGCTGACTGCACTCAAGGTTTATCACTGTGTATTAGCAACGGGGTTATTTTTAGGGATCGGAGGGTCAGGGGGAGGTCGAGGGTGTCATTTTTAAAACGTCCCGATGTGAAGTGTCCGCTCGGCGACGCTTGCCTCACGCCAACGGCTTCCTGAGTCACTTCCGCCGCCGCTCGGCCCCGCCGCGAACCCTCCTAGCGTGCGGCTCCTCGGGTTTCCCGACGGAGATGAAGAGATCCAAATAGACACCAGTGCAAACACGACACTTGCACGCCCGCGTCCAGTAAACCCTTTTTATGGGGGTTATCTCTGTCTGCATCAGGGTGTAGATGTGTCTTGTCTGTATGTCTGGGATTTGAAACGCTGATAGGAATAATAAAAGAACAGCTCATTGTTATGACTTTACACAAAACGGTGGTGGACAAAGACTGGACTTTTTTTTTCCCCTTTCTTCTTCTTCTTCTTCAGTCTGTCACATACCAAGAATCCTAAACCTCACGTCTCAATTGATTAGAAAACATATTTTGGACTTTATTTTAGACCGCAAGGCGCCAATGATTCATTTTTCTGCGCGCTGCAGCCATCTCCCATGGGTGATTTTGCAGTTTTGAGTGACTCCCGTTTGCGAGGTGACTCCCACAGCTCATCGACATGAGGCTATGTATCACTTCTGTGCCTCATGCATACTTGATAATGCACCAATAGGCCAAAATATCAATGAAGCAATCTTTTTTTATTTTTTTTAACTCTGGTTTCCCAGCACAAATCTCTGATTAACCAGAAGTTGTTTTTTTTTTTTAGCACTTCCAAGGTCAAACCTCGGAAGACTATCTCACACTGGTCCAGTCAGAAAAGATGATTCCATGCCGATCAATAGCCTGTCTCTCGGCTTTTAGGCTGCAAGGACGCCTTGTGTGTTGTCTGTCTCAACGTGCACAAAAATTGACCCGTGGCAGACCAAACGTGGTCCAGTAGTTTTAGTTTTATATTGATTAACTGATTAAAAACCAGTATGATAAGTACGTTCCTCACTTCCTCATTTCATCCACTTTTAGATTCTTCTTTCAGATTTTTCCCGTCGTATTAATAATATGATTATGACCCGCATTTTCCCTGCCTTTAAACAGTTTGTCATAAGAAAAGGAGCACTATCAAATCTAACACTCATCATCATCTTCGAGAAATCTTTACGTAAATATAAAAAAACCTTTACGTAAATAATATTTAAAACCTGGATTGACACTAGAAACCTTGTGCCGTTCTTTATCACAATAGTTTTACAATTTACTGCTTTATGAGGGTTTTTTTTTGCCCGATGTCTGCATAGAAACAACTGCATTTATATATTGTGAGGTAATAATTAACTGTGTGTATACTGATTTAATCATAAATTGATTTATGGATATTTTTTTTGTAAGGATGTAATGTTGTATTTGTATCCTGGTTTCAGTTGACCCTGTACAAGTCGATACCTGGCACTACCAGTTCCCTTGATGTTGCGAAATAAATGGATAATTTGCACAACGTTATGAGTGTTCGGCCGCTGTTTTTTGTCTTCTTTTGTCTTTGTTTACATCTCGACAGGCCCAGGTTTTATATAAACAAACTAAGAGACTATATTGTCATTAGTAGGCTAAAAAGTGCCATTTTGCTATATTTTTGGTTGGTGATATGCAATGGGATTTTTTTTTTTTTTTTATTCAAGTAACTAAACCAAAGGACTGATTAATCAAAGCAATTGCGCAGCAGATCTCGTTTTGAGAATCGAGGCCACGCGATTCGCCGATGACACGAGAAACCCGTCCACGTTGTTTTTCCCTCTTCTGGCACAACTCGCGAAGGCGTTCCGTCGCACAATGGAGCTTTTTGTCCTGCGGGCGCCACCCGCTTTGGGAGAGCCTTTCAATGGGCTCGATCAAAGATCAAAGCATTCCAATAACAAAAAACAGGTAAGAAACCGTCTAGCTTTGGTTGAACTGCCACCCTCCGCCCAACCACCACCCGGCCACCCCACCCCCCCCGCTGGGTTCAACAGTTCACCGTGTCCTCCTTTCTCCCAGCGGCCCTTTGTGTGTTCCTGTGTTTCTCTTACCGCCGTCCTGTCGCACCGCGGCAGGAACCGCCGCCGTCTGCAGGTGCCTGCTGCCCATCTCCTCACCTCATCTCACCTCGCTCCCCACCCCCGCCCTCCACCCGGCTTTCATGCCGGCTGTCGGGTCGTGGCGGTCGTGTTCCGGCAGGACGGCGTCCCCGCCTCCTCCGCTCTTGCAACAAGCCTCCGCGCAAACACTTACTTTCCCCGCATTCCGGGGCAAGCCGAGGCACCGCTCGGCCGACGAGGCCACCGTGGCAGTGGAAATTCACAGGTTGGCAGAGGTGGGAGGTAACGGAGTACAAGTACTTCAGTACTGTACTTGAGTATACATTTCAGGCGCTTTTCAAAGTCAAAAAGTCAAAGTCAAAATCAGCTTTATTTGCAACTTTTTCGCATGGACAAGACATACAAAAGACATACAAATTCGGTTTCCCGCTGTCCCACGGTGAAGACTGGATGGACGACTTCTTACTTTTACTCTCCACATTTGCACACAAGTTTCTGTAGTTTTCACTGCTCACATTGGAAAAGCATGCTGGTTACTTCACTGTTATTATTTGTTTATTCTACTTGTTGTTTGTAAACCGCCAATACAAAAGTAGACAAATTTTAGCGGAAGATTATTTTAGCTTTGGGGTCACTGTCCAGTACGTTTTCGGTGCACAGGATTAAAAAAAAAAAGAAAAATTGGTTCCTGTTATCAAAAGCGTTAACGTGCAATAAGGGCTCGCCGGTCACAACGATCACTGATTACGGTTCACTTGGGGTGCAGTTGAAAGAGAAAAACACAAGTGGTTCTCAGACTTTCTCCGTCACATCACATCTGCCAGCCAGAGAGGATGCCGTGTCAACATCAACATCTGAGCCAGTGGATAAACAAGGTTTCGCTAGAATTTCGCTACAATTGCCAACTCACTTTTGCCACAACTGTATTGTTTTCCAGGCAGGAAGGGCTGCCCGCGTTAAACCTATTACGGGCCTGTGACTAAGTGAACGGTTAGTTTTGCTGAAGACGGCGCCTCTAAACAACAACAACAACAACAACAACAACAACAGCACGAGCTGTACAAATGAACTGGGAACAAACAAACTGGAACATAAAGTCAAAGAACCACTATTCTAGCATCGTCTGACAGTCGCGCACCTTCCCTTTGTTACTTCAAGGTGTGCAAACACATGTCGCACACAGAAGACGACAGGAAGCAAGGCAAACAGGACAGACCCAGAGAGGCCCGTTTCCGCCACGCGTGTAAACAGGAAAGAGTTTTCCCAAAGCTGCGGTTTTTAGTGGTCTGAAAACCAGTTTTGCATCTGGATGAAATGATAAACCTACATATAGAGATTTTTCCTTCTTAAAAAAAAAACAAAAAAAAACAGAGCCATATAAATGTGTGTTTTTTGGCTGTCTTACCGTACACGTAATTCATAATTGACAAATCGGGCACAATTCTAACTTTAGAATTTGTGTTCTATTTTCAGGTTTTCAGACACGCCTATTGGTAACAGAGAGGAACACATATGCATTGTTCAGAACACAATACAGCCTCAAGACCCACCCGTAGCCCCCGCTGCTGCCCATGTGAAAGTCAAAATTCAAAACAGGGAAGTGACTTCTGATTAGCTGACACAACAACATCCTGACCGTGACCCCTTAAATTGCGATGGCAAACGCGGCGTCTCACCATGTTGCAAACAAGGGAGTTCAACTACATGGCAACTGCAATGGAGACCCCACTGGTTTGTGCTTTCAAAATATTTGTGTTATTGTTCTGTTGTATGTGTGTTGTGTTGTTTCGTTTGATTTGACCATGAGTGGCATCACTGGCGCTGGTGGTGAACAGTTTATTCTTTATTTTCATTCTTTTAAATTTATCGTTTGGTATTAAAAAAAACAAGAGAGGGAAGTTTAGAACCCGGAAAAATTGTAAACTTTTTTCCACTCCTTTTCAAATATGAGTTGTTAAACGTGATTTTGTTTAATTGTCTTGCTTGTATATTTTGTTGTATTTTATTTTAATCATGTTTAAAAGAAATTGTATGAATAAAATTTTATGCTGGTAAAAAAAAACAAAAAACAAATACCACAGAATACTCAATTTCCGAATGTCCACTGTTTCAATGTTAACTTTTGTTATGGACATTTGTTGACAGTGAGTCAATAAACCAGTGAATCATTTCAACTCAGCAATCATTGGATTTGTTCTGCCTACTTGCACCTGTATCAAGCAAAATTCAGTTCTCAACTCTTTTCTAACGTCTGTCTCCAGCCTGTCACTGAACGCCCTAGATATGATAATCTACTGTTTTTGCAGGAGGTTGAAAACATAGGGTTAAATACGATGTATTTCCTGGAGATTCATCAATCTTCTTTGCATAATTAATCGTGCGGGACTTCGGGATGACAAACAAATAATATAAAAAAGAATTGGGACCGTTTAAAGAATGTTTTTTTTTTTTTTGCCACTCTTCCTCTTTTGGAACCTCATGACGTTGGAGCTCATCACCACAGCGAGTGGGCCATAGTGAGCAAGAGTTGATATTTGTTGACTTCAGCAGCTTCTGCAGGGATTGGATGCGACCTCTGTCCCCGGCCCAGGCGGAACTTTCAAAATCCTACCCGGACTTATTTTTAGCGACGGCGACCGGGGCGAGATTCCGACTCCCTCACTTTCCAAAGTGCCATTGAAAGTGTCATAGGCGTGTAGCAATGCCGGCTGGAGAGGGTGAGTGTGCGTGTGAGTGTGTCTGACTCGGATCCTCCCATTTTTACAGCCTCTGCCTGCTGCTACTGTTGTGCTGCCAAAGCCGCTGGTGGCTATTGAGGAGAGTCATTATCTCTGCGAGTGGAATCTGACACCTCAGCACTCGGCCGGGTTTTTGTGTTTGTTCGCACACAAACGCCCCAGCGGATAAAAAAAAAAGAAAAAAGAAGAGGCCCCGGCTCGTTGTGGAGTCGGCGGATGTCGTCGCAATGTGTCCCGGGGAATTTAATGCATTAAAAAAGATGCCAGGAAGGCGTTGCGTCAGCCAGTCGGTGGGCGCTGCGTGCCTGCCGTAACACGTTCAGGTTTTGGTGCAGAAGCTCTATCCTACCAGGCGGCGCCCTCGTCGACCACGGTCGCAGGTCCTCTTATCTCGCGCACTTACGAGGCAGTAAAGCTATGACTGCTCGATTAGTGTGTGTACACCGTCTTATTTGAGAATGATAATAAGATGAATCAGCACACCGATGTGGTTGTGATCGTCTTTTCCAAGATTACCAGCTGACACAGTCAGGCTCTTTCTCTGAGGGCCCTGATAAGGCTCACATTCCCTCTCTCGCTCCCATAATGACTCATGTGAATCTAGGTGGATGGAAATTCATATTCCATTTCAATTAGAATGTCACACGAGCTGCCCGGGAGACTGGCTTCACCTTCCATGGTTCGCGACACTCACAACGTTTACATGACACTCGAGAAAACCGAATTATCGCCTTAGTCCGACTATGATCGGACAACTCACGTGCATGTAAAACGCGCTAGTCCGACTATGATCAGAGTCAAGAATTCACGCACATGCACGACACTAGCGATTTTAATGTACGTAAACAGAGGTAGACAGCTGATAGATAGCGCTCACTTACGAAGTATATTAAGTATGTTCGCTGTGGGCTTTGACAGTAAAATCGGCCAGTAGCATGTCGTGCACGTTTGCGAATTTCTGACCAATCCGCCGGCGGTGGCGACGCACATCTGCAGCGGTTCGGTGAGGAAATTTGTTGAATTGGAGACGCTCCAGTTGTTTTGCTATTGTGCCACGAAAGGTTACCCGGAAGTTAACGCGCTGAAAATACTCACATCGCCCCCTAGTGTGGGGGAGGTGGACGCGTCCCCGTCAATAATTCGATTTTCTCAGCTGCACGTATACAAGGAAAGAAGTCCGAATTATGAGCTTAGTCCGATTAAGCCCTGCTTGTAAACATAGTCACAGTTTGTTTCACTGTGTGTATCTTCTATGTTATTTGCCATCAGAGCTCAATCGCTTTTCTCGCTCCTCGCGGGGAAAGTGTTTTGTCGACGGCGGCGGAGGGTCGGCATGCAGGGAGCAAAAGTGCGTTACATTACCACGCTAAATTACCAGCCACGTCCTTTGATGCGGCCAGACTGGATAAACAAACCGACCGCCAGACTCCCAAGAGCCCCAAAATGACTTCCTTTCCCTCGCGAAAATAATAAGGGCATTCCAAATGGCACTTGCAGCGCCTTTTAAGTTGTACTATGGAGTTTGTACATGCAGACATTTAGGTTCTACATTGCGCATGCAAACATTACAGTCATATATTTGAAAAAAAAAAAAATAAATAAATAATAATAATCACCCGTGGACAGATCTGAGGTGTGGCTACCAAATGCAGAGCTCTCTCAGGATTGAGAAGCATGTTGCAAAAAATGGGCACGTGTGTTATTTGACGGCTGTTTACGAGACATGCCCTCCGTGGCGTTACTGCATGTTGTGTTCCACGAGTCATTTCAGCAGGCAGGGCGGGGGCACGGCCTTTCAACTCGTAAAAACGCGTAAAAAAAGAAATAGAAGGTGTGTCTGGTTGATGGTCTTCCAGCGAAGGAGCGTCGCTCTTGTACTGTAATTTGACAAAAATCGCACCGACAATGAGGCAAATTGTGCAGAATTTCCCCATCCGATGCGTCAAAGCGTTTCGGCCAATAATTCAATCACAGTCGGAGGGTTACCCGATCTACTGGACGCACCGCACCAATTTTCCGTCTATGCTGCAAAAATACACAACAATCAAAACGGGAAATGTCGGACAACAGCCTTGCTTTTGTGGAGAGGGATCTGTTCCAGTCACTCAACCCTCCCCTTCCTTTTTTCTCGGAAAACGTATGGCTGCACGTAAGGCGCTTGCTAAACTCATCAGCGGTTAAACGGCTGATGTGAAATCAGCAGCCGCGCACGATTACGTCAAGCAGCAAAAATTTGGTGTTTTTGTATTTTTTTGGGGGGGGTGGGGGGAGGCAAAAGTATGCGCGCTATTTACCAAAATAAAAGTACGGAAACTTGTATAAAAAAAAAAAAAGTACTGATTCAACTCCTTTACTCAAATGTCAGTAATAAAGTACGGGTTCTGAAATGTATTTAATTAGGAAGTAAAAATGCTTTCTTTTTTTGTTGTTGCCATAAATGAAACAATCCTAATTTTGCAAAACTGAAAAGGTTCTGAGAGAAGAATCTGGACTGAACCAACCAGAGGCCTTGCATGAGCGTCTGCATAAGATGAACAGCTTTGCTTTGTCAACTGCAGCGCAACCAAAATGTCGTCAGTAATAGTTGTGACCAGTGAGTCAATATTGGGTTACATTTTTAATCACAATAAATAAATGTTATTTCCTAGATAATAAAATAATTAATAATAATCTTGAACAGAATTTGCATCTTTTACAAATATTTAAAGACACAAAGGTTTTTTAATTAAGTGATTTTTATAGTGTAAAGTACAGATATTTGTGTGAAAATGTGGCGTCATCCGAAATACAAAAACTCAAGTAAAGAACTGATTCCTGAAAAATCCACTTTAGGACAGTAACAAAGTATTTGTTTCCTTGAAACTTGAAAACGATTACATGGGTTACATGGAAATGTGTGGGGGAATTTCAGTTGAATGCAAACCACAGAGTGATTGCCGTGTGCCAGCTCACGGCGTGAGCCTAACCGCATGCTACATTTCTAGACTTCCGAGAAGACATCTCGACCTCATGGAGAATTAATTGACTGTGACAGTCAGACGTTAAAAAAATCTGACCAAGAAGTTCACACCGTTGGGCAACGTCTTCGCTTGTCACTCGCGAGATCTTGAATTGCAACCCCTCGCTCACAAACCGACGACACATCGTGACACCTGCTCAGCTGTAAAGGCACGATTCCAATCGCGGCGGCCGAGGACTCAAATGCGTCACTGCGGACACATGTAGACGTGTGAAGCGGAGGCAGCCAGACGAGAAGTGCGAATGGATTATACATACAAAGATTACAGAAGTGGTTCATGAATCAGCGTCTGTCCAGAGTGACGCAACACCATGGTTAGGTGTTAGCACAAGTTATGCAACGAACAAAGCAGGCGGTAGAATGCCGCAAACCGTGCAAGGCAGACTCGAAGAGACCCGGACTTACATTTGCCAGTTACCCATAGCAGCTAGGTAGCATCATATGCAACAAGGTCTATGGGGTTTTTTTCCGCAGCTTACGGGTAAATTACCCACTCATTGGCAATGAAAGTGGGCCCGAAGGTCACACTTAGCCGTGGGCACGTGGGCCAATAATAGGCGAGACGTATTGTACAAGTGACTCAAAAGTGACACATGTGCACACATTTGCACACGTGTGTCATAGCGCAGGTGGCAAAACGGCAGAGGCAAAACACATGATGGCGGGAATAGAAATTAAAAAAATGACCAAACCAACAAAAAAAAAACTAAAAAAACAAAACATCGCAACAGGTTTCCCGACTTCGAGTCTTAAACCTCTCTTTGTTTTCATGTGTTGATTCATTTATTTATTTTCATTTTTAAAATTTCCATTGGTTTTATCTGAAGTGCAATAATGTCATTCGTTTTTTTTGTTTTGTTTTTTGTAGCGTGCCCAGAATTTAAGAGATTGGTGACGGGCAACAACAGCCTTCAACTCAAGTTCGAATTCAAATCAGAAGAACTTGAAATTAATATAGGAATAAAAAAATGCTAACATATTAAATAATAATATTTTTCCAATCAGTATTTTTTCTCCTCTATCTTAACCTCGGAATAGCTGATTAAGAGAGCGAATAATAATGGTACAGTGACACTCTGTGACGCCCTGGTGACCTCCGACCTCATTTGGAGTTGGTTGCAGGAGATCTGAGCGGCAAACATTACTGATAAACCGACAAACTTCAATTTAGTTTCAAATGAAAGTTTTAAATTTGTTTACTGCTTGAAAGTCATGTGTGGTCTTTGTGTTCTGTCCCACCTGCACCCGGTGTAATTAAACATCTGTCCAAAGTTAATGTGCAGATTTTTCCAGACGTTGATAACACGGTGCATTGTGAGACACAAACACAGTTTCCTCCTAATTGTACTGGCCTTGACAGAGTTGACCCTGCAGGATAACCTCCTGATCCCTGGACCAGCACCAAGACCTCTATGTTTGGAGTAGTCCATCAACACACCCTGACACAAAAACACAGGTCGGGGGTTAAAAATGCCATTAGTGTTTCCTACGAACGTGCTCGTAATGAATCTCATTCGCGGGGAAACAAGCGACGTTGTTTGCCACCCAATCCGAACAGTTGGCCCCTCTCACTTCCCAGAATTACCCTGGGATAAATTACGAAGGCCTTATTAATCGGGGCTGGAGCGCTCTTAAGACAATGAACAGGGGACCGCTGATCTCATTCTTTTCTGTTACCGCCCAATGGACCACGGAGACAAACAAGTGCACTTGAGCATCTGGCAAAAACAAGCTCAGGATATATTTAGAATAAACTGCAAACAAATAAAACGGTGGGAGGCTGCAAAGCTGTGGGAAGACATTTGGTTTTGATCCCCTCGTCTATGAAATATCTCTGAGCAATTAAGAAAGAAGGGGGGAAAAAAAATGTATCAAAAGCCACACGGATGATTTGGAGACAGGAACAGATGAATTCTGAATTGCCTTCATCCAAAATCAAAGTCTTGCAAACTAACCCCAATGAGCTGCGAATGAACTCGAGTTTGAGCGGAAAATGTCCGTTGGTGCCCTGCGTCGCTTTCCCGGAAAAGCTCTCGCAGTCCTTCCATTCACTGGAGAGAGTCGGTGAGCGGTCTGCATTTATAATCAGCGTCTGCCGCATTTTAGCATTCAAAGCCAACGCTCGCTCGTCTGTCTGGGCCCCTCAGAGGGAGGTGGGGCTGAGGGGGGGCGGCATAATAGGAAGGGGGAGGACAGACCCTGGCGCAGTGCCAGGAAGTCCCGGACGCGGAAGAAAACAGGACAGCAGTGCGGTGACTGTAGGCAACTTGGGTTTAAAGGAAGGGACATATTAAAGACATTTAATCTGGTTTGGTGTCATTAGATCCTACTGAGAACAAAGCCGAAACGTTGGACTTTTAGTTAATGCTGCTGCGAAAGCAGATTAAACTGACAAACACTCAACAAATGCTGCAGTGAAATCGCACTGCTTCTTAGTTCACCCTTACGATGAATGGGTAAGACTCTTTTTTTTTTTTTTTGTTGCTACCTGACACATTCGACTGTGAGAGAGGTCCCTTTGTAGTTCGTAATTTTATAACCCCCCCGCCCGAACTGCGGCTCTATATATAGACCTCTGGATCACCGTCTTAAGCCTGCAGGGGTGATTGGACGCTCTGATTCATGCTCAGCCCGCGCCGCAGCGTTTAGCGGGAGCGACGCTGACACAGTGCTCGGACACACGCGGTATAGAGTTACTCCGGCAGCTTCACGCAACAGAGAATGTGCCAGTGCCATTACGTCAGCCCCCCCCCCCCCCCGTCTCCCTCGTGTCAGACCTCTCTTCGCCGTCCCTGACTGCATCATTATGGAATGGGCCCCTTGATCTGTTGCGTCCGGCTGAGGCCATTATTGCTGCTCGAAATTTGCATTTGATTCAAATTTTAGTCGAACTCTATTAATAATTTCTTCTTCTTTTTTTTTTTCAATTTCAAAAGCAACCTTTCCGTCCTTTTGTCGTCTGTGTGCCTGTTAATCAACCACCGGCTACACCGACAAGATCACACTTGCAGTGCTGTTCCAAGTACACACAGTAGACACGAACAGCATACACACACTTGTAACATCTGCTTATTTAATATTTTTCTTACTTGTTTTATATATGAAATATTAATGTAATATATTTGTTATGTACAATCTTACTTACTTCTTTCTAAGCGCATTGAGTTCACGCTTGCTGTATAAAAATGTGCTATATAAATAAATTAGAGGGGGGAAAAAAATGCAGTGAGCAAAAAACATGAACTTCACGGACAGGCCAGAAATAAAGTAAATGAATAACTTACACAATTCTGTCAATAATACATTAAATGAAAATGAATCATCTTTAAATTGTCTTTCAATCAAAACGTAAATTCCTCGTAACGTTTGACTCGATACAAAAAAAAAATTAAATCTGTGATATCATTTGTAATGTGTCTGTAAAGTACACATGCACAGCGGCAGTGCGCAAATAACGAAAGATCGAAAGATAACAATTAAGTGCACGTATGGATCAACTAGCGTAAATGCGGAGATTCTTTGCCGCCAAGTGGTATATACATGGCGCAAGTGTGCGCGCCGTGGAAAATCGCAGGGCTTCACAGTCTTGTGTACGCGCTGCATGACCTCAGCAGCACAAGCACGTAGCCGCGTCCCCCCGCCCCCACACACACACACAACATGACGTCACAAGACCGCCGCTCCATATATGGGATGCCCCTCCCCTGGCCCTCCTCTGCCGTTACAGCGCATAAAACACTGTCGGCTTTCGGTGAACGAGCGTGAAACACACTCATACACACACACACACACACACACACACACACACACGGGACACTTGGAAGCATCACAGCGGGACTTCTTTTTACCAAGGAAAAAGCGAAACAGTTTGCGCTCCGACTCGGACTCCCCAGGAAGTGAGCTCGTCATGACTCGCAGCAGCAGCACCACCACCGCAGGAGCCGCTCTCCTGTTTGCCGTTTTCCTGTCCGCGCGCTGCGCCTCAGGTGAGTCGCCTTCAATCTCTGCTCACGCGCCCGTGCCCGCATTCCAACACCCGGCCGACCTTTGGAAATGCTCAAACGGAGCCACGCGACTCGCAACCAACCAAAGGAAGAAACGACAATTAAACATTGCGCGCGCGTATGAGGTTTCTCCGTTAAACTCCACCAACAAGCATTTGTTTGACTTCAATGTGCGCTAAATTGAATGTCTCGAGACATTTTTAATTTTTATGGTAACCATAAAAACACGTCGGTCTTCAAAGCTGCGCCGCAGAACGGTGGCCTGTTTGCACCAGTGTCCTCCTATTAAACATCATGTAGACACATTTCAAAATGAATGCTTTATGGGTCCCCCTGCAGACAGGGAAGCCAAATGCATGACCGACCACTGACCGCAGACTGTTGCTATCAAAAGAGATCTCCCCTCAATGTGATCTTATGAGTTCTTCTGGTTGGATTGAGGTGGCAAAAACCACAAACGCTTGTGGTGCCTTCAAGTTTTCTTTTCTTTTTTTTTCTCGTAAAAGCAACCCCTTCAGCTTTCCATTCACAATATTGTCATTGACCAAGAAAGGCTGCGACGCAACTTTGTCGGCCGCCCGGAAAGGTCACCTTCGGCCGCTTCAAAGGCTCGAGTTGAATCTCAACCCGACATACCCTCCTTCCGCTTGCAGGCTCCTACCCCCGGGCCCAGAACGTCACGTGGAGCTCGGTCAACTTCAAGACCATCCTGACCTGGGGTCCCCGACCGTCGAGCGACTACACGTACACTGTGGAGTACTCCTCGTGAGTAAAAAAAAAAAAAAAAAAACCCTCGCCGCATCTCTTTCACTCAAAGCAGCATTGGAATCTAGGTGTGTCCTCCTGGGGCCCGCTTCCCCCGAGGCAGAGCGGCTTTTGACAGGAAATGCTAATGGCGGTGGGGCTCGATAAGGATCCACCGCTGACCCAGTAACGGGCTTTTAGTGCAAGATTGATTTTCTTTTTTTTTTTTTAGCTCTGAGATTACACTTGCATAAAGACAGTCAAAGTGGGGACGGTGGCACTTGATGACCACTATCATTTCCTGTTGCACCCCCATGACAGGCTGAGCGGGGACAAGCAAAGGAACTCGCACTGCATCCGCTCCTCGTTGACGCTGTGCGACCTGTCGGCCTCGCTGACCGACCTGGACCTGTGCTACACGGCGGACGTCCTGTCCACGCCGCCGCTCGGGGCCACGACGGACCTCACCGAGTTCCCTCACGCCAGCTCCAAAAAGTTCTGCCCCTTGCAAGACAGTGAGTGCCTCTCTCTCTTTTTTTCTCTTTTTTTTTTTTTTTTTTTTTGCAAGTTGATGCGTCCAAAGTTATTTTCGGTAGACGTTTTGTCTCCTGCGCTCATGAGATAAATCGCTTTGGTGTTGTTGTTTTTTTGGAAGGGAACTCGCAGGCGGAATCCATCCCAGGTCTGCCGGGTTTATTTTTTTTGCGCGTTCACACTGTAAATCTCCCAGCTTCCTCGCAAAAGGTTCACCTAAGCTAGAATCCCGTTTTCCACTCCAGCTCGTTTCGTAAGAAACCTTGTGTGTGTGTGTGTGTGTGTGTGTGTGTGTGTGTGTGTGTGTGTGTGTGTGTGTGTGTGTGTGTGTGTGTGTGTGTGTGTGTGTGTGTGTGTGTGTGTCGCGCGCACACGCACACATACACACCACCCACCTCACCTTTTATTTGCCTGTGGTTGAACAGCTCATTGACGGTGGTACTTTACATTCCTCTCTCTGAAGGGGGAAAAAAAGGAAAGTTGCTCTTCAAAGGCTTTTTTCTCATCCCCCTTTTTTGTCCAATGCGATGAACTACGGAGGAAAAACAAATGTTGCCGTTGCTACGAAACAAAGAACAGTGGAGGAGTGAACTGCTTGGAACTGTATGACCGGGAGCCACCGTTACTTGCATAAAAATCGAAAGGGCCGCATTGGTTCCACAGTTCCCATTTTAGGCCGTTTGTTTAGCGTTGCCCGGCAATGCACAATTCCCCCGTGTCCCCTCTTTGACCAGCTGGCCAGATGGAGCCAAACAACATTTAAAAGTAATGCATTCAACGAAATTGGGGAGCAATATATCCTTGAAGTATCTTACGGCACCGAAATGTCGGCAAAGCAATAATATCCGTGCTCATTAAACGCAAAGTTCATTGACGTTCTTCCTCAACCTGGCTGCTAATACAGATTTTTATTCAGTTAAAAGTACACCGCTACAACGTCACAGCTTCCTAAAATGCCCCCGTTTGTAAAAACCTATTCTGGGAAGCGCGGAGAAAAAAAAGTTTCTTTCTTCTTCTTCTTCTTCTTCTTCTTCTTCTTCTTTCTTCTTTTTCTTCTTCTTCTTCTTCTTCTTCATATTTATATTATTCGTATTCTAAACAACCTGATGACCGCTCCTGTCCTCCGCCCTCGCAGCTGACATCGGCAAGCCCGACTTCAAGCTGGAGGTGAGCCAGGACAAGAGGAAGACCACGCTGTACATGCAGGACCCGCTCACGGCGCTCTTCAAAGACGGCCGCCAGCTGAACGTGCGGGACGTCTACGCCGACAAGCTCATGTACAGGGTCACCTATCGGAGGAACAAGTCGACCGGCAAGGTAGGAAACAAACAAACGGACAAACGGACCAGCGTCCGCGAGACAGAGAAAAAAAACCAACCCGTGTTTATCCCTTTGCAGAAAGTGCACAACTCCAAGACCAGCGTGATCGAGCTGACCGGCCTGGACGTCGGCGAGAGCTACTGCTTCTACGTGCAGGCCTACATCCCCAGCCGCAGCACTGAGAAGCAGCTGGGGGAGCAGAGCAGCACCCAGTGCTCCAACGATGACAAGAAGTCCATCTTTGATGGTGAGCAAAAAAAAAGAAAAAAAAAATCAAATACAATTCCAATACGGTGCTTAGCAAATGTATTTTTTTTACAAATTGACCTGGTTTACCAGCGTCTCTGTGATGGTACGCACACCAGTATGTCAAATTAGAATCATTGATTTTTATTCTTGGACAGAAAAAACATTTTTTTCAAGATCAGTTTCTGACTTCTTAGACAGATAAAAGGTGAATTTGAGTTATTGCATTGTATCCGTTTGTTATTTGACACAAAATAAGAATGTTTTTAATTTTTAATAGAATTCCAAAATACTTATTTTCTAAATTTCTTTATGACGGTTGATCTAATAAACTCGTGAAGCACCGTCTAGAATAAATCGCCTTCTGCTTTGTGGCTAATGTGCAGCTGTCGTCCTTGAATAAGCGTTAAACCTTCTTTTTTTTTTTTTTGGTGCTAAAAAAAAATTTCTTCAGTGTGAGAACTTCATGGCATCTGTCCGAAAGTTTGCCGTTCATGTAAAATGAGCAGGGTTCGCTTTGCCACTTTCGGCCACGGTTGTCAGTTAGTGTCAAGAACAGAGCCGTTGTTCCTTGCATCACTTTCGGGGGAAGAAAAAAAAAATTCCCCAATATTAAAATCGAAAATCAGAGAAAGAGGTTGTGAAAATAGAGTACGTGTGTGTAAATGTGTCGTGGACGATGATGTCACATGATTGCTTGAATTTTTTTTTTTTTTAAATCCACTTCTCATAAACATACGAGACCAGTGAAAGTAGGATCATAGAGTTTTTCTATGCTGAATAATAACACATTCATGTTTTAGACACAGTATAGAATCAAGGATATCCCAGTCTTTTAAAAAAAAAAAGAAAGAAAAGAAAACCTATCCTCTGGCGCACCCTGCAGGACAAACATAATAAACCTCTTCCTGCATGCGGCAACGTTTTTGGCCAAGAGGAAACTAAGACTTTGATTCACTTCAATAAAAATCTCAATTAAATTCCATATTACTTACGATAAGGTGCTCATCTCAATGTGATGCAGTGCTCTTCTAATTCTTCCACGTTTCCCCCTCCTTTGCAGTGTACTCGGTGGGCGTGATCGCGGGCGGCATCATCCTCATCCTGGCGGTGGTCGGCCTCATCATCGGCGTCACCGTGTTCTGCCTCAGGCGCAGGAGGAGCCCTCGGAACAACAGAAAAGAGGGGGAGCCGCTCAATGCTGCTTAAAGTGCACGAGAGAGAGAGTGTGCGTTTGTGCTGCGGAAGCGTACGGTACGATTGGACTGGGCATTCTAGTGTCAAAACACCGGGATCAATCCTTCCTATAGTCTCTGTGAAACTACCTCCAAACGTGTTTGACATGTTTGTTTTTTTTTTGTTTTTAATATATTTTACACTGCAGAAAAAAAAAAAACTGTTTCAGCACTACTGCTGCTGCTGTACACGCTAGTCCTACTGTGGAAACTTGTAATATTCCATTCCTGTTGACCTCTTGACGACTGTAGATGCTAATGATTTTATTTATTTCCTTTTATAGTTCACACTATTCTTTTTTTTTTTTTTTTTAATGATCTTTTGGGACGATGCAGCATTTCAAAATGCAGGAAATCCCGACCAAGAATATAATGGATATTATTTTTCTACATGACCCTTAATTTATTGTTTAATTGAACTGAACCCATTTGTACATATATCGTTTTTTTTTTTTTATACAAGTCAGTTCACTAAGATTTGAGTGTGTATGTGATGAAACGTCATTTATTAAAATATTAAATAAAATAATTAAATGAGATTCAAACTGGCTGAGCGCTTGTTGGATTTAGGTCATTGCACCAAGATATATTTTGGTACTTTTTGCTTTTGTTCAGAGTGATTTTATACTGACTGGTCATTAAGAGGTTGTGGGAGTATCTGCATTACAGGCCAAATACAAAGAAAGGTGTGGTCAGGAGGTAGCGTGTTGGGGTAAAGTAAGTGTGTAATTAATTGATTACTAGTGGAAATAAAAGTATAGATAAATTGTTAAATACTCAGGATTTTAAATAAATGTGTATATATATATATACACGATTTAGATATACGTTTAAATTAACTTCAGTACGAACAGGGCAAATGGAATTAACTTTAAAATGAAACTCTGATAAGAATGATACTGTTTCACTCATACATTTTGTGTTTCATTGACACAAGCGTGTCGAATCTGCGCTTGTCACCCTAAAGGAAAATGTAGCTTAAAGAAAAATAAAAGTATTTACCTGCTCGAAAACGCTCAGGAGATTTGGCCACTTCAACAAGGGAACAACGGAAGAAGCGAGGACGGCAAGGACACAAGGGGGCGACAAATCCGCCTTTTCTCTAAAGTCAGTAAATCCACAATGAAAGCGTCCTATTAGTTGTTAGTTGCGAACCAAGTACACAATCGCTGGAATGATAAACAATTATTTGTCTAATCACATTCAATCGCTTATTTGTGCACTTATATCCACTTGTAATACCTAAATTAGACGTCTAATCCTTCTCGAACTGACATTTTGAGGGGCACCCACTCTCACCAAAGCAGTGTTGCTGTCAGCCACAATCATCATGACTTGCTGTCTGTCACAAGCAACTACACTCATTATCCTGCCGTATTTATTATCATTTGTAATAACAATTATCGTTTATAGTTTTGGCTGTCGAGCTTTAAAACACAGTGACTCTCAGAAGAGCACGCTCACCTGTTCCTCGTGCTTTTACAATGCTAGCTAACAGAAAGCGCGCGACCGGATGTTGTGTTATTGTTGTGCTTGTGCTTACAGACATAAACTACGCGGAGTGACTGGTCCTAAATAAATATTTTTGCATTGCTTTTAACCGACTGAGTCTTACTACCCATACCACGACACTCGTCACCTCGTCAGCAGTAGCACAGGCCAGGTGTTCGCTGCTTTGCTTTGGCACTGACAGGCAGCTAACAGAAATTGCGCGACCGGATGTTGTCTTTTTATTGCGCTTGTGCTGAAAACTGAGACACAAAGTCCGCGAAGTGACTGGTCCTAAATAAATATTTTTTCATTGCTCTCTTGTGCACCTGGAGTGGCTTTCTTCTGGATTTTGTTTTTGTTTTCATGTCTTCCATCACCATTGTACTTTTTAAGCTAACCTATTCCTTCTCTGTGATCACATTTCACTTGCATGCCAACTGACACACTTTTGCCCTGCTCAAACCCCAGCTACCTTTATTCCCTTGTTTGGGATATAAACTTTTTCTCTGACTGCATTTGGGTCTGCCAGTTCTAGAAATTGTGTCATCCTTGACTTCTAAGGAGGCCTGAGTTGTTTTATTTCTTTCATTGCAAGCTCCGCTGTGCTAAAAGTGTCAAAACGAACGAATAAAAATTAAGATACATCACTGAATAATTAAATGGGCCATTAATAAATGAGAAAATTGGAAATGAATGCGTTAACAAACTCAAAGCGAAGACAAACTTAACAGTTCATTTTATTATTTTCAAAAGGAACAGGACAAGGATAATTGACAAGTTCTATTCAATTCCGTCTTCAATCAGCAGCAGCACAAAACTCCACAATAACTAGTACATGTTTGGTTTCGGTCTGGATAAAAACAGTGCAACAACAATCATACAACTTGCGCTTCAATTCTTTCAACCCTTCATCAGTGAGGACAAGAATCTCTGTGACCTTGCAAAACAAACTACCACAGCACATGGGAATTATTATTATAAACATTGTTTTTTTTTTTGAAAAAGCGTAGCTAGCTTTTACTCTTGCCGTTATTTATGTTTCTTTCTCTGGAATTCATCAGCGAGTGCGAGCGGAGCAGATTCACATCCACGGTTCCCAGCCCACCCAGGCTCTGCCCAGCACGTTGGGGTCGGTGGCCTGGTCCAGCAGACAGTCCACCTGCTTCTCCACCGTCAGGCCTTCGGCCGGCAGCTGGGCGCGGACGTTGTGCTCCTTTGCTCCCAGGGCGACCGCCTGCATCCCGCTGAAGGCTTCGTCTTTCTCGAAGCCGAGCTTCAACTCCTCGCTGAGGAAAATCAGACGAGGCGAGCGTTAATTCCAAAGGCGAAACTCTTCAGGGTGAGCGCCATGCCTGCGTGGTTGTGACGTGTGACCGTACCTGGTTATCGCGGACGGATTCGCTCCCTCGAGCTTCCTCCGGGCAAAGTTCACCTTCTGCAGAGGGTACCAGTTGATTTCTTTGGTGTTCACCTCCTGCGTCCACGTGCCTCCTTTCTTCAGCTGTTTTAACTCAAAGTTCTGGGGGTTGGAAAAAAAAAGGGCAAGGAGTTTGTGCAGCGGTCAGATTCTCTTTCTCTTCTAAGATGGGAACAGGAGGAACTTCGGCGTTACCTTCCAGTCCAACAAGGGCTCTTTGACAAACACGTCCATGGTGTTGAGCAACAGATCCGGCTCGGCCCTGTACGCTCGTAGGGAGTGGACCATGACGCTCTGGATCAAGCCAGACTCCCTCAGCGGCTGCATGAGGTTGACGAGCTGCTGGGTCAGCCGGAAAGGCATGAGCTCCGGCACGGGGAGGAACTGCGAGGACGACAGAGTGAGGATTTTATTGAGTTGAGGGTTGTCCTTTCACGTCAGGGAAGGATGAAAGATTAAAGTCCGGATTACTCGAACCACTTGAATCGTACGAATACGCTTACGTAGAATACGTACGGGATACTGTTCCTGAAAGTCCTCTTTGTGTCCCGTATTACGAGACAACCAGTTTTCAACCTTCTCATCGGCCCATGCAAAAGAATAATGTTTTCGCTACTTCCTGTCTATGTTTTGAGTCGCTACCGCTAACTGATTGCACGAGCTCAGGACATTCTGTGGCATTTGACATCTTATCACAATCCACTGGCCTCGAACTCTTGTTGCAGGCTTATTGGTGCGACCAGGTTTGTTTTTCTTTGGGGTTTGAGTTTTTCTTAAAAACCATTCATGTACGTGCAAGTTCGGGCCCGACACTTGCCTGAGTGGCAGAGCCGAAGGCGTGACCAAAGTCGATGCCGATCATGCCGCCCGTCTCCATGTTGAGCATGAAGTTGGAGAGGTGGCGGTCCCCGATGCCCAGGACCCAGTGGCTGACGCACAGCAGGGCGTGAGAGCTGACAAAGTGGGAGCGCAGGGACAGGAAGGCCTCGGGACTGTTGCACATCTTCAGGAAGGCTCTCCTGCAATGAGGAGCAGCAGGAAATGAAGAATGAAATGTGCTCATCCAAGCGCTGAGACTGGGGGTTGCTTTGCAGTTGGGGAGCCTGGACGCACTTGAGGAGGTCACCGGGGATGAGCTGCTGCACTTTCATGAAGTTGTTGACGGCGTCGGCACGTTTCGCTGCCCTGTAGTTAAAAAGAAAAACAAAAGAATATATATATAAAAATAATAATAATAATAATAATAATAATAATAATAATACATTAGACAAAAATAACACATTTTGGAATTTAATTGAATAAAATTGACCAAATCTGGCATACATACATACATATGAACAGAAACAAAACTTACTTGTAGGTGGCGGCGTACGTTCTGATGCCATTCATTTTCAGCTTCTTGCCGAAATCTGCGAGCCAATTATTGTGGATTTGCTGAGCCCTGAGACACCAAACACATACAGAACACTTTAAATGAATGAAAACGTATTTAGTCCATTTTCTTAGTTTTTTTTTTTGTTGTTGTTTTTTTTTTTTTTTTTTTTTACACGAGGCGAATCATAGAAATGGCTCTTCACCCTGAAGCCCTGCGCTGTTCCTCCTCGGTCATCGTGTTGCTCAGGAACTCTTTGAGGGTGCAGGTGTTCTCCATCCATTCGATGACACCGATTCTATCACAGCAGGAAAACCAGGAAATCAAATGGGTGAAACTTGAGCAGCAAAGTCATAAGGTCCCACATAACCGACCGCTGCCTTCGATGGCGCCCCCCCCCCCCACTCCCCTGCCCTCCTCCTCCCTGTACCTGGCGGTGATGGGAATGACTTGGTAGGTGCGCAGCTGCAGGCCCCGGCGCGCGCAAGCGGCGTCGTGGCCCAGCAGGATGTTCATGACGGCGAAGAGCTGCTCGATGCGCTGGTCCTGCCGCAGGTCCTCGCTGCCCTTCACCAGGAAGGGGTGGTCCCGCTCGTCGTCCCCGCGGATGATCAGGCGCTTGGGCCGGCGGATGGAGGACATCACCTTGACCTGCGCGGGAACACGTTCGCACTCGGGTGACAATGCCGCACATTCGCGGGGCGTTTCGCGTTGCAGACGGCATGGGAGCGTACCCTCTCGTCGAAGCCCGTTATTTTTGCGTGGTACTCGGGCAAAGGTTTGGATCTGCCGTCGTACTGTCCTGCAACACAAAACATCTCCAACTGTGAGTCTTTGCCCAGAATATGCATTCGCTTGTATTCCTTATTTCCGATCGGCCTTTATCTCTGAAAATTCATTCCGCGCGTTCCCTCACGGGGGAGCCGCTGTCCCGACCCGCCCTGCCTGCCTACCTGGGATCTCCAGATCGTTGCCGAACGCGTCGGCCTTGAACGAGCTCAGCCAGGACGAGTACTCCTTCAGGTTCCCCGGCTCCTTGTCCTTCTGAAATTCCCGCATGGACGCCGCCAGCTCTTCCACCCTCCTCAGGAAGCCTTTGTCCCTTCTCTTGTCAAACACCGTGCTGCCATTTGGCCCCAGCAGGGTCTTCACTTTTTTAGCAAATTCCTTGGAAGAAAAAAATAATAATTGAAAGATCGTGATTAGTCCCAGACAACTTGGGTTTGCACCATTTGGCATGATTTTCTTTTTTTTAATTTAAAATGCAGTCTGACAAATTAGGACTTGCATCCATCTATAGATAATAACAATAGTTTAAACTGATACAAATTAAGAGAAGCATAAAAAGTCAAATTCATATTATACGGTGGTGGAAAAAAAGTTTTTGGACACCTCATGCATTTTTAATGCAATGCATTGCGGCCAAGAATCATTCTTGAGTCTTGAGTCAGTTTATTCAAGGGCAGTCACCGACACTCACCCACTTGCTGCACGTGCACTATTCTGCCCAGCTCACAACTGGGTATTTCAACAAGATGAGAATTAAGTTTACTATTGTTGTACTAACAATAAACATTAAAGTCATTTCCATTAATTTGTGCGCCTCTAATGCGGACAAACCTTTTGAAACGTACAAAATAAAGGTTTCTCTGGCAATTCAATGACAATAAGTGGGATTGAGTAAAATTGTGCACTTTTTTCCCCGCTGGTGTAAGTAGTGAAAAACCGAAAGAATGAATCCGAGTTGTTGTCATTCAGTGAAACAATCACTGGAACTAAGAAGTCAGAAAACACAAGAAACCATATATGTATCTCGGAACGCACAGCACCATAACTCTCGCATTGAGCAGTGTGATGCTTTTGCTTCATGGTGGATGAATACATCGAAGACAAATCCCCTCCCCAAACCTTGATGAATTTCTTGCGGAACGTCCCGTGACCGGCGGTGTCACCGTCCCCGAGGGAGGCGAACATCTCCTCGAACATGTCGCCCATCCGCTTCTTGTCGAAAACCGGCTTTTCCATCGTGTTCTTCACGCCGTCCCACCAGTCCTGCGTGGAAAAACAAAAACGTCAAAGGGTTGCCGGAACTGGCTGTGGCGTCATTCAGTTTCCATCCGCTACCTTGAAAATCATTTCCGGGTTGGTGAGCTGCTGCAGCGCATCCACAAAGTTCTTCACGGCTCCTCCTTTGTCCAGCTTGCTCCTGATCCTGTGTGGATCCAACACAAGCGTGGGCACACACACACACACACACACACACACACACACACACACACACACGTTATTTTTGCATGGAAAAAAATAAAATAAAAAAAACTTCCTTCTGCAACTATTTCTGGAAAATTAGACAATTACGTCCATGGCCAAATTTACGACCAACCGATGTTTAGATCGGATCGGAGAAATTTGCGCGTGTAAACACAGTGTTTGATTTGGAGACCCCGCCCGGTACCTGGCGACAAACTCGCGCTGCTTGTGCCCCGTCGCCGAGTCCTGGAAGCTGTAATCCTCGCTGCTGATCATCAGGGCGTAGACCAGCGCCTGCGGGTAGAACTCGGCAATCTGGCCCACGCAGTGCTGCACGGCCACGGCTTCGGGCTTGTCCAGCAGCGCCACCATCTGGCCGATCCAGCCGATCAGCATCCAGCAGGGGACCGACGTCATCTGAGAGAGAGCGAGAAAGAGAGAGAGAGAGAGAGAGAGAGTGATGAGGATGACAGTGGCGGCGGCGGCGGCCACTGCGGACGACCCCCGGGTCCTGCCGCGCACCTCCTTGGTCATCAGGTCCATGGTCTCGGCCGGGTAGCACTCGATGATTTGCAGCAGGCGCGGGAACTTGAGGCGAGCCTCCTCCGAGTTCATCCTCAGCGCCTTCAGCATGCTCCGCACCAGGTGGACAGGCAGCGCCGAGGAGTCTGGGAAGCGGCTCTCCACTGCGCCCGAAACAAAGAAGGTGAGCTGTGACTGCTGCGTTTCCGGGTTCCACCGACCCTCCACCGCGGCTCGGCCGCCTTACCGTCGCCGCCCTGCTCCTCCGCGCGCAGCAGCTTGTCGCAGAAGTTGGCCAGGGACATGTAGGTCTCCACGACGCTGCTGCTCTCCACGCAGTCCCGGGCGTAGGACTGGACCTCCTCGTCGGCCTTGCGGGCGGCCTCGCGGAACGACGCCAGCGCCTTCAGCTGCAGTCCCGCCTCCACTTCCTGCAGAGTAGATTCAATCCGTCTTTTCTTCCGTCTCTTGAGAATAAAACACTTCTCATCTGGATTGACTGCGGCACCTTCGGGTCGTGGACGGGCCAAGCGGCTCCCGAGAGCCTGGCGACTTTCTCCGCCTTGGCGCCGTCGATGGTTCCCAGGACGGAGGGGCTTTTGCCCACGGCGGCAGCCAGCAGGTGGAAAGACGTGGCCTGCAGGACCTTCTGGTACCTGAACACCTTGGTGGAGCTCTGACACTCGGCCTCGATGTCTTCTGCAAGGGGGCGGGAGAGAGAGCGGCCGACGGGGAAGCGGTTTGAAGGCGCTTCTCACTACGTTTGTTTGCAACAACAACAACAACAAAAAAAATCCAGCTGCTTTGCCAAAAGCGATACGTTTACATGGGGTGGATGAATTTGGATATATAGAAAGACAGACAAACAGACAGACAGATTCTGTCTGAAACTACATCACGCACGGACAGACAGATAGACAGATAAAATCTGCCCAGCTACGGGATCTGTCCAGGGTCCCTACGGCAACTCTATTAGGACAAACTACATCACGGATGGACGGACGATAGACAGATATAATATAATTATATCTGTCTATATATCTATATATAATCCAATTATCTTGTTTGTTTCTTTAATGGATAGATAGAACATGAGAATAGGATTACATATAGATATAATAAAGATAATATTATTATATCAATCTATCTATCTATCGTCTGTCCGTGATGTAGTTTGTCCTAATAGAGTTGCCGTTCGGCTATCTCTATCTCTATCTATATCTATCTATATCTACAAATATTTATCTATCTATATCTCCATCTATCTGTCTATTTATCTATCTCTATCTATATATCTATATCTATCTATATCTACATATATCTATCTATCTGTCTATGTGTCTAACTGTTGGTGCGTGATGTCGTTTGTCCTAACAGAGGTGCCATAAGGTGGCCAGACAGCATTTATCTATATCTCTATATCTCTATTCGTCTATCTATATCTATATCTATCTATATCTACATACATTCCTCTATCTATCTATCTCTTCGTCTGTCCGTCCATCCATCCATCCGTCTGTTCGACCACGATGTAGTTTGATGTCGTATGTTTTCCCGTACCCTGACAGACAGCACTTAGCCCCGTCATTGGTTTCGCTGGACCCCGGGCGGACAGATCTGGTAGCCCGGACAGATTTTGTACCTACGCCGGGGTTTCCTTGAAACCGTTTCCACGCAGGGCCTTGCACTCACCCAGGTATGAGATGGTTTTCATCAGGCAGCTGATCTGCTCCACGGGACCCTGCGACTGGCTGCGTTTGTGGCTGTAGCGGCTCAGGCTGTGGGTCCAGCTCATCATCCAGCGGCGGTTGGTTTTGGCTTCTCTGTGGAGCCCCTTCAGCAGCTTGGTGGCCACTGGAAAGTTATTCTAAACGTACACAGAACCAAGTGAGTAGGGTTTTTTTCCCCCCTCCCTTTATTTGACCCCCCCCGAAATACGAGACATCTCCATGTTACCTGCTTCCACGCGCTGTCGGCCATCTCCAGGTTCATGGTGAACTTGCAGTCGGCGACTAACGCGCGGACGCCGCCCGCCGGGTCCTCGGAAGCGTCCACCTCCATGCTGTCGGCGGGCGCGTGGCCCGCCAGCTTCTCCGCGATCTTGTCCAAGAAGAAACATCTGAGGGAGGAGACGGGTCGGAGAGGCCGAGATTAGCTGCCTGACGATTGAAGAAGAAGAAGAAGAAGAAGAAGAAGAAGAAGAAGAAGTAGAAGAAGAAGAAGAAACTGCTCTTTGTGTCTCGCCTTGAAGTGATGATGTCGTCCCACTGGTTCACCGGATCCACTTTGGTGTCGGGATACCTCTCAGTCCACTGGCTGACGAGTCGCTTGAGCGAGGTCACCGACACTAACGGAAGAATTTGATACAGGCTCATGGACATGGACAGAACTAAATACGACACTCGGTCGGGGAAATGCCGATTTGCCTTCTTGGTGTTCTGAAATGTTTTTCGATGCGGCCAAGTTTATGTTCTCGTCGCGGCTCACCCTCTCCTCTGATGAACTGCAGGAAGTCGTGGATCTCAGTCAAAGCCTGCACGGACTGCAGGGTGGTCAGCCGACTCTGAGTCATCAGCGTGTCCACGCTGGAGTAGTTCTACACGGACAAAACAACACAGTGAGCAACACGCACGGCCATCATCCATCGTTTGGGCGGGACTTTTTAGCGGTGGCGGCGGCGGCAGCGGACCTCCATGAAGAGCTCCATGGCGCAGCTGGCGTAGTACTTTGCGCGGTCGTAGTCCTCCTGCAGGATGTAGAGCAGGCTGAGCTCCTGGCTGTAGTGGCTCTCCAGCAGCTTCTTGCGCTCCTCCACCCTCATGGCCCCGTCCACGAAGCTGAGGAGGGTCTGGTCCGTCTCGCCCTGCTGCAGCTGCTTGAGCGCGCTGCGGATCATGTGCGGCAGGTACATCTCCTGCCGCGTGCACAGGAGGGTTTTAGGGGGACATTTCGACTTATTCTTGAAATTTCGACTTTACTCTCGAAATGTCCACTTTAATCATGAAATTTTGATTTTATCCACACAATGGTAACCTTATTCTTCAAACTTCCACTTTACTTGCAAAATTTCCACTTCAATCACAAAATTTCCACTTTATTCACAAAATTTCAACTTTAATCTGAAAATACAAAATTTTCACAAACTTGTGGCCCTAATCCTCTTCCGTAACATGTCAACTATGACACAATAAAATATGATTTAAAAAAAAAAAAAAATGTACCTGGTGGAGCGGCTCCGCCCACATCTTCTCCAGGTCAGGCGGCGAGGCCTCGTCGATGTACACTGTGGAGCAGTACTGCAGAGACTTCCACTCCATCAGGTGATTGTAGGCCTCCATGGCAGCAATCTCCCAGAAGTCCTTCTCCGCCTCGGCGGGCTCGCCGTCGCTCCACTGCTCAGTGTTCAGGGCCTTGCAAAGGTGAATGAGAGCATCAATCACTGACAGCATGGCATGATGCATTAGTGCCTGAGGTCATAGTCAGCTGTAAAGTGGCTCGTCCGAGTGTTCCCAGGACAGCAAATTAATGACGGACCTACAAAATCACATTACGACATTCTGCGACTTGAGGAAGTGACTTGAGGTGAAAAGAACTGATCCACTGATTTGCTTGGACTTGGACTGTGACAGGTTATGGTTTTGTAAAACCTTGAGCTTCATGGATCGTCGGACTTTCCAACAGCAGACACTTATACACTGTGTGCATTGCAGGGAGAGCAATACCTCATTGTAGAGCTTCACAGCCTCCGCGTAGTCGGTGCTGGCTTCGGCCTGAAGCGCAGTGCAGGTGATGGACTTGGTCCCGACCTTCCCCCCGAAGATGCCGCGGACGACGTCGTAATCTTCCAGAGATCTGTACAGCCTGGAGAGGTGTTGAGCTTTTCATCACAGGGGATAGTTCACCTCATTTGTAGTTGAATTCCTTACATTACAGTTGCTCAGTTGCTCACTGGTGCTGCAACACTGCAATACCTTGCCAGGTGGATCCATTTGTTGGTGTCTGGGGGGATCTCCCGCCGTCCCCTGGACCGCTTGGACGGAGGCTCGGCCGGGACGCCGGCGTGCAACAGGCCCTCCTCCAGCAGGAGGATCCCGGACGGCTGCTGGAGACTCACCAGGCACGTGGTGCTGATGGCCGCCGGGTCCAGGTTCTGCAGATCCCGGTTCTGGTAGCACATTTCCTTCGAAACAGAGACGGCCGCAGCAAGAATGGTGAGGTGGTGTTGTAGTACTCGAGATTGGTCTCAAAACCAATCCTGAGACCACTTATACACACACACATATACACACACACATATATATATGTATATATATATATATGTATATATATATATGTATGTATGTATGTATGTATGTATGTATGTATGTATGTATGTATATATATATATATATATGTATATATATATATATATATATATATATATATATATATATATATATATATATATATATATATATATATATATATATATATATATATATATATATATATATATATATATATATATATGTACATATATATATACATATATATATACACGTATATATATATATATATTAATATATTTATCGTGATTAATTGCGTCATAGCCCTGAATCGTAATCTAACCAAATCGTCAGGTGCCTAGCGATTCCCACCCCTACGCGTTGTACCTGCACGCACGCGATGAAAGGGGGGAAGCAGAGGGCGCTCTTGCTCAGGAACGCGTTCATGTTGACCCGCAGCTGCTCCTTGATCCTCGCGCTCTCCTCTCGCGGTTTGACTTTCTCCATTTCGCAGAGGACGCCGGCGAACACGGCGCTGAACAGCTGCTTGGCTAATATGGGGTCCCTCTGCAGCAACAGAAGGGCGAAAAATATGTTTAAAAATGAACAGGCCGTTTTGGCCTCTCACCTATTTTTTTTTCGAAGCAGCAGCAGTCTCACTTGGGCCAGCGCTTGCAGAGGGGTGATGAGGCTGCTGTAGGAGATCTGGATGTCGGGGAAGTCTCCCACTCGATAGCTGCGGTACAGAGTCACCTGAGCCTCTTTTCGCAGCCTTTGCTCGGCTTTTTCTTCCTAGGGGACCACCAACAATGGGGTTGGTGAGACAGTTCGGAGAGGCCAGTTCCTCCTTGTGTGGAAGAACGTCACGTACCTTTTTCTGTCGTTGCTGCCGAATCTCTTTTTGCGCATAATTCAGGCTGGTTTTCTCTTGATCTTTGAGGAACCTGCGTCTCAGTCTCAAGATGTTCCTGCGCCGGTCGTTCTCCGCTGTTGGCATTCATTCAGACAGCTGCATGACTTGTCTTGATGTCTTGAAATTGCTTCATTTTTAAACACTCCTACCACTTGACTGACCTGCGGTGCGACTGTCCACCTCGTCCGATGACGAGGTCAGACGCCTCATGCCGAAGCCTTCTCCCACCGGCCTCCTGGACGCCATTCGTCTCTCGGCTTTCTTATCGAAGACCATCAGAGAAGACATGGACTCGGATCCCACTGTGTAGTCTGCCAGAGTGTCCACGCTGCTGCCCGTCAGCCAGTTATACGCCGTGCGGCGACCTGAGAGGAATCAAAAAGGGAAAATGTGTGCGTGCACGAGGCTTGGTGCCAACATCAGTTTTGGGAAAAAACCGTACCTTCTGTTTGGGTCTGAGAAAACTCCAACGACATCTGGGTGGCTCGGACCATCCCCTTCGCCGGTCCTGACTGGGTCGCCGCCAAGCTCTCTGGGCCCTGAGTGCTCTGAGTCTCCACAAACATCGGCGTCATCACCGTGTTGCGGAAGCGCCAGTTGGAATCGATGACGTAATCCTGGAAGGTGCACTCCGAGAGGGGGTACTCGAACATGTCCCTCTTGAAGTCGGGGCTCTGGCTGGTCATCTCCAGCAGCAGGTTGGTGGCCAGGCTCAGGAAACAGCGCTCGATCTGACCCGAGTACAGCGAGCTGAGCACGGTCAGCATCCGCTCCAGGGTGGCGGTGGGGAGGCGCTTCTCGTGACTCCAGAAGTTACGAACGTAGAGCCTGCAAATTAAATACGTCTTCAGATAGCATTTTTCGTCTTTTCTTCTTCTTCTGATGGAAACGCATGGCGTAGTTTGCACTTACTGAAGGCCTTGGTTTTCATCGGAAAGTCCTTGGAGAAGTTTCTCCTTCGCCGCATTTAAAACCGCCACGGAAGTGTTGTCCTGCATGCTCTCGTCATCGCTGAAAGAAAAAAACAAATACATTTTTAATCGCGATTAATCGCATAGCGTCCTGAGTTAACTCGCGATTAATCGTAAATTGATTGCAATTTTTTTTACTCTGTTGTATGTGTAACTTTTCCAAGATATTTATTGTGTTTCTTATACATTATATGTATATAGGAGTTTGAGTGAACGCGTTAACTTCGACAGCCCTAATGTAAAAACATCCAGAGTCACAGCAACGCAAGATCGACGGCTGCGTTCAGCACCTGTAGTTGTCCTGGATCCACATGAGAATGTCGTACATCCTCTCCCTGCACACCGGCGAGGGATGGGAGGTGAACGCCGTCACCGAGCCGAGGAGCTCCTGAAGCTGGACCGGAGTCAGGAGGGCGATGATCTTGTGAATGATGTCCAGGCAAACTCTCTGCTTCCCTTCATCCCTGGGAGCGAAGACCGGGGAACACATAAGAGCTCAATCACGGGGCGACAGGAACAACAGTGTGGAATCAAAGACGCGAGGTATTATACCTGTGGCCGATCATCTGGATGAAGCCGGAGGTCTTCAGCTGCAGGAAAATGTCCGGGATGACGTCGGCTCGGCTCAGCACGCACTCCAAGCAGCACGTCCTCAAGACGCCATGCAACTTCGGCAGGAGGAAGAACACGTGGTTGACAAACCTGGAAATCAAAAAAAAAAAAATAAAATTAATTTCCTGAAAATCTGAAGAGAACCACGACAAATGTTCCAAAACGTACCGATCCATGAACGGAGGAAAGTGCTTCGATATTTTATTCAGGCAAATAATGAACTTGTCATCCAGGTCCTTTTTCTTTAGATTTGTTATTTTACTCGCAGCGAGATCGAAAAGTTCTTGGTGAAGCTGTGGAAAAAGAACATTAAAAAAAGGTGATTAAATTGTATTTATTTTTTTGCAAATTAAATTTGAGGATAGGACTAGATAAACTCTGCTACCTCTGATTCCATTTCAGATTAAAAAAATATATATATTATTTTATTATTTTATATATTTTTAGTAACTTTTGTTTGTATCTGAAATTGTACAAAACGAAGTTTACAAAAAAAAAAGATATTGCATAAAAATCAAACACATATTTTCATTTGCAGGTGCAGTGAGAGTCAGCCTCATACTTCGCTCATGTTGGTCAAATTCTTCAGCGTGAGGCCGATGATTTCTGCGGCAGCCACGTGGATCTCCTTATACCTCACGAAGGACAGGTTGCTCGTGAGCGACTGGATGTACCTGAATTTCAACAGACAAAATGAAGTCGTCAAGATCACTTTGCAGACTTTTGGAATTGCGGCGCTAACGAAGGCAGGCGCCGCTTAAAACGTAGGTTTTACCTCCCGTACTCGATCCCGCAGGAAGCGTCGTAAGCGGGGAGGTTGTTTGCCAGGATGATGCCCAGCAGCTGAAGGCCCACGGAGTTGTCTTTGCTGTTTGCGTCGGTGCCTCGGAATCGGTCATAAATGAGACTGCAAGGCAGAGGAATTAAAAGAGAAATTAAAATCAAAATTGCTTTCGATGAAATTAATGGGCCCCCATCTTGGACTGTTGGGGGGGGGGGGGGGTGGCAAAAACAGATCCTCAGGTGGGAGGGAGAGCTACCTGTACGGCACATGCAGACAGTCCTTCCAACACTCCACCACGGTGCGGATGATCTCGAGGTTGTGGCGGAAAACTGCCCGCTTGGGGTGGAAGCTGTTCTTCATCAGGAACTCCAGCAGGCGGTTGGCGAGCACTTCGTCCCTGGGGTTACCCTGGATCGTTACCGCAGAACAAATGGCACGAGTGAGCGGCATTTTTCACACGTTGTGGTATGCTTGCGTATTTGGTGGGCTCTGGAGAACCTTCGGGGTCGCCACGCTGAGCCACGAGAGCACCGTGACCACCACGTCCACCACCATGAAGTGGATCCCGTCCCCGCCGTTGTTCCCGGACGCCACGAGCTGCAGGAGGGGCCCCAGGAAGTGTTTGGCGTACGGCCGGAACACCTGCGGAAATCCGGGACGTTAGATCGAGAACCCCGGCGGCTGGAGATCTCAGCTCTCCCGAGTCGCAGGGGGGGGGGGGGGGGGTCACCTCCTCCGCGTTGATGACCAGCTTGGAGACGAAGAGTCGGATGTTCAGAGGCGTGGACGGGTTGGCCAGCTTGGCGTGCAGGAACTTCATCCAGGGAGGGAGTTCACTCGGCGCCGCTCCCTGTTTGAGAGGCAGAGATGAGTTTTCGCTTCGGGAAGCGGCACCTCTGGAAATTAACCCGACTTGACGCCGCCCCGCTGACCTCCTCGATTTTGGGCGTGATGCCGTTTCTGCGCATGTGGCCGATGAGCGCCGTCATGGCTGCCATGCACTCGTGCTGATTCAGCTCGTCCATTTCGAGGTCCACCGTCGCGTCCTGGGCGGGACTCGTCTCTTCCGTCGATTCCTTTGTCGTCAAAGCAGAACATTGTCTTTACTGTCCTTAAAATCACCAGGTATTTGAATGTGAATTACGATAATAATACGATATAACAATAAAATAATAACACAATAATGACACGATAATAACACGATAATAACACGAATAATTACAAATTCTGTGAGTGGATCGACAAAATTAAAAAATAAAACTCTGTCTGACCCTTTTCACGAGCGTGCGCCTGCGTCCTTCCGGGTTTTGTGAGCTGAACGAAAAGCTCTGCACCCCGGTGGAGAAATCGAACTGGCTCATCTCCTCGCTCAGGCTGCTGTCGGCCATGTACGACTGGGAGGACAGGTACACGGGGGCGTCTGGGGAGATCGCACACAGCGAAACCCTCGTCAAGGAAAATATGATATATATGATAAAATCTCTCAAGCTGTTGAGTGAAAATAAGAATCATGTTTCATGTTTTATCTATTTGTCATAGTGTATTGTGTATATATAATGTACCGTTTCTATGTTTTTAAACATCTGCCTTAGGACAACGGATTGCAACTCCGGCATATTTACATTGATGGTTTTGCTGACATGTCAATTAATGTGCAACGTTTTAATCACATAAATAAAAAACATAAAACTTAATTATATTCCACTCGCTGACACAATACGTACCTTCATTCTCTTCACCGACTTCTTTTCGAATCATGACGTACCTCTTTTTTCTTTCAAGCGGGACCTAATTTGGCAAAATGCATGAGTGTCAATGCGCATCGTCGTCAGTTTGCAATCATAAGGTCACGGCGGCATGAAACGTACATCAATTTCAACAGGAAAGTTGTAAGTCCTGCTGGCATCGATGATATTTTCCAGGATGAATTGATTCTGGGAGGGGAAAGAAAAAAACATTTGTTCTCGAGAGAGGACTTGGAAATTTCACAGAATATGCATGATGGTGGCTGCAAGTCCTCAGAGTACCTTCTCTGGTTTCTCGCTGAACAGGAACCCTTGGTAGAACTTGGGCTCGCTGAAGCTGCAGCTGATGGCGCCCATGGCGCAGTTGTATGCGGCGCAGTGATAGAGCCGCCTGAGCTCGAGGAGTTGAGTCTCCCCTGCCATGTTCTCAGTGAAAGCTTCAAAACAGGACCTGGCCGAGAAGCAGAAACAATATTGCCTTGGTTCCGGGTGGAATGAGAAATGACAATTCAAATCAATCTGAAATCCAGGTCACGTTAAAATTGGCTGGGAAAAGAGTCCTACTTGATCAAGGCCTTGGACAGCTCGTTGCCCTCCGTTTGGTCTGAACGGCAGTAGGCTCGATTAATACGGGATTCTTTGGAGTAAACCTCTTCTTTGGGGAGCCGAGAGTACAGCAGCTCCGTCAGCTTGAAGCAGCCGCTCTTCTTCAGCAACTGGATCTCAAAATCCGCTTCATTTGACTGTCGGAGGGGCGGGGAAAGAAATCGAAAAAATCACGTTAAATGTCTACTACAGAACGGCAAATTGGTGGTCGCAACTTTCTGGGGCCGACCTTGGTGAAGCGGCTGAGCAGCAGGGACGTTATTTCGCAGACGTTTGCCACAAAAAAGTCACCGAGGGCCTTGGTGCCACAGTGGGTCGCCAGCGGCAGCAGGACCCTGTCCATCATGTCCTGCAGCATGGAGTTCGTCGGCACGTCCACCTGCTGGATGACGCCGTACACTGCGAGCAGCAGCTGCAGCTGCCGCTCAACGCTGGACCTGATGAAACAGAAAAAAATTTAAAATAAATTCTTCACGTCCGTTGCCGTTGCGACAGCATCTAGTAGTAGCGAATGGCGTGTCCTTTCACGCGCACCTTTTGGCGATTCTCTGGAAGCAGGTGTGGAACTGCTCCTCCATGATGTGTTTCCTGTCGCGACACAGGATCCTGGCCATCAGCTTGAGCAGCAGCGGGCTGTGACAGAGTTCCAGGGCGTCCAGCAACTGAAAAGCGGGATTGAAAAAACAGCTTTTGACTTCCTGGGTGACGTCAGACGACTTGCGTGTTGAGCGTGGAGTCTCCAAAAAGGCGCATAACGTCTTATCGCGGCGTCAAAGTGCGACCAGTCACTGAAACTGAATGTTTAAGTTATGCTATCAGTCCTGAAACACTAAACCGCTGGGTTCAAATTATAGCAAAGATCAGTCAGACACTTGGGAATAATCGGAAAAAAATATATATACTCACCTTGCGGACGCAGTCCATGTAGTTGTTGCGGTGCAGCGAGCCCCTGGCGAACTCGTCCGACTGCATGGGGAAGTGGGAGACGACCAGGGTGTCCAGCGCCCCCTGCAGCTCGGCCAGCGGCTCCTCGGGGAGGCTCGTGAAGAAGGGCAACACCAGCAGGGCCTGGCTCTGAACGGATCCGCGAGAAAAGCTCCGTTTGGGGTTTTGTCTTCAAAGTGCGAGCCGCTGCGGCGCAAACTACCCCCACCCCCCCCCACACTCCTCTGTCCTTTTACCTTCAGATTCAACGGGAGCTTGGCGTCGACCAGCAGCAGGGTGAACGTGGAAAACACCGGCTGGAAGGCTGTATGGTTGACGTCGGAGGAGACGGAGGAGTCGATCTGATGGGGGGAGGGGCCAGACAGAGTGGACTCTGAAAACGCTTTCAGAGTGCAGGTTCACACCAGGGCGAGTCAATTGCAGCAGGTAGAATCGTTCAGGCAGGAAGTCGGTGAGCGGAAAACACGGTGGATCCGGTCGATTTTCATCATAGTACACAATGTGCTGGATTTTGTTTTCTATATGTGCCCTATTTTACTGTGGATCGGCTTCAACGCTGTTCAGTTCAGCTGTCAAATAATAAAGCAGAATTTCACTTTAAATCTGAAACCCCGATGAACAAAATGCATGTATACTTTAAAATACCTGCATTTTTTATGATACCAGCAGTTCAGTTCTTTCTTTTTTTACACATAGCGATACTTTGAGACACAGTTGGGACGGGCAAAAGAGTTTCGTTTCACTGTCGTTTTCTTCAAATACATGCGAAACCATCCGGGTCGCTGCGCGATCTTGCAATTCTGCCATGAAACCAATTGAGCCGACTGCGCTGCAGATGTTTCTGGTGTGAATTGGGGGCGGGGGTACCTGCAGGAGCTTAGAGAGGAGCACCAGGGTGGCGGTCTTGTTCTCCGGGGTGGCCGTGTCTCCCTCCCACCACGACCGCAGGCTCCTCCACGCCTTCAGCACCTCGGCGACCAGCTGTTTGCCCTGAGTCTTCCTCACCGAGCGCTCCCTGAAGCTGTGGTCCAGCATTCCGTTCAGCAACAAGCTCACCTGGACCGAGGAGGGGGGAGGGGGGGGGGGGGGGGGGGCACCGCGGGGTTAGCGCAGCTTCTACCGTCTTTTGCAAAAAACGCCAGTGAGCTCACCGTGGCGGGATTCTGAGAGGAGACGGTAGTGAGGCGCGGCACCGTCGCCTCCAGGCTCCTCAGCAGCTCGGTGTTGACGGTCGCCTGGAAGAGGCTGTAGAAGTACTCGCCGTGCGAGAAGCTGAGGAAGTTCTTGCCGTGGCTGCCCGATATGGGCACGGACAGCATGATGGTGTTCAGCAGCAGGTCCACGAGCTGCTCGCTCTGTGGAGGTGGGGGGAGGGGCGGGGGGGGGGGGGGGGGGGTGTTAGTGTTGACCTCGCGGGCCAAATAGATTTACACTGCGGGCCAAATTTGGCCAGAGTTTGTATACCTATGCTATGTTAACAATTCACTGATTATCGATTAATTGTCGATTAAAAATTTAATCGACTAAATTGAATTAGTCACAATTAATCGGACATTTTTCACACAGGTAGTGTAATATCATTATAACAGTGTTGTGGAAGGAAAGAGCGATTCACCTGCAGATCCTGTGATGGTCATAATATACCCAGAACAAGTTTCAACTTTTTTTAAAAAGAAAAGTTGAAATGTGATCCGTTATAAGTCAAGTTAAAGTCGGAGGATAAATGTTTAGGCTGTTCATACTGTTCTCTAATGTAAAAATGGGTCACATAGGACCCTCAACATTATTTAAAGGTAAAATAATGCGTGAACACATTTTTCATTGTGAAATTCAGGTTCTCAGGAAAAACCGTAGCTTATCAATTAATTGTTAATCGATCGATAAGGTCAATCGACTGACGATTAAAGAATGAATCGATAATTTGCCTCCCTACTGTGGATTAGAGAAAGGGTCGCAGAAGAAAAGACAGGAGGTGAAGCTGGAGGCGGCAGAGATCAAAATGTGACATGCGGGAGGCGATCCGGTTGATCCGTTTTACCGCAGCACTGACCTGCTGACTGAGGGAGAAGGCGAGCTGCAGCAGCCCGTCGGCCAGCCGCTTGGTGTTGACGTCCAAGGAGGGGAGAGCCTTCCTCTCCTCGCCGGGGGCAATGCCCTTGTACACCGTCATCAGAAGGCGGGAGCTGATGGTTCCGGCGTAGGTGGCGCTCTGGACCGGAGAGAGAGAAGAGAGACCACAGAAAGTGGAGCAACATTCTGGAAAAACTGAACTGAACTGATGTGCATGTCATTTTGACACAGGACAGCGCGTTCACTAAAGGCCATTATTAGGACTTCATTGGTCCATTGTTGTCATTTAGTTTTTAAATTCATTATTAGCCTGTGGAAAAAGGTCGAAATCTGAATCAGAAGGCCGCAAATAAAAGAGGATTTTTCTAGATTGTAACTTACATTTTTATTTATTTTGATTAGTTTTGTTTTAAAGTTGTAATTCAATTTCGCATGTGTGCAATATTACGTTAGTTATTGTTCCATATTCAAATTTTTCAATAAATATCAATGTTGGCCTGCAACTTTGTCCAAGTTTTACATTTTGGCCCCACTGTGTATTTGAGTTTGACACCCCTGTTAATGTATTCAGATGCAATGACAATAAAGTTCTTTTCAATTCAATCCAATTCAATTCAATACAATACAATCCAATTCAATTCTAATAATAGAGAGCAAAGTATGAAAGGGGACAAAGACATCCGCGGCTTTTTCTGGGGTACCTGGCTGTGCAGAATGGAGCTCAGCATGTCGGCCTTGTGGATCTGCTTGCAGGACGAGAGAACCATCTCCATACGGTCATGGTGGCTCAGAGCGCCGCAGTTGAAGAGGTCCACGGCGCACAACTCCTCCACACTGCCGAACAAGCGCGTGGAAAAACAACGTTTTAACCAACTCCCTCGAAAACAAAAAGGTCAATCAACAACCGTTTCCTTAAAAAAAACAAAAAACAAAACAACCAAAACCTCTGTGTTTTAATTTGTGTAAAGGTCAAATGCCTTCACCTTTGGTGTGAAATTTTCGTCCGCAGGCTGCCTTCGATGTTGGCGCGGTACGGCGAGGCGAGCAGCGCCTTGAGCGCGGGGACGCACACTTCGGGGAGGTTCTTCATCACCTCCACGTCGGCCATGTTGAAGCCCACGGAGGACGGCTTGCACACCACCAGCGCCGCCAGCTCGAAAAATGCCGGGATCAAAATGTCCTGTTCCAGCAGCTGTGAATCAGATTAAAAAAATTTTTTAAAAAATGTCACAAAAAACAAACAAAAAAAAAAAACCCAAAGAGAAACTGCTTGCGTTCGATCACCTTCCAAAATTGCCGGTCTCCTTTGACGAGAACCATGGTGCCGAACTCCAGCAGGCGCACGATGATGGTGCACTTGCTGAAGTTGTACTGGTCCACCTCCCGCGGGCTGAAGTGGGACGTCCTCTCGCCCAGCGGGAAGCAGCTTTCGGCGGCGGCCAGGTCGCGAGCAGCCAGCTCGCTCAGGAAGAAACGCACGGCCTTCAGGAAGCTGGACTTCTCCTCCGAGCCTGGACGGGGACAAAAAAAAAACAACAACTTTGTTTTTTTTTCTTCGCGCTCGCGAGAGGAAGATCCTCTTCGGTCACGGCGCCTACCGAAGACGAGGTTGGGCTTGATGATGTGCAGGCTGATGAAGGTGTTGTAGCAGTCCAGGGCGGCCAGCAGCACGTCCATCCACTGCAGGGTGGCCCTGACGCTGAACGAGCCCGTCAGGTGCCCGAGGGTGGGCTGCGAGAGGAGACCCCCGCCCTCGAAGCGGGAGATCAGGAAGGCCACTCCTCGCTCGTTCACCATGGCCTCCACCCACTGGGGAGAGGATTTGTTCCCTGGGGGTCGCAAGCGAGCCCAAGTTTATTTGTGCGGCACAAGGGTAATTCAAAGTGCATGATATCAGACATTAGATCATTAGATTTTTTTTTTTTATCCAGTGAATGCAATGCGCTTCAGAACACAATCGGGTTTTTAGCCCTGATTTAAAGGAGCCGACAGTCTGAGTCGATCTCAGATTCCCAAGGAAGTTTTTTTTCACACATGCAGGTCGACGTTGCTGCGCCCGCGCTGGCGGCTCACCTGGCAGGAGGGGGATGAACTCGTAGAGGAGCGCCATGCACTTGTGGCGGCACTCGGTCTGAGGGCGGCCGCACTGCTCCAGGAGCCACAGAACCACGTCAGAGAGGCGGAGCTTCTCGTCAGTGGGGAAGCCCCTGTGGGGAGAGCAGAGAGTTTGTGAGAGTCGTTCACCGCAACCTCGGCAAAAGGCGTCTTGTTGAAAGAAACATGACTAGAAATAAAATAAACAATAAAAAATAAACCTTGGGATGCGCCTTTTAGCGCTCGGCTGATTGAGACTGGAGGCCTTGTGCGTGATGATTCTTTTCAGGTGGTCGATGGCGCTGCCGCACTGCTGCAGTGTTCCTACAAGTAAACGTGGCTTATCTTCACATTTTAAAAATTCCCGAAACATTGGGGAAAGAAAATATGATTTTTATTTTTTCCTGCATATCTACTGATGAAAACATGATCATTGACATTGTTGTGAAACTCCAATAATGTTTTTGGACACCTCATGCATTTCGATGCATGTACTGTATTTCAGTGCACAGTATATATTTTTGTGCAGACTGTGCTGCACATGCAGTGTTCCATTCACCTCAGAACTTTATGTTTCAGCAAGATGTTGTCCCAAGAATTTGGATTTGGTATTTTGTATTCTCAACAATAAACAGCAAAATAATTTCCATTTGTTTGTGTGCCTTTGATGCAGCAAAAAAAAATTAAATAAATAAAGAATGGGATTGAGTAAAATTTAAGCTGTATCTGAAAACCTTGCTCCACCAATGTGTAAAAGTCCAAGTGTACTAATCGTGAAATAATGGAGAAAAAAATTACCCATGGATGGTTCATCAGAGTGGGCAAGACTCAAACTTTCGACAAATACGACCAGAATCTCGAAGACAAACTGGTCCACCAAAGCACTTTCCTCCCTGCGGAGAGAGGCAGGAATTTAATCTGTTGTATTTTCTTTCCCGTAAAACATGCTGTCACATGTCCAAAAAAAGTCCAAAAAAAGCTCTGCAGACCTGAACAGCCTGTAAATGCTGTTGAACGCCAGGGCGGCGCCGAGCCTCTTGAAGCCGCTGGGGTGGAGGGCCAAGCTGTAGATGCGCTTGAACAGGGACTTCATGTTGGCGGGGCTCTTCTCCTGCTGCCGGGGGCTCGTCTGCTTGATGGACCACTTGACGAACTCCTCGATGCAGCGGCCGCAGAAGTCCCGCAGGGTGCTGTCCACCGGGTCCACCACGCCGTCCTGTGGAGGCGGAAAAGACCAGTTTTGATGTGACGTAGACAAAGGTTTTAGGGAGTTTGTGCATGTTTTTTCATTCGGAGCCGTCCCAGTTTACCATAATGGCCTCCAGCACAGCCACTGTGTCCTGGCTCTCAAACTTCTTGTTGTTTGTGAACCAGTGAATCAGCTGCATGACCAGAGGTTCAAAGAGCTGCCTGGTAACCTGGAGAGGAGAGGGAGGCAAGAAATCACAAGTTACTGTTATATGTTCAAAGCAACATTGAGAAATAAGCTCATTGGTAAATACAAAACAAAATGATGAACATAAGTCGTACTATTAGTAGTATTACTATTGTTATCGTTGTTACAAATTATAATTATAATTACTATTATTTCATCTTGTTCTCTCTTTCTCCTATCTTATCAATGTAAGAAGGGTCGGCAAAATAAGCAAAGTCTTCAGCCGATGTACAATATTGAAAAACGGCCGAAATAAACTCACAAAACTGAACTCAACGAAAAGTGCATGAGTTGGGAAAAGGACTGTGTGTACGTAAAAGGACAAAAACCTTTGATAATGGTTCCTTAAAAAAACAAAATAGGTCCGTTAGACTGCAATCTAACAGACTTTTGCAAATCAGAATCTTTGCAAAGACAAAACCAAAAAAATCCGACATCCTCCACCGCACGCACCTGGTCCACATCGCAGGCCAGGCGCAGCAGCACGGGGAACAGCCTCTTGTGCAGTTTGTACATCGGCGGCAAGCTCGTCTCCCCTTCGACCATCTGGGCGCTCTTGCCGACCATGTAGACCACCAGGCTGTGGAGCAGCTCGCAGGCGGCAACCTGCATCGAGCGCAGGGGAGAAATCAACCCAGATATTCAATAGGACATATCAAATATCCAACGAATGTGCAAAATAGAGGACTTTATACTTTAGTCTGTCTGTCGCTGGTGGACAGGGCCAGCTCGCTGATGCGGGGCAGGAAGGGGTCCAGGTAGATGACGGGCTTCATGTCGCTGAACGGGACGGCGAAGCTGAGGCGCTTCTCCGAATCCCAGGCGACAAATTTCTTCATCATCTCCTCTGATGACACCACTTGGTGTGAAAAAACAGGGGCCATGAAGGGAACTCCAAGGCGTGAAACGCTGCTGTCTGACCGATTGGCTAAAGTTGAATTTTCTTCTTTTTCCTTACCCGTCACGAGGTTCCTGTTCAGCTTCCCGCCTAAGTGGCCGAGCAACTTCACCACACGAAGCCTCACTGCGATGAGAGGAGCATCTCCCTGTGTCCACAAAAGAGTTTGAGTCAGACTCTTAGGCCATCAATTAAAAAAAAGATAGAAAAAGAAAGAAAGAAAGAAAGAAAAAAAAAACCTAGAAGGCATGTCTTTATCGCAATGCTGCCATCCTAGAAAAAGAAACAGGGCTCAGTATCACGTTATAACATGAAACTCATGTTTTTACGTGATAATTTTCACGTTATAATGTGAAGCTATCGCGTTATTTCTTGATAAGCGTCACGATTTTTTTTCCTAGGGTGGCAGCAATGCGCTTCCTTATCTTACAGATATTTTAAACCTCATTAATGATGACGGTGCACCCTCTTGCTGGACAGACAAGTAAACTACAACATTTTTTACATACCGTCATGAGCTGGTTGGACTTTTTCAGGAGTCTTGTCAACACTCGGCTGTGCCCCTTCTCTTTCGTGGAGGACACCGAAGACATCACCTCCCAGCTGCTGTCGTCTTTGGCTGGAGTCGACAACACGCAACTTAAGCTCTTGGTGAATGAGGCAGAGCTGATAACACGGACGGAACTGCGACATCAAGACTCCGATGAACTCACAGCTGGTTGAAGTGTTTTTCAGGTACCCGTCCAGGAGCGGTAGGACTGTCGTGTAGCACGGCTGCATGGTCTCCAGGGGGATGTGGGAGGACCAGTCCTCCAGAGCGTCCAGGGCCACGTTGGCCAGGGGGACGTGGCTCAGGCCCAGCTTTAACGCCACCTGAAGGGCCAGCGGAAATTTAGAGATTAGCTCAGCAAAGAGATTCATCTTCCTATGCTGTTGTCAGTGATGTTCTGAACGGGAAGATTTTGGATGGCTGTCAGCTACAACATCATCAATACTGACGATGCTATGTTTAGCATTATCTCCTCCCATTCAGCTCCTCACCTGCAAGTCCCTCCCATAACCTGGCCCTTCCTTACCTCCACAACCTTCTCCAACAACACCGTCCCACCCGTCACCTCCGCTCCGCTGACTCAAACCTCCCCACGCCCATCACCCGCACTAAGCACCGGACTTTGTGGGACCGAGCCTTCAGGAACCCATCAGGAACTCGGACTCATTGCAGAACTTTAAATCTCTCCTCAAGACCTTAATTGATCATTAATGACTCATATTGCTTTTTAATAATTCTCTGAACATCTCAGCATTTTTTTTTTTTTAGCTATTTCAGAAAAAAACCCAAAGAACAACGACCCGACCTCGAGCGCAGGACTGTAGGCCTTGATGTCCAGAGCTATGATGTTGTGGTGGAGCGAGAGGACGAAGGTCAAACAGGACGCCATCAGCTCGTCCTTGTACTGCTTCATCCTCACGCACACCTGAGAGGAAACGCGCCGTCAATCGCAGCCATTAAAACTGTGTTTTCCGTCAAGGAGTTTATGACTGTTGGCAATTTTCGAAACAACGCCCACCTCTTTGCCGAACTTGGAGAAGAGTGCAAAGCAAGCACTCTTCACCGTGTCGCTCTGCGTTGACGTTGAACTTTTCAGACCAACACCCTGTCAAAAAAAAAAGACGAAATCGGTTTCTTAGACTTTTGTTGGATGCATTTACTTTTAGAATTCAACACCCACCAGTGTCTTCCTTCCTCCAAATGAACATCATACCTGGTAGTATCTGATTTTCTTGGCCACCCTCATGGCGACGGACAGCAGCTTGTAGAAGCCGCTGACGAGCGGATTCCGTATGGAGTGAAGGATGAGCTCGTGGCTCAGGGGATACACCCAAGACTGGAAGTATTCCACGTGTGTCTTCAACAGCAACTCACTGTGGGCGGATAAAAAAAGAAAAAGGCGGGGTGGGGGGGACGCTGTCCGTGAGGCGTTTAAGCAGTCGGGACGGAGCGTCGGTGCGTCCGCGTCTCGCATCTGTTACCTGCAGAAGTCGACGAGGTTAATGAAGGCGGTGAAATCTTTAATCTTGCTTGGCAGCAGGTGAGCCGTGGGGTCCGAGGAGGGCAGGACGTGAGCTGCGTCGTCTGGAGTCTGACGGACGGGAACCCGGGGTTAATTCGTGTACGGGAAGAGAATCGCGGCTGAAGCTACAGAGGTTGAGGAGCACAGCGCGTCGTCTCCGAGCAGCATTCCGTGAATGCCGACGTGACGGACCGCTGCGGAGGGCACGGCGTCTCACCTCTTCTCCCGTTGTCACCTTCTGCACGGACAAGTCCAACTTCTCCACGATGCGGAGAATCGATTTCACCACCTCGTCGTAGAGGAGGCGGCTCAAAGGCGTCAGGGCAGCATTCTGACTTTCGAAAGCGGCGTCTAAAAATCCCGTGTCCTGCAGGGGGAACATTGAACGTGCACACAAGATTAAAAAAAATAACCCTTGCGAAAAAAAAAAATACAAAACACCATGATGTATGCGCAAGAGATGGCTTTGATTTGGAAATGACAGACTTGATGCTCCGCCATCGACCCGATCTGTTTCTAAGGCTGCGTTCAGACTGCAGGCGAATCCGATTCAAATCAGATTACCTCTCAAATCCCATTTTTAGGACTGACTGTCCACACTGTTTTTAGCAAGTGTCCAAATGGGATCTGGCTATGTTCAGATTGGACCATGGGCCGTGTAGTATGTGACGTCATACAGTTGCGACAGCGGCACCTGTTGCCCTGCAGCTTGGCTTGAATGGAGCCATCTCCACATTCAGTCAAAACCCATCGGTTCACACTGAGACGCATCTGTCCAAATGCGATTGGAAACTGCCTGCCGAAGGCGTTTTCCATCCGTTTTGCAAAAATCGGATTCCATGTGATTTGTGGCTGTTCAGACTACAACAGAGCCATCCGGTTTCAATCTGGACGGGCTGAAAATCGGATTTTGGCAGGCAGTCTGAATGCGGCTTTAGAGTGCACGTAAACGAGTGCTCCAATCAGACAAACTATAAAACTTGACCTTTAGCTGATCACAATCCAGGAAGCTCTTGAACAGAACAAGATAGTCTTGACTTGATGGAACTTTCCACTTTCCAACACGGATTTCAGAGGATTCCGAGGCACTGCCGGCTTTATCCTGAACCCAATAAACAGAGAAATAGATAAGAGCAGTTAAATACGTTTATCTTTAAAAAGTCAGCTTTTATGTGGAATAGTGGTTGATTTTTGCAGATGAAAACAGCATTTAAAAGCATAATCCTGACCTCGGCAAGGGTGATGGGTTTGGAGCAGACTCGAATCAAACCCTGGTGCACTGGAAAGAGAGCCAAAAAGGAGTTTTCAGCCGTCATCGCACCTCAACGACACCTTTGAAATTTCCTCGCAGTTCACGTTCAACATACCCACTGAGCTGATGAAACTCCACAGGACGGGCCCTTTGGAGGCCATGGCCACCAGCACCTTCAGGATGGACCTGCAGCAGGCGGTCTGCATCCGCTCGCTGTACTGAGGGAAGTTGTCGATCTGCACCACAAGGAGGCGCTCCAGCAGCGGTGTGTACACCTCTGGGACCTGGAGAGGTGGCGAGGAGGTTCCAGCGTTTGTTTTTTTTGTATTATAAGAACAGGTTACCGGACTGGCAAAATGGCGGCGGGATGATTTTTCCCAGTGGCCACTCGAGGTACTGCAGCATTAAAAAAAATCCCATGGGCACAAAAAGCATTTCTCCAATAGACCGCAATACAAAACACATTTAAAACGGCTGACAGAACGACTGTGAACTGAAACGCGATTCATCGCAAATCTTCTGATTGTAGAGTTTTCAGTTATGGTCTCTCACCTTGTCCAGGTGAACCAAGACGCTGGCGATGGAGTCCAGGAAGCTGGGCAGCTGGTAGAAGCTGTCGTCGTCTCCGTCCGACTCGGTCAGGTACATCTGCTTGCACCGCTGGATCAGCTCCGTGTACATCAAGTCCACGTCCTGCGGGCAAACTTCCTTGCACGGCTACGGGAATAAAGGAAGATTTTGTGATGAAATGGCGTTGGCACGACGTGCACGGCACAAGCAGGCTACACACGCATGCGGATAAACGCACGGCTGCGAAGAATCCGTATCCTCGGATGGCGATGGACAGCTCTTTGTGCGTGGAGTCCATGGTTTTGATGATGCCGCAGAACTTCTGCATGAAGAACTTCAACTTGTCTTTGTGTTCGTCGATGTCTCTGGCCAGCAGTATCGCGACCTGGCGGGAAATGAGAGAGGCGTCGCGTGAAGCACTTCAGCTGGAATCTATGACGCTGACGCGACTAAAATTCCTCAAAGTTTCTACCTGTTTGAGAAAGGCCTCCAGCGCGTAGTAGCTCGTCTTCTTCATCTCGCCGTTGATGTGGCCGCAGAGCTTGGACATGACGTCGAACAGCACCCTGTAGTGGTCCATGAGACAGCTGCTGAACTGGGCAGCGTGTCTGGCCAGCATGTGGAGCCCGGCTATTTTGCGAGAAAGGCAGAATGATGTTTGTCATCCTGGTGGTTTACCCTGACATTACGAGTGATGTAGAAGTCTTACCATACGTGACAGCGTAGCGATTTATTTCCATCTACAATAAAGTTGTTTTTTTTTTTTTTTTTAAAAAAAAAGCATTTTAGTTCAGGGATTTGTCACTTTAATATATTTGGTTTAAAAAACTTTTGATCTAACAAAACAAAAAACTTGTATGCGCAGAGATATTTACCTTTGGGGTGATCGCTTTGAGGGCGTACTGAAAAATATCCTTGGACATTTGGGGGTCTGAAACAAAAAAACATCAGCTTCACTGAGAAGAGGGCAATGAACAGAGATAAACGTGTGGGATAAAATGGATTCCGCAGAACGTCCAACCTTCTTCTGTGGTTTTCGTGAAGTTGACCATGAGCGCGGTGGTCCCCCGCAGGCATCCCGCCACCACTAAGAGTTTCGGCTCCTTTGTCGACGACGTCATCTGGACACAAGGTTCGTTTTCGATGAGCGTTAAAACACGAGAGAACCAAGATTTCCGTTTATGCCGCCGCCGTCACGTCAGCCCACCTGTTCTTTTAACTCTCCCAGGTAGGCTTTGTACAGTTTGTCCGAGTTGTTGACCATGTCGCTGGGGTGAACCTCGGCAAGGACCCCGAGCAGCTCGTAGATTTTGCCAAGCACTGTAACAAAAACAAGCAACGTGTGTGTCCGTAATTGTAAAAAAAAATAAAAAATATCACTTACAAAATGGCAGCACAGCACAACTGTGTTTTCTTTTGTTTTTTTGCTTCAATGTGGACTCACCAGAATCTGGCAGCTTGCTTTTCTGGCCGAGCTCCCCATAAAATTTGTTGAACACGTCACTGATTCTAAGCTCTGAGGCCACGCTCGAAGCCCTCGTTATTTGGAGAACCTGCAGGGGGCGTCACATTCAGTTTCCTTGCAGTTTTGAGGCGATTATGAAAAAAATAAATAAAATAAATTGCAGAAGATAACGCCGGCTGCCGACCTTAACGAGGAGCTCCAGGGCTGCAGATTTACTTTTAGCTATTTTTTCCTTCGTGTACACAGCCATGCATACGTCCTGCAGGAAGAGAGGCGTTGCATGGACTTACAACATTGTGGTTGACAGACTGACTTTCACAATTCCTACACATTTTGCTGTGGATACTTCTGAAGTCTGTCTGCACTCACTCGAATGTCAATAGCGTAAGTCTTCTCCCATCCTTTGACTCTAGGCGAGACCCTGTCCAAGAACTTCTCCAAAAAGAACAAGACCTCCACTCGGGTGTCCCGAAGCTGAAAGAGAAATGTTGTAGGTCACCGCAGGGAACTTTGTAGAGTATTGCACTGTTGTGATCTATCACTACAATGCCAATTACGAGAAATTCACCTCCTCTGATGCCCGTGATCCGAGGGACTTCCTGAGGAAGCTGAGCAGTCCATAGTCCTTCGAGAACAACAGTGACGTCTGCAAGGCTTCGGAATAAAGACGGACACACAAGGCAAAAATCAGTTTTGCACACTAAAGTAATTAGTTCATTTGCACAATGATGACTGTGAATTCTTTTTTTTTTCCTTCTTTTTTTTGGCACAATGCCAAAAGTGAAATCAGAAGTGTGTCACGGCATCTGTAAACTTTAATTATTACGAGTTAATACTGCAATGTTAAAAGCAATTCTTCATCGTCAGGAAATAGTTTCACTATTAAATTAAATTAAAATACGGGATGAATGGATGGGATTGAGGGAATATTTTTTAAATTACAGTTTAGGAACAACGTGGTTAGATGGCAGCGCAGTTACTCCCAACAACACTGAGTTTTGGCGCAAAAGTCAACGAAGCTGAACCTGTTAGCAAAGCAAATACAAGAGGTTGCAGACGGTATTGAACGATTTAACGAGTGCCGAATAGACAAACTAATTCGTCCACATCCATGAAATACAACATTTGTCACCCGGTGTTGTCGCAAAAGCATAATTAACATAAATATTAGAGTTTGTGAATGGGGCTCGGGGCGGTAGCGCTGTGCCTTGAAGTGAGACATGGGTGTTTTTGATAGACGTAACTTTGAGGGTCTTACCAAGTTCATTCTCGGTTGTCACTAGCATACATTCGTGCCCCAAGTCACCGACGATGTCGTGACAGGTCAGAGCCGCGGCTCGGCTGTCTTCTTCGGAGAGTGCTGCATGAAGTCTGAGGAGAAGCCCATGCATTCCTCCAGCAGGGTTGCTCTCGGAAGAACTCATGACTGACCGAAGCCAAGTGTCCGGATCACCAGCACGGCATCACTTTTGCTCCCGTCAGTGGCGAACAACAGACCGAAAACACAAAATTCAACTAGACCAGCGCGTTCCACGATCAATTTCAAATCATTGCGCATATCAGGAAGAGTATGGACAGTGCCCCATCCGCCGCTTGTGTTTCAAAATAAAAGACATGACGTTCTTTGTCTCAGACTTACAAAAAAAGAACGCTTCCTTTTGTGACTTCACCACGACACTACGGAATTGTGGCGTATTTAACTGAACTATGGCCATAGTTTCTCATCATACCCACATACAACACAAACCTCACATCAATGTTTCCTTATTCCATTCAATGGATTTCATATCTTCGTATTCATATATGGATAGACCCAAGAAACCTTTATGACGTCTTATAATGTGCAAATATGTAATGTTACACTGGCAAGAGCTCAATCATTGTCATCGTGAAGAGAACTTTGTTGCTGTAGTTTGTTAACTTTTATTTTGAAGATATCACTTGCTAGAAAAGACAAATGTATAATTCGCTGCAGCTCCTCGTCTTTACCACTGAAGGGCAGTAAATACCTTTTTTGGAGAGTATGGTGTGAAGAAAACGCTCACAGGTAAGCTATATTTGAAATAAAATAACATAGTTGTATGTATACTATTACAAAAAAAAAAAAAGAAAAAAAAGAAAAGCTTACATTTTAATTTTACAGGTTCAATGCTAACCACACTGCTATTGGACGTGTACATGAGTCTATCCTCGTCAACAATGACTGTTATAACAAATTTTGGTTAGGTAAGTATTTCCTTGTCCGGAAGTTACTGGTTAGGTTAGGCGATCACAATAAGTATCTAACTACGATATCGCGATTTAAATGATTTTTTTTTCAACCTCAAATTAGCATGTCTTGAAGTTCTCACTTAAATGTATAACGTTTTACTTCGGATGTCCCTAAATTAACTGAACATGTTTCTTGAGTAGTGGTGGCGTATTGTTAAGTGTCTTCGTTTTTCAGTTATTTACTACCTTAAATTCCTCGATGTTTTCAGACAGCAAATCAGTGAACGCCTCGCCGGTGCGTTTATTTTGAAAAGCGCAGCCGGATGCCAACATTCAGTTGTCGCTTACTACGTTGTATGGACACTTGTTGCGCGCGCGCGCGCAAGCACACACACACACACACACACACACACACACACACACACACACACACACACACACACACACACACACACACACACGCACACGGTTGCGTACGCACACACTCACACACAGACAGAGTTGGAGCCCGAATCACATGGAGGGAGGAGGAGGCGGTGCAACACAGTGAACAGAGCCGCCGGAGAGTGAAGAGCTCCCGGGAGAAGATACGGATAACGCGGCGATTTTTGGATTATTCTTTCTGCTGATCCGGCCCGATTGTCCGTTCCGCGTCGCGGGTTTGTTTCTGTTGAAATGTTTGAAGACCAACGGCCTGGTGGGTAAAGTTGCTTGAATTGTCCGGGATTTGCGCGGCCGTTATTGAATTATATCTGACATTTTGGGGGCTCGCGATGCGTCCGGACCGCCCCTGAAAGTTAGCTCTTCACTCGTTTAAAGTGAAATATTTCGATAAAATGCAGCTTAACTTTACTTATGCGAGTGGAAGAAATGACTCGGAAGTGTAGTTTTTTTTTCCCCCACCCCGACCCTACTTATCGGCATACCTATACACACATGAACGTTAGAATCCGCAGGATCCGTTCGGTTGTGTTTCCACTAGGCTCCTAGCATACTTTTGTCCAAGAGTAAGATTTACATTTGCTACTACCGTGGATCTACGTGGAATTAAGGGCAGTTAAATGTCCCTTCTGTTCAAAACCCCCCCACACTATTTCCCTTTAATTGTGTACGCATGCACCTTGATGTTGCTGAGACAAACACTGACCCCTGCGTGTAACCGCGCTGTTAGCGGTCCACTGTGTGATAAAATACCCTTCACCACAGGTGACAGAAAGCAAGGCCACCACGTTTGACCTGCATTTAACGTGTACACATCTTTACTGTGTCACCTGACAGACACGGAGCCTACACGAAGCATGTTCCATCCATCGTCACGCCGTCTTCGTGTTTTTTTTTGTTGTTTTTTTTTTAATTTCTGTCACAACAGCGAGAATAACGGAGGCTCTTCGGAGCACCAACGAATGAGTGAATTAATCCTCGCATATGCTTCAAACATGCTGTATACCTATCAGTTATGTCCAGGAACTTGTCCAGCCTCATACACCTTTTCACTTTTGGTGGAGTTGAAAGTTTCTCCTCACTCGTTTTGTTGTTGTTGTTGTTGTTGTTGTTGTTGTTGCCAATTTAACAGAAATTGAGCGAGTCAACAAAGTGAGCTGTGTTGGTTTGAGAGGGTCCAGCTGACATCTGCAGCAGAACCGTTAGCGGCCATCTGACTCACTGTCCTCGCCTCCTTTGACAGTCTCTCTTGATTTTTTTTTTTGCTCTCCAGGATCCAGCGGTTTGTGCAGTCCCGGGTGGAAGAAACGGATCTGACTCGAGAGATATCGACCGTCAGGGCCCCCGAGGGCCTCAGGACTGATCAGAGATGCTTGCTGCCATGTTGCGCCAGAGTACAGCCGCAGGGTCTGGAGGTGGCGGCGGCGGCGGCGGCGGAAGCGGAAGCGGCGGAACCAAACTCTCAATGGGCATCTCCAGGTTCTCCAGCTCCAGCGGCAGCTCGGCGGGGGGAAACGCCAGTCCGGGCCCCCGGTTGCCGGGCAGAGTTCCCAAGGGCGACTCGGTGAGCTCGGAAGGGCCGGACGTGCCCGCCTCGGACCCCAACTACATCATGCAGCTGGTCAGCGACGTGCGGAAGTTCGCCGATGCTCTGCTGCAGCTGAAGGACGTTTTCAACTCCAAAGGTAATTTCCTCAAACATAGCAAGATTAGCGCTTAATCACTCTCCTGGAGCGCTGCTGCTTTGTTTCCTCACCGTTTTGTTTTTTTTAGCAACTTCAGTGCACCTTTCAAGGAATCACATCGCCTCTCTTTTGACGGAAAGGGACAGGCACCGACTTGAAGCCTTTGTACGGCGAATGTGTTTCTGAAGTGTGGCAAGCTGTTGCCACAGAAAGGGATTTTTTTTTCCCCACCGCAGCCGCACACGTGAGCCGTGACACGTCTCTTACGTGCGACGACACCAACGCCCTGTCCTCGCAGCTCCGCCACGGCTGCCGCGCGCGGTTCCCCCCCCCCCGAAAAACAATTTAAAAAAAGAAAGAAGCTGAGCTGGTGGCCTTGTGAAACGTCGGATGTCGCACAAAACGCAGCCAAAAGGGGATTTGTGAAAGGGCCTCGGTCTGCCAGTCGACTCCCATGTGTACACAATATCGCTGTCACCGCCACTCACACACACACACACACACACACACACACGCACGGTTCCCAGGTTTGCCCGTCTGTTTTTGTCGCGCTGCGGCCTTGGCTGTGCGGTCACTCAACCAGCCTTATCTCCTTTGACTTTGGCTGTTGCCCCCTGGTCCGTACAGTGAACGAACGACACAAAGACGGTGTGAATCCAGCCGTCTCTCAGAATTATCGATTATTACACAGGAAGAGGTTGTTTTTGGGTGGGGGGGGCGGAGGGGCAGAAACCTTGCCGCGAGGCTTGCTTTGAAGTGTCCCCGTATTCTGTCACGATCCTTGCAAATTCCAAACAATGTGCGAGTCTGAGGCCTGGCCAGGGACCTCTTCTGGGATGGACAAAAAAAATGACTTCCTTTTTCCTGCATGCACACGCTTCAAAGGTGAAATTCTAGAAATAAGGCCCTTTGACGTCACAAAGGGTGATCACACCACCTCTAGATAAGTAACAACGCCCCAACCCGGCGCTCATTTAACCTTTTTTTGGCCCCCCCCCCCTCCCCCCGCCATCCGAATGATCTCAACGCACATCGACGCATTTTAGCAGGGATCTCACGGAGGCTGTCAACAGACGGTAAATATACTTTTTTGAAAATGTTTCCAAGGGCTGCTCCACCGAGGTCTCCTGAAGTTACGAGTAGCATGAAACGGCATTCCTTCGGGAACATTTGATCTGCAGCAAAGTAAATAGTAAGCCTGATGAAACGGGTCGTTTCCAAACCACAAGAAAGCAGCAAAAGGCAGCAATGGAAAGGGACCCCTTAAATTATATTCCTGACTTGATATGATATACTTTTGCATATTTCTTTTTAATTTTTTTTTTTTTTGCCTTGGCCTCTGCCCAAAAATCCCTCCCCTCTCCCTCTCTCCTGGGACTTGTTTGGGTCGAAATGAGACCAACCGATTCATCTTCTCTATACTGTGCCTTGACACCCAAAGCCTTTTCAAAGGCTTTGTTTTTTGTCCCGAGGAGGTCAGCGAGGTGCTTGACCTGGCTGGACGCTATGCAGAGGGAGAAGGACCGGCGGCAGGCGCTTTTTTTTTTTTTTTCCCCTTTTTTTTTTTCCCCCAAGCTCGCCAGATTTCTCAGCGCCTTGTCAGCATGCTGAGGATCAAAGTGATAAATCATTCTGCCCGTTTAGCTGCGAGGCCGCGCGCGGTCCAGAGGAGCCGGGCTTGGGTGCTCTGTTCAAATCAGAACTCCCTGCAAAGCTGCTTTTCACGTTGTTATATTTCCTTCTCAGGCCTCGTGCAGCGCAACTGCCGCGCTGTTTAATTGCGCATTAAAAGCTACCCGAGCCCTGCGAGTGCTCACAGGTCCTTCGGTATGCGACAAGTCTGCATAGTTTGCTGCCAGGCTCGATGTTTCCCCCCCCCCCTTCTTCTTTTTCCGTCCTTGCTGATTGTCACGAAGACGCGTTCCCAGCGCGCTGGCGATCGCGACCGCTCGGCGAAACTTTTCAAAAAAAAAAACGAAAACAAACTTGATAAATAAAAGCGACCCATCCCTCCCTCGTCAGCTCCCCCCACCCGAAAGGAATGCCTTTGTGACGAGGCCGCCGCTAATGCAAAGGACACACAATACACAATTCCAGTAAGCGTGAGCTTAGTTATGCAAATGCAGAAGGCCGAGATGCCAACATGTGATTGCGGGGGCCATTGTATTCCCACTGGTGGGGGGGGGGGGGCTTATTTCGGCTAAATACAGGAAAGGGCAAATTTTCCAAAATGGGCCGGTAAGGGATGTCAAAAGCAGATTTGGCTGAGGAGGTCATTGCGATCCCCGAAAGGAAAAAAAACAAGAAGAAGACGTAAACAAAGTCTGAAAAACGTGGCCATTTCTCGTTGGGGACGCCGAGCGAGGACTTTTTTTTTTATTTTGTTGTCAAATCTAAACTGCTTTTTGTACTTGTCGCCCCGTAAAGATCCCCCAATGAAGGGGGTCAGTGTTTGGGGTCAGCACTCGCCGCTTTGTCGGACCTTGCAAACAGATTGTCGGAGGGGCGTGGGGGGGCGAAGGGGGGTGTTACTGACTTGCGCCCTGATTGGATGTGATTTAAATCCCCCGCTCTAATTTATGGCCATATTGTCTCTGCAAGGCCTTCACAATGGTTCAAACCTCTCATTACCCCCCCCACCCACAGCCCCCCCCCCCATTCCCGGCCATTCACTGAAACCTAAGTGAACCGTGGCTTCTTTTTTTTTTTTTTTACGGGGCCAATCACCGGGAGCAATATTCACCTCGGACGGCTCTTCGCAACGCTGCCCGCATTCACAGCCAACGACGTGAGTCTGACACCCATTGTGCCCCCACCACCACCACCACCACCACCACCACCACGCACACCCCCCAACCTTGGGGGGTGGGAGGAAGAATCCACAGACTTTTTTTGCACGCTGCTGCAAACTGGCAGCTCGTGCAGAAATGCTACTTTCCCAAGTCAAGAATAGCTGCGCCTGTGGGATTTCTCCCGGGGAGAGGAGAGGAGAGGAGGTGGTGGTGGTGGCGGGGGAGGGAGAGGGGGAGGGGGAGGGGGGGTGGGGGAGTGGAGGGAGCCCCTTCACAAAAATTCCACCGAGAGCGTTTTGTTTATTAAACCGCAGTTTGTTTTCGGAGCAGCGCTCGTCCACCATAAATGGTAACTGCGAGTGGGCCCCGCCGTTCAGTGGCGGCCGGGGTTGCCTGCTCAGTGACGCACGGTTGAGTTTTCGTCTTTGGGGCTTTTTTTTTTTTTTTCTCCTCTCTTTTTCTTTCGAACATCGCCGGGCGCCCGGGTAGAAGCCGCTCCTTCCTGCGTCGGGAGATCGCCTCCAGGTGACTCGGTGACGGAGAGCGCGTTTTTTTTTTTTTTTTTTTTTTTTTTTTTTTGTGCCGCGGTTATCTTTGCGTGTTTGCGTCCCACCCCACCCCACCCCGGGGTCGCGGCCGCGTTCCGGCGGGCACCGCTTTTGAGGGAGGGCCGTGCCTGTCACTGGAAGGGATTAACCGTCTCGGAGCCTGGTTTTAAGTGGGGTCACGGAGGACGCCTGGAGAGCGGACCACGCCGTGGCGGTGGCGGCGGCGGCGGTCCCTGGTGCTTCTGCGGCGGTAAACCCGTTGGGGGAGCCTCCGAAGGGCCTCCAACGCAACAGCCAGGAGCAGCGCAGCGCGGGGCTGCCGCATCCCCTCGCCTATTTTTAGGAAGCCGGAGGGCTCGTCCCGCGTGGCCTGCCGCCCCCGGCTGAGACAGGTGCGTCACCGGTACGTTTTGTACTCCGATGCTCGTCGAGCACAATGGCAGAAAACATTCTGTGCCAGCCGCCCTTGGCAGTGAAAGCAACGGCGGGGCGCGAGGTGTTGCGGCAAGTCCTTTTGAAAAATGGAATGTAGCACTTCTGTTTGCACGGGGAACAACAACAGTGATCGAGGCGGCACCCGCATCGTCCTGTGTTGTAATTACTGGAGAGTCTCGAAGAAATGTGACCCTTTTCTTTGCCCCACTATTTGAAGTTGTGATGTTAAGATGCTTCTCAGGGACGGCTGTTCACTTGTTAGCCAGTGAAGGACTGTTGGCTTTTTCTTTATTTGCAGGCGTCTGATTTTCTGTGGCATAGACACAAAGCGGCAATTGACCTATTACCTGGCCTTGCCCATTAAAATATGTATCGTACACAGGTTTTTTTTTTCTAAAATCCAAATTAGGGATGTTAGCAATTAATCGATTAATCGGTCGATTAATTGCTGATTAAGAATTTAATCGATTAAATTAAAGTAGTCGCAATTGATCGAACTTTTCTTTCTTACATGGCTAGTTAACATCCTGCATAACAGTGCAGTGGCAGGAAAGAGCAGTTCACCTGTAGATGCTGTGATGGTCATAAGTTGCTTTTAAACAACTTTTCCTTTGTAGTTGAAATGTGACTCATTAGAAGTCAACTTAAAGTCAGAGGATAAATGTTTGGGGTGTTTTTACTGTTCTCTAATGTCAAAATGGGTGACTTATCACTTAATTGTTAATCCATCGAGAAGGCCATTCAACTAACGATTAATGAATTAATCGATAATTTGCATACCTAATCAAAATCTATACAAATTGTTCGAAATGATAGAATAACGTAGGTGTAAAATGAGTACCCTTGGTTTAATGCGGAATTTTCCTCTGAAACACATTCAGTCGCTCTACGGGAAATATCAACCGACATAATGGAAGAAACATTGCAGTGAAATGAACCGAAAGTACGTCGCTTACAGTTTCATCATCGGGGAGTGACCGCTCCTCGCTTTCCCTCGTTCCAGTTCAAAGAAATAATGATAATGAACAGCAGTGACAACGCAAACGTTGCAACAATGCAGCGCATCACATTGCTGCTTTAAAGTATAGGCTACTTTTTCTTCGCGTGCCTTTCAGTTGAAGGCTTTTCGCGCCTCTCACGCTCCAACCGGACACGTCTCGCCGGTGGGAATCCCAGAAAAGGAAATGTTTCCGCACCGCAGTCATTCTTTTCGGAAGGATGGCCGCGCGTGCAGCGATCCCGTCACTGTTAGTCACCGCCCCTGTTAACGTATAACCTGCAAAGACCCCCCCCGCGCCCTCCTCAATTGTTGTCAGCCGTGTGCGTCTGTTCCCGGGCACCGAGTCACGACGGAAGCGTCCGTCCTTCGCTTGGCCACCTTTTTTTTTTTTTTTTTTTTTTTACAGGTCCTCGTCGAGTGATTCTATTCTATTACCTGCGAGGCAAACGTTGCTTTGAAGGCGTCCCCCCCGCCCCCCCCTGCAAACGCCCCCCCCCTCTCAGTTCCGTCGAAGTCGAGCTTGGCCGAGTTTCACCGCTCGTGTCTGGAGTTTTACGCAACACTGTGGGAAAACGCTCCGTCTGCCTTGTTTTTGAAGTCGAGCTGCGGCGCAGAAGCTCGGTGGGAAAGTGGGTCTGTCTCGAATCCTCAGAGAAAGCCAGGAGGCTATTTTGGTCATTTGTATTCTAAATCACCCCCTGCGAAATACCAGCCTAAAATTAGCCCTGCTTGTTTGTTTTGTTTTTTTGTTGTTGTTGTTGTGTTTTTTTTCTCTCTTTCTCTCTGCTCACATACCATTGCAGGCTTCTCCTAATGGCTGGATGTGTTTGGGGGCGGTCTTTCCCCCGCTGGGGTGGGATCCACTGTAAAGCCCTGCAATCTCGCCTCGAGAGAAAAAAAAAAGTTCCTTTTATGGTTCCTTTTTAACCGTGTCCATTTGGTGCAGCCACTGTGAATTATTGTGCGCGCCAGACAACAGGCCCCCCTTTGAAGGCAGCTCTTAAAGGTCCGGTTACACGCCGCAAATTCGGATCCTCCAAAGATCTTGATTTAATCATAGCGCACACTTGCTAATTAAGCTGCCCAGCGGGATTTATTACATTACCTTAATTGCTTCGGGGGCGATCTTTGTCGGGAAGGCGCAGCTCTTGCCCGAGCGTTAAGGGGGTTTGGGATCTCTGGGATTTAAAGTGTTTGGGCGCATATGGCAGACCCTCTTTTTCCTTTAATCGTCTCTGCCGGCGGCGGAACAAAAATAAACAAAATGACGCCGGCCGTTCTGGCGCGATCGCTCCGAGGACGACGCGTCCACTCGTCCTCGGCTGCGCACAAGTGGCTGTCCTGTCTTGGATTTAACGGCCTGGCCCGCATGGGAAGATTTGTATGTTGTTCTCAAAGTCGCAGCCCTTGCGAGGAAGCTCCCTGCCTTTGCCTCGCACTCTCGCTCGCTCCCCGTAAGAATTATAGCCCTGTGCCCTGTTTTCTCTGTTGGCAGGACACTGCGAATGTCTACAAGACACTCAAGATATAAATCTGCGGGATTCCCACACTTTACACAAGACGTTTGGAGTTTTGAGAGGGTCAAGAGCTTCCGAGCGCTGTTCCAAACGCTTCACGAGCTCCACAAGATCGTTCCCGTGTGGAGAGGGCTTCAGTTTTTTCCTCAATCCTTTAATGCAATAGAGACACTCCACTGTAGATCTAACCGTTGCGCATTCGGCTGTCTAATCAGAGGGAGCCCCCTCCCCACCCCACGCCCCCCTCGCCCTCTACTGGGATTAAAGCCCTGCAACAAAGACGGGAAATTTATCCTCAGAATGAGCTTAAGCAGCAACTCAAATCTGCAGCCGCTGCTCCCGCGTTGGATTAAAGTCATCTCAAGTCATGCGAGGCCGCGTTAATTGGACGTCCCGCGGGGGAATGCCGTCCTGCGAAGAGCGCCGCTCGCCCGGCGCTGTGTAAGGGAAGTCAGCCGCGGCGAACCGGCGAGATGCCGCGGGTCGCAGGTGCTTATTTCTGCCTCACCTTGTCATCAGCGTAACCACCGGGTTTCAGCCTCCGGGAAAACAACACTTGTTGACTTCCAACCTGCGCGGAGGGGGGTGGGGGTGGGGGGGGGGATAGCCGAGGCTCAGCCGCGGCCCGGATCGGGGTTTCAAACGGAACTTATCTCGCGTGTCGCCGGGTCAGACTCCCCGCGGGGCCGAGGGCTCGCATCTCGTTAAAGGCCGACGTAGCCAGTGGGGGGACGGATGCCGCCTCCGCCGTCTTTGTCCGCGGCGCGTCGGGGGTTTTTAGGAGCCTCGGCCGCCGTGCTCGGTGAAAGGAAACAGAAAGGGGTAGAACAGGCTGAGCGTGAAGCACAGCCAGGACCAATTGGGGTCTGGCCCGTCTTGTAAGACTTAAATCAGGTCCAATCGGGTGTAAAAAACAAAAAAAGGACGAGAGAGAGAGAGAGAGAGAGAGAGAGAAAGAGAGAGAGGCATTCAAGGAACTGGAGCTGACAACGGTGCGAGGGAAATTGCCAAAGCGTCGCGCTGGGTAATGACTCAGTCTCCATTGAATGGCCTATTATAAGATATAATTGCTTCCGAGAAGCGGTGTTGGATTTCACCTTAAAAAACAAAAAAACGCCGCCGTGTTTGGGAGCGTCTACGTCTGCGTATTGTATAAACGGCCACTGAATGGAAAAGGAGGGGGGGGGGGGGCGCCTTGCTGGAGGCCCCCTCGGCGTTAACACGCTTGGTATATTTTCGAGGGGCTGCAGGTGCAGGTCGGCTTTTCTGCCGCGGCTCTTGAATAACTCCGTCCCTTTTTATGTAAGCCTTGCGACCTGCACGAGCTGTTCACTGTAACCGTTTGGAGGAACGACCCCGTTTTTTTTTTTGTTTGTTTTTTTTTCAAGCGTCCTTCGCGCTTAAATCGTCGGCGTCCAAGTTCAGTTTGCATAATTAGTCAGAGCTGTAAAGTCTCGCCCCCCCCCCCCCCCAGTCTCTGCTCTCCCGCGTCGTCAGAAGTTACGCGATGACTTGGAGTCGCGAAAGCCTCTCCTCTCCTCAAAACATTTTTCAGTCAGGTGGCGACTTTCCAAAGCAGCTTTCCATCACACGCATCTTATTCTCACGGGATTAGGATGCTCGAGCCAAACGGTCTCTGCTGGCTCTCAATGCCGCGTTTGTCTCCTGCCACCCCACCTCCTCCTCCTCCTCAGCGGCTGCTCCTTCACCTCCCGGCTCCCCCCCACCCCCCACGCCCCCCTCTCCCCTTGACAGGTGTACTCAAAAGGGGCCCGTCTTTGTACTCCCGGCTCGCTGCTCCGCCGATGTCCCTTTCGCCCGACGTCGTGGCACAGAACGGGGCAGCGGGGGCGGAGCCTCTTCAAGACTTAATGCCTGACCCGCTCGGCTTGCCAGCGAGAGGTTGCACCGTGGGGGGATTTGTAGCTTCTTTTAAAGGGAGGCATAGTTGGAATGCCAGCATTCAGAGCTTTGCATCAACAGCAGGCGGTGTTGGCGCTCGTGTGTGTGTGTGTGTGTGCGCGCGCGCCTGCTTTTCCTCACTTTGACAGACAGCTCCAAAGAGAAATGAAAGGGGGGGGGGGGGAACAAGTTCTTCCTCCACTCTCTGGGTGCCACTTGTTTCGCGCCGACTCCTTTGCATTTTTAACTTTAAGGACCGGACTAGAGGGAACTTTTTTTTAGGACAAGCCTGTTTATTTACGATGAAGAGACCTTCAAAATTTCTACTAGGAATGTTAACGACAATAAATCGATTATGGATTAATTGTCAATTAAGAATTTAATCGATTAAATTGAATAAGTCGCAATTACATTTTTTCCACGCTGATAGTTAATATCATTAACTGTGTAGTGGCAGGAAAGAGCAATTCACCTGTAGATGCTGTGATTGTCATATATATATATATACATACTATACTATAACTGGAACAAGTTACTTTTAAACAAACAAAAAAAAAAAAAGTCAACTGACGATTAATGAATTAATCAATAATTTTTATCCCTAATTTCTACGAACTACCATACATTTTAATTTCACAATGAATGTGCTCGGGTTGCTTCCAGTACACCACAAGCGTGTATTTTCCTTCCATTTCGTCACCCCCGCCGACCAGCTAACTGGCGCGACAAAAGGCAGCGTCCTGCCGGGCGGGGAACATGAAAGCCCCCCCACCTAGGCAGAAGGTGCTTGTGTGTCTAGCCCCGGGGCTCTCCTTTTAAACACCGGCTCTTTGTGCGCGCAGTCATGGGAAAAAAAAAAAAAAGGGGTGGGGGTGGGGGTGGGCTTCAAAGGGGAAGCGACGGGGAGGAACGGCACCGTAGGAGCGTGCAAAGCCCGCCGACGCAAAGTCCCGGGCCGCCTTTTAGCAGCTGCATGTAATCTGCTAATCCAAAGAGATGAGCGCCGGTGGTCTGCAGGCGGACGGAGCGGCAGCTACCGGCCCTGCGAGGAGCCCGTTCGGGAAGATGGGGGGTGGGGGGGCTCGAGAGGCAATTTGCGGCCACCCAATGAAGTGACCCTCGCCCGGGTGTTAAAAGGTTAAGTGGGGTTATCATGCGAGGCCCTCCTTATAGGCCGGGGGAAATCAAATTTGGTGTCGGACGGCGGGGTCATTTTTAGCTTTGTGCGCACCCCCCCCACCCCCCCACCCCAATGACACTCCACGAGAGGGTGAAAGAATGTGGCATTTCACCTCGGGCCAGCCGGGGAGGAAAACTTAAGGGCGTTGAGCGAAGCAGTGATTGGTCATTGGACCCGCGTTGGGTTGCTTGTCTCAAAAAAAGAAACCGGTGGGGGGGGGGGAGGTCAAGTCCTCAAAAAGGACTCCAGGATTTGCACTCTTTTCTCTGCGATCACGCAAGCGGTCCTAGATGGTCCGCTGGGATGTCGAGGTGGGCGAACAGGCGAGGTCGGGCTTCCGATTGACGGCGGCGCACGCGGTTGATCGGACCTCCGCCAGCCCAGTTGTGACATGTTTAGTGATTTCACACATGCTTTTGTGGCGATAATCGCGCCCCTCTTCCTCCTCCGCCGCCCCCTTCCTCCCCCCCCCCCCCCCCCCAAACACCAGTGTTTCGAAGCATTAATAATACATCGCTCACATGATTTGCAATGCATGACTGAACACAGCCAGGGGTCAGAAGGAAAGGAATGTTGCCAAGTCATATTGTGTCAGGGCCGCCCGGGGGGGGCGGGGGGGGGGGGGGGGGACTTTCTAAGAGTCGAGCTACTGATACCAGATCTAGGGGTGAGAGTTGCATGATGGCACACAGCAAGACCGTGCGGCCGCGTCATCTGTTCGAGCCCCCGATTGGCTCGAAAAACAAACCACACCGACCTGTTGTGCTTATCATAATGTAAATAGAAAGTTCTTGTAAGGTCTCAATGTTTCCCTGATGACATTAGGGATGGTTCACGCCACGCCCCTGCGGCAAACGCTTGACGACACGGTTCAAAATCTGTGTGTTGACGTCGGAAGTTCCGCAATGTTCTGTTTTCGTTGCTGTGTTTTCATCCCCGTCAAAGAAAAGAAAATAATCAGCCACCGAGACCTATTCAACGCCGGCGTCCGCATCACCCCGCGGCATCTCTTGGCCATCTGCCACACGTCCGGCTTGAAGCCGCACAATGGCTCCTTCTTACGCCGCACAACACTGCTTTCTGCTGGCGGCGGCGGCGGCACCTGTTCGAAACAAGAAACAAGAAAGACAACTCTAAACAGTCAATTCAACTGTCCACGTCTTCTGATTCGACCCCCTGATCTGCATGCTACAGTTCACCGGCTGTTTTTCGCCACCAATGGCAGTCAGCTGATACTTTGCCAATACCACCAAATCAGACTTGCTTCACTCTTTATTTATTAGTTACGATGCAATTGATCAGTCGAGCCAAGACACAGCTCAACATCTCGCATATTGGAATTTACCTATGGCCAAACTGCGAAACAAATTCCAAGAAGAACCAGTGATTGATTTTTTTTTTTTCTTAATATGTGTTTATTTCATGTGCTCCAACTTGATTTCTCCCCGGTGGGCATGTTGGCACGGAGGCGATTGACTCATTGCAAGTGTGGCAGTGGTGCCTGTTTGAAGGCGATTCAAGTGACAATGCTGTATGTAGATGAGAGATGAAAGACACGCTGCTCAATCTTATGCGACATCCTTGTTGCCTTAGTCCCACTTGAGACGCGTCTTATATTAAGAGGTGGGTCATCAGAGTTTAGTCCTTCCAGTTTGGCCAAATTCAGCATTGGGGATGTGAGACATGATGCAGCTTAAAGTTTCTCGGTTTGTAGCATTTAAATGCCTAGAGTGGCATCCAATTTTTTTTTTTTTTTTTTTTTCCCCCAATCCTTGTTACGGTGTCATCTTGATGTTGAAAGATCCGACAATGTTTTCATTCCGGCTCTCCGTGCGCCCCTCATTCCTGCCACTGCCATCCGTGCTCCCAAACAAGGGTGCTGGAATGTCGGGTTTCCATGACGCTAATGAAGTAAAAACCTGGCTATGTGTTAACTGGCAGCCTCGGAGCAGCTCCTGATCTGCGGCCTCCTTCTCATCAGGATCAGAGTCTGATCCCCCTCCAGCCTTCATTCAGCGCCGCCGCTTATTATGCCCAGGAATGTCCCTCGCCCTCTCCTCCTCTCATAACCCCTGCTGGAGCCCGGGAAGTGGGGTGCAGGGGTAAATTTGGAGCAAATCCCCAAGGGAGCGAGTGCTATCCCAAACCGGCCCACCCCCACGCCGCCGCCGCCGCCGCCGCCACCACCCCTTTTTTTTCACGCAGCCACAACTCTATCCCCAAACTCTGTCCCTGCGACCCTCCCGCTGCTAACCGCCGCACACGGACAAAGACAAAGATATACGCGGCCTCCATTTCTCCTTTCCCGTAAAAAAAAAAAAAAAAAAGCGAAACGCCGCCGTTGTGATTTATTATCCCATAAATGCTTCATGTGGCAAGACCATGAGGCGACCAGTCCCTCTTATTTGCTCGCGGCCCCTTGGACAATAGTGAGGTTCCAGCACTCAAAACGGGTCCTTGCTCACGACTCACAAGTCTTCCCCCTTGCGGGGGGGAGACTTGAATGACTGCCCCATGCGGCCCACTCGTTTGTCTCTTTGCCCGTTTATACATGACTAGCATTTCTGAATTTGCGCTTTTGCCTCTCGAGTCCCATCGTCCTCGTATCGAAACATGCTCATAATTTGGGCGAAACAAAAATGCAGGTCTGATTTTTCATTACGTGGCCCTGTGTGGTGGGAACCTGTCGTTTTCTCTTTGTGTGTGTCTCAGAATGGTAGTTGAGGGGTTAAATAATCAGTCTCTATACATTAGCCCCAGTCCTGCTGCGCTGGTGGACACACCATAATGTCTTGCTAATTAGCCTTCACTTAGGACGGCCCAATAGGCCACACAACTGCCATTGTAGGAGGGAGCCTATTGGAGCTTTGCAATGGAAGACTCCCTGTCTCATAGACATTCATGGTTGGGGCTCATCTTTAACAAACCTCTACCTCAGGCTCGATGCCTCCGGGATTCGGTTACTTCGTAGATGAATGGTTTGTATAGTCTGCGTGGGGATGTTTTGGACCATTGTGTGTATTTTTTTTTTCTCCATTGAAATGATAATGTCCATAAATGGGATCTAAACTGACCAGGACTAATTAAGGGCTTAGAGGTTGAACTGGCTCATTGTAAAGTTTGGCCCTTATCACATTCTTGTGGGCCGAGTTCCACGTAAGAGGTTGTGAGAAGCCTTTTGAAAGGCCAGCTTCTCTTTGAGTGTGAAGGCTTGTCTGCATATTTTTAGATTTTGCCCTGTTTTAGCCAGATGGACGAAAGACACCATTCAGATGAATGATAACATGGCTCATCATCCTCTCAAAAGTCAGGATTGTGTGGGCATTTGTCAAGCGACACAGTCATCTCCACGACCCGCAAAAAGACACAACAAGAATGCCACACCGTGGCTGTGTGCCTGTTTTATTCAGTATTTGGTCCCTTTTTCTTCCCGTCGGCAGTTGGACAGCTGAAAGAAAAAGATAAGAGGCCGCGGCCATCAAAAAAAACCCACTAGGGCCTTGGCACAAGAGGGAGCTGTGCATGACATGGGATGAAGATGGATGAAGGTGGTCGCCATGGTGCAGGGCAGGACTCTCCAGGTCCTGGGGAGATGCTTTTGGCAGGGTGGAAGCAGCAGGGCTACGCTGGCACAGGGCGGTTCATGCGGTAGGGGAACAGTCTGGGAATTGTGCTGGTCTTATGTAATCATTTCATCGCGTCTGGCTCTGTTGGCTCTCTGTGCGCCGATTTGATTTGTTGGGCCACAGATCTCTCGCTCGCTTAGTGTTTTACCTGGGCTTGCCACTTGACTTCCTTGTGCCTCGCCCCCTCCGCCGTAAGTTATGTCATTTCGTGCCATGCTCAATTTCTGGAGTTTATAGTTCAGGTTGCTCGTTATATAATCTTCGGTTGTGAAGAAAATAAGTGAGGATATTGTGCTATAATTACCTTATATTGATGGATTTTTTTTTTTTTTTTTTTAAATATAGTGTTTCCTGAAGTCCTTTCGGGGGAAATGAACCGTTTGCAAACTTTTGTGCAAAAGTGCACCACACTAGACACTAACATTAACTAGCATGCCGTCATTATCAGATAGGCTATCTGAAATGAATACATGTGTGTATGCATGGTGGTGCTCAATGCAAAAATATATCACCAGGCCTTTATTAACAACAACAAACAACTGGTAAGGGTCACGTATTCAATTTTGCGAGTTTCTAAGTCGTAAACTGCATTTGTGTTGACACACTTTGCACAAATTTACACCAGGAATATTAGTGCGCAATCTGTCCCAGACCTGGGGTCAGTTTGGGTTACGTTGGCCTCCTCAGTGTTGTGTGTTGGGGGTGTGACGCGACGATGTTTTGATGTTGCGATCCGCTGGTCAGCGTGAACTTGTCACCTGCCATCCGCTTGGCTGGATTTCCGTGGTCAGGCCCCAGCTAGCATTGTGGCAGCATTGTGGCAGCAGCTGCGCGGGACCCAGCGTCGGTAGGCCCACCGGCGGCACCATATGTCCTGCTCCAAAACAGAGGGCTATTGAAATAACTGAAAAAAAATGGGAGACAGCCAAAGTCGTCCTGATCCCCCTCTCCATGAAGGGGTAATCCAGCGGTGATCGTCAGCACAAAATGTGGCTTTGACTGTCTGTAGCCATTGTTTGTGTTTGTCTGCGTGTGTGCCTGTGTGCGTGTGACTTTTGTCAAGCCCCGTGGGTGGACGTGCTTATTTTGTTTTCCTTGATACAACCCTCTATTTACGAGGAAGTTGGGCATAAGGCCCGACTGAGAAGCAAACACACGAATGCACGTGAGCGCAACCACATCCGAAGCATAAAGCAATAAAACTGGTGCGCCTTGTCGCCCCGGCCAGCGCGTATTTCAGCCATCGCGTTAATTATTTGTGATCAACACGGGTGTATAATTTGATCGGCACACAAATGCGTCTTGGAAACACCCGTTTTATGGGCGCAAACAGTCGCCCTTTAGTAGCAATCCAGCGAAACACTCAACCATTATCCTTGTGCCTGTTTGCATTTTGAGAATGACCTCATTCCTCAAACGCGATAAGGGTACACTATCAGGGTTAATTGACAGCAGAAAAAGCCTCTTGTGCCTTTGCAAACGGCGGTGACTCACTGTTAGCAAAGGTGCACGCGGCACACAAGAGTCGCATACCTGGGCTGCCGTGTTTTCTTTGGTTAAATGACTAACTGTTAACTGCAGGGAGAGCAACAGTAGGCCGTGTTTGTCCAAGCACCTGGCCGTCAGTAGTGCCTAAACAAAAACCCCACGTGTAGGTTTTGGGGTTTTGGTCAACGGTGCCATCACCTCTGCTTTACGGGGGGGGGCTCCGGCTGCCACGGCAACTTCTTCAACCAGCAACCTTGGAGCGATACGCAGTAATCAAGTTTCTCTTGGGTTAACCCATTTCCTTCACCGTTGCCACAAGCTGCGTTCCCATGACAGTTGACATGCGAAATTGAAATTGATGCGAGAATCATGTTTGCTTTTGTTTGTTTACAATTGTTTGCTGTCAGGAATGGTTTTTGAAAAAAAAAAAAAAAAAAAAAGAAATCAGTTTCCTCCTCCGTCCAAAAGATAATGTGCGATTTTCACTTTCACCACTGGCCACGTGACCCCGTACGTCGCATCCGGCGACGTGTATATGCGAAAAGGTGTTTCCGTGACACTTTTGCGATACACCTCTTAAATCGATACGTACTGGAAAAACCTCCTCATGAGAGCGTAAAAATCTCTTTTGCGATTTGAGAGGTTTAGCAAAGTTTAGGCGTTTCCATTACCATTTTTTTTTGTTTTTTATTGCGATATTTAGGTTTTCGCAATTCTGTGGGTAATGGAAACAGTTGCTGGAATATTGAACGGGGAATTGAGCGCAAAGCTAAAAGCCAAGCAAGGTTCCAGAAATAGGAGGGATCTGTTTTGAAAATCACAAACTGATGAAAACGATCGTAAATCAAGATCCGCCTCGCACTGTTAGGTCGGAGACTTTGATTTGCTCGCTGAACTCAGTTATAATTTCACCCAAAAACAGATTTTTTAAAAAATTCATTTCACCACACAGCAGAACAAAATACGCATGCCCCCCAAAAAAAAAAAAAAAATCCACCTGCAACGTTCAAAGCGTTGAAAGCCCTTCGCGTGAACAAGCCACCGAGAGCCAACGCAGCAGCGCGTGCGTTTCCTGAAGCGCAAAATATACGGTTGTGAGCAGCATCAGGGCGGCTTAAAAGCGCAAGGCACTAATTGTAGTTATCACGGAGAAAGGTGGAGTGCACGCGCATTCCGCAATCCCATCACAGGCAGCTCCGGCGTTTTTTTTTCTTCTTTCGCCCTGGCGGCTCCGAGCGAGCTGGAGCCCCCGGCTCGGCGCGATCTCGATTAAACCCGCGTTGTTGTGTCTCTCCGCAGAGAGCGACGACGACTGCCTGCATCACGCCGTCCACGAGCGCCTCGGGGAGCTGCTGCGGGTGCTGAAGATCATCATCAGCAAACACCAGAGCCTCAACTCCGTGGACATTCTCAGCACGGCCGGCACCGTCATCGCCACGGTCAAAGGTGAGCCCCAGATCTTTCCGTGCGTTAACCCTCCACCCCGGGCATGCCGTGACTGACTGACCGACTCCCTCCTCCTCGCCGTGCTCTGTTTTCTGTCTCCGCTTATCTCTCCTCCCCCCCCCCCCGCCCCCGACCTCTAAACTCGACAGCTTTATCAGCTGGACGTCCGCTCTTCTTCCAACTCCTGCCACGGCCTGTCTCTTTATCTCTGTCCTTTCCCCTGGACCTCTTTCTTTGTCACGGGCCGAACGGGGGAGGGCTTCAGAGAGAGACGTACCTCTCGGGCAAGTCACCCGATCTCTCAGAATGCCACGGCGTGTGTTTCCAACCCCATGCGGAGAGCGAGAAAGTAATATTTTGGTCGGGAATCAAATCCCCGATTTCGAGACGCACGATAAGCCGGTGTCGTTCTCCGCTTTGTCCGCCAGTCCAGAGGGGAGCCACGTTCAGGAATGCCATTCGAGCCTCACCTTTCCCCCAAGATTATCATCTGACAGGCAGGGCCTGCGACTTTTTTTTTTTTTCTGTCTTTGTGAGCCTGGCTGCCATGCAAGAATCCCCCTGATGAGGATGTCTCATCTGGCGCTGGAGCTTTTTCTGTGGCGGTGGGAAGCTTTTAGTCCACAAAAAGACGGCCGTGACAGTGGAAGCACACTTTGGAAATACCGTGACTGGATCATTTCTCTCGTACGTTTGTAGTTTCTAGCAAATTTACAGTTTGACCTGTGACCTGTCAGCGCAGTCCAGAACGTTGTGCCTGGCAGGCAAGATTTTGTCCGACCCGACACTTATTCCATTTGAGGAGTAGCAGTTACTGCCATCCAGCAGGAGACATAGAGTAGCCAGAGTTAGGAGAAACAGACCGAGGAACTCTTTTAAACCTCAGTCCATCAAAGTGCCAAATAAGTGTTGGTACTCGGTACCCGGAGGCACCACAGCCACTTTGATGTTTTGCTTTGCATCTCACATTACATGTCCGATGTTACGCTTTGTCCGATCTTTGAGTCGTGGTTTTGTCTTGCATGTTGTAATTCTGTTGGGATTTGCTTTGTGTGGGGACTTCCGGTAAGTTTTAAGACACGGGCGTCTCGGATGCAAGACGAACGTCAGGAGGGATTCTGAGAGACGCGTCCGTGCTGCTAATGCAACCGTAAAATATTACTTATAAGCTACCAAAACACAACTGATTTGTTTTCGTACGGAAATGCATGGCTCTTTGGCGCTATTTCAAGGCAACATGTAATTAGTTATGTTCCACACTGGGCCCTTTTAACAGCTTCACTGCGTGTGTGTGCAAAGTTCGCAAATGAAATGACTGTGGTCAATAAAGATCGCATCGACAGAGTAAACAGTCGCGGAAACACTGGCCTTTGCTCTGCACTGTTCCGCACGCTGTGCCGGCTCCCGCCACCAGGTGGCCGGTCTCGCTCACTTTGCTGACCCCTCGGAGTGATAGCGGTAACGGCTGCGCCCAGGGCTTCCCCGTCAGTGCACCATCGCACAACGCTGTTGTTCGTGACCCCTCCTTGTGTTGAGCAAGTAAAAGCGTGAGAAGTGTTTACTTCTCGTTCTGGAAACTCCCAGAAAGAGATGAAATAGTGGCTTTTACCGACTTCCACTTCCCCCTTTTTCCTTGCATTTGACGATACGCAGATGATACTCATTCTTCGACCGGGTCTTTAATGGAAGAAGCGTTTACCCCGGGGGGCCGGACTCCTTCTCCGCGGCGCTCGGCAAGCTGACGAGCGTTTCAGCGTCGCTGGGCTTTTCCACTGAAACAATACCATTTTTCCGTGATGATGTAACTTCCATGTTTGGACCAGTGGTGGAGGACCGAGCGCGTACTGGCATTGTATCTCAGCAGGCCTCAGGATGTCCTGTCGGGGAGAGGGAAAGGGGGGTGGGGAGGGTTTAGCCCAGAGCAGAAGTTGCAACGGCACCAGAGAGCTGCGAATGCTAGCGGCTACAGCAGCTGCAATCGGATGCTACGTGGAAATCTTTTCGAAGTTTTTTTTTTAAATCGCTTGATATTTGAAAACACCGCTGGGGGACTTTTTCGCACTGGATGTACTTTTCGTCCAGGTCTGACTTTCGCTGGATCGAGGACTATATTGTGGGAGTACCTGCGTATTGGGAATCTGTGGAATGGACACCAAAGTTTGATTTTTGTCACCTGCTAAGAGATACTGGATGTCACTGGAAAAGGTGAAAGGTATGGAACTGTTGATGGATCAGTATTTCCAGGGTTACTACGAGATATGCAAATGCAATGTGGAAGAAGACAAATAAGAAGCGGGGATTTTTGTATCTTGGGTGCCTTTTCGTTTTGGGGTGTTTTAATGTTTTGTTTTTTTTTGTTTTTTTAAGACTTTTTTTAAAAATGTCGAAGGTGAGTTCAGAAAGTTTCAATTGAAAAGGCTCTCTAGAAACCAAACGCAGAGGGGCTTTTTTTCTATTTTAAGGGCCCCTCGCTTCGAGCTCTAGAAATCTCCATTGTTCTCGCGCAAACAAAAAGGGAAGACGGAGGAAATCACGGAAGCGGTCGGCGAAGTGACCGACGATGCCACTGATTCATTGCTCGGTCGATGTTCCTCGCTCTCTTCTTCTTCTTTTTTTTTTTTTCTCTTCTCTGAGCGTCGCTCCTCGGTTTATTTTCCCTCTGCAGAGTCAGGACAGGAAGTTTATTGTGAAGGCTGATTACAGCAGTATTTACCCCCCCCCGTTCCTCGGCACTCACGGTGTTTAGACTTGCAGCAGGAAGCTACCGCCTCACCAGATTACAGCCAAACATACACACTCGGCTGACTTTGTTTATCTCTTGTAACTCACAAGTTTTGTTTTGATGCCTTTCGCCGACTCCTGTGGGTGGGAGACGGCCGCTGAGGTGCCTTCGCATTTCGACGCGGCCCGTGGGATAATTAGTCACCCCCCCCCTCAACAAAATCAATGGCGCCAAGGCAGGATGTCTCCGACGCTGACTCAGTCCCTCCGTCTTCCTCGCAATTTTGACAGGCGTGAACTTCAAGGAGGTGAACAAGGACAACAGGCAGAAGCTCTTCGGGGAGATCTACACGGCGATCGACACATTGGCGTTCACCTTTGGCAATGTGTGAGTATGACGTCGCCGCAGAAACCGGAAAAAAAATTCCCACGGCCATCCTTTCAAAGTGACAGGTCGGCGATTTTTCAAAAGATAAGATCACGCAGGTGCGAAGCATCAAGCCAACACTTTTTCTTTTTTCTTTTTTTTTTTTGCGTAACAGGGCACCTTTGAGCGAGATAAGATCTAGTCAAACTATTGCAATTATGGGAAACATCTTCCTCTGAGTGCATCCGGTAGCATGGCCTTCGAATTGGATTTGCACTACTCTGCCCTGCATGCAGTCGAAATGCTGAGACCACTCTTAAAATCCTTCTTTTAGCCTCAATGTCACAAAGACAACTGTCTCATCTGTTGATTTGTGCTTGTTTTCCCGCAGAGTGTCTGACTTCCTTATGGGAGATGTAGAGAATGGATCGGTGTTGGGGCTCCCCCTGACCAAGAAAAGCAGGGTGAGAAACGCCTCCACCGTCCTCATGTGTGACGTGTCAACTGCAGTTCTACAAAGCGCCCAACGCAAGGTCGAAATCTTAACACGCCGTTGCCCACGATGTCCTTTTGCGTCTTCCCACGGCGTGCGAAAGACACATGGGACCCTCTGTGACGTCACAAGGGGCCACACCGTGCCACTCGTTTCACGCCACCTCCTGGTGTCTTGTTTTTTTTTTTTTTTTCCAAGTGCACGAATGGTCCAAGAAAGCGATCAGACTCCAACTGGAGGACTAAATATAGTCTTGCGCATTTATCATCACCGGTTCACTTGCGGTCCCACGTTTGTCAGGATGTGGCCCACTGCCCCTATATTTTGCCCAGTGAGAAAGCCCCTCTGGCATGAAACAAAAAAAAAAAAACAAAAAAAAAAATCTGACAGCAAAGGTCGAAAGGTCGGGCAAGGGCTCGCGACTTGACGCACGTTCCCGAACGACCGGCCCCTCGAAAAAGCGGATGATGAATCGATGTCGTGCACATTGTTGTTTTCCTGCGGGCCGAGTTTCATAACAGGGCTGAAAGGGGAAGCGCCCCCCCTCCTTTACACCCCTCCTCCTCCCACCCTTGATAAGCTTTTGTTTTGAGCGCCATTGGCAAATGGGTAGTTTACGGAGGTTATGTACAGTGACGTCTTCAGTGTCTATCTGCGCTGTAGAGAGTTGTAAAGATAAAGAAAAAAACTGCATGAGAAGGTGTGTCCAAACTTTTCAATGGGAGTGTATGTGTGATGTAAAAACATAATTTATAGCTATCAAACGACTATGTATGAACATATTATGGGATTATATGATATGCATTTATATGTCACAGGATCATATATTCATAATTGAAAGTGTTTATCTGGAGCATAATTACCACATAATCAAAGTGGTGGCAGTAAAGTAAAGTATTTACTTCTTCTGACTCCTTTTTGAACGCTGGTTTTTTGTTTTCAATACTGTCGATTTCATTTTAAAGTTGAAAATAGAAAAAGATTTCTCTTTCATTTTCATCTCATTTGCTCTCTTTTCTGTCAGTCTATCGAGAACCTCTCCGTGGAATCCAGCGGATCCGGTCCCGAGAAGGATGACTCACCAGGTGAGGCGGCAATGCTCGGATGCGCTCTTCTGAGAAAGCATCAGAAGGAGTCTGAACCTGAAACTAGTGCCGGGAAAAAAAAAAAAAAAAAAAAAAAATCACACCCGTTTATCGTCAATCAGTCACATCATGTTCTTGCACGGCACGTGCCAGTACGCGAAGCGGGCCGCGCGCGTGTCAGGGCTACTTAGCGTCAGGTCGCATTAGCTCCCTGCGGCTCATCCGAGGTCAGCGCGGGCTTTTCCGTCTGAGTCACAGATGTTGCCCCCCCCCCCCCCCCCCGCAGGGCCGTCTTCGCCGACGCGGCCCGATGAGGTGGACCGCACGCTGCAGCGGCAGGACAGCGGGGTGGAGTCGGCGCTGCTCTACGCCAAGTCCTGGTCCAAGTACACCAAAGAACTGCTGTCCTGGGTGGAGAAGCGTGTCAATACAGGTAGGCGAAGTAAAAATTATAAAAACGTGATGTTTATACTGTGCACGCCCGGAATAAAGCTGCAATGTCTGGCTTGTTTTGATGATTTTGGGTGCATATTTTGGAGTTGAAATTAGACAAACGTTGCAGCGACGTTGTCGTTCCATGCCTTGAACTCTCCTGCGCGGTTCCGCTTGCAGATATCGAGTGCGCAAAGAGCTACGCCAAGATGGCGGAATCGGCCAAGGCGCTGGCGAGCCAGCAGGTGAGCGAACGTCGCACATCGTCGGACTTTTGTCCAGGAAAAACCGTGCGGGGGCCGGCGCGAAGTCATCTCGATTTTTTTCCAATTTCAGGAGTTCATGCCCTTCCGCGAGACCTACGTGGCCGCGTTCAAGAACGACATCGAGTACAGCCAGCTGGTGCTGCAGACGGCGGCCGTCCTCCAGAGCAACAAGTTCATGCAGGTGCGCGCTCGCGCGAGAGACGCTCGTCTGAGGGAATCGGGCAGTGAAAACAAAAGGCTCGAAAAGTGCTTTTGCGGGTATTTATGTGTTGGATTTCTCGTTTCAGCCTCTTCTCACCAGAAAGAATGAACTGGACAGACTAAGAAAAGAGGTGAAGGAGCAGTGGCAGCGGGAACAAAAGAAGATGGTGGGTTGATTGACATCAAGGTGGCGTTTTGCAGGGGGCCACACACACGTGCCTGCGGAACTCCGAGTTGTATTGATGACGTGTGTTGTTTTTTCTTTACCACAACAGTCGTCGGTTCCCCTAGAACAATACAGTGGCAGTGGCATAGTGGGGTTTTGCAGTGACAGCCTCACTAAGAGACAGAGCAAACAATATAAGGGCGACATCCACGACAAAAACAGTACAGTGTCGTTGCATTCATTCACTAAGAAATGCTAAAAGCAAACTTAGCTAAAAGCGGTGCAATGGTGCAATGGTCGCAAACCATTAAAAATTGGTAGGTTCTAAAAGACCAAAGTGGTCGTAATGAACAGAGCTTCCAAATAACCCCGCCCCCCTCAGTGCTGTGGAAAAAAAGGAAGAACGACCAAAAAGCTCTGCGGGAACTTGTGTCAATTTTCTCTCTCGAATCAAGTCCATGAAAATTCGCCCCTCCCCCCCCCGCAGCACGAGGCGGACAACGCCCTGAAGAAGGCTCGGCTGCTGCAGGCCCAGCGGCACGAGGAGTACGAGAAGGCCAAGGTGTCCACCAGCCGGCTGGAGGAGGAGCAGATGGGAGGAGGCGGCGGCGGCGGAGGAGGCGGAGGAGGAGGAGCGGCCGCGGCCAAGCAGCTGGAGAAGAGGCGGCGGCTGGAGGAGGAGGCCCTGCAGAAGGTCGGCCACCTTCTCCCGGGGCATAGCATGGGCACAGAACTCTCAGGATAAAAATAATATTGCAGTGATATATAGGGTTCTCAAAGGAATTGTTTGCCACTCACATACAATCACATATTTTGAATTTTCAGAAAATGAAAATAGAATTCTTAGAATTTTAGAATTTTGCAAGTTTTTTCTTGCATCAATCCCTCTTGGGAGTGCCACTTAAAGGTCTTCCTGTGCACTTTCTCAGCCCCCGAGGTGCATTATCGGGGCTCTGCGATCATTTTATCCTTTGAATTAGGTTTTAAAAAAGGGGTTGTGAGGAAGAAAATCAAAATTGGTTATGTGCGAGCTCGCTAAAGTGCACATCAAATTTCCTGCACCGGGATTTTAGCCAGAACATTCACAGCCACCTTTTTAGATGGTAGCATAGAAAGTACTAAGAGGGAGGCCACAGTGTCTATTTTGGCACGCTGTTAACATCACCACCACATGACAGCCTGTTCTTCCCGACACGTTGACGTCCACGCCGTACCATAGAGCGCCTCGCTGACACAGGCTGAACCGTGCAAGCTGTTTGCAATAATTAGAAGTGCTGGCAGGGTGACAACGGCGCGTCGCGGATGCCAGACTTAAGGTGATTGTTCTCCTGTGATAATCGAAAATAAATGGCAGGTCATTAGCCTCTCCCATCAATTACGCCTAAATGTTGCATTTCCAGTCTGCGCGAAATGAGTCGAGCATTTGCGCAAGGTGTGCTGCAACAGTAATAGATAGATAGATAGATAGATAGATAGATAGATAGATAGATAGATAGATTTTATTAACAGATTCAAGGTCCAGATCAAAAGATAAAAAGCAGACATACAGACAAACAAGCAACCAAGAACCAACCAGAAAAAAAAGTAATGAGATGGTCGTATTACAATACAGCACAATATCAATACACAATCATCAAAATAAAGAAAAGAAAACAAGGAGAGAGAACAGGCGGTAGAGGTAGAAAGAAAGAAAAAGAACACCGCTAGAGGTCAGTTGCAGTCAGTGCAGGGAATATTGCACACACCAGGATGGCCTCTGGAATTAAAAACATGAGGTCGACAAGGGGATTGGGGTCTGTGTGGGGTGTGTAGATGTGACGACACAGAGTCCAGGTCACGGTTATTGTTGAGAGTGGTTATGAAATGAAATGAGCAAACGTCTCCGCCGACCGGCAGGCGGACGAGGCCAGGGAGCACTGCAAGGCGTGCCAGGTGGACGTGAGGGAGAAGAGGGTCAACCTTGCCAACACCAAGAGCGAAATCATCACCCAGATCCGGGAGATGGTGTCCCAGTGTGACCTCACCCTCAAGGCCGTGAGTCCAGCGGTTTTTTTAAAAAAAAAAACAAAAAAAAACAACAACGGCGAATCGGGGTCGACGCTTTGCTCAGCCTGCCGCCGTCTTGGTTTGCAGGTGACGGTCAACTGGTTCCAGCTGCAGCAGGCCCAGGTGGTGTCGCTGCCCGTCAACCACCAGAGCCTGTGCGAGAACGCCAAGCTGTACGAGCCGGGCCAGCGCTACATCGACTTTGTCCGGAGCCTCCCTGTCGACACGGCGCGCACGGAGTCGCACTCCTCTGACGCGGCCGCCACGCAAAGCGCGGGGTAAGTGAACGCAACGCAGGCGCATGTCAAAGGCTGAGTGTAACTGGGTTAAGCAGCATTTTTGGAAAGACCAGCACTGTCAAAAGGTTTGACACCTTCTCATTTCATGAATTTTCTTTTATTTTCATGACTATTTAAATTGCAGATTCTCCCCAAAAGGCATCAAAACTACGAATGTACACATGTCGAATTATGTAGTAGGCAAATAAGTATGAAATGACTCAGCCAAGTTTTATATTTTATATTCTTCAAAATAGCAACCCTGCATACATAGCATATGTTTTCTTTGCTAAATAATTCCATATATCTTAGCAGTATGTGTCTTCCATTGAAGAAAGTAGTAAAGATGAAGAAAAAATGTTGCATGAGAAGTCAAAATGTTTGACTGGTAGTGCATATATTTGAATTACTGACCCAAACTTCACAAAAACTGTGAAGTTTTTTTTTGCCCCCGCCTTTCATTACAATAAACATTCTTATGCATCTGTAGTGGATAAGCAAACTCATGTTAGGTTTTGAGTTAATGGCCAAGACCATACGCTAAAACAATAATGATAAAGTTTGTTGCGGTAGATGTACCCGCTTCCCTATTTCCAAACCAAAACCCACATTGGTGTGACGCTGACAGATTCAGTGAAGTCCTTGCACAAAAATGGGGAGTGTACGAGTGAAGTGCACGATGAGAAACTGAAAAATCCAACGCAACTCCGCTGTATGTAGAAAATTAAAAAGCCTTTATTTTGGCGTGGCTACACAGCTTTAAAAAAAATGACAGGGTAAATGTTTACCCTGATGCAGGCACAAAGCGCGAGCTTCTATGAATGCAACCTAACCTAAGAGCACCGGGGTTTTTTTTTTTTTTGGCTAATTTTATTTAAAGGACCCAAGCAGCGCTCCTTCTTCTTTCTTCTTTTCCAACGTCGACGTGATTTGGCTTGGTAAAATTAGCATTGGTAGCAGCGAGAACTGGGTCAACGGAGGTGGTTTGAGGTGACATTTAGCAAACACAAGGACGTGTCGTAAATAGGAGCCGTGTGTTTTGCCCCGCGCCGCTGATAACCTCATCGGGGAATGGCGTAATGACCGAGAGCGAAGGAGCTTGTTTTTGAAAGTCTGAAACAATCGCTTCGGCTAACGGGGGCTTCCTGCGGAAATGAGCTGCGGTCACGGGAGAGAGGGAGAGAGGGAGAGAGAGAGAGGGAGAGAGAGGTGGTTTTAAGGAGTTCGAACACAAATGGGCAAAAGGAAAACACGGAAGGCGCTCAGGAGCGAAGGCTCTTAGCAGAGATTTCTGTTCAAAATAATAAAAAATAAATAAAAACAGAGGGAAAAAAAGAAAAGTTGGTCTCTTTCATGAACTGTGTTGAAGGAGTTTTGTGACCACACACACACATGGAAATAAGGAAGGGCTTTGTTCTTTGGTTTCCCCACCACCACCACCACCACCACCACCACCACCTCAAACCCTCCAACCACCTCTGATCCCTCAGATCAAAAGAACTCTGCTTGGGCGAAAGGAAATGAAACGCGCACGCACCCACGTGCACGCATTTATATGCATCCACTGCATGCATTGGTCCTCAAACATTAAATATAGCCCACTGACCTACATACTGCCTATTGTGCCGTCGAACAATAGGCCGACATGGCTGCGCCTCGGCCATTTGTGAGCCAATCAGAGTCAGTTAATCGTCGTTGGCCCCAATCAGCAGCTGCCTTTGATGTTAAGTGTTCGGGGGGGGGGGGGTGATCTCGTGATATCATGATTATTCCGGACTTCTCCCGTGCGCTTTATGGGCGGGGGGCTGCTTTGTTTACGCTCTCCTCCTTTTTACCAGGGTGCTTTTCACCAAGCGCCTGCTGAGCGGAAGCCACTCGTCCCACAGCAATCTGTCACAGGCGTCCGTGACCTCCGACCCCCTGGGCGCAGACGACTTGGACACTTCTCTCAACGCCCAGCACGCCAAGATCTCGGAGAGGCGGTCCAACAGCAGCAATGACATCCAAAGTGGGTGTATATATTGAAATGGCACAGGAGAATGCTGAAACCTAATGCTAAACTTAACTAAACTTAACATAATGCTCAGTTTAGTGAGAAAATATCACTTAAAAAAAAAAAAAAAAAAAAATCTAGTTTGCTTCGTTCCCCTCCATGTTCCATCTCGAGTTCAATCCAACATATATTTGTATGCGCCAGTGGATTAACAGGTTGCATTCAGCGACATCAACAAAAATCCTCCCTGCGCACTCGAGCCTGGAAGGCCACGTCACACCAGCCCTGTGTTTGTTCAGCTATTATACGCCGCAACACTGTAATGGGGAAGTGAAACGCTGAGGTTTTTCTAACAGTTGTTAACCACTATCTTCATGACTCACGGCCCCAATCATCCCTCCGCAGCGCTGCGGATTCAGGCCCCGTTCCGTCCCTGGGCTTCAGCCAGCCAGGGTGGAGGGATGTGCAGCGACTCCGAGAGCGCCGGAGGCAGCAGCGAGTCCCGGTCCATGGACTCGCCCACCGCGAGCCCGGGTGAGGCTGTTCGCGACCCATTCAATTTGCCAGGTTCATCCACCGCAGCTTCCCTCAAGTTTAGTTTAACATTTAGTCGAAAGCGATACCACCTAAATTTGCCGCACACATCATCTCCCAGACAAAAAAAAAAGCACACGGTCGGTGTTTTTCCTCAAATGAAACCTTCCCTCGCTCTGCCACGTGAGACGCTTTCAAAAACCACTGAAAAGCCACAAGCAACAGTTGTTACGCGACACCTGGCACCGTCATTGCAGGCGGCCGGCTAGCGCGAGGAGCATTCTTTGGCGCTGATTGTCTTCAGTCGCCTCGGGGCTGCGCAAACATTTCTTTTTTTTCCCAAGCGAACTTGATGTTCACCCAAATCTGCGGCTTCAAGGTGTGCTGTCTCTCCGCCAAACGGTTACGCAAGCTCGCATGAGTCGGAAGCGTTTATAACAATTACACAATAATAATCATGAAAAAAATGTTATTGTATTTATATAGAGCTTTTCAAGGCACCCAAAAGCGCTTTACATTGAACCCATTATTCATTCACACCACATTCACACTGGTGGCGATAAGCTACATGTGAAGCCACAGCTGCCCTGGGGCCAGACTGACGGAAGCGAAGCGGCTCCTCAGACTCACCACCCACCCAACAGTCACTCACATTTGCACCAGGCAAGGACATGACGGCAGACTGGATTTGAACCGCCAACCTTTCGGTCTTTGGACTTCCTGGAAGGGCCGGCGCTCGAAATGTTTGGCTTGGAACCGGCGCCTCTTCCTGGAGACGACGGTTCTTATCGTTCCTCAGAATCGGACGGCGTCTTGAGGACGATCGCTGATAGGGACTGAAAGAACGTCGGCTTCCTTGTGAGTGTGGCGGAGCGGCGGACTCATTGGCGTGTTCCTCTTGTCACTGCCCAGGCGACTTCAAGAGGCGTTTACCCCGGACGCCCTCGACCGGCACGATGTCCTCAGCTGATGACTTGGACGAGAGAGAGCCGCCCTCTCCCTCTGACATTGGTAAGCTACTGCACATGAGAATCCACCCCAAGGTCCAGTGTGTGAAACTAACTTTGAGCAAAACTCTGAGCTTCGGCACCTCAGTTGATCCCCCCGCTGTCATGTCCTCGCCTCCGTCCCGTTTCCGCAGGTTCCAACGAGATCCTGATCGAAACGGCCAGCTCTCCGGGCCCCTTCCGGAACACCCACATGTCCAAGGCTGCCCAGACGCACAAGCTGAGGAAGCTGAGAGCGCCGTCCAAGTGCCGCGAGTGCGACAGCCTGGTGGTGTTTCACGGGGCCGAGTGCGAGGAGGTAACGGCTCGCTCGTTGTTTTTGATTAAAAAAAAAAAAAAAAGATCAGGAATTGGATTGGATTGGATTGGAAGCTGACTATGGGCTGCGTTTGTCCTGCAGTGTTCTCTAGCCTGCCATAAGAAGTGTCTGGAAACCTTGGCCATCCAGTGCGGGCACAAGAAGCTCCAGGGCAGGCTGCACCTCTTCGGCATCGACTTCACGCAGGCGGCCAGGAACAGCCCCGACGGCATCCCCTTCATCATACAGAAGTGCACGTCAGAGATCGAGAACAGGGCGCTCAACATTAAGGTGGATTTTCCCGTTTAAAAAAAAAACAAAAAAAAACAAGAAAACAATTAGCTATTGATATTCCGCAGACGTTTTTTCCGTTCTCCCGTCTTGAACGCGTTTCGCTCTTGCGCCGTGTAGGGAATCTACCGGGTGAACGGCGCCAAGTCTCGGGTGGAGAAGCTGTGCCAGGCGTTCGAGAACGGCAAGCACCTGGTGGAGCTCTCCGAGCTGTATCCTCACGACATCAGCAACGTGCTCAAACTTTACCTGAGACAGGTAGGCTGCTTTTCAGTCAACTTTTTAACTTTTCCCCCCCCGAAATGTTAGTCATTCAAAAAAGCTTAATAGATCTCCAGAAAACCGCATATTTAGCCTGGTGTGCTAAACACTTGGTCAAGCTTGTGCGCTGTTGTACCTTCCACATTTTACAATCTTCAGTGTGTTTCTGGGATCTCCAATAGTGTCCTTGTGCAGAGCGAAACAGATGCAGCAATATTTGTTTACCCAAGTGTATTTTCAGCATCCGCCCCCCCACCTCTTGTCCTCCAAAGTGTTTTCTCATCGCACGCTTGTTTGCTTTCCCCCCGCGCGCACTATCAACTTCCTTCAACTTCTATTTATTTTCCCCTGCGTCTTTCTGTATCCACACTTTTCCTCCGCAGCTCCCTGAGCCGCTCATCCTCTTCCGCTACTACAACGACTTCATCGGCCTGGCCAAGGAGAGCAAGAGCATTATCGCGGAGGAGGTGGAGGCCCAGCGGCTCGGCCCCGCGCCGACGAGCCCGGCCCAGATCAGCGTGGAGCTCAACCGGGTCCTCTTCAAGATCAAGGACCTGCTGAGGCAACTGCCGCCGGCTCACTACAGGACCTTGCAGTTCCTCATAGAACACCTCCATCGGTACGTCCATCTTGGACTTGGAGAGTTCAATCTGAGTGTTTATCCGCTAAGCGGTAACCTTTGCCCTTTGACCCACCAGGGTGACGGAGCAATCGGAGGAGAACAAGATGACGGCCAGCAACTTGGGCATCATCTTTGGTCCGACGCTCATCAAACCTCGGCAGGCGGACGCGGAAGTTTCCCTCTCCTCCCTGGTGGACTACCCCTACCAGGCGCTCATGGTGGAGCTCCTGGTCAGGCACCACCAGATGATCTTCGACACCCCACTAAGTCCCCTGGGAGGAGGCTCGCCCGCGGAATCTGACGGTCTGCCTCGCCCCAACGCCCGCCTCAACCACCAGGAGAAGGGCCAGCAGCTGAGCAGGCACTCCAAGTCGCTGGGAGACATTAAGGAGGTATTTATTTACGCTTGTTGTCCGCGTGACACCTTCTGCAAATTACAGATTCTTCATTTTTATTTATTTATTTATTATCTCTTTTACCCCTGCAGCAGAGCTCGAAGGCATATAAGAGACATTCCTCTATAATTCCTTCTTCCCACCTGCTGAGCGAGGTCGAGGAGACCTTTGATGGAAATGTCTTTGACCCAGGTCAGTGTCTCTGCAAGGCTCACCCAGTTCAAAGTCCCAGGTTTCCCGGGTGAATGTTAGCATTCTTAACTTCATGCTTGACCTGACGTTTGCCTTTCTCTCCGAAGCCGACGAAGTCGATTCCGAAGCGTTCAACGGGGTCGCGTCGCCCAGCAGCCCGGACGCCCCGAAGCCTGGCGAGAGGGGCCTGAGCCGCTCGCAGCACATCACCGTCACCAGGGTCCAGCTCCGACACCCCCGCAGGCTCCCCTCCCGGCCGGTGAGCTTGCCGGCCGACCAGAGGAGGGTCGGGCGCGGCCGTGTGGACGAGAAGAACAGCCGCAACAGCGCCGACCACGACGACAGGAGAGGCGGCGTCGGCTGCGGCCCGTCCATCGAGGAGGTGGACGAAACGGAGACGGCGAAATCCAGGGCGGGCGCCCACTACAGGAGTACGTTCATCGACACCCAGACCTTGCGCAGGACGTGGGACAAACAGTACAAGCACGAGATCTCCACCAAGGTCGTCAAGGTCGCGGCGAGCTCGCCGGCGGACAGGACTTCGGCGGACGACGACTCGGCCCCCTCGTCTTCCCCCGCGTCCATCTTCTCCCTCGAGACCGGCGGGAGCGGCATAAGCACCATCTACCCCAACAGGCCCTACACGGTCACGGTGCGGCCTGGGAGAACTTTGAAAAGAGAGGATAACGTGTCCAAGTCCGGCCTGGTCACGAAAGGTCTCAGGGCGCCCAGAACTCTGCAACCGCCCCCGGGGACCTTCTACAAGCCCCCGTCGGAGAGCAAAGCCAAAGCGCCGCAGAGCTGCGCGTCGGCGAACAGCGCGGAGGAAGAGGAGGAGGAGGAAGAAGAGGAGGAGGAAGAGGAGGACGACGAGGAGGAGGAAGAGGAGGAGGAAGAGGAGGAAGAGGTGGAGCTGGGCATCGAGATCGAGGTGTCGGTGGACGAGCCCGCGGAGGAGGAGGAGGAGGACGCCGAGGCCGAGCGGGCGGCCGGGTCCCAGTCGCCCAGCTCCAGCCCAGAGGAGCTGGGCCCGAACCAGGGCAAGCCGGTCTACCAGAGACTGAGGTCCAGACGCCTCCAGGAGGTCGAACATCGGGAGGCACACTTTGTGTGATGGAATGAAGGTGTAGGAATAGCTGGAGAAACAAGTAGAAACAGTGCTCAGACGTGGGCATTGCACGCCTGAAACCGTTTCAGATCGTTTCGACCTCTATCTTAATTATGGGCACTGTGTGGACGAGAACACAAACATTTTTTTGGTCCCCCAAAAGACCGACGATGCACTTCAGACAAACAGTGTATTTTTTTTTTTTTTTTTTTACATTTTTTTTTAATTGTGTGTGCATGTTTCACCTATTTTTCAGTTACCAATCACTTTCTCCGTACACCCTGGGCACCGCGTCAGAGTATTTATAGTTCTTTTTGAAACTGTGCAATCACAATTTTGTTTGAATATATTGTAAGTTCTTGCAGGTTTTCTAATGTATATACCAAAAAAAAAAAAGTTGTTTGCATGAGGCCGCACTATTTGGAGGGGGGGGGGGGGGGGAGTTTCAAAAATCGAACTGTTATACACATTTTGGTTCTTACCGAGCTTTTTGTAAATGACTTGTATTTAAAGCATCACAATGCCTCTTTTTCATGCTGAACTGGGTATTTGTTAAGGCGTTTGGTATTGTTTGAAGCACTGTGTGCGAAATGTATACATCCACTTGTTTTTATACTGGTAGACTTGTATGGCAGCGACTACAGATGAGCATAAAGCTTTGAGAAAATGCAACTGTATTATATAATGGCATTACCTTATTGTTTTTTCCGAAATGAAATGTTCACTTCTCCATTGCCAAAGCCGATTTTCTCCTTTCCACCCATTTTTTTTTCTTCATACAACTGAAATAGTTTTGTTTTGTTTTTTTTATCATAAACCAAATTTTCCACTTTTTTGTAATTAATCAGAAATCTATCCTTTATTTAAATTGTACTGTTTTTTTCATGGTAATGTACTAGGTTGGCAGAAAAAAAAGATGCAATGTTCATTGTGCGAAAAGCAGGTACATGAAAACCACTTTTTGTAACTTATTAAAATATATCTGAATAACTGAGATTTGTTTCTCTCTCTCTCTCTCTCTCTCTGAATTGTGTTCAGTAACATTGGCACAACACTGACTCCTAACAAACGTTGTTAGGATGACAGTTGGTAAACGAAAGATAGAAGATAACAAAGGTGCTAAAGATAAAAATAAATAAATAAATAAAATCTGTAGACATGTCATCTCTCAGTATAATCATAATGACCTGACAAAGACATGATGAGACAGGTAGGCTAAGGCGAATTACTTTGTTTATTAGCATCGTAATATGTTGCTACGCAATTACAAGACAATTGACTTCGCTTAAATAGCAACTATTTTAATTTGAGGCGTCGTGTTACGCAGGTAATTATTTTCACATTAGAATTATTCTGCGCAACACAACGTCTGAAATTCCACACACAGATATTAGGTTAACATTACGTCCTTTGGGAATTTTTAATGTGTACGTTGGTTTAAGCTAACTTCGTCAAATCGGCTTTTTTTTTTTTTTTTTAAGCTAATGTCTGTTTTTAGGCTAACTTTAAATATAGCTTTTAAGTTTGTCTGGAGAGCGTTATGCTTAGATAATTGGGTGTTACTTGTTGTGTTGAATATCCTGAAAATGTTATAAATTGTACAGAATGCCACGTTTGCGTGACTTTAATTGGGTCGTCTGAGCGTGTTCTGTGTTTGAATATGAATTCAGGGGCACTTCTGAAATCTTTGGAGCACCCTCTATCATTAGCCAGACATCTGTTTCCCCCCGCCAAACATTTTCATGGTGACAAATGGTCATGGAAGTCTAAGCCACCTTCGTATCTCCTGTCCGGACTCCGGTACGTATCGATACGTATGGCTTTGATTCTGATAATGATGTCTAAATAATCGCCACGGTTGTATAAATTGTACAAAATCTAATATACTGTAGGCTTTTATTTAGCCTCTAGGCCGCCTTTTTGTCAGTCTTTTACACATTTGGAAGACACCACACACAACATTTTTGACTGGTATCAACTTTTAACAGAGGGCTGAATATGCAACTTTTCATTGGTATTTATTTATGAAGAAAAAAAACAACAACAAATATATATGTCGAGGGCTGCACCACTGAAATCTGGGGAAATATCAAGTCATGGCATGAGACCTTTAAACTTTCACAGCTAAAAAAAGGAAAGAAACGGATTTGCATTACATAATTTGTATCCCCATCACATAAGGGGGCATCTATTCAGCACGACATTTTCTCAAAGGAAAACAAAAAAGAGTTTTCTGTTTCGTTTTTTTTTCCCTCGTTAAAGCATAATTGCATTATAATACTACAGACTAGGTGTACAGGTCATGTAGGCCCTACACAAATGGATGAAAGTGTTAGCCGTCTCCCAGCACTGAGAGGGGATTAAATCAATCTGCTTAACTATTCACAAGGTCTGGATTCTAGCTGTGTTAGCAACCCTCGAGGAGCGCTCGGTACAACATGCAACGGTATGCTTTATTTACTGGATGTCACTTCGGAGTGGAGGTGTCCTTCTGAGGTAAGAGACACTCCTGCAGCAAGAAGCAACAATTTTGTCAAACATATGGGCGGATTAGTGATCACTGTTGAGTTGCTGTGTGGACTCATTTGGAAACAGGGCTGTACGTTTGCCGTAGTTGGGGATTTTGGGTATGGACTGTAATACGTGTGTAGATAGTGGTAGAACCGGTAGCCATTACATTAACCTCAACTCAAAAGCTAGCGTTAGCCTTCAGCTGATGTAAGTATAATTTTGGCTGTCAGATAGATAATGAAAAGTTGTGGGCTGACTCCACACAGGTTTGTCAACTTGTGCCAGCCCCTGCGGGGGGTGCGAAGGACGAGGCATGGGGGCTGGACGACAGGTCAAACTCCTGCTGTGGAAGAACTGGACCGTCCGCAGGAGGCAGAGGGTAAAACACCTCATTAAAAACCCTTTAAAGGTTTTTGGACGCACAGACTACGGAAAAACACAATTACAGATTGCCATGTTGTATTTACTTGCAGTTTATTTGTGTGTTTTAATTGCAATCCGAATATACAGGAATGTCACAAAATACGGAAACTAATAAATTAAGGTTGCATGTGCAAAGCTCGCGCAACAACCAGTGTTATGTAATTAGAACGTGAGCCTCCTTCCTCCTGTTTTTGTGCTTTTATCTGCTTTTCAGAATCAGTGTTAATGGGAAAGCTAAAAGTCCATTCTGGCAGTAAACACATGGCTAAATATGGAGTTCACTTGGAATTTTAAAAAACCTTTTGGATCCTGTGAGGCAGCTTTAGTACCCAGTTTAAAATAAAAACCATATAAAAAAATTTGGCACAATACGGAACTTTTAATCCTTTTGAAGGTATAAATAATAGACAGAAAACACAAACAAACAAAAAGAATCTGCAGATCCTATCACAACGTAGGGCCGAATTCCACAAAAGCCCTCCTGTTGACTTGCAGAGTCACCTCGGAGGCTCAGGCCTTGTGAGTCATCATATCTCCCTTCAACCAGATGCGTTTCTTCGTGGAGATCATGTGGCCGGTCGTCCTGTTCATGGGCCTGGTATGGCTGAGGAGAGTGAACCCTCTGTACCGCCAGCACGAGTGTGAGAAAGCAAACGTTGACCGGCAACATATCAAAAGCGCTTTCTTTTGCTCTCCCGCCCCGCGGGGACGAAACGCGATACATAAATATTCCTGCTCTCCCTCAGGCCACTTCCCCAACAAGGCGATGCCCTCCTCAGGGGTCCTGCCGTGGATCCAGGGAATCTTCTGCAACGCCAACAACCCCTGTTTCCAGTACCCCACCCGTGGCGAATCCCCCGGCTTGGTGTCCAACTACAACAACTCCATGTGAGCGTCGCCGCGGGTCCGACGGACGGGAATGCCTTTGTAGACCGGAGATATCAAATCGCCAAGAATCGCTCGGGATTGTTGCTTTTGGCTTTTGCCTGCTTTCCGTGTGTGTGTGTGGTTCCTTGATTTGCCGCCGCCTCTCTCTATAGATTAGCCCGCTTGTACGCCGACGCTCAGGAGCTCCTCGTCAACGACCCGGAGTTCCAGCAGTTCGGGCGACTGTGGGAGCAGCTGAACTCCATGAGCGACGTCATGGACGCCCTGAGAAAGCATCCTGAACGGGTGGCAGGTCGGTGCATGACTGGTTTCTCCACGCCCACTTGTTTATATTTGTTTCGTTGTGCTTGGATGCAACCTATGGGCTGCAAACGAAGAAAGTCTTGGTCCGCTAATGTCCACAAACTCGCAACTAATAATAAATTGGAAGGGGGCTCCAATACATTTAACGAGCTGCCCCTTGGTAAACACAACTAAAAAAATAAAACCAGCAATTGCTGAATATCAGATGATTCTGAAATGACAACTCGCGGCTATGTTACGTGGAATTATTGGCCGACGGTCGCCGCCGTATGTCACAGTTCACGGCAGTGTCAGTAATATGTCACACATTTTCCCATCCGCGTCGCTGCCCGGCGTAACAACATTACATCACACGGGTTTAGGAAAAGAAAAGCCCTGCAACGTAATCTGCTTACTTTCTCCGTCCGGCGTGCCGTTGCTCTGCTCGAAGGGAAAAGCAAACCGTCCGTGCTTCCCCTCTCCCCTTGAACAGGAGCGCACAAACTCTGTCTCGGGAGACGTGGTGGATGCAAGGAGGCCCATATATAGAGCGCCTAGCTAAGAGAGTAGAACCCTGACAACGGGGCCCGGGGTGAGGAGCGAGTGCATTCCACCCTGTGAATGATTACATCTGGTTGCTCTTTAAGCCTCCTGCGAGGAAAAATCTTGCAGATGGCGCTGTCACGGCGGCAGGAATTTCCCATGAAACGTGAATCGCATCAAGTTATGCAACAGTGAAGAAGTGGCTTCTATCGAAATAGTTCCTTTTGCGTGCACGTGTGCTACGTCGTTTTCTTTTTTTTTTTTTTTTTTCATCGCATTACGTAAGTTTACGTGCGCGGAACCAAGCGAACGGTTGATTTTTTTTTCCGCGTCTGGTTAAAGCGACCCGAATGCTTTAATGGGGGAGTTTGACATCGAGAGGCAACTGTTAAATGTTAAGATCAACAACGTGCATTGGAAGCTTGCGCCGGCTTCCTTCAGCGCGGCCGCAGAACTGACGGCAACTGGAGAACAATGACTAAAGTTGGCAACAGCATCATTTGGCTGAGTTTGATTTCTTGAAATAACACTGTAGCGTTAAATGCATTCATACTATACATATCTATCTATCTATATATCCATCCATCTATCTATCTATACACCAATCTAAAACTCGTTTTCCTACTCCTCTCAATTTCCCTCTTCAACCTTTCTCTTCTTCACACAAAATTTGCTCTTGGCCCCATGTGACCTTGCCGCCAGAGACATGCGCGGCAGTTTTGGGCTGGGACGTGGATGCGAGCCACACCAGCTGCTTGGCGGAGCGAAAAACAATTCGTGCACGGACAAGTCTGAGGAAACGATGAGGCGCTCTGGAGGAGTTGCTGTGTCTGGGTTTTTTTTTTTTGTTTGTTTGTTTGTTTGTTTCATTGCCTTTTCGTGCAACTGGGACAACTTGCACAATTGCACGCGCGAGGAGCCCGATACGAAGAACGGTCACACCTTCATTTGGCCCACCGGAGGTGAAAGTTTGAAACGCTTTTGGATAAGCAACTGTTTGCTTCTCAGAAGTTACGAGTTTTCACCACACGTCCAGTTCAAGGTCCAGGTCTTTGTATCATCGGCGTCACTCGCGTGAACTTCCAGTGCGTATCCTCTCAATCTAGGCCGAGGCATTAAAGTGGAGACGGTCCTGAAGGATGACGAGACGCTGACATCATTCCTGTTGAGAGACGTCCCTCTGACTGAATCTGTGGTGAACTACCTCATAAATGCCCAGATCAGGCCCGAACAGGTTAGAAGGGCGCGCACACACACACACACACACACACACACACACACACAATTATGACTAATAGTTTCAGTGTAAACATTCACAGCGCAAGAGCGAAACTGAACTGAAATGCAGCACTTAACAGATGACGACGTTAAGTGTCGTAAAACCAATACTGAATGGCCATATCGGCTGTCAATGCAAATATTGCAATAAATGCAGCGCAATAATGATGACTTGATCATTTTGTTAAGTAGTTAAAGTCCAAAAGCGCTTTTGTATATATATATATATATATATGTGTATATGTATATATATATATATATATATATATATATATATATATATATATATATATATGATTTTTCTTTTCCCAGTTTGCCTATGGAGTTCTGGACCTGCGTCTGAAGGACGTCGCCTGCAGCCTGGGCCTGCTGGAAAGATTCCTGGTCTTCCCCAGCCGCCGCTCGCTCCACGCCGTCCGCAACGCCATGTGCGTCCTCACGCCGCAGCGGCTGCAGGTCATCGAGGAGAAGTTCTACGCCAACGTGGACTTCTTCAAACTCTTCCAGCTGGTCAGTGGGAGTTGGCGGGAGGGCGTGTGTGTGTGTGGGGGGGGGGGCGGGGGGGGGGGGGGGGGGGGGTTGTGCAGCGGATGTGCAACTTTACTGCGAGAGCGAGACGCTGCCGGCGTCTTTGGGTTTGGGCCACGACAGAATGACGCCACCTCGGAACAGCGGGGCTCACTGTTGTTGTTTCGGTCTCTGGCGTCCTCTGTCTGACTGCGCGTCGTCCGCTTTGGTCGCCCGCACATCTGGAGCGAAAGTTTAACAAGCTCTCACGGTTGCGTCACGCTGTGTGAAACCTGCAGCAGTGGTGAAAAACAGCTGGTGGCGCTTTTTTTTTTTTAAAAAAAGGGTAGCGACGCAATTAATATGTGTTTATTCTTCTGATAATGCACAAGAATGCAGGACCAATCACATAAATACCAAAGACGTTGCTCAAATTTTTACTGCAAACTCTGGAAAAAAATACATATGATATATAAACTACCAGTCAAAAGTTTGGACGCTCCTTCTCACTTCCTCACTCCTGCATTTTTTTCAAATATATGAACAAGATCTATGTAACTGCACAGCAAAAAAAAACACGTGAAATAACTCTAAATGTGCTTTTTATGAAATGTGGCAATTTTGAGGAATTTTAAAGTTAAAGTTCAAAGTTTAGTTGTTTAGTTTTTAAGTTTTTAAGTTTAGTTTTTCCTACATAATTCCATGTGTCCATATGTAGTTTTGATGCCTTCAGTGAGAAACTGCAATGTCAATACTATAAGAGAAAACATTAAATTTTCATAGGGTGTGTCCAAACTTTGGACTGGTAGCTTATATTCAAGTGTTTTCGTGTTTGTTTTGAATGAACGTTGCTACAAAACCACCCAGCACATTTGTGAGCCGAGAAGTAAGCTAATAACGCTAATCAAAATCCAAGGATTTCCCAGAACCCCCCCCCCGGAAATCCATTTTGGATTTAAGCGAGTATTGTTCACCTGGCAAGCGACTTGATCAGCGCCGGGCCGCACCTTTGCCCGCGAGTCGCAAATAGGTCCCGGCCCGGGGCGGCGCTGACCGCTTGCGAAACGGCCGGCGGGGTGTTAGCTCAGCTGAACTCTGTAATTGCCTTAGAGGCAATCCTCTCCTCGGTAATCACAGAGCGGTGGGAGTTCACCTGGGCCGCGGCGGAGGCAGACGGCAACAATGGCTGCCCTTTGCCTTAACCCCCCGTCCTGGCGCACGCAGGGGCCGCTTGAGCCAAGTGTGCGTCGTTGTCGTCGTCGTCGTCGTCTGGCCGGGGACGTGCACAGAGCCGCTTGCCATCATTTCCAGGGATGTGACCTTTACATGGCCAGCTTAAACTACCTGCAGTGTGAAATATTAAGCGCCACCATCTGGCTGATTGAAAAAACAAACAAACAAATGTAACTTTTTCATCTTTAAGAAAAACACAAATTGGTAAGATTGGATATTTTAAAGAGACTCTGATTGAGTTTGCATTTCCCATTTGACTAATAGATCAGAATCACATTTTATTGGCGGGTATGTGTAAACATACAAGGCAAGGCATGTACAATAGAAACAAGTTGAACGGATGTACATATCGTTAGCCTCATGGCATAATTGCCCAAGTCATTTTTAGGCCAAATTGTGATATCTGCCTAACTTTACCAATGCGCTCGCGAAATAAAAATTGTTTTTTCTGTTTTTCCGAAAGCGTTCAAATATGACTTAGCCCACGGTGCTATTTAGGCTAACGATATATACGTTGGTAAGAGATGTTTTAAGTTCTTCTCTACCCATGTTTGCGCAGATTCCCGTGCAGTGTTCGAGGCAAAACAAGTTTTTCGATTCGTGTTTTACTTTTTTTTTGTTGTTGCAGTAATTAAGGGACAAGATGGTCCTGTGGTCTTCACGGTCATGAAGTTTTTGCACAGAATTTTGCACATGCCAATTTAAAATTACTGCCAATTTCACCTTGCAAAGCGATGAAAAGCAAACTCCAAAAGTAACTTTTGCCATTTGTTTGTGTGTGTTTTCCCCTTCCCCAGCTTCCTCTGGTTCTGGACAAGCCCTCCATCGGCGTGGACATTCGCCTCTGGGTGCGGGTCGCCTCCGCCACCTCGGCCAAACTCCGAGAGGTAAGCCGAGGGCTCGCGACGGCACCGCCTCCATTCAAAAGTTCACCCCCGCCGGCTATTTTCGACCGACCAGGAAACAGTTGCTTCCTCTGGCCCCGGGTTTTTTACGCAAACACAGACAGTGGGGGTGGCGCAGTGCGTACGAGGGAAAGGCTAAATTCAGAACGGGGCCTCCGCAGGCCTTGGAAACAGATACGTCATCGCTATCGCCGAAGCCATCCGAATCAAAACAATCCCGAGACGATGAGATCAGGTGAAAACATTGAAATGATTTGACAATAGTCGGGAATGTTGCGTTCTTTTTGCTTACTTTTAGTGTGAGAATCCGCTGTGTCCACGCGCCTGCAGGGGGGCGTTTCTGTACTTTCGATGCTCACTGTTGGCTAGCGGGCGGGGAATCTGTTTATTCTGCATGTCTCCATGATACCTGTGGCCAGTGTTGTTGGGATTACTCCATAAAAGTAATCCAACTGCTGATGACTGATTACTCCTCGAAAAGTAATCTAATTACTTCTTTAACTACTTTGTTTCATGAGTAATCAATTACTAATTCCTTCAGTTTGAAAAAAAGATGACCTTACAGTTGAGAACGCCTTGCTTTCCTGCACGTAACGTGCAACCAACCACAAAATTTCCAAAGATTGCAAAATATTTCAGAAAAAGCAACGGAATCATTACTTGATATTGTAATTGTGATGTCATCACAATTTTCGCCAGAGTAATCCCATTCCATTAATCTGTTACTAAAAAAAAGTAGTTTGATTACTTTGGTTGGATTACTTAGTCATAGGTTACCATTACTATTGCCAATGGAATAAACTCAAGGTTGTTTTTCAAACGACACATCACACGTCTGAATTAACCTCGCCCTGTTCGTCCCCTCGACTCTTCTCCGCTGTGTCAGTTGCACAAGAGGAACAGCTCCAGGGAGTTCCTCCGGGCCGTGACTCCCCTCTTCCAGAGCAGTCTGTCCTTCAGGCAGGTGATGGCCGCCGCGTCCAACCTGGTGTGCGGCTACACCGAGGGCGCCTTCTCCCGGGTCACCTCCTTCAACTGGTACGAGGACAACAACTACAAAGCCTTCCTGGGCATCGGCGGCGGCGGGGGTCGCGGCCGCTACGCGTACGACAACAGCACGAGTGAGTTAACCAGATGCAGGAGGATTAGCCGTGCAGACACTGAGGAGGGCTTTGTTTGGGTATCCAGCTCTTTTTTTTTTCCTCCCCACTGGAAGTCTGTGTTGAGATTGCAACAATGGAGCCGTTGTGGTTTTTTTTTTTTTTTATTCATAAAAGAAACCATACTGCGACCCTACGTCTTGGGTTCAATCTCAGTCATAGATAAAGTTTCAATGTGTAATAGGTCCAATAAAATTGACATCATTTGAAAAGCAATTGTCTCGAAAGCTACAAAGTCTAGCTAGGTTGTTTCAACTCAATTGCGAAAATGATTGGCCTACGAAATGATGTCAAATTTTTGTGGGACACCTTCAGACCATATAGTTCATATCTATTATTTATTTGTTTTGGCAACTGTCTGATAACACTACTTGTGAACGTCACGTTTGGCTTCAACTTTGACAGAATAATTATATTTTGGCTGATTATTGATTTACGACGCTGTATATATCGCGATATTTTTTTTATGAAAACCTATCGCCATATGAGTTTCGGTCCATATTGCCCAGCTCATTCCTTTGCAATAAATCAACCGACAAAGACTTTGTCTTACACCTGAAATTAAGATTGAACAGAAGTGCACGCAGCAAAAAAACACAAAACAAAACACACACACACACACACACACACACACACACACACAAAACCCGTGATGTGAGCAATGCAGGCGTCGTCTCCTCTGCAGCTTCTTTCTGCAACGACTTGATGAAAGAACTGGAGTCCAACCCGGCCACCAGGATTGTGTGGAACTCAGTCAAGCCCATGCTGATGGGGCAGATCCTCTACGCCCCGGACTCGCCTGCCGTCAGGAAGATCATTCGAAATGTAAGCGGCGCGAGGAAAAAAAACAAATCATCACAGGCTGTTTGTGTTCCCGCAATGTGCAGCTGCTCTGCTTTGTTGTTTGTTTTAATTGTATAGTGCTGAATGAATTAGGGCGAATTGTGTTGAAAATGATGAAATGCTAAATTATTTTTCCTGAACACCACCCCATGCTTTCTCAACTGCGGTGATGTGTGCATCTTCGTACGCTCTCTCCCACCAAAGGCTGCCGTCTCCCCCCTTTTGAAGCCCCCCCCGTCCCCTCAGAGAGGAGATCAGCTTTCCACCGTGTCGTGTCTGGCCTTTTGTGTCGAGATGTCGATACTTGTTGGTCAAAGGAACCTTCGCTGGGGGGGGGGGTGGCCGGGCAGTCATGGATGGCGGGCTCGCAAAAGGAAAGAACACAAGCTGATTGGCTGCGGTGGCTACTACCTCACACTCCGCTGGCGCCAGCGGCTTTCGCGGCCCGGCGTTACATAACCGGCCGGAAACGCTTCGACGTGAAGACGCCGCAGCGGCAAAACGCTGGCGCTTCCCGCACTTCCTCAAACGTCCTTCGCTTTTACTCTTCCGTCAGATTAGGATCTCCCTTGTGCGCACGAGCACAGTGGCCAATTCATTTACTTCCAAGAACCGGTTAATGGCTTACCCAGACTCTGTTGACTTCCTCTCCACTCTCTCTGGCGAGGGGGGGGGGGGAACAACTGTTTAAGAGTTGAATTGACTGAAATGGTTAACGCAGGTGCTTCCCACAATGCTCAGCAAAGGTAAAGAAGAGTCCGGATGCCGGATGGATCAGCGAGAGCTTTCGCCAAACTAAAACGGGGGACCGTGTGTTTTCCCATGTCGCCTATTCCACCTCTACCCGTTTCCTCTTATTATGATGAGGTCCATTGTGTTGTTTTTTTTTTTTTCTTCTGAAATGCCCGAGCCAAGCGAACCAAATCTCTGGTGTTTTGCTGGGCCGTCTTTAAAATAAACGCTCAACTGAGGGTCAATTGTGTGCACCCGCCCCGTTCCTCTGGCTGGCACACCAGGATGTTTAATAAGGAATCCAAACCCCGATGACTGGCAATAGCGGACCGTCCTCATTCTGCCACAAGGCAAGGCAGGGCTATTTGTGTCGCGCAATTTCCGCGAGCGCTTCACATATGAGCGAACCAGAACGTAAAAAGCAAACGCTGTTGATAAACAAACAAGAGGAAGAATTAAAACGAGCATAAAAAGAAGTCAAACAGAAAGAGAGACTGAACAACTCAAACAAGAACTGAAACATAGCAAAAAAATGAAATAATAATAATAATAATGATAGAATAATGTTTCACTTCAATGTTGATTTAAAGGCACTGAGGCTTCTGGCAGACCTGCAGGTTTCTGGAAAGTTCGTTCCAGGTAGCGGTTGCATAGAAACTAAATGCTGCCTCACCTTGTTTACCTCCGACTATCAAGAGTCAAGAGTGACAAAAAAAGAGGAACTCCGACGAAAAACACTTGGCCTCCTCATGCAGTTCAGGTGCCAGTGTGTTCGTCAGTGCGTTACTTGGCTGCTCCTGTGTCCATAAGTGAGGAATTGGAAGTGTTTGCTCCTCTTTTTTGACGGTGTGCTACGGATGCGTCTTGACGTTTTTGGGAGTCACACGCTGCACATTTTAGTCAATTGACGCACGTCTACAAGATCGGCTCCGAGGTCGGTCCCCCCCCTCCCCACCCCCCACACACACGAACCCCCCCCCCCCCGCCCCCCCGCCCGGGCCTGCTGTTTTCGCCCCCCTGGGGGAATGAGGAAGCGCTCCCCCTGTGGGAACCCGACCGGGACTCACTGGGGCCCGGCTGAATGCACTCGGCCGGTCGTCGCCAACCGCCTCCATTGTCGGCCCCCGGGCGCCATTGTCCCCATTGTCACCCGGCATCAGACACACACGAGGGGAAGGCGTTTAATTGGGTGTACTCTTGAGTGCTTTCATCCCCCACCGCACATGACTGAATGCCCGAAATAGCCGGGCCGGGCCCTTTTTTGGTACTTTGCCACACAGAGCACTGCAACCCGCAGGTATCCGGGGCTTTTCTCCCCCGAGATAAGCGTGCGGTAAATATTTGCCGATTTTTGTTGCTGCACAGTTGCCGGCCGTGCGAGCGGGAATTCTTTGTGTGTGGGAATGCGCGTGTTGTCTTTGCAGAGCCGGTTTTCACAGGGGGCATGATGTGGGAACGGTATGTCGCGGGAGATTAGGGGGGGTGGGGGGGGGGGGGGGGGTGGGGGGGGGCGCGACCGTGACGCTGCCGCCGTTGTTTGAGTTTCTCAATGTCGCGTACACACAACACATTTCGCGTTACCCCTCCCGCATGACACAAACACTGCGCTCTGTCACCCTCCACCACCCCCCCCCCCCCTCCCCTCCGTAGGCCAACACCACGTTCGAGGAGCTGGAGAGGCTGCGGACCATGGGCAAGGCCTGGGAGGAGGTGGCGCCACAGATTTGGGAGTTCTTCCAAAACGGAGTCCAAGTCAAGATGATCCGGGTAGGGGGGAAAAAAAAAGTGCAGATCTGGAAGAAGCGAGGACTCACAAGTTGAATATTTGGAGTCAGAGTGCCAAGCAAAGCGCGCAGTCTCTTGCGCGATCATTTCATTGGAAGAACTAAAACTGCAACTGAAAGAAGTCACAATTCTTTCAAGCATGTGTGAAATATGTAACTATTTGTACGTACAAAAGAAACATATAAAACAAATGCCAGAAATAGCAAAAACATAACAAAACACCGCACATAGTCTGAAAAAGGAGTAGGAAAAAGTAATAAGTAATGTAACGAATAAGTAATCATTTCCTAACCCCCCCCCTTTTTTTTTTAAAACTATTCTTCAGTTTTTGTAGCAAAATATTGCCAAATATTGCTGCCCAGAGATCCATATAAATACATAATATATAAATATCCACACAGCAGCCCCACTTTGTCTCAATCAGTCAATATGAGCAGTGTCCTTATAGGTTTTTATATTAATGATTCACTTGGTATTAAATGTCATTTTCTTGGCCTTCCATAAGTAAACACCCTCCCACGAAGATAATATGTGTTTTCTTTCCCCCTCTTCTTTCTTCCGCCTTCCAAACTCTCTCGACTGGATAAAAAAAAAATGCGTTTCTTTCGATCGCTATCAGGACACCATCCGCAACCCGTCCGTCATGGATTTCATGGACAGGACCCTGGAGGAGGCGCCCTTCTCCTCCCGGCACGTCCTCAACTTCCTGCACAGCGGCCCGCCGGAGGACCGCCAGCCCGACATGCCCGACTTCGACTGGCGGGACATCTTCAACCTCACCGACCGCGTCATTCGCATGCTCAACCAGTACGGAGACGTAAGTTTTTTCGCGCCGCCCAGATCCCACTTGACTGGGGTCTTGACCCGGAGGATCAAACTGACTGAAGAAGAGGGCCCGGACGCGGCGAGTACCGCAAAACTTTTCCAACCCCTTGGGGAGGGGCGAGCGAAAGAATGTTGTTTTCCACGTTACGCTAAGAGGTCAAGTTCTAGGACGCTTCTATTCATTAGCTAATCCAATTAAGCGCAGGTCTTAACACTCGTTGATTTCAATGGCAGCGGTTGCCTGAGCACCTCGCGCTCAGTTCCACCCTTCAAGCGGCGTGAGCGGTTAGCGACGTGAGCGTTGGGACTCTCCAACGTTCTGCCGCCGGGAGGGAAAAACAGCGGCTTTCTCCGCGGAGGCTTATCGGGACGAGGGGCCCGTCGCTCCGCCGGGGGGGGGGGTCGCAGCGGGGGGCCACCTGGGGGCCCGTGTGCGGACGGCCGCCGCTCTCTTTTGTTTTTGTCCCGAGTTGAAGCTCGCGGCGCTTGCAATGTGACGGAGGGGTTTCGAGGGGCCGATTAGGCACGGCTGTCACTTGGTGCGCCGTCCTTTTATGAGGCGGCGACAATGGCCGCGAGGCCTCCCCCCCCCCCCCGCCCACCCGGCTGCACGGGCTGCACGTCGATACGCAGGCACGCACGCGCCCAATGAAAAGTGGTCGACAGTGCAAATGGCAACATTAGAAATGCAAAAATGGAAATTATTTGGCTAAGACTTAAAGGTGGCAACAGTGCAAAAATGAGGGCACGCCCGCACGCACGCATGCAATGCAAATAAAGGCTGGGCCTTTAAACGTGAACGCCCTTGTTGCCAGACTTGTGTACACAATGCATATATGCGTGCGATTCTATGTGTGCCGGCGTTTGTTTGCGAACCGCTGCCTCTGCTCATGTGCGTCTTTGTTTGCAAAGAGGTGGCAGCCGGTCTGGGCTTAGGATCGCGTAACTAAATAGTTGTTTTCGCAGCCCAGTTTTGGATCGAGGCCTCCGCTAGCCCCACCCCCTCCCCCCTCTTCTCCCATCCCGGTGAATGGCTACGTTTAGACACACCTTGAAAAAAAGGAGGACAGACGCCGCCAAGGTGTCACCGCGAAGTGTCAGCCGCCGACTGGGCGGACCATGGAAACTCGAGTCAACACTGGGCCACTTTAGAGGCTCAAAAGCAGTCGCCAAGCTCGATGGAAGCGCTTTGGGGTCGCTCGGCTTTGTCCGGAACGCCTCGTCGGCGACTGTCCCGGGGTCCCTCCGCAGCCCTGAGCTGTCAAAGCGTAGCAACAGTCGCCCCCAGAGTGTTTGCGTGGAATTAAAAATCCGAACCTGCCTGGCAACGGTGCTACGTTGCAATTCGGGCCCAAACTGTTGGGGTCGATTCAAGTGATGCAACTGAGATTATTTTTTTTTGTTACACATTTTAATGGTCAAACCTTATTAAACTTGCGGTGGAAAATTGCACAAAGTGTAAATGACGTTACAAATAGATTGCAAAAATGTAAAGTATATGAGTAAAAAACAATGTGCAAAAGTTAAAGGTGGCAAAATTGAGTACAAAGTGAATAAAAATTAAGACACCCTTTTGCGATTCTGCGAGTTTCTGACTAACGCCGCAGTTGTGCAACCTGTACGTATTGATAGCAGAGCTGCCGTTTGTGTGCTTCATCAAATGTTTCGTCAACTACTTCTCCCTCCACCAAGTGCGTGATCCTGGACAAGTTTGTGGCTTTGCCCGACGAGGACACCGTCACCTACCGGGCCTTGGACCTGCTGGAGGACGGCAAGTTCTGGGCCGGCCTCGTCTTCGCGAACATGTACCCGTGGAGCGCTCAGGTGCCGCCTCACGTCAAGTTCAAAATCCGCATGGACATCGACGCGGTGGAGCGCACCAACAAGGTCAAAGACAGGTGAGCGGCGGCGGCGGCGGGAGAAAAAAAAAAAAAAAAAAAAAAAAAATTTGAGCGTCGAAAAGGATTGACGCTGGTTTGCGGTCGCGCAGGTATTGGGACCCCGGGCCGAGGGCCGATCCCATGGATGACTTGCGCTACGTCTGGGGCGGCTTTGCGTACCTTCAGGACATCGTAGAGCACGGCATCATCAAGACTCAGACGGGGAAGGAGTGGCCCCTTGGAGTGTACCTGCAGCAGATGCCTTACCCCTGCTACGTCGACGACTTGTGAGTGTCGCGCGTATCAGTTTAATCACCTTGCCATCAGATACAGCCATGACATAACAACGTTTGAAAATATTTAGTGTTGTATTTCTGCCACTTGTATGTGGTGCTGTGATTTTGCACTGCAATGTACTCTGACAATATGGTATTAGAGTGTGCAACTAGTGTTGATATATCGTACAGGGAGTATGGTAATGAGAGTGTATAATATTCATATATTCGTAATATAGTTTTGACGCTTATCAAAACTGGAATATGTTTGTAAAAATGGATAATGGTGTGTATAATATTACAATGTTTACACATAGCTTATTACACTCTAAATGTGGTAGTAGTGTATATTTTGGTGTTTATATGGATACTGTAATATTGTACTCTAATATATTGTAATATATGGCATTAGTGGGTATTATACTTCATGTTAATATATAGTATTTGGAATATGGTAATTAGTGTATATCATTTATAGTGTCTATATATAGTACTAAAATGGTGCATGTGCATAATACCTGCAGTGCCTAGGTATAATATGTAAAACTTGGTAATATAGTGCTGTAATATAATTGTAGTAATGCTTTTTTCTTTTTTTTTTTCTTATTTTATTTGCCGGAATTGTGTTTTTTTTTGTGCTCGAATAAAGAATTCAATTCAATTCAATGAACGTCAGCATGAACTAACCCTCAATCTTCCCTGCTGTTCCCCTCCCGTTTTTTTTTTTTCTTCCCCCCTCTCGACAGGTTCATGCTGACCTTGAACCGATGTTTTCCCATCTTCATGGTGCTGGCCTGGGTCTACTCGGTGTCCATGATGGTGAAGAGCATCGTCCTGGAGAAGGAGCTCCGCCTCAAGGAGACCCTCAAGGCCACGGGCGTGACCAACGGTGTCATCTGGTCCACCTGGTTTGTGGACAGCTTCCTCATGATGGGCACCAGCACCGCTCTCCTCACCGTCATCATCATGGTACCTCATCGTCCTGACAATTGATCGAGGTTCTCTTTTTCTCTTGGCCAAAAAAAAAAAGAGTTTGGATCATTCATCCACTTTTGGGTGGAACTCATATAACACGTAATAGGTTCATTATAGAGATATTACATCATTAAATAGAAGCATGGGACTGTAATTTCTTCATCATCTCAATCGTCTCATGAACCGTGAACAGCATCATGATGATGACTGTTGAATCACAACAGTTTAGTGGTTGATTCATCCCTTTTTTTTCTCTCTCTCTCTTTTTTTTTTTTTTTGCTTAGTCACCTTGTGAGGGAGCAGCCTGTTATATAATAAGTACTGAAAACACTGAACAGTTGGTCAGATAAAGTTGACCTGCAAATAATCACCCTGAATTTTATGATCCCGCTTCCTGAAAATCACCGGAGAGCCAAACGCCCCGAATGATCTGTGGCCGGTGCACGTTTATACGCCGCGTGTGACTAATTCCGTGTCTCGATCGCCTCTGTGTCAACATCCCGGCGTCAGACAGTGTGCGATTCGGCGCTCAGTAACGAGGCCTTTTGCCTTGAATGGAGTGGTTGTGGAGCGACTGGGGCCCACAATGAAGACAGTGTGAATTCTGTGACATCATGGGAATTATGCCACGACGCTGCAGTTGCAGGCTGGTTACTGTTTCACCAGTGCACCTTGGAAGATTAACGTGTGAGCCGCAGCAGTCATCAGTCCCCCCCAGTGGACGTGTCGAAAAGTTGAACTACTATGCCCTCTAGTGGAAAATTTGTTCATATGTATTAAAAAAAAAAAAAAAAAAAAAAGTTTAAAAAGCCCTGTGTGAGGAGCTTCAGTGTGTATAATTTCTCACTGATTGTGTCATTATCTATTTTTATCCACATACGTTGTCCTGCACGGATGTAAATGCACTATATACTTACGTACATGTGTGTCTTTGGCCCCTCAGGGAGGAAGGGTGTTGAACTACAGCGACCCGCTCATCCTCTTCCTCTTCTTGCTCGCCTTCACCACGGCCACCATCATGCAGTGCTTCCTCCTCAGCGTCTTCTTCAACCAGGCCAACTTGGCGGCCGCCTGCTGCGGCATCGTGTACTTCGCCCTCTACCTCCCGCACATCTTCTGCTTCGCCTGGCAGGACCGCATCACCAAGGACATGAAGATCTTGGTGGTAGGTGTCACTATCTCCCCAAGGCTGACACCTTCTGTTGAAAAGAAAGTTAAAAAAAAAAAAGTTATTCATTTGTTACTACTTGTCGTTTTCCCCCCACCTTCTGCAGAGCTTACTGTCCCAAGTGGCTTTCGGTTTTGGGACGGAGTACCTCTCCCGGTATGAGGAGCAGGGCCTGGGGCTGCAGTGGGACAACATCCAGACCAGTCCCCTCGAGGGGGACGAGTTCTCCTTTCTCACCTCCATCTGCATGATGGGCCTGGACACGGTGCTGTACGCTGTGCTGGCCTGGTACCTGGACAACGTCTTCCCCGGTCAGTGCTGTCTGGGTACAGCTACTCAAATTTGTGAATAAAGTGGAAATTTTGAGAATAATGCTGACGTGGAAAAAGACGAAATTTGGGGAATAAAATTGAAATTTTGCAATTAGTGTCAACGTGACGTAAGTCAAAATGTCGTAGGCTCTACGCGCTAGTCTCGTGGATTTTTCCGCTTTTGCCAGTTTCCTGATTACTGTGGGTGAACCTTGTGGGATGCACCTGTTTTCGGCAGTTTACTTTGAACTGTTTTAACTTTTAACTGTATTCATCCACCATCCATCCAGTCTACTCGCCAATTTCCACTTTATTTGCATTGACTTTATAAATAAAATTTCTACTTTATTTACGAATTTTCATCTTTTTTATGTCGACTTTATTCACGAAATTTCGACTTAAAACTCAAAATTAAAACATAAATAAAAATCTCCTTTGTGTCTTATTTTTTTCTCTTCTTGTGGCCCTAATCTTTTTGTACAGTAACCACTTCTTTCTTTCTTTCTTTCTTTTCAAATCGTGTTTTCGTCTCACAGGACAGTATGGGATCGGTCGACCGTTTTACTTCCCTCTCCTGCCCTGCTATTGGCTGAACAGCGTCGCCCCAGCTTCAGATGCGCGTCAGTTATACAGCAATTTGCCTATCGAGCCCAAAATGTGTCATTTCAAAATAAAACCTGAAAGAAAATTGTTCTCGCATGCCGTTGCAGAGTCGGACAAAAAGGGCTTCGACAACCTGACCAACAGAGAGCAAGTGGGGAAGGCGCAGAAGAAAGAAGAAGAAGAAGAGGCGGAAAATCAAAACCAGGAGGCGACGGCGGCCGGCGGGGAGCCGGCGTCGTGCGAGCACCAGGACGAGCGCGAGCGGCTGGAGAAGGAGAGCCAGGCCGAGGCGGAGGAGAAACACGACGACGGTATGATGGGGCATTGCAGACTGAACGATGAAGATCACCACCTCCACCTGATCCCTGACAAATTAAATTTCATCGACCTCCTCCGTCATTCGCTGTCCTTGCATGTGTGTGTGTGTTTGCACTTGCCTACACACGTGGAAAGCGCATCGCTCCCACCGCTCGGCCACACACTCGGTTAATGAGTGACCGAAACGTTTTTTTTTTCGCCCGCCCAATGGCATTCCAATCCCCCCGCCTCATACGTGACCCTGTTCCTACACACTGAGAAAACCAAATAGTGGAAAAACACTGCCTGAACTACAGTCGGACCCAACAGGTGAACTCCGTACTTTTTTTGCCCCGTTTAGGCCACTCCTTCTTCGAAGCAGAGTCGGCCGACCTGGTGAAGGGCGTCGTCATCCAGAACCTGGTCAAGGTGTTCGGCGGCGTCCCCAGGCCCGCCGTGGACGGCCTCAGCATCAGCTTCTACGAGGGCCAGATCACCGCCTTCCTGGGCCACAACGGGGCGGGCAAGACCACCACCATGTACGACCCTCCCGCGCAACTCAAAAATAAAAAGAATCCCCGCGACTGTCCTCCGCAACCATTGCTTTCTGTCTATGTGTGCGACGCCTCAGGTCCATCTTGACCGGCATGTTCCCTCCCACCTCGGGCACCGCCTTCGTCTACGGCCGAGACATCCGCACGGACATGGACAGCATCCGGCTGTCTCTGGGAATGTGCCCCCAGCACAACGTCCTCTTCCACCAGTATGTCTGTGTCCCATCTGTTGTCAGATATTTACCACAAAGTATATCATTTTTTCCCTCTTTATTTCATTGTGCATGTTTCTTTTTATTTGATACTTTCTATTTATTGCATTTTTCTTTTGCAGCATAAACATTAACAAAAAAAACAACAACTATATCATCAAGATATTAACACGCTGGTTCGTTCTATATTAGCATCAGTGTGAAAGTCCTTGTCCTGTCGTTGATGCATAAACAGTCCATTTCTCCCGTGTCATTTGCTCCATAACCAGAATTTCAGTCACAATTTTCAGCCAGTCATCTTGCGTCGGTGGATCTGGTTTACACCACTTCCTCGTGATTGCTTTCTTACAAGCTACTAACAAGATTTTCAGTGAACATCTGTCATCTTTTGACACATGTCCTGTCATATTGCCAAAATACATGTCCTCGGTATGACATAACCCAGAATTCTGACAGTTCTGTGAATATTTTCCCCAAAATGTTCCAGTACCAAAAAAAACATGGGAACGATCTCCATTTATATCTCCACATTTTCTCCACCAGAGCTGTGGCACAGATGCAGATCAACATTTGCTGCTAATTTTGGGTGTGATAAAGAATCTCATTAAGTTCTGCCAACATTATAACCTCCAGGTTCTTGATGACGTGGTTGATTGTTGCGATTTCCAAATCTGCAACCAATCATCCTCGGAAATATTCACACCCAGTTCCCTTTCCCATTTGAGCTCAACGCATGAGGTCCCGTTCCCTCTTCTCTCCATTAATTGGATGTGTTTGCGAGGCAGATTCCACATATAGTCCTGATTATCCCATAGTTATCCAGATTCACCTTGCGTTTTCACTCTTTATCACGGAAGTCCCTCATTTGCAGATCATCTGCAAATGACCTTGGTCATTGTGCACGTTTCTAGAGTTGAAATCTGACATTGTGACTCCAACTCTTCTTCGGCCAGTATGACCGTCGCGGAGCACATCCTCTTTTACTCGCTGCTGAAAGGCCGTCCCGTGGCCGAGGCGGAGGAGGAGGTGGAGAACATGCTGGAGGATCTCGGACTCCCGCACAAGAGGGACGAATTCGCACAGAACCTGTCAGGTCTGTCTTGAAAGTGCAGAGTTGTGGAGTAGATTTGTGCAGAAATGTGTTATAACCATGTTATGCACGAACGATGGTCCTTTCCAGGCGGCATGCAAAGGAAGTTATCAGTGGCTCTGGCCTTTGTGGGCGGGGCAAAGGTGGTCATCCTGGACGAACCCACTTCAGGGGTGGACCCCTACTCCAGGCGCTCCATTTGGGACCTGCTGCTGAAATACCGGGCTGGTAAACACTGACCTCTGGTGGCCACGGGAGAACGGCGCAACTGGACCCCCTGGAAACGGTGCTCTTTTTTTTTTCCTTGGGTCCGCAGGGCGCACGGTGATCATGTCCACCCACCACATGGACGAGGCGGACCTGCTGAGCGACAGGGTGGCCATCATCTCCCAGGGCCGCCTGTACTGCTGCGGCTCGCCCATCTTCCTGAAGAACTGCTTCGGCGCCGGCTTCTACCTCACGCTCGTGCGAAGGATGAAACAGGACAATGCGAAGGTGGCTTTGTTGATAAACTTTATTCCAGACTCGGGTCCATGTTAAAAAAAAAAAAAAAAAAGAAAAAAGAAAAGAAGAAGAAATAAGTACAAAAAAAACACATACAGACGTCTACATCAGCGCTTCCAGAAGTTATGACAAATATTTTGTGTCACTTTGAGCAAGACACGGCCAGAATTCAGCATAAAAAGTGGGCACTTTGCTTCTAACAGACATAAGGCTGGTAGTCGACCATCTTTTACCCCTGATGTCACCATCATCACATAAGTCCTCTCTGATTATGTGGCCAAGATATTTGAATTCATTGACACCTCCAAGCACCTGTTCTGCTAGCACAAAAGAAGGAAAGTTAGACTTCCCATCCTCGGTTTTCACAATCAAAATAACACTTTTAACTGTTTAACTGGACAGAATAGCAGGAACAAATTCAAAGCTTTGTTTTTTGCCAGTTTCAATATGCATATATACGTATAGACATGCACATACCACACGCATATTCAAATGAATACATATTATATACGCATACATGCCCCAAAATATATACTATACTTAATAACACTATTTTATTGGTATAACTCATCACCCTCACAGCCACAGCCAACACACTCCTTCTTGCCTACACATGTTTAGAAATAGCTATTCATCTGTCTTTGATTTTGAAGTTGGCCCGTGATCAGAAGTGACATTTTCCCCGCATTCCGCACTGTGCCCCGCAGGTCAGCTGCGACTGCACAGAGGACTGCTCCTGTGTATGTTCCAAGTGCTCCAAGTTCAAAGGGAACCAGGAGGAGAGTCAGACGGCGGGCAGACAGATGGACGGCAAGCGCTCGAATAGTTGTTTTGAGAAATCAATTCTAAGTTGGAAGTTGTATGTAGATGAGAGAGCAATAAATGATAAGACCAAAAGTAGTAATGTTAAATAGTAACAATAAGAGAGGAAAATCACTCCTCGCCCTCAGGGAACATGGAAAGCATCACGGCCCTGGTGCATCACCACGTGCCGCAGGCGCGCCTCATCGAGGCCATCGGCCAGGAGCTGACCTACTTGCTGCCCAGCCGCAACTTCCAGCCGAGGGCCTACGCCAGCCTGTTCAGGGAGCTGGAGGAGACGCTGGTGGACATCGGCCTCAGCAGCTTCGGCGTGTCGGACACGTCGCTGGAGGAGGTTCGTAGGATGACGCGCTGAGGATGTAGGAAGGGCGGAGGTTTCTGCATACAGCAGTTCCATGGAGAGTAGCAGTTTCATAATAAAAGTTGTAAATAAGAGTTCCATATTATACCTTTTAATATATTTTTTTTTATGCAGCATTGCATAGCCGCCCTATAAGTATTAGTATACAAAAAACATGAATGGAACAGCATCATTATTTTGCTTGCAGGCTGAGAGCAAAGCTTCTTTGCGCCTCTCACATTTGGAACGGCACGAAATAAGACAGTTTGAGCGCAGTCGCTTCACCCAGTGTCTTTGACTTTCACCTTCACAGCGATTAACCTCTGTTTTATTAGCCTCCGTAATCGAGAGCATCTGCTAATTTCATTGCAGATCTTTCTAAAGGTCACCGCTGATGGAAAGGCAACCAACAGGAAATGTTTTCAAGGTAGGAACCACCCTGCAAAAAAAAAAACAAGAACACAGATTTCCCTTAATTATCCGTTTGCTGATTCATTTGTATTCGCATCACTGTACTTCTTGCGGACCTCTCCGTTCGCACGCGACCGTCCGAGCCATTTTCATTTTGCATCCACCTCTTCGACGCCCTCAGGCAAGAAGTCGCTGCAACAGATCTCACGGACTAGCCTCTGTGGATTGAACAGGGTGGCAGTTGACGTGGAACCCGCCAAAGGTGACGCCGGCCACGCGGCTTCAAGCTTTAGAGTCACGCTGCTGGCTTGCGGGAAAAAGCTTTTCTTATCTTCGACGGCAAAACAAGGGGATTTAAAGTTCGGGATTTGTTTTGAATTGAAGCCACTTGGCCAACAAAGCGAAAGGAGATTTCAAATATTAATCAAGACTTGAAATTAAATGTTTAAATCACTTTGTGGGGAATGTGCCAGATCTACCTCAGGCTTATATTTAAATGTTATGGTTATGGCCTTAGGGTGAGAATAAAACTCATATAAAGCTTGCGCTCCTTGTTAGAACTGCGCTCAGCTGCCAGCTCCTTCCAAGCCCAGTAATCCCCACGCTTCAGCTGTGTAGATATCAGAAAACGAAAGACAACAAATCCGGGGTTGTCGAGACGCGGCCGGGTGTTTTTGCACCTTCCCGGCGGAGCCGCCGAGCGCCGTCTCCTTCCTGGCTTTAATCTTCGCACAATTTACAAGAGAAGGGTGACGATACCGGTTGGTGTCACTCTTGCAATATGAGCCGCCCCCCCCCCCCCTGCAGGTCGGCTTCCAATCCATTACGACAGCATCGTTTGGCAGCTTTTAAGTGTTTTCCCCCGGCTTAGGTGCAACGCGTCGTAAAAACACGCCGTCTGGGTGAACGCAGAGCTCGAGGCGCAGCAGTAACTTTGCGATGATTAAATACATCAAAGAGCCTCGTGGAGCACTTGTAGGATTATACAGTAAAATTGCTCGGCTTTGTCGGCTTCCCCCCCCCCGATGGTTCCGACCCATCGTTCCAGACATCGACGGCACTCTGGTCCAGGGCCTGTGCGGGGTGGAGGACGCCGCCGCCGGAAGGGGGTCGTACCAGGTGAAGGGCCTGTGCCTGGGTCTCAAGCAGTTCTTCGCCCTGCTGGTCAAGAGGCTGCATCACACCACGCGCTCCTACAAGGACTTCTTCGCGCAGGTAGCTTCCCCCCCGGCTTGTGCCGATTAAATGCCTTAATAGTAACAATAATAATAATGCATTTTATTTATACAGCACTTCCCATTATAAAACCTCAAAGTGCTACGGGTAAAAACAAAATAAAGAAGAAAACAGTAATTGTCACTCATAGACGGAGAAGCGGCGAACAAACAAACGGCGGCACACTGTGTGTTACGCAAAAGTCCCTTTTGTTTTTCACCACTTCAGAAAATGTGTTACATTGTGTGTGACATCCAGTGTTGGGGAGTAAAGAGTTACATGTAACATTGTTACGTTTTTGTTTTTTGTTACAAAATAAAGGTCAGTTACATTACTTGGAAAAAATGCAGTTACAGAACAGTTATTTTAGGGAATTACTGTATTCATGGTTACAATTTTACTTGCATCTGACTATTTTTTTTTTTTTTTTTACAAACAAACACTTTTTGCCTGATAATTTTGTTTTTGTTGCTCTGCATGGTTTTCTCATGCATGTTTCGCTACGAAGACAAAAGCTTGACACTATTCTGATGCTTAGATTAGTTCTCCTGTCGAGTTCGGAATGGCAGCGCCCCCTAGCACTCGCCACCGACCACCAGTCCAATGGTCTCACCGCTTAATCCTGTCAGGTCTAGACAGTTAGGAACGTTTATTCAGAATAATCAAAGTGTATTCGAATGTAATTAGTTACATTACTTCCAGGAAGTAACTGCAATGGTTACGCTACTGTTACATTTCCAATAGGGTGACTTGTAACTGTAACCAATTACATTTGCAAAGTAATCTTCCCAACGCTGGAGATATCACATCATGTGGAAGCTACAACAAAGATAATACTGATGAGCGTTTATGCAGATAATATGCTGTTCTGTTGCAATTCTATTTTACATGTTGTAATATGGGACCCACCGTTTGTTTGCTTTTGCATCGTTTCTGTGGTTTGCGACAGATCGTGCTGCCGGCCAGTTTTGTTTTCCTGGCCCTGACGTTCACTCTGATTGTCCCGCCCTTCGGAGAGTACCCCAGCCTGACGCTCAGTCCCTGGATGTACGGACGGCAGTACACGTTCTTCAGGTTTGGCGAGACACGTGAAGCCTTTGAAAGCCAGCAGTTGTTTGGAAGCAGCTCACGTCATTATCTCACTGGAGCCTTTAAAAAAAAAATTCCCTGATTTCGTCCCTTGCAGCAACGAGCGGCCCATGGACGCTCAGATGCGGTACTTCGCCGACGTGCTATTGAACAAGCCCGGCTTCGGGACCCGCTGCATGCTGGACGAGCCCCTGGAGTGAGTCGCCTTCACGTGGAGCGGAGACCCCCGCAGAGTCCCACCTGACCGCCTCGCTCTGTCTCTCCCAACCGGCAGAGACTTCCCGTGCAACAACATCACCACGGAGTGGGAGATGCCCCTGGTCAACCCGGCTCTCATCGAAAAGCTGGCCGGCCCCGAGTGGAGCCCCCTCAGGCCGTCTCCAGACTGCCGCTGCAGCACGCCCAAGAAGCTCACGATGCTGCCCGTGTGTCCCGAGGGAGCAGGAGGCTTACCGCCTCCACAGGTGGGTACAGGGACGCACCGGTCGGACACAGGCTTACCTCTGCCCGGAACAAATCAGTCACGATGCCTTGCTTTTGTGCTTCAGAGGATTCAGTCGACTGGAGATGTTCTCCTGGACCTCACCGGCAGGAACATCTCTGATTACCTGGTGAAGACCTACCCCAGTCTCATTAGAACCAGGTAGGAGATCCAACTCTGAGACGAAAAGGAACGCAAACAGCGGTGAAAACACTTGGGCTGCGTTCAGACTGCAGGCGAATCTGATTCAAATCGGATTCCTTCTCAAATCTGATTTTTAGGGCGTGACTGTCCACACTGTTTGGAGCTTGGCTTGAACGGAACTATTTCCCCACAGACTGATGAGGCACTGAGTTTCCTCCTCTGTCCAAATGCGATTTGAAACTACCTCCCTAAGGTGGTTTTAAACCGTTTTGCAAAAATCGGATTTCATGTGATTTGTGAGTGTTCATACTGCAAAAGAGCCATCCGGTTTCAATCTGGATGGGCTAAAAATCGGATTTTGGCTAGCAGTCTGAATGCGGCCTTAATTGTGCTCAGCCTTTGTGTTGATCGTCTTTCTTTTTACTTCTTCCTCTTTCAGCCTGAAGAGCAAATACTGGGTGAACGAACAAAGGTGACAGTAAACTCCTGATCCGAATGTAAGGATGTATTCAATTCAAGCGCAGATTTCAGGCCAATTTTCTCTCCTCCGCTCCAGATATGGGGGTATATCAGTCGGAGGAGAGCTCCCCGTGTTAGCGGTGGAGCCGAAGGCCATCCAGGGCGTGGCGGCGCAGCTCGGACGGCTGCTCAACGTTACCGGGGTACGGTCGGGCGACTGAGTGGCCTTTTGTCTTTTTGTGTCGTCGGCTTCCTTTGCGGGAGATTTCACATCGAGGCCCGGGAATTTAATTTTCTCCTTGCAGGGCAAATTCTCCAAGCAAACGCTGAACGAGATCGGGACATTCCTCAGGTACATGGAGACTCAAAACAACGTCAAGGTGAGAGCAAAATTCACTTGTATGAACGTTCTACCTGTCTAGCCTGTCAACTTTGTAGAAATGAGAAAAGTTTGGTTTCTCCATTTTTTGGTTACTTATAGCCGCAGTTGTGTAGAGTGTACAACAACATGCACTTCTGGAAATCAGCCTTACCATCTCCAACAACACCCCAAAATAGTTGTTTGTCCCAAACTACCACCCCTTTAGCACCATTTTAATAGGAGGGTGAAAACAGAGGGCCACGGCTCACGACACCTATCTGTTCAGTTTTTGGGAGTCCACCACTGCTCCATTCGCACTGTTGACGGTTGGTCTCCCACTGCAGGTGTGGTACAACAACAAGGGCTGGCACGCCATGGTTTCCTTCATGAACGTGGCCAACAACGCCATCCTCCGCGCCAACCTGCCCCAAGGCGCCAACCTGGACGAGTACGGGATCACCGCCATCAACCACCCACTCAACCTTACCAAGGAGCAGCTCTCCGAGATCACAGTGTAAGTGGAAGAAAAAAAATGATAAAAAACTGATTCACTGTTATGACAAATCGGCTCGTGACGTTGGTCCTTCCTTCTCCTTCCCTCCAGCCTGACCACCTCCGTGGACGCGGTCGTGGCCATCTGTGTCATCTTCGCCATGTCCTTCGTCCCGGCCAGTTTTGTCCTCTACTTGATCCAGGAGAGGGTCACTCAGGCCAAGCACCTCCAGTTTGTCAGCGGCGTCAGTCCCCTGGTCTACTGGATGGCCAACTTCCTCTGGGACATGGTACGTTGACCTGAACTTGTCCGAGGTGCGACCTTGATGACTCGCTGGTGACACTGAACGTCGCAACAGAAAATCGGTGCCAAGACGCGATTTCTTCCTGCAGGTGAACTACTCCATCAGCGCAGCGCTGGTGGTGCAGATCTTCATCTTCTTCAACAAGAAGTGCTTCACTTCGTCGACCAACCTCCAACCGCTCATCGCCCTCCTCATGCTTTATGGGTAGGGCTTTTTTGCATTGCATGTAAAAAAAAATCAAAGAAAATAATAAAACTATGTTTTTCTATTGTTGTGGTCTGAATCTTGTATGAAAAAGCAACATTTTAAACTTTCTTTTTTTGTGCCTGGACTTATAGTCATTTTAGATATTGCATATGTTCAATGGCCATTAAAAATTAATGAGTTTATAAACAGCGTTTGTTTTAATTTTATTTATAAATGTTTTTTTTTTTTATTATTTCCTGTTTTATTCCCCAAGTTAATTAAAATAAATAGATAAATAAATCAATAATAATCTGTTTCTTGAGGAGCTTGTAATGAATCATTCTCTCCTGTAGGTGGTCTGTGACGCCCATGATGTACCCACTGTCCGTCATATTCAGTGTCCCCAGCACAGCCTACGTCTCTTTGTCGTGCATCAACCTCTTCATAGGCATCAACAGCAGCGCCATCACCTTCATCCTGGACCTTTTTGAGGGCACCACAGTAAGATCACAAGGACATGTCACTACTCCCCCCCCCCCCCCCCCCCCCACCTTTTTGTGTCTGCTCACGTCGATTCTCTTTCCAGACTCTGTACAAGCTCAACCAGCTGCTCAAGTCAGCGCTGCTCGTCTTTCCTCATTACTGTCTCGGCAGAGGTCTCATAGACATGGCCATGAACCAGGCGGTGACCGACATCTACGCCCGCTTTGGTAATGCTCTCGTGTTTGTCACGGCCCAAGCAAAGTCAGACAAGCCAGCCGAGTGAATCAGTTTTTCATGGCTTAGCTTAATCCTGAATATTTCCAAAATTGCACAAATTTTCTCGTCGTGTCAAGCCACAAGAGTTGATAAATGTGTTGATAAAATTCAACTTTAGCAGCTTTTTTTGCCCATCGCATTTGAAATCTATCTGCATTTTTTTTTTTTTTAAAACTCCCCTTTTTGTTTAATATCTGATATTTTGTTTGAATTAAGGAGCGTAGGTAATTGGTTTCACGCAAAGTGTGCGGTTTTAAATCATTAAAAAGCAACAACCCGCAACCCTGTCTCGTGCTCCCCAGGTGAAGATTACAGCCCCGACCCCTACGACTGGAACTTTCTCGGGAAGAACCTCCTCTGCATGGCTGTGGAAGGCTTTGTCTACTTCATCATTAACATTCTCCTCCAGTATCGCTTCTTCCTGGATCACTGGTACATTTGGTCCGAAGTGGCGGATTACAATTAGCCAGAATAAACTTTGAATGTTGCAACTGTTGTGAAAGACCCTCGTCATAGAATTACCTGTCACACGACCAGTGTTGGCGAGCAATCTATTACTAAGTAATTCCACGATTGTAATTAAACTGCTCTTTTAAGTAAGTAATGTAATGGGATTACTCTGGCAAAAATGGTAATTATGTCATAATTACATTATCAAGTCACGATTCCATTATTTTTCTGAAATATTTTGCAGGCAAAAACTGTCTTATTGTCCACATAATGTTGAGTTTTTAGAAAAACAACCAAAAACAACGATGCCGCAGATTGATGACGCTGCCGTGCGTGCAACGTCGTTGATATGCGACGTCGCACCAAAAGAAGCATGGCGGTGGCAAAAGAAAAAAACAGCAATTGCGTTCGATAGCTGGAAATACAAACATTATTTTGAGTTCATCTCGTCTAAATGAGAGAATATTGTGGTTCGTTGTACGTTATGTGCAGGAAACAAGACGTTCTCAACTGTTGCTTTATTTTTTTCAAACGAAAGTAATTCGTAATTGATTACTTATGAAACAAAGTAGTGAAAGAAGTAATTGGATTACTTTTTAAGGAGTAATCAGTAATCAGGAGTTGGATTACTTGTATGGAGTAATCCCAACGACACTGCACGTGACATGACAATAAAAACAACTTCTTACCTATTGGCAGGATCTCTGACTGCCCGAAGCCCCATACTTCAGATGAGGACGTGGACGTGACGGAAGAAAGGGAGAGAATCTATCAGAATGAAAAAACAGGTGACATTCTACGAATGCGAGACCTGTCCAAGGTGGGTTGAAGTGATTCTCAGCATACTGCGCGTGACTGCGAGTGAGAGCCAATGAATCCAATAAACACGTACTGCCGTCGTCCTTCTTCTCACGCTGGTTCGCCAGACGTACAGGGGAACCATCATACCCGCCGTCGACCGAATCTGTGTTGGAGTTGCACCCGGAGAGGTTTGTTTGAGTCATACATAGGATTCATTCAAGGGAGTACGATTACTGTCAATTCACTGCGCTGCACTCCGATCTTCTATGCAGTGCTTTGGCCTGGTGGGGGTGAATGGAGCTGGAAAAACCACAACGTTCAAGATGCTGACCGGAGACATTGACGTCACCTCCGGAGAAGCCTCCATTGCTGGACACGGGTTCGCATGACGCTACATCATCGTATTGGACATAATACATATAGCAGCGGTGTGGGTGTGTAATGCGAGCCGTCTTCCCCCAAATCCTCAGAATTCTGACCAACATCTTGGATGTCCACCAAAACATGGGCTACTGCCCGCAGTTCGACGCCATAGACGAGCTGCTGACGGGACGAGAGCATCTGCACCTCTATGCCCGCCTGCGAGGCGTCCCAGAGGCGGAGATCCACAGGGTGAGGGACGGCACTGGTCCTCCAGACTAGGCAGTAGTTGGGGCGAACTCCCCACCCAATGAAAAGAGCGAGTTGCGATCACTTTTCCGAAAAGGAAAACCAAATGGAGGACATTGGTTGATTGCCTGTGCACCCTCTCTCTCCCCCTCTTGAGCTTGCCTGTGGACTACGGCGGCCTGCGCACACAAACCTGAATACCTTGTCCACCTTCTTCTTCGTTGGTTTATTTGAGGAAGTTAGCGTTCACCCTAATTACGAATCGCGATGTCAGCCGATATTGCACACTTCGTCTTTAAGTAATTCAGAAAAATCCAGCAGGATGCTGTAAACAGAGGGCTAAATATGCTACTTTCTGGAGATCTATGAAGTTCTTGGTGACTGGGTGTAATACTTAAATTTGAACGTTATTCTGATCAAATAGACCGCTTTGTCTTTGCACCCAGGTAGCAGAGTGGGCCATTCAGAAGCTCGGCCTGTCGGAGGACGCAGGCCGGAGCGCCGGGACCTACAGTGGAGGCAACAGGAGGAAACTCTCCACAGCCATCGCCATGATTGGTTGCCCGGCGCTGGTGCTTCTGGTGAGGCCTCGTTAGAGAGCAGGCAGCTTAGCTCGTTAGGCAGCTTCGAACGCGAGAGTCCATGTAGCTACGCTGACGATGTTTGCCGTTAACTTTACCACACGCCAGGACGAGCCCACCACGGGCATGGACCCTCTCTCCAGACGCTTCCTGTGGAACTCCATCATGAGCGTCATTCAAGACAAACGAGCCGTGGTCCTCACCTCGCACAGGTGCACCCGCCCGTCTGATCTTACGCTTGCCTTTTTGCGAGAAAAAAAAAAATCTAATTACAATTGTGCGCTTGCAGTATGGAGGAATGCGAAGCTCTCTGCACTCGCCTGGCCATCATGGTCAACGGATCATTCAAGTGTTTGGGGACCATCCAGCACCTCAAGTACAAGTAGGTCTCGCCTCCTCTCCCCCTCCCCCCCCACCCCGGGTTGGGGAAAATCCGAGTTGCCTTCCGAGCTTGCGCTTGCGTGCACGCAGGTTCGGCGACGGCTACGTGGTGACCATGAAGATCCGGGCGCCGAAGCCCAGCGGCGCGCCCGACCTGAACGTGGCCGAGGCGTTCATGGAGAGCACGTTCCCCGGGTGCATCCAGAGGGAGAAGCACTACAACACCCTGCAGTACAAGGTCTCCTCCTCGTCCCTGGCCAGGATCTTTCAGATGGTGCTGGCGAACAAGGAGAAGCTCAACATCGAGGACTACTCGGTGTCGCAGACGACCTTGGATCAGGTGCGTGAGGCGGGAGGCAACAGTGTTCCACTTGAGGGCCGTTGGCTCTCAGATGAAAGACGACCAGCGTGGCGGCGACAGAAATGATGATCACCGCGAAAATAAGCTGCGTTCCCATTAATTATTATAATTGCGCAAAACCTCTCAAATATCGCTAAAAGGTTTTTACGCTTTTATGAGATGGGTTTTCAGGCGTATTGCTATACAGGTATATCGCAAAAATGTAATGGAAACACTTTTTTCGCATTTACGTTTATTTTTCGCATGTGATTGGTGTTCGATAAATATGTGTAACAATTACACTATCATCAACCCAACCAGTTTCTCCACTGGTGGGTTGCGGCTTTGTGGGCAGGGATTTTTTTGTGAAAAGGGATTTTAAAACATTTATCTTTAGAGATAAAATATGCACTTATTTTGCAGGACACACAACTCAATTCAATAATTGTATTGATTTATTTACTAGACATGATAGAAAGTGGGCTGGCAAATTGGAGTGCTGTGGAATCAATTTGGGTTGTAACTTCACGATGAGGAATAAAATGTGAGTCCTGAGACTCCACCAGTTGAGAACGTCTGTGTTAAATGCTGGTAGCGCAAATGCTAATTGCTAGCAGAAAAATGTTTTGAGGCTGATAGTTCTTTGTTTTTGCGCTTATGGTTGTGTAGCATATTGGGGCATGTCTGCAGCCTGCAACTTAGTAAATGGAAGGAAAGGAAAAATTTTCACCGGTCAATTTTCTCTCCCTTGCCGCAGGTTTTCGTGAATTTCGCCAAGCAGCAGTCGAGAGAAGACGACGCCATTGTGCTGCACCCCAAAGCTGCCGGCGCGCAGAGGTACATCGACACCACGCCGCTCAAGAATTTTGGAAAGTGAAGCAAGCGTCTGACTCTTCCACAGTTGCTGCTTTTGTTTGCACGTTTTTCAATCTTCTAAGTGTGTGATTACAAAGTTGCCCCGGTTATCTCAGCACGAAACATGACAAAATAGCTTTTTCTGTCCTCGTCGATCAATTTTGCAGAGTTATGCCTTGAAACACATACCCGGGAAGCGTCCTGCGCCGGGTTAGTCGACATTTGGCGGCGATGCCGTTGCTGCTTCACTCTTCCACCTAGCGAGCTTTAAATTTGAACGCTTTGATGTGCCTGCTTTACGTCCCACTTTCTGCTCCCTTTGTAGGCCTTGTAAACTGAAAACGATGAACATTTGACTGCACTGGGTGTGCGGATTAGAAAATATGACCAATTCTACACAGACATAGTGGTCAGTAGTAAATGGACACAATTTCAACATCAGGTGAACTATCCCTTTATCACTTGGGCCATACGTTTGGTAGACGCTATGTTTATGCTTGATGCATATATACGGCAGGTCCATATCCTTGATGCAGATGCCAAGCAGCACCTTTATTTTTGCCTTTCATAGAAATTGTGAGTTAAGCTTAGTCTCAGCACCGTGTTCATGCAGCTTTTTGCAATCAGCAAAAAAAAAAAAAAAAAAAGACAAAGGATATCTGCTTGTGCAATATCGCAAAAAAAAATCTCATATCATTCTGTTGGAGGTCGGAAGACGTGTTATGAAAGAGAATGATGACGAAATGATTTTTATCAAAGGACGTTTCTGTCACATAAAGCACATTTTCGCAAAAGAGAGTGTCGGCCTTTATTTATTTATTTGTTTACGTGATTTATTTATGGGTTACATTATTAAGGGCAGATACATTCATACTTGTAGAAAAGAGGCTCTGCAGTTATAAAGCTTTTATAAAACCTGAGATGATCGGCGACCTCGAGCTTCCTCAGCGGTTATCCTGAAACTTTTAAAAGTGACTGAATGCCTCACAATTCCTTTTTAAAGAAATTATGATGTGGGGAGGATGATCATTCAAAGCGCCAATGACAGCTAAGCAGTCCCACTCGACATAGCAACACAAAATTAAATAGAAATATAATTGCATTCTGTTGGAGCGACTCCTGCAGGCACTTCATCTCGTCCTCTCTTCCATCCCCTCGAATGTTACGTAAAATGTTAAGGATCATGCAGAATGTCTATTAATGAACCTTCTTTTAATACAATATGGTTCAAACTGAGGCCAGCAGCTTTGATGTTCGATGCCCCGAAGAAGCCAAATAAGAAGGAAAATATTCGAGCCATAGATGAATAAAACATGTCAAGCTAAAACTTAAGACTTTAAAGCAAAGAGAAAATTTGATTTCAGAGAAAAGAAAAGGTAACGATGTAGATGTCGCTTCTGTATCGACTGCTATTCTCATCTAATTCACATTTGTCTTTACATCACATAAAAATCCAACATCTTATACAAGGTAAATCTACAAAAAAAAGTTAAATGTGCAAAGACTTTTGAAATAGTTTAAGTTACCATCAAAGTTCACTTCAATTTCTTCATTCTTTCATTCAAACATATCTGAGAAGAAGTTAAGCTACATGTGGTTGCGTCATTTTGCACTCCGCCATCAACCTCTGTCAAAGAACAAGAGGGATAATAGCCATCCGGAGACTCGGGTAGTCCTTAAACTCCCTGCCGTAGGCTCGGTGCTTCCCTTTGGCCCACACCGTCATCTGGATGAACCCCAATAACGTGTACAGAGCAACTGGAACACAAGACGTTCAGGTATTAGCGCGCACCCATGCTAATGGGGCTCACTGTTGCGGCGGGATAGATGTCGTCCGATAAATGGCGATGAGTGCCTTTACCTGGCAGACACTGGGTCATGATGGAAAAGCTCACCCAGGCTCCAACCTGGACAGAACGTGTCCAATATACAGGATGTAGTAGAAAATGATAGATAGATTCAAGATATTTTATTGACATTATGCAAGCATAATACAATTTTGAAGAGTCTCTTAGCTCACACACGAGATTGATAACTGCATAGATTAAAAATAAAATAAAAAAGATTGCCGCGAGAATCAGTCGATTTCCTTCACCAAAAGTCCCTTACCTCATACGTGTAGTTTGGACATGACACCAACAGAAAGAGCCACGTGAAGGGGTTCTTAGTCGGCACGGGGAACCGTCTGCACCTGGATCCTGGGAGATGAAATGTTTGTGGCTCGGATGTTCCGACGACCAAAGACAGAATTTTACATTTGAAAAACGTTTTTACCGTCTCTTTTGAGATGACTGAGCGTGAGGTGTATGGAAAAATTGCCCAGTTCACACATCTGGAAGGAAGCAAATACAAGGTTTCACAACTCATGATGATGATGATGATGAACAATAATTAATGTTCTTCTCCCAGTATGGTTGCATGTACATACTGCAAACATGACCAGTGCGCAGTGTGCCTGCACGTCCCCGTACGCTGTGGAGACAAACAAGACGGGCGACAGTGTTGCAGAAAATACAAAAGGAATGCCCTGCGAGTGTGTGTGTGTGTGTGTGTGTGTTTTACTTACTTGGAGGTGTATACAGAGGGTGGTTAATATAGTAGGCCAGCCAAGCCGAGAACCCCCAGTAATAGGCACAATTCTGGAAGAGGAAAAAATACTGTATCTATTTTTTCGCAAACAAGCACATATTTTTTTTTACAATTCGGAGAGCAGTTGACGAAATTAATGCGCTCACCCTGACGATTGCCCTGAGAGGCATCGTCCCGGGAGAAAAATGATGCACAAAGATCGTCTCCAGCAACCTCTTGGCATAGTGGAAGGTGTGACAGGCGCACGCTAATCTGAGAAAAAGTGGGGTGAGTCGGAGATCACCACCGCAATTGCACCGCAGTAGATTTAAACAAACCCTTTGGTGCCTAATTGGGTCGCCGCAGCATTGAAATTCAGGATCTCAGCAATGAAAATGAAACATGGAAACGACAGAAACAAAAGCTGGAGAAAAATACGGAGGAAAAAAAAAACACGTCTGCTGGCAATAGAAACAAAACCTGGGTGAAAATACGAGAAAAAGAAAAAACAACATCTGCTGGCCACAGAGTGAGAAGAACTGCATAAATAGAAGAGGTAGTGTAAGCTAAGATAACTTTTTTTTTCTAAAGCTGGTATAAAAAAACAAACTCCGGAAGCGCATTACTGCCATCCTAGAAACAAACAGGGCTCAGTATCACGTTATAACGTCAAACTATCAAGTTTTTACGTGATAATTTTCACCTTATAACGTGATACCGAGGACACATTCTAAAATGCTTTATGTGAAAAGCTTAACGATCGTAAACGGCGATCAATCATCGCCAAATTTCGTGGACAGAATTGAATTTGATTGAATTTGAAATTCCTGCACTGCCCACGCGAAATGGAGAGGTGGCAGCAATGCGCTTCCGTAAAAAAACAGAAGGGCAAAAACATGTCCAAGGGTAATTTACCGAATTTACCAAATGGTACATCAAAGTTTTTTTTCCACCTACGTGACGACAGGATGGTGACTGGAGGCCAAGGCGTACCTCTGCGAGTACACGTACGGGGCTCTGAAATAAAAGAGCAGGTAGCTGAGCAGAGACCCGACGCACTCCGCAAAGAAAACCTGGAGACAGAAGACGAGAGAGACAACAAGAATGCACTCATACGCCCTCATTGTTCGCAGCAGCAATATACATTTTTTGAAGCATATATCCAACGGTGGCCTTGGAGCTCACCATCGTCCAGCCTATCTGAGGACCAAGGTCTCTGAAGTACAAAGTCACAGTGGTGCCCACTGGTAAGTTTTGCAAGATTTCGTCGTCTTTGAGGGCCTTCTCCTCTGCAACAGGAGAAGGAATGTTACCTTCAGCGTCAGCCTTCACCAAAGCTGCAGCAGAAACCAACAAAAGCGACACTGGAAAGTGTTTCGTCTGATCACTTTTTTCTTCTTTTTTTTTCCTTCCCGGAAATGTCCTTTCTGCCTGAAAGCTCACAGGGGCACAGGTGCAGTTAATGTGCTCCACTAATGAGATGACATTTTTAGAATGGCCTCGGGGCCGGGTGGCCCACATAGCGCTTCAGCAAAGTCTGCACGCTCTGTTTTTGAGTAACATTAAAACTCCTTTTGCAACAAAAAAAAAAAGGGATCCGAGCTCGAAACACCCGCCAGGACTCACAGCATGCTCATAGTAATTACTGGCCTCAAACAAAATGTTTTTGTATCAGCAACATTAATGGAATCAGAGTCAACTTCCGAAGAAACGGTAATGCGCGCTTGCCAGGATTTTTGCCTGCGGTGTCGAGTAATTTGAAAGGAAAACCACGCGGCTGATTGTGACATTCCCTACTTTAACGCTTTAACTCCAATCATCCGTGAAAGCGACGCTTCAAGAGGCTGCCATTCCTTGAGCGAGAGTTATTTGGTAACGCCTGCAAAGTGGGCGACAGAAATTCCTCATTCACCTTTTCAGACTCGCAGGGAAACAAACAGAGATGCAAGATTCATTCCCGGGATTGTCGAACTTCAGCTATTTCTGAGCTGCTTGACAGAGACGGCGTAATGCTGCAGCTTTAATACAAGCAGACTTGCCCTGCTGTATTTTGACATGAAGAGCTTCTTAAAAGCTTTTTAAATGAGCCTTTAAATTCTACTTCGAGATGTCGAAACATATGATCAACGCAAATTGCAGAAAGACTCAATAATCAGACAGACAATCACTTACCCAATAATGACCTCAGTCATTTATTTATTATTTTGGTCCAAGTGAGGTCTACATATGGTAAAAATCTCGAATTTTAACTTGTAAATTTTAGTAGAAATGTTGAGGAATTCATTTTTGCCCAAGTCAGGTCTAAAATGGTCCAAATCACAAGCGCCTGTTAATAATATGGCCCATGTCATTTAATCTTTTGGCAATGACTAAGTCTCGTACGACATACGAATAAGTCTCATATACTGCATATTTTGTTTGCGTGAAATGAAAAGCCACAAAGCATTAAAGGGTGACGACGTGCAAACACACTTGGTCAGGACAAGGCGCACAAAGTCGCACTCAGGTGAGACAAGAACAAAACCCAAAGACGGAGCGACCTCAATCTATCTGTGTCTGCTCTGTGCAGCCGACTTCCTTGTTTCGACAGTGGCGCAGAAACGTGGCGGGTACGCCGAGTGCTGCGGTTCCAATGTTCGCATTGAGGCGCTAAATAGGGCGAGGTATGTCACATTTTAGGAATCAAAACACGGCTACGCACTGGGATCGAGCTTCAGGGCCTGCCTTGACGGATGCCAGTGAGGATCTGTGTGAAATGTACACACATACACAAAACAGAGTTGAGGTTGGACGGAGCTGGCGCGCCTCATGTGGATTTTGGCCGCGGGCTCAATAATAATTGATCGCAACGGGATAATGTTTATCTCAGCTGCTGATGGCCTCGGGGCTTGACAAACATTTCGCGACAGGTCCGATCGGAGCGGAGGCATGCTGGTGACCAAACTGCTGCGGGCCACACACAGTTAAACGAGAGGTGTTTTTTTTCGCATTTGCAACCTGGCGAAATGATTCAGCCAGTAAAGTAACATGCTAATTAACGGTGGTGCCCGAGCACAGAGCTGCCACTAAGAACTAATATTGAATGAAAGTAGATTAGCTGAGGAACTAGCTTTGAAGAAAACGTAGCGTTTTGAACTTTTTGCATTGCCCTTTATCAGTCTGCTGACTTACATGTTTTGTGGAAAAGGCTCTTTATGTCTCCTATTGTTGAGTAAGGCTCCACCTAAACAGGATGCAGACGTCACAACAGTCATAATAATAGTATTAAACTGTATTTGTACAGCAGTTTCCTTGACATTGATGCAAATAACTCCATGTAACCAAATAATAAAAAAAATTAGCTTCTGAATGAAACATAAAAACACAGTCCTGAGATCTGAATCGCTTTGCAGATCGAGACTAAGCTAATTTGAGCAAAGGACTGTATAAACACAAGCGCAATATACTACATTAGACTTGACAGATACAAAATATATAAATATAATAAACACAGCCCTGCGATGAACTGGCGACTTGTCCAGGGTGTCCCCTGCCTTCGCCCTAAGACGGCTGGGATAGGCTCCAGCAGACCCCCGTGACCCTGACCTCGGGACTAAGCGGGTATGGAAAATGGATGGATGGATAATAAACACAATCAGGCAGCCTGGAGGTAATACATTTGGAAATGTAACAGATTTACTCAAAAAAAAAGCTCCCAATAAAATCCCTTTTTTTTTTTTTTTTTTTTTCAAAGGCGATTATATACAACAGTGCAGACTTTCTTCATGGCATTTGTTTGGGGGCATTGACAAGGCGTCAGGGCACGCGTTGTACCTTATCTAACAAACAGAGCTGCTCTCTGGTGTTGGCATCCAGGACCTTGACCTGAAGGAAAGACAAGATGTGCCGCCAATGAGAGAGAGCAACAAAACCCAGGGGACAAAGACTGAGAAGCCTGGCATTTTCTAAATCAGCTAGTTATAAATGTGTGCGTTGTTGACAATGCTGTTTCTCTTCTAAAACCATTCAAGTGCGTCTGCGTACATTGCAGCATCAATTTGTTTTGGGACCAATCGAAAGCGGGCTTACGGTGGGAGCTTTTCAAGATGGAGCGGCAACATTTGCGCGATCCAACTGCATTGCGAGATGAACCTTACACTGACTGAGGATTTATGTCAAGCCACAACAGACCGGTGGAGGCCTGGCTACCGATTTGCACCAACCAAACATCCATTCACAATCCCCCGGGGCGACTTGGGTAAAAGTGCCTGGCCCAAGGACACAGCGACGCGGGGTGTCACTGGAGGCGGCGGGATTTTTTTTTTTTTTTTTGTCGTGCCGTGACCTTGCAAATGTGATTAGGTGTCACAACGAGCCTGTCGTCGTCCGCTGGGAATACAAGGCCTGCTGACGGCGGAGGTCGTATGGGACGCATGCCACCGTCTCTGTGAGGGGGAATAAAGTGTTGTTTTTTTGTTCAAATGCGGTTGATTTGGGCACTCTTTTGCAGTAGGTAAATATAACATAGGTATGTGTTTACCGCCAGTTTTTTTTTTTCCTTTTATAATTGGTCAACTCCTGCTTAACTTTCTTTTATTAATTTAGAATCTTCCATACAGTTGAACATCAACATCGGCCCAAAAAAAACCCCAACAACATTGAAAAGATCAAGAGTTAAATTTTCGACGATACCACTCAGAAAGGTTCAATGTGCAAAATTTGGCTTGATTTATGATTTTTATATTGGTAAAAGCTTAATATACCCCCCTAAAATATAGTACTAAAAGTGTATACTCACAAGACAATAAAAGCAACTTGGTTTTCCTCCTGATAGAACAGTTTACATTGAGCAATAAGGGTCTTGCTCCCAGTTAGCTGCCATCTTGCACCGCCAAATTACTAAGGAAGCCTGGTGTGGACAAGCCAGCTGCCCGACCGCGTGTTTCCTATTTAGGGTGAACGCTGGCGTCCTCAAATAAACCAACAAAGAAGACAAGGTATCCAGGTTTGTGTGCCCAGGCCACCGTAGTTCACTGGCAAGGTCGGGAGAGGGTGGGTGAGCGAAAAAATCTGACCACTGGACAGCAGAATTTTACACACTGTACCTTTAAAGAACCAAACGGGAACCAAACAGTGAGTGTACCGTGGAAAACTGTCAAACAGTTTTGTGAACGACAATCGAGTTCAGATGCCCCAACGAAATGAGGGCACCTGACACTGCAGTATCTGGAAACACGGAGCTCCTTGGAGAGATTGTCAACCGTCACTATTGATCAAGGTAAAGAAAACCACACAGCTCTGTCGCATCCAGCCATGGATTGAAAAGGCGAACCCCATGAAAAAGAGGCATCTCGACAGAAAGTGGGCCCAAGAACTCTGTTAGTTCAGCACCATTCTATTTGCTCAAGTGTGAATCCGACTTACCTCGAAGGTGCTGGTCCGGCTCATGGTTCTGGATTTTTCCCAAAGTACGGTGAGCAGCATCTGGTGACCTGAAACGCCGGCGCTCGGGCACCCGATAGCGGTTGCTCTCCTCTCGAGGACAAACCAGAGACTGACCCCTTGCTCTTCCCAGCATCCCTGCCTCTCTCTCCCTCTCCCTCCTTCCGCCCCCCTCCTCCCTCCCCCAGATGGTACCGGCTCGCAGAGCTCACCCGTAGCACCGCCTGAGTTCTGCTCTTCCTCTCCTCCCGTATTCTCCGGCTCTCTCGGGATCCCTGGAGGAAACGCACGAGCCCCTCGGTGTTTGTTCTCTTTCCCAGCTGCTGCATCCTACTTTCCCGCCCCGCTTGTTACTTTAATTATTGTCAGAGTGTTCTGAGTGAACGGAGTCCAGCTCAGCTCAAGTCGGCGGAATTGCATCTGAGATAAAACGGCCTGTTTTGAAATATAAACTACAACCCGATCAGAGAGGCAGTAATGAGGAAAAAAAGCTGCGACTCCTGCCTGCTTTCTCGCTCCTCTCGGCGATATCAGCTCCCTCGATCACGACTAGCGGCTTACGGTTCATAAGCACCAAATTTTTTTTTTGCTGTGTTGAGTCGAGATGAATTCCTTGAATCCCCTCCGACGCGCACGCTGTACATTGTGCAGCGTTGTTGCCGCGTGCGCCGCCCTGGAACATTTGGAAATTGAGGTATTTTGTGGCCTCAGAAGAAGATGCTGGAGGCAGAAAAACAGATCTGGGTTGTGTTTTATTAATGGGACGTTAGGGAGGATTTGCAGGCTACTTCAAAAAGCAAGCGAGCGAGCAAGGTCCGACAGGCAAAATACATCCAGCAGGGCTTAGGGCAAGAGAGAGAGAGAGAGAGAGAGAGAGAGAGAGAGAGAGAGAGAGAGAGAGAGAGAGAGAAATAAATCGACAAGAAAAGCTAAATGCAAAACATAAACAAAGAACTTTCTCTCTGTTCACAACTTGGCACAGCTGCTCCGCCAGGGGCCTGTCTGTGTTTATCAGCGGTGGGTCCTCGTGGCGGGCCTCATTTCACAGCGTGCGAACACGCATGCAAAGCAGCGATGTTTTTCACCTTCTGAATATTTCTTGGAAAATAAGTCTCCTAACTTAGCTAGAGTGAAAAAAAAAAAGTTCTGTTTTCTTTTGAGAAAAGTGTGTCAGACTTTCTCTCTCTTTTTTTTTCTTTTTTTTTAAAAGTCATTTTCGGGCTGGAGGCTATTAAGGCTCAATTATAAGGAAATAACAGTCGCGACTCAGTAGTAAATAATGAGTGGGTTAAATAGTTTTGCTAATTGAGGAAAGGGAAAGAGAATTATACTATTAATTATATTATTGCGCGTTCTGGTACTGGCTGAGACTCAGCATGACCCAAACATTGAGCTGGTTGGTATTTCGCTGTTGAACAGACCGCAAAGAGTCAACGTGCAGATTCCACTGTGGCGTGTTAATGAGACGGATGATTAGAGAAAGGATGATGATGATGATGATGATGATGATGATGATGATGATGATGATGATGATGATGACGACGATGATGATCACACAGTGCATTCCAATAGCCACCTGAAAGGACATGACTTGCGTGAGCAATGAGCCGTCGTCTTTCTTTCAGGTGCCGTTTGGACCACTTATCAATAATGCTGACGGTGCAGGGGCCGCCGACAGAACCACGAGAGCGCTCGGCCTGCCCTTCAGTCGCTAGCTGTCCCCAGTCAACGCCGGAAACCTTGTTCATTTTCGATTCATCAAGCGGCATTTTTTTTTTTTTTTTTTTTTTTAAGAGAATTTTTCAAAAATGCTACTCAGCATAAAAACAATAAAGGCCCTTTGCCTTTTTTTTTCTCCCCCTTGTGGCAGAACTTGTTTTCATTTGTCCTTGAATTGCGATGAGGCTTCGGTCGAACATCAAAAACTCTTTCTGTGTGCGCAGCGTTTTGGCTGCTCAGCCAGTAGTTAGTTAGTTGGTTATAACAATAATCCACCCTTATGAAAAATGCATAGAGTTCTTGAGAGATTCAATATAGGACCTGCATGTTATAAACAAGATAGGATAGGATTTGCAACCCGGTCCCCCTGCTTCACAGTATATCTCCAACAATAGCCTGCTCACTGACTCCACTGTTCTGTAGACTGACACTGTCCTCTGCTGGTCAATATTAAGTTTTAAGTTCAGCTGTACTGACAAAAAAAATGCATAACATTTATTTCTGACTATAACAGACGGGTAAACGTATTTCATTCCAACTTTGTGAGCAACAGCGTACTTATTTGCAACGTTGTTAAGTTACACAATACCATAGATAGATGACTGGTGGTGTTGGTTGTCATTCATTTTAGTTATACCCACTCATCCCACCCATTCATCTTCAGCCTGTCACATTTTGAGTCAGAGACTGACTATTAGTGGCTAACGTGAGCGGATCACACGAGTTGGCAGCTGGCAGGGTTTCCCCACGATGCTGAAGGCGAGCCGGTGGCACCAGGAGGGGTTGCAGTCACGGCCTGCTGGCGTGTCACAGTCTGCTCTGCTCTGCTCTGCTCTGAAAAAGCGTGCGAAAATCTCATTTATTTATCGGTGTTTACAGTTCAACAGTTCCGCTGCTTCGCTGCTGCATGCCTGCTGGAAAATTGCAATCTATAAACCAATATACAGCACGGGGGCAGTGTGAGTTTTTTTGTTTTTGTTTTTTTTTTCCACATGGTCTGCTGCACACTGTTCAAGCACGCTCCCCGTCTCTCACCAGTAGGGGGAGATGGTGATCTGATTGGAATTACTCGCACTGTCATGGATTCTGTTTAGTGTGTGTGTGTGTGTGTGTGTGTGTGTGTTTTCACAAGGGACGATACCGCCTGTCTATTGCTGAGCTTTGTTACGTTGAGATGAAATGAGGTGAAGTGAAGGCAAACGGACTGATTTGAAAAAAACAAAACAACCAACAACAAAAAACAACACTTTTAAGTAAAAAGTGAAAACCCAAATGCTCCAAATCCAAAAGGGGAATAAAACATCAAACGATGAGGTTGCAACTAAATCAACTGAGCAAAGTGCTGAATAATATGACAAGCGATGAATGAGAGCTACATTGAAATAAACTTTTACCCTCCGACAGAAGATCAGACCCTCGTTTTAAGTGAGATGCTCACGTTGTCTCGTCTCTGTTGTGTGGATTTCAAACCACGTGCGTGCATTGACGAATAATAAACGCCGACGGCTCCGTCTCAAAGCCAAGTGCGCACAAAGAAACCAAGAAACCATAAGTCGGCAACGGACAGTGTGTCCGATACCGCCGGTGCCACCGACGGAGATCAACAAACATCAGAATTTGCTGACGGGTTTTGGCGAATCCCAAACGGCGTGGGATGTAAACACTGTCGGCGAGAAACCTCACTTTCGTTTCCCGTCTCGCCGGCCCCCTTCTTGAGCGATCGCCGCCACGATGCGGCTCCGCTCCGTCGAACCAGCCAAACGAAAAGTTTGCTTCCCCCGCCGAACGGAGATTCCGCGGCGAGAGCAAACAACGCGGCGAGTCGCCGATAATGTCTCCTGCGAACAACGCCGGGGTCGGCGTCTCGGCCGCGAAAGATGAAGCGAAACGTCTCGCCACATTAGGCGCGGATACGGGCCTCCCTCTCGAGAGGGACGCTGCTCTTTGTTGGCCTGTCACCAGTGAGGAGGTGTGGACAAAAAAAAAAAAATTGCTGTTCCGGCAGAGGAGATCCCCCCCCATTAATCAGTCAACACATTACTGAGTGTCACTGCGAGCTCGCACATCATTGTTTTCATTAGGCAAGTACCAGCACCACACAACGTGTCCTCTATAAGGTTATTACACACTGTAGAATTACTTTGGGAATTTTTCAAATTTTCCACAGATTTGAACAGGATTCTAGCATATCATGACACAGTTAGCATAGTTTTCTGCAACATGTGTGTGTTTCAGTGCAATACAAGCATAAATTTAACAAAATTGTCATATACCGCACGCTGCGTTCAGACTGCAGGCGAATCTGATTCAAATCAGATTCCTTCATAAATCCGATTTCTAGGGCTTGGATTTTGGCTGGCAGTCTGAGCGCGACTGGACATACACAACTGCTATTGGTGTCGTAGTATCGGCATGTATGTTGTGAGTACGAGTACAGCGTGAGAGACGCCCATCGTTGTAGTTTTGCTTCTTCCATTGCATTGTAGGCGAATGCCAGTGACCATAGCTCATAGGAGGCCTTTATGTACTTTGTCATGAAGAAGTTCGCTTTAACAAAAAGCACTTCTTGGCACTAGCATGCAAGGCGAAGACAAAGACGTGAGGGTTTGCCTGACAGCAAAGAGGTCAGGGGTCAGATCCCCAAGCCTGGGACTTTTACGTATGGAGATTACATGCTCTCCATGAGCATGAGGCAAATTTGGAAGTCTAAATAGGAGTGAGTGCGAGCCCAAATGGTTGTTGGTCTCATCCCACCTTTGCTCAAAGGCAGAACTTGGGCTCCCACACCCACCGTGACCCCCCCGAGTTTAGATGAAGCGCGAAAATACAATGAAGTAAAAACAAACCTCTGACAGATTCTCCGACTCAAATCAATGTGTTCCGGAGGTGGTGCGTACAGCTTCCTGGCACTCTGGATTTGAACGTCAAAACATCAAAACGTCACTCACATTCCTCCCGGTGTCAAGTTGCTTTCCAAACGCAGTTGCCTGACAACGCAATCCAGCTCTTTGTCGCAAACTAGCATTCAATGTTAATCGCGGACGATGTAGCCCAGCCGTTGCCTGCAGTGTCGCGTGTCTCTGTTGTCCCTGAACGTCTCGCGGCTTGTCGTTGCCGGCATTGTTGTTTATTTGTCTCTTGCACAATGCCCTCTATTGTATGGGATAGATAAGGGAACATTTTACTTTCAATTCCACCTCAACTTTCAGTCCTTGGAAACTGAGTTGAAGAAACATCTCGCTCACATTCGCTCCTCGGCATTAAGAGGCTGAAAACAGAAAAACTGTTTGTCAGCAGCTGCTGTGCGCACCCCAATGAAGAGAGAACAGTAAAACTTTTTGGAGAACATTGTTTTTGATTAATTGCTATGCTTTGTTTTGCTTTTTATTAGGGTCTTGACCCCGGTTGCTCGCGACACTTTTAGCGGAATCAAGTGCCTCTCTGTTTTGCCGAAGTGGTGGCTGCTGATAGGTTCACAACAATACACTCAGGCTCTTTTCCTCCTTGAATCCCAGAGAGATCATTTAGATTTGGAACGGATTCTTCGGCGGTAATTAGTGACAAATGAACTGGACGTGATGAGACTTAATATTGTGACATTACAAAAACTCCTCGAAGCCTAAATAGAGTCAGAAGGTTTTGGAAGTACTGAGGATGGAATGTCTGGTTCCAACAAATATCTTTTTCTTTTACTCAAAGTGCCTCTATGTCGGTGGGAGACTGCATCCACTTTCCATCATTCTCCACGTGCCGGAGCTTTATTCCCATTGTGTCATTGTTAATCAATACAAATTTGTCGGCAATGGGGACTAGAAGAGAGGAAAAGGAGAGGATTCATCTTTCCATTTTGTTTAATTTACAGGTTTTTGGAGTCGCTCATCGTATTTGTGTCTCGTCGGCCGTGTTTAAAGCGTTGAAAATCTTGTTGTAAAACTTTCGCGGTTCAATTTCAGCAAAGGGGGTGGGGGGGGGAACAAAAAAAATAAATAAACAAAATGACACGATTCACAAAAATGTTGTCTGCTGCATTAGGACTGTTATTCAAGGACGAAGTCCCACAAACTTGGTGGGAGTTTGGGGAGAAGTTTGTCTTGTGTCACATTGGGTTCCTCTACCCGCCACCTTCCAGCACCCTGAAGTTGGCACATTGTAGGCACATTTTATAATTTGTCCATATAAATGTAGATGCTGTGCTGTCTGTCAAGGTGTCAGTGTCATGATGGAGGGGCTGATTGCTTGAGACTTTCACCTCCACTCTGCCTTTGGAAGCAGAGACAGGCAATCTTCCCTGGATCCTTGTATGTGTGCATGTGTGTGTATGTAAATGTGTATGTACAGGTACTACCCGAAAAATTTGAATATCAAGTAAAAGTTGTAAAACTTTGGCGATTTAACACAAAAGATGAAACCAACTAATTTTATTGAGCCATTACACGCAAATTGACACATCTCAAGCAGTTCCTTGTTGTAACTTTGCTGATTAAGATTTGACTTTATGTCATATTCCAATTTTCTGAGTTTTTGAATTTGAGTTTTTTTTTAAGCTGCAAGACCTGATCAGCAAAATCCAAAGCAATAAAAACTTGAAATATATTGATTTGCATATCATTCATTTATATCATTTGTCAAATTCACCTTTTAAGTTGAATTGCAGAAATACTACAAGCTACAATAGTCCAAAAGGGCTCAAAGGCTCATGAAGCCTTGTTTGGACATCACTACTTACGCATACCTGTAGCCGCCTTATATAGATTCCCAACTGATTGCAGCCACATGAGGATGATCATCACAGGTACATCCAATAGCTCCTATATATCAGTGGGTGGTAGCCTTGATAGTTCTTCTCATAGCAACCCTTTGAACACTATTTATTTATTTATTTATTTTTAATTATTATTATTTTTTTGTAATTATTCTTCCATGATCTTGTCCAGTGTTATTAGTTCCCCAACTTGCGACTCCTGTTCAGGTGTTGTTCAAGGGGAACGCAACAGTACATGTGTGTGATATGTATGAAATAATAAAATATTGAACAGTCAGAAATGACCTCAAGCCAAAAAGAGAGAAACGGAAAGGTCTCAGAAGAGCAACAACTAGAAAAGCCAGTGGTGCCGAATGTTCAGGCCCACGTCGAGGCGGCAGCTGAAAATGATGCAGTTTGTCGAGTGGGACGGAAAGAAAAAGAAAAAGAAAAGATAGCCCGGAGAAAAGCACTGCCCGCACATGGAGGCAGATGTAGAAACAAGTGAGGCACACGTGAAGGCAGAGAGGCAGCGCAAGACATCAGATAACGAGAAAAACAAGAGCACCTAAATGAATAACTTTGGAATTCCATTAAAGGAGAAACACAGTGACTGTGACGGGATAAGAGGCAGGACAAGGACACGGCATACGGAGGGGGGGGGGAAAGGGGGGAAGGGAGGAGGGGGAAAGGGAGGGGGGGAAAAAATAGACGAATTGCAGATAAAAATCGATAATTGCGCCCAGGGGAGATTAAAGTGGGGGAGCAGAAACAAGCTGAGAAACAATGGCAGAGAAGAAACGTGTGAATTAAAAAAAAAAAAGCATGTGGAGCGTGCACAATGGGTGTGTGGAAAATACAAGTGTTGATTTTGCACTCTTCATAAGGTGCACCCCTCTGGATCCAGCTTTTTCTTTTTTTTTTTTTTGCAAGACTGGAAAATTTATCAGATTAAATTTCGGATTTGAAATTGTTTTCGTTTTTTTTCTTTCGCCTTTTTTTGTTTTTCGGTGTTTCGCAAAGAGAGAAATGTGCTACTTCTGCATCAGTTGGATTAGTTGTATGAGTTGTGTTTTCTTTCCTTTCTCATCCATGTTGCCTGAATGCTGTTCTCCCAGATTCCCAAGTTTCACGAAACACGCACAAAAAGAAAATCCATATTCCTTTTAGGTCTTCAAATTGCCCTGCTGTTGAATTCATGACGAATTTCGGGAAGACTTTGGCTTGGCGTAAAAGAAAAAAAAAGAAAAAATCAGACCACAAAACCGCGGAAAACTATCCTCCACACTAAATATTCATAAGGCTGTTTTTTTTTTTTTTTTTTTTTTTTTTTAAGAATTTCTCTGGATTTCATCAGATCTCCCCCTGAATTGTAAACACGCTGCGAGTGTAAAAATCCATAAATCTTGCTCAACCTATGCTAGCAGGGGGATGGGCTACAAATAGCTGTAAAATGAACTGATTGTCATTTGTTTATTTATTTATTTTTGCTTCCCCTCCTGTTTTTATCTACATTTCAAGCTGACGTGCGTCGGCTCCAATCCCACCCAGGCACCCGGAGAATGGGGCTCGACGTTTCATACCCTCTCTCCATTAAAGAGTCATCGGGTCATCGGGTCCAGAGTTGCCGCCGCGCCGCGGTCGGCTCGGCCGCTCGCCGAGATCGACCATGAAGCTCTTCTAAAAATAGCCGTTGGGGCTCTTTCATGCCCAAGGGAACACTGCCGCTCCGTGCAATGGTACAGAAAATGTTCACGCATTACGGCTCATCCCCCGGGTCATTCAACAGGCTCCCAGCTCGGAGGCGAGGCACACGCCTTGATTCGCCCTGAGAAGATTTAAAGACAAAAAAAAAGCACTGGTGTCTGTGCAGAATGGGAGCTGGTCAGACTTGTATTTCCTGGACCGTTCATAACGTCAACAGCACTTCTTTTCTGTGCAAAAGATACAATTCAGTGCGAGTCCACCCCCCCACCCCTAAATCAGACATTAAAGTGATAGTTTGTCGATCGTTTGGTGTATAGCTCATGCTAGTAAAATAGGAATTTTAGCCAAAAAACGTAAAATGTAAATAAGAAAGTCCTTTCTCGTGGACACTTGATGATACCAGACAAGCACATGTTGTTGTTCTACTCTTGATTCCATGGATTTCCCCCCCCCCCCCAACCATGTGCAGCAGTTTCATAAATTAGAAAATGTCACCGAATCCCCTCTCCTCAAAGCGATGACAGACGGATCGTTTCTCTTTTCTCCTCCTCCCACTGAACTACCCCTTTAAATTCTTGTCTGCGCGGTGAACGTTCTACCTCACCGCACTTATCATTCTTGTCACAAATCCGTTTGAGGATTTTTCCCTTTGGTTTTTTTTTTTTTTCTCCTTTGTTTTGAAAGAAGTCAGGAGGGGTTCATAACGAATTTAAGCGTCATCCATTCTTGAAAAAACGCTAAACGACTTAAGTTTCAAAAGGAATTTGAAGGGCTTGTGTTTTTGTGTGGTTTTTTTTCCCCCTCTCGGCACGAATATGAAACGTTTCGATCATTCAGACTTCACACGCTTTGATGCCTCATCAGACTGACTCTCTCCCTCGACGGTGAAAGGCAGTCTGACAGTTAAGGTGACCCTCAGGGAACTGCCGTTCTCCCGCTGATGACGTCGGATTAAAAGCCTAGCGCGTATAGGTGGAGGGGGTGACCTAGCCCGGGGCTAAATGATCCACCTGCGTCCCAAAAGCCATTGTTAACCAGCGCTGGGATGCTACCTGTGCACTGAACCGGCCGCATCAGGTGAATTTTCAAAACGCCGCCACGAGGCATAAGCTCGTCGGCGAGCGGCGGTGGGACCTGCGGCTCGACTTTCCTCCCACGAGTTGCCGCTTTAATGCTAGCGGCAACGCGGCTAACGAGATCGCAAATGAAGGGGGGGAACAAAAAAAGCCTCATCCCCTCCCTGCCCTCCCTCCTCCATCGCGCCGTGCCACTTCAACTCCGTTCCCCCTTCAATGTTTTATCACAAACCGTAGCGGGGCCGCTGCTCTCTCGTCGGAGCGACCGCGGGAAATATCGGTGCGCCGCCTTCTTCCTCGCGCTCTGTGGGGATTGTCTGAAGTATGAAAGCGGGAGGCAGAGACAAAGAGCCGCCCTCGAGGAGGAGCTGGGCCTGCCTCGGAAAACAATGGAGGAGTATGAGGAGGAGGAGGAGGAGGTTCTGTCTTACATGGACCGCTGCTTGGTGGCTGGGTATTGCCATAGATGGTGCCTTTTCCCAGATGGCGTGAGGCTCACTCCTGATGCCTCTGGTTGGATCTGCATGTCCCACGGTGTTGATGTTCACTTTAAAAAAAAAAACGACCTGATACTCTGCCAACAGCACTGGTCGCGTCCATCCATCTTGTATACCTGCATCCTCCCTCAAAGTTGCGGGGGGATCTGTTGGATCCTAACCCAGCGGTCATGGGGCGAAGGCAGGGTTGACTTCCTGGACAAGTGGCCGGTTCATTGCAGGGCCACATGGAGACAAACAACAATTCACACTCACAAAAATGCCTCCAGTCAATTGTGAGTTCACAATTTGCCTCACATGCATGTTTTTTTTTTTTTTTTGACTGTGGGCGGAAGCTGGAGAACCCGGACAGAACCCACAAACTTCTTGCTGTGAGGCGACGGTGCTGACCACTGCACCACCGTGGTCACTCTGGGGTCACTCACGTGGACTGCTGGAGGCGATCCCCAGTTGCCTTACGGGTGGGTCAAACACCAGAACCACGGAGGACTAGATGGCGGCCCATTCATTTCGATGAAGTTGCTCACTCACGTTTTTTGACGTCCGCATTCATGGACCCACAGAGCAATGCGCAGTAGTGTCCCTTCCCATCGAGCCTCTGTAGCTCACTTCATCTATTTGGCCAATCAGAACGATCCTGGAGAATGTCACTTACAGACACGTCAGAACAATTTGGTGCTGCAAAACTAGGGAAAATTGCGGTGGGTGGAGGCAAAATATTGTCTTTGACTTATCATTCCCGAATTATTTTCAACATCCTTCGGCAGCCCCTGCACACGTACTTGCCTGCGAAGGCAGCATCCTTGTTTTTGTTTTTTTCCTCCTGGTTCTTGAGCTTGTAATTCATGTCACCAAGGGGAATGGCATGATGAAATTTGAGTTTGCAGCCTTACCTGACATGCATAAAAACATAAGCCTCCCCCTTCGCCCGAACCCGCCCCCCCCCCCCCCCCCCCCCCCCACACCCCGCATATGTTCCCGTCCCTTCCCCAGCCTTGGCTGCTGAAGCATGATAAGAGGAGCGTAAACCGGGAGAGTAATGATTTTCCTCCATCTCAGATGTTCCTTGTCTTTTATGGTCGACTTTAAAAATGTCACTGCAGCCCGGGAATCCATCAGTCATTTCAATGCGCCGCGTATAGATTATCTTATGGGGAGAAGGTGACGCTCCCTCGTCGAGTTTCATAAGGGTGGGGGGGAGAGAGCGGGGGCGTGGAGCCGAACTCCACCGAGGGAAGCAGGTGGCACGTTCAGATAACGTGAACGTTGCCTGTATTGACTCTTCGATCTCCCCCGACCACCACCACCTCCTTTTAACCCTGTTTTGACACCTCCTTTTGCCCCTTGTGGCTGTCCGTCTCCGGCAGCGCGCCGTGATCTTTGCTGCGACCGGGTGAACGTTCTTCCCAATTGCCGCGCTCCCCGCCAGCGCTCGTTGCAGGCTTACAAAACTGAATAAACAGGGGGTTACAGAGAGGACGGAGAGGCTTGACAGGGGCCGAGATAATGCCGCGCCGATTCCTGTGGTGTTTTTTTTTTTTTTTAGCTCTGTGTTGTGCGGATTTGGTTAAAGCGGTGGCGTGTGTTCGTGCCTCTTCGCTCGGCCCTCTAACGTGTGTGGGTTTTTGTATCTGCACCCTCTGCCTGCAGGTGCAACTCACGCCGCACTGCAGGAATGTTAATGTGAAACTTCGGCGCGAAACATCAAGCAGTCACGCTGCATTTCAGGGCGGCACAGGAATCCTTCTCCGAGATCGTCGGCATAGAGCGATACGTCAATTTAGCGGGCTGAGCTGGAAAATGGATATAGACTCCGTGATCAAACGCTTATTTTTTTTTTAAAATGGTAGATCAGGTGATCAAAAGTCGAATGCTAACAAGTTGACTGGTACGTTTTGTCACTTTATTGTGGTTGAGTGGACACAATATATATATATATATTTTTTTTTTATGTCTACAATACAAAATATTAATTGACTTTAATGTACATGTAAATGTCATGACTGTGAGATTCAAAGTGGCAGTTCTAAGGTTTCGATTGCGAATCCTGGGAGGAATACATTTCTTTCCGAATATCCTCTCGACTGGTCACGAAAATGTGACGTCCAAAAAGGGATTTTTGCACACAAACCCTCCCCCCCCCCCCCGCTGACCGTTATTGATTCTGCCAAGGTTAAATCTGGAGCATTTGTGCAATAGTCTGCAATAGGAGGGGAAACTTGGGGAAAAAACACCAGTTGCTCAGACATTTTACCTGGAGCTAATAAAGGTGGCGCACTTCAGTTTTGCAGACGCACTTGCAAGACCCAATTAGCTGGTTTAGCCGAGGCTTGATTCGTCGAAGCGGCGGCAGCGGCGTGCCCGCCATGCTGATCATTGGCACGCTGCTCGGATGGTGTCAAGTCAAAGAGCGGATTCCTATCAGGTAGCGGTTCAGATTGCTTGAAAACAAGCGGGTACACGGGCAATACGCCACAGCGGCCGATATTTTGTGGGAGTGGCTGTTACGCCAACTCTTGGCCCACACAAGGGTTTACTCAACAAAAGATGGTCAGTTGAGACGGGATGGCAGGAAAGGACAATAACATTAGAGCATCTGCCGTGCAGTGGCAGTATGATGTTATTGATATTGATTTGTGGAACTATTTCAGTCATGATTAAAAATCCCTACGGGGTCCCCGTGCACTTCCATGGACACTCAAACGTATAGAAACGCAGAGTGAAAGCATTGCACCGGAGTTCAACTGTAGCCTGCAGGCAATATGGACATGTTTCTCTGTGCTGCTATATTCCAGCCAAGCTATTGTCGTCGACTCATGGCGGCAGTCACCCCTTTTGGATAGTGGCGCACTGCAGATACTTGCGACACAATGATGTAAGTTTGTTGTTGGTGCAACTGGTAAGCATATGGTTACAAACCAGGTCTGAGGTTTGAGCATTGGTTCAGTCATTATGAAATCCCAAATGAAAATAAACGTACTAAGCTAGCTAAGCTAGCTAGTTGCAGTAGGGAGACAACACAGGGAAATTGCACACTTACACTTTACAAACTGCATTATATTGTGCACAAATGTACTGTACGTTCACTCCATGCATGTATGTATATATGCTGACGTATATATGTCTGCATATATTTGTGCATGTATGCATGCATATGTAATCTATGTATCTGAGGGGTTGAGAAAGATGTGGGACTTCAAACAGACACAAAAACAAAACTCAGACTTAAAAATAACCGGAACAAAACACATTTCAAAAGGCCGACGGGGAACCCTGACAACAGAATCATGACGGCGGTCAAGCCGGTTGTCACGCTCGAGCTATTCATTTTCACTAATTGCTGCGCCTCTGCTGCCTGGGCTTCGCGCGGCTGGTTTGTGCAGGTTTCGGAAAACTGTTTGAGGGGCACAAAGTTCGCAGCCAGCGTGAGATCAGCCTACAGCTGATCAAAAAAAAAAAGAAGAAGCTAGTGAAAGAAGCCTCCACGCGGGAGTCAGAAACACAGCATCCGGCCGAGCACAATGAGCGACGCGCGCTGCGTTTTTTTTGAAGCCACGTCGGTGGCCACAAAACATGAGTCGGGCCTCTCCCGCGCCGTGCTGAGCCAAAGAACTGCACCTCGGTGTTTTCACGGTGCTTTTGTTGGAGGATTTTGCATCAAATGCGCCAACAATCAGAATGGAATGGGGCAAAACATGACATCACAACTTCATTTTCCCCTTTAGGGTGTTTGTTTTCCTTGGCCTCTTCTCCTTTGCAGTGGTTTCCTGCGGCGACAAACACAACTCTTAGCTAAATGACCGCCTGTTTCCCTGCCGAGCCTCGATATTTCAGATGAAATATGTAGACGCAGAATTACACGCCTCGGCGAATTCTGTCTCGGAGAATCTTTATGGAGAACAAAACAATTCACAGGCTACACAATAAATATTCTGCATATTTGCTTTACCGTGCACGGACGACAATGCCTGCATATCGAGCTCCTATTAAAACTGCCACTTGTGGGGACAGAGTTTTATTTTATTTTTTTTTGTTCACGGTTAGAGGTTTCCCCAGGCGCATCACAGTCTAATATACATTATGAGTCAATTCCAAAGTTCACGTTTGCATCGCGACCCGTATTTTCCTGAAACTGTGCCGCCCCACATCGCTGCCGTGCGCCCTCAGTGACTGCGATGCGGCACAATTAGCCCCCAGTGAAGTACAAGAACAAGTCTCTACGAGTCGGGATAAGCAGGTGAGCTAATGTTAGCCCTGCAAAACGAACCCCCCGACCTCAATCGGGAGTTTGTCTTTCTGCGTTTCTTCAGCTCGAATGCAAATTAGTCGTCGTCTTTCTGCCCTGTTTCAGATCTGATGCTGCAACGAAAAACACAGTTCTCTCTCTCTCTCTCTCTCTCTCTCTCTCTCTCTCTCTCTCTTTGTGACAGACATTTCTTTTGATTTTTTTTTTTTTATGAGCTGTAGCTGCATGATTAAAGTGTGACATTGGGGGGCGGATCAGATGTCACGCTCCTGATTTTTTTTTTTTTTTTTTTTTCCTCCATCCATGATGGAGCAGCATCGGTGGGTTTTTTTTCACGGTGGCCTTTGCGGATGGCCGACTGTGACGCTTTCCGCCGCTGCCGCCCCCCGAGCGCGATACGATCCAATACGGTGCCTTCTGAACGAAATTCTACGCCCTCCGCTCGTCGTTCTGTGTCGTTCAACACCCGTGGAAATGTTAACAGCACTGGGCCGTACGCTCAAATCCTTATCGCCAGGGGCTGGGAGATCTTTTTTTTTTTTTTTTTTTTTTGTCTCGGTGTTCTGGATCGGGGGAGATTCGCCGGGCTGCCCTGAATTCGAAAGGCTGCCATTTGTCAAGGATTGTGCACGAGAAGGCCGTTGACTCTTTGGCACTGAGCGTCAAGCGTTGAACTTGAGAGGTTTGATCACCGCATTGTACATTGGAGACCAATGGGATGAAATATCCCTATAGTTGGGATCAATGAGGTATTTTAAATTGAAGAAAAACAACGACATATAGAGCAGGGGTGGCACAACTTTATTTGCAATGGGCCACATGACAGAACTGCATGTGCACTGCAAGTTTTGTTGACGGGGGGGGGGGGCTGGTTGGAAATTGCGCCAATGTTCCAGCAGTTTTTCGTTGACCAGGGGAGCGGGGGGGAAGCACGCTATTGCTGTCGCGCTACGCTAACGTGTCGGCAACGTGCCGCCAAAGGGGTTTATGACTGCCGGACAGAGACACGCAGCGGGCCGGATGTGGCCCGCGGGCCGTAGTTTGGCCATGCCTGATATAGAGACTTTAAATACTTACGGAACTGAATGAGATTTAGAAGAACGTTGATCGGTCAACACCCTGGGAATGCTGAAATTCAAGAAGCAAGGTGGTTATTTTCTTTAACTTCTGGGGAGTTCACTGACAGGCCACAGAGCACATTTTTACAGTGAGTTCTGTTTTTTTCTTTTTTTTGCTGTCATGACTTTTGACATTGAGGGTTTTCAGCGATAAAAATGTAAATCCCGCTGGAGATCAAAGGAAACGCTGCTCGCTATAGAAACATCTGGGACCATGTTTTAAGTCCCCTGGGAGTTCTCTTGCAGCGGCACAGGTAGCAGCGTGACTGAAGAAAGCATACAAAAAAAAAAAAAAAACTCTGCATTGTGCTCATGGTAGCGGTGGATTCCTCAGTCTTATTTTGCCCACAAGAGATTTTACTTCTTCCTGTCTTCTGACCTGATTCTCCAACAGTATTGTGAAAGTTAAGTTTTGGTTTTCAACATTTTCTTTTGTTCATTACATATTTTCTTTTCTTGCTTAATTTTAAAAAAAGAAACGGAAAGAATAAAGTTTTATACCATGATTATAAAATACATACAGATCATACTCGCTGGTGTCGGGAACAATTACCTGGAGCTACAAATTCGCCTTTGCTGGCGGTGTGACGGAGAAGATGTCGGGTTCAGACGAAGAGTGAAAGAATGTACTTTGGAAACTGGGACAGTGGGAAGTTGCTGGAGTTGGGGGGGGGGGCGGAATTAAGTGAAAACTGTGCAGAATATAAAATGTGATTTTTCAACCCAGTTATTGTCACAGTTTTACGCACGGTGCATTTTTAAAAAGGGACCAAAAAAAGTTCATTTCGTTATTTGTAATAACAACACGTTGAATGGCAAAACATATGAGATTGAGTCCTGTGCAGCCTGTGTCGTCTTCATTGAACGGCAGCGGACGGGATTGTGGACAGGAAGAGAGAAAAGAGGAGGCGCCTGCCTGCATTTACTTGCAATCATGCAGATGAAATATTGCCATTTCCCTCCTTTACGAGTCACTGATAGGCCTGTAATGTGCTTGCGCGACCGGCATTCTGTTTTCGTATCGAAACGATAAAGAGCTGGTGTGAGTCAATCACAAAGCGGGGGGGGCAGTGAGGAAGGACCTTGTGGCAGGTCATAATGAACTTTGACTTTATATATCTGCACGCGTTTTGACTATTATCATTCCAAATGCAGCGCGCGCAGTTTGTCACTTTTTGGAGATTTGGAAATTGTGGCCAGCTGTTATCCGAGCGCTGCGAGCCCCCGGCTGTCCCCCGGCCAAATGATTGTCGTAAATCCTGTTAAACGTGGGGGGGGGGGTGGGGGTGCACTCCTGCGCGGATTGGCGGCAGACTGGCGTGAACCTTTCTCCGTGCGCCAACTTATGAGTGGCGGCGTGAACTGTATTGACAGGGAGCCCTGGCAAGAGTTTAATTATGCCCCCCGAATGCTAAATATCCCTGATGACAAAAAATAAATGGGTGCTCTGAATCACTTTAAATGCAAATGTGGGTGGATGGAGAGCAAGTGGGGAGGAGTGCGCACGTTGGGGCGGGGGGTGGGGGTGGGGGGGGGAGCTCTTTCATTCTTAATTGGATGAGTGCGGCCTCGCAATATAACACCTCTAATTGACAAAGAAAATAAAACAGTTTGGGCTTGAAGAAAATCAAAGAGCAGACCTTTCAAACAACAACTAAGTCTGAATCCTCTCCAAGGTCATGCTGGGTTGATTGGCAGCTCTACATTGTAGCATGAATATTCGAAGGTACTGGGGAAGAAATGGATGGATGGATGGATGGATGGATGGATGGAAGGATGCTTTGAATTGGCCAAAGATTTCCCGAAAGAATGTATTTAGCTGCGTTTCTATAAATGTTAACAATAAATTAGGGGTGTCAGTGTTACCGCATTAATCGCGATTAATTAAAGTCCCTTTTACTACCCCTAGTCGGCCCCTCTGGCTGATTTCTGGTAAGAAATGCTTTATATTGTGGGGTTAAAACTGCCTTGAAATGCAAAATAACAGAATTTTACACATGCACTCCAAACCCGATTAATCGCAGAATCTTTATAGTTAACTGCGATTAAAAAAAAAAAAAATGTATCGTTTGACAGCCCTACAATAAGTGACGACTTATCAGTGCATAATACAAGGAATGTTGGGGATTTGAAAGAGTTACATTTTCAATAAAAGGAGACCAAACCTTATCAAAGTTATGCTGTGACCTACTTCCTGTGTTTATTATTTTTTTTCTGAAGTGAGGATAACACTTCCTTCACTCATCACTCGTTGCGAAAGTGGTTTGGAGTTTTGAGGTCATGCAAAAGAATGGGAGACAACTGTTACATGTTTTTCATTATAAAGTCACAAGATTAAAATAGTTTCCAACCTTGGAAATTTCTCTCCATTTTCCCTCCCGCATTACCACCACATGCGCTTCTAAGGTGTTAAAAAAAAAAAGCACTGCTGGTGTTGACAGGGGAATTATGCTTTGGTCACTGCCGAGACTCCCATTCTATTGGTAAGGCATTGGGACTTGCTTAGGAGTCGAGCACAATGCCGTCTTATTTCAGCCCTAAACTGCCGTGAACATTTTGCATTTTCAATAATTGTGCTCTAATTAGACAGATCAGTCCTCAAAACGATGTCAAAAGAAGCTGCATCCAAGCTCATGCGGTCTGGGTTAAATCCTCCTGGGCGCCAAGAGAAATTTTAATTAGCGTATCTGTAATAATTATTGAGATATTCGGCTTAATTCCCTCCTGTGCGGCTTAATAGTTTTTTTTTTTTTTTTTTTTCATCCAACCTCAACAGAGGAATTAATTCCAGCTCCGCTTTTCATGTTGTTGTCGGGCCCTCGAAGGTGGTACCGTCCACTGAGACGGACAAAATTCCATTTCATTGTCCACGTGATTTGAATGTCAATCACGGGGCGGCAATTTCAGTCGGAGCCGCCCTGTCTGCCGGAGTGAAGACGTGGGTGACATTTAAGTCTTTTTCTAATTTAGCTGCTTGGATAACATCGCCAGATATACACTGCGGGGAACATTAAGGTGAAGATATAAGTGCTTCAGGGGAGCCGGACCTGATAATGAAACTCACCATGAGTGGCAGCGACTATGCAGTGCAAACAGTCAAAAAGTGTTGGGGGGGCGGGGGGGGAGTCCTCCGCGTTTTCAGACGCCTGAAGGCGTCGGATTTTCGAAAAAATAAGAAAAACTGAGCGTACAGGCCTTTATTTTTCATTATACGCCGCAGAAAAGCTTCTTTATTAAAAAAGAGAAAAAATAATCACCCGGCGTTTGTTGAAGTATTAAAGCGAAGGACGGAACGTAACCTCAGCCTGTGTATTGACCATTTCATGGTCAACATTCTCTCATCTGGCAAAAGACCCACAGTGCCTACATGGCATTTTCCCTCACGAGTCTTTGCACTGGAATCCAAAAGTACTGCACTTTCACTTACTCCATAAACGTAATCGAGTACTGATTACTCCTTAAAAAGTAATCGAATTACTTCTTTAACCGCTTTGTTTCATAAGTAATGAATCACTAATTACTTCACTTTAAGAAAGATAAAGCAACAGTTGCGAACGTCTTGTTCCCTGCACATGAGGTACAACGAAACACAATATTCTTTGATTGAAACGAGATGAACTCAAAACAATGTTTTTGCAACATCATTGTTTTCGGTCGTTTTTTTTTTTTTTTGTTGACATTTTGCGGATAATAAGCTAAGTTGTCATATGAACAACCGCAATTTCCACCTTGCGTTTGTAGTCATAATCAAACTGCATTGAATCAATGGCACACACACACACACACGCGCGCGCGCGCATACACACACTGAGGGGAGGGTTCCTCTCTGTGACCACAGCCAGTGACAGTGACACTGAAGGCTTTACGCGTCCGTAAATCCAGAGGAAATGCGGGGGAAAACGCGGCGGCGGCGGCGGCAGCGGCAGCGGCGGCGGCGGCGGACAAATCCGATGAGGACGTCTCCATACGAGGCATATTGATGCGCTGCCGTTAATCTCTGGTAGCTTGCCATGGGAGTGGGTGGGGAGGGGGGAGGGGTGTTGGAGGAAAAAAAAATGAGAAATTACTACTCGGCTCTGAAAACCCCTGCACACCTGTGGAAATAAATCCACGTGTTAGCGATGACAGCGGCAAATTCTTTGTTATGGGATTGTGGGGAAATAATGCGACGCGAGTTCTGCATCTGAGAGGGAATTGAGCCGTTAAGCGGCGCCTTCTTTTTTTGTGGGAAAAAAAAAAAAAAAATCCCCCTCATGATGGGCCCTGAAACGATTCAAATGGCTTTGCTTTTACATCTCAAGATTAACACGGCGTCCCGTACGCTGTTTGGTCTCCGTTTCTGGGGGTTTTCACAGTGGCAGGTTTAATACTACTTCGCCGAGAGACGCAGTTCGGACAGGTGGAAACAAAACCCCAAAACGTCACACGAGCTTTTGTCGTGAGCGGGCGCGGAGCTGCCGGTGATTTGTGCCCCCACGTCGCTTCCGTTAATTAACTTCCCTCCTCCGGCTGCGGCCTGACGCCGATCCTTATCACCTGCCGTATATCTCGCGGTGGCAGGCGGCGACTGTTGTTTATCGCGTCGACGTGAGATCACAGCTCATAGCTAACGAAGCGGCGGCGGCGGCGGCTACACGACTTGCAGAATTAGCCTCTGTGCGTGCGCGCGCGATGATCAGATTAGCGCGCCGCCTCCCTCCCCCGCCGAGAAACGCACAAAGGGACGAGATCGGACAGGTGATGAAAGAAAGGCGTGAAACCTGGGATCGCCCCTGAGAAATTAATCACAATAGAGTATTTTTTTTTTTTTTTTTAAAGACAAACCCTGAGCTGTGTAATGGGGAGGTGTGCCGCTGGTGGACGAACCCTTTCAGTTTGATTCCCCGACACAACACAGACTTCCTCGCTGCCGTAAGGGCCTCATTTCACACCCAGGAGTGCTTCCCTTCCTTCCTCCGTCTAAAAAAATAATCATACTTATGTGAGTTTGGATGTGGCCATTTCGAATAGCCCCCCTATTCGTGGCTATTGCGTTGCTTTATTGCTTTACCACGACGTCTTGAAACTTGTAGACTCTCAGTGGAACATTTGATCTGCCAATGCCAGTCTGCTTCAGAACTGTGCCCCGACTCTTCAGACCAACCCCTGGATTTGCTGTTTCTTTCAGCTGAAATTGTCATGTATATACGCAACGAAACGAAAGTATTCAATCTAATCATCTGTATTGTACAGAAGAGGATTAAGGGCCACAAGAAGAGAAAGAAATGAAGATAGAATTTATTTTTCAAGTTTCCAATTCGCGAATAAAGTTGAAATTTCGAGGATAAAGTTGATGTACAAAAAGATGAAATTTTGCGAATTAAATTCAAATTTTGCAATTAACGTCAACGTGACGTAAGTCAAAATGTCGAAAGGCTCTGTGCGTAAATCGAGTGGAGTATTCCCGTTTTCCTGATGACTTTGTCGTAGCCGCCCTTGCGCCAGAGCGCATTTTTAACGTCGACCTTTTTCACGAAATTTCGACTTTATTCACGAAATTTCAATGTAAAACTCGAAATGAAAACTGAAATAAAACTCTCCTTCCTGTAATATTTTTTTCTGCCCTTGTGGACCAGTATTGCTCCCATTATATGTAAAAAAAAATAAATAAATAAAATAAAATAAAAAGTTTAACGCTGCCCTAAGCTGCCAGAGAATGAAGAGGGAAGAGAAAAACGGTCGTGCAACTGACCTCAAAGACGCTCTGCTAGACGCTCTTCGACAGCCGAAGGTTCACTCCAGTTTGAGCGAACCTTTGGGACCGGGAGTTCCTTTCATCATCAGATTGTGCACTCGTACAGCCGCGCTAAATAAACAATACTCCTGCCGCGCTTGTATCACCGAGTGATGTGTGAACGTCGGAAAAACAGAGGCTTTGTCTCTCAAAGGAGCCTGTGATTTTGGCGCAATTACGACGTAGATCATCAAAGTCCACCAGTGTTTAAATCAAAACTGTCACGCAAACTTGAGACCTTTGCTTGCTCATGACAAGACTGTTTTTGTTCGTTCAATGCATTTTGCATTCTTTCTACCCCCTGATTTTTCTGCCTGTGGAAAAAAACTTGTTGATCGCGCTTGGACGTGTTTATTTTGTTCGCAGACTCTTTTAAACGTCCTACCCCCTCCCACCCCCCCACCCCCAAGAGAAGACAAAATATAAAATCTTAAACAGCAGCAGTTGGTTATTTTCATTTGTCATTTTTCGACTTGTGCGCGCCGTCTTCGCGCAACGTCTCCCCAGCCCCGCCGCCTGCGCCTGCGGAGAATATTTTTCATCATCCAGACAAATTCGGCTCTTAAGGTTTGTCAGATGTACCCGCAAAACAGGGGCACAGTTCGGACTCGACACAAAAGCCTGGTGGTGATTTATATGGAAATCAGAACAAGGCCCGGGCTCTGCCTCGCGGAAGGAAAATGGAACCTTGGGATTCATCTGAGGTTTCATTTCTTTTTGGCTTTCGGGGGGGAATGGGGGGGGGGGGGTTGAGGCCTCATCAAACGGACAGCGTGCCTCTTCTGCAGTGGAGCGACGATAACGATGAGGAGCCAAAACAAGGCGCCCGCGTCGGTAAAGACCGCTACCCTTAAAGGAGACGTCACGCTGGCTAATTCACTTTTTCCCCCCCTCCCCCTTTCCTTTGAACCTTTTCAAAGGCTGCGCACTTCAGACATACCTATCTCTCTTTCTTTTTTATTTCATCCGCTAATTGATCTTTTTTAAACGGCTCTTGGCATCAGCGTGTGCCTGGAAGATTAATGACACTCGGCCAAAGTTTGGCGAGTTCAAAACAGGCTCTCGTTTTAATCTTCCGAGTATAATAGGGAGTCGAGCGCATCATCTGCCGCAACCTTGTGGCTGCGGCTCAAGGTCCGGCGCGCACTTTGATGTGTCCTTTGAGACGCTGAGTGCCGTTCCCAGCCGACTTAACTCATTAGATCATTACAGGGTTCTGATAAACGCCCTCTGTGGGAATATTTACATGGCCGGTGGATGAATGGACGGATGAAAGGGCGTCGCAGCTGCAGCTTTGTAAAACCTAAAAGGCTAAAAGTGTTGACATGTCGAACTTTTTCGGAAACAATCGGATTCGTCGGCTTCCTGCACTTCGCGGGGTTCCCTCTGTGACATGAACTATGGAAGGGAAACAAAGTTGAAGAAGTATTGTTTGAATGAGAACCATAATCATTTCAATACGTGGCTGTCATGGCATGCAGTGTGTTGGCTAGAATGCTAATAAGTATTGTCTTCAAGTTTTTGGGTGTGTGTTTTTTTTTCTGCCTGGATGCTTTAAGGGTCGATGATATTTGACAGACAATTGTTTTTGTCTGCCTGTTGATGTGTGTGCACGTTTAATGACTGTGTACTTATGTTTTGATTGATTGAACAAATACATAGTGCTACTCTAATCCTTGTTTTGCGAAACCCCAAACCTCGACTGTGTTCTAAACCAAGGATGCGGAACCTTCGCCATATCACAATCATGTCTGGTCAGAAATCTGGGCAATTACCTCTGATTGCAACAATGCCAGACAGCCTTCAGCAACCGCAACGACAACAGACTACGAGAATAGACAAAAAAAAAACAAACAAACCCTCAAGCGAGAAGGCTTCTGTATTAACTCTGTGGATAAATGACAGAGCTGGGGGAGTTTAAGTCATCTTCTAGTTGACTGTTTTTTGTGTTTTATGTGTTTCAAGTGTGAGACAATTCCCCACTTTCAAGCGTATTAATAGCTGCGGGTGTCGACGGCTGGTGGGGCGTCGAGCGGTGACTATTAGGGCTGTTTGGCTTTGCACTTTTTCAGTGACAGATAATGTTCACGCTTCATCATGCAACTTGTCAAGGCATGTCATTTGAAGGCCCGCAGCTCGTCTGACATGATAATTATCTACTCTCGTGGCTGACAATGTTGCGAGGTCATTACTCCCCTGATGGGTAATTATCTGGCATTTCATATGCCCGTGAAATCTACCCAACAGAGGGAGAGGGAGAGAGAGAGAGACCAGGGAAAATGGAGAGAGGTTTTAGCGATGAGTCAAAAAAAATTAAAAATTGTTATTGACTCACGCTGCACAGTGGAGCACAAACTCTCCCAATGCTTGAATGACTGTGGGTATCCGCCCATGAAACATATATTGTGTTATGGCTTTGGAAAATTGAATTGAAGAATTTCATAATGGGATTAGAATTTGGCCTTTTTTTTTGCTAATGTGCTAGCGGAAGACACAAGAATTTTGCGTAAACGGGCAAATAAAATTGCACAGAGGAGAGTGTAGCCATGAAGCTAGCAAATGAAACAAAACGAAATGAACGTGTGATGCTGATAAACTTCATTTATCCCTTTTCCAGGAAGTGTTTTCTTCCTTACAATACAAGAATAATAATGACAATGGTGCGTTTCAGAGCAGCCTTCCACGACTACAGCAACGGCCCAGTGATGCTGACGCTCGCCGTGTAGGGAAAAGGACTTTCTTTAATCATGACATGAGAGCCTGGCACAGTTACCGACGCGGCTCCTTTGTGCCACAAGGCTTTGACAAATAAAAGGTGCGCCCAGTAGCCGGAAGCTATCGAAGACCTATTGTGATACGCTCTAATGTGGCCACAACTGGAGCGCATCCAGTTTAGAAACTGTGTATGGGTAATGATGTCATTTACCTGATGGTTTTGGTGATTGTAGATTGCTGGTGGTGTTTGGAACGCTACGTTAATACATTTATCTCTTTTATCTTATGCGTCCTTGCCATGCTTGACAGTTTGAAGTATTTTCACACACATTAGCGCCTCATCACCAGCAACCTTTAACCCAAGTAATTAAGTAATTAGTGATATTCTACCATAGTTGGTATGGAGGACGATTCCTTGCCAGAATGTGCATTCCATTTGTCTGACTACCATTGTTGATTTCCGTTCTATAGCGGATGGCTGGTGGCAAAATTAGCAACAAAACATGTTGTTGCTGTCATCCTGCTCTTAAGCTATCAGTCACAAGCAGGCCTCTGAAATTGTATTTCTGTATCCCTTCCAAAAAAAAAAGAAATACATATGTATTTTGTACATCTGCAATGCAAACATAATTTCTATGGTGCCTACCATTGGTGTATTCATGCAAATAATCATAGAGGACCCAAGTTTATTCAGTGAAATAGGCTCCGAGACAGTTTGGCGATTGTTTTCCTGTCAGATCACATCAGGTTGAGCAGAGAAACGCATTTTGATGAAATGAAACTATTCCATTTTAATGAAAATGCACAGACCTTTGCGACGGATTGGTTGTATAAAAATACAAATATTCTTTCTCCACGGTGACGTACATTACAACAAAATTTTACGAGCCAGTCTTCACAGGATTGGCTAGAACTTGTTTTTTTTTTTGTTTTGTTTTTTAAGCAGCCACCTTTTGCACGGTTGCAAATATGTAGAACAGACATTGCCTTTAAGTGTTATACTTATACTTTCACATTGGCCAAAAAGCGGTAAACACAGAAGCAAAAAACAGATACAACATAAACACAGATTCATTATGTGTAATGACTGTGGACCGAATCCGGACATCCATGCAAAAGCCGTCTAAAGTCTTTAGCTAACAGAGCAAATAAGGCATACCAGTTTGATCAGCAGCGAAAAAGTGTTAAACTATGGACATAAAAGTTAAGAATCAAGTCTTTGCTGTCCATGCTCAGCTCAGCCAAGGATCAGAGTGGATCATGTGGTTGCAAGTGAAGACGCCACACTCCATTTTTGAGCAAAAGGAAAGTCAACAGTCAGAAGTTCCTTGTGTCCGCAAATGTTGAACGTTTAGGAGTCATCGTCAGTTTTTATCACGTGAAACAGGGTGACGTTGAACAACACCTGGTGTCCATTGTTCCAGGCGTACAGGGCCCTCTCTCTCGCGTTGTAGTCGAGCATGGAGATGTGGAAATACTGGTTGTGGAAGGGAATGTCTATGTACTCGTAAGTCGACGTCTTGGTGGAGTAGGCGTAGTAGACCTTTGCCCCCGAGAGGTGAGAGTTGGTGATGTAGAGCGTTCCGCAGATCATGAAAGATTCACCCGCGTTCCTCTTGGAGTACTCTGTGTTCCAGGTCTTTAGCACCTGCAAGGTGTCGGGGTCAATCTGGGAGATCACCACATTCCCGGCATTTTGATTGGTGGCGTAGACGACCCACATCCCCAGCTCGTCCGCCATGACGTCGATGTCGGAGAATCCGCCCCAAGTGTACGGGTACATGTTGTGGAAGCCGGCGAATTCCAAAGCCCTTTGGGCCAGAACACTGCCTGACTCGAAGTTGTACTTCACGATAATGTTGCTCTGGTATTTGTTGTAGTACAGCGATCCGTTGTAGACCATGTGATTGGTTCCGTCCCACCTGAACGGCAGGCTGTAGGTTCGGGAAACCACGCCGCTCACAAAGTCGTCCACCGTCTTGAATTCGCGAACAATCTTGCTGTTGCTGTAACCATCCATGTACCAGACCTTCAATAAAAGAAAGATCAAATGATGGCTATTATTACTATGATACAAACAAACAAGACGAGAAACATAACATGCCTCCATTGCACTTAGGTGAATTCATTGAAAATGTCCAGATGTGAAAGTGCAATTTACTTCAAAACAGAGACATTAGCTATGTTTCCATGACTACTACAATTGCGCAAAACAAAAATTACGCAAAACAAAAAACTGCCAATGAAAACACCTAATCTTTGAAAAACGTCTTAAATATATATCTCATGAGATGGTTTTTCAGATATTTCGTATTGATATAAAGGTATATCGCAAAAAGCGTGAATTGCAATTGCACTTGATCAAAATTTTAGAAATATCGCTTTTATTTTGCGAAAAAAAAAAAAAACTGTATTGGAAACGCAGCTATTGTGCTTACTGCCTACTGTAACCATCCTATTGTCGAATAAACTGGAAATCTTCCCAGAGCATTTATATCAATTAGAAAATTGTGACTGCGACATCCTTTTTGGTGTGACATTACTTTCCTTCTTGCATTATTCCAACAAACGGCGCTAGTGAACATGAAGAAAAACCTTCACGCTGCGGAACAGTGTGGTAAGCGCAGACACTTCCTCATAGGTCGCTTTTGAATGCACTCAAAATTGCAGCGGCGAGGGGGAACACGCTGCGCTACCCTCACAATAAACGTCCCTCTTTTCACTCTCGCTTTACCTCTGCCTTTCTCATTCTCCATCTTAATCCGCCTGATCAGCAAAGGTTCTTTCTTTTTCCTCCAAAACACTTTTTTTTTGTGTGTGTGTGCAGCCACTTCACCGATTCCGCCGCAACCTGTCCCCAGGTTGCGGCGGAGAATAAAGCCTCCTCTTGTTTGCCACCTGCAATGGCTGACATGTTGCCTTGACGCTGTAAATCAAATCCTTTTCCTCGGAGCAATCTTGGAGAGTAGCAGCCGCAGGATCATAAAAGGGAACCTCGACATGTGTGCGTCCCCTCAGCCCTCGCGCTGAACAGCTAACGTGTCCGTCCCCTTCTATGCAGGTGTGTTTCAATTCGAGACACAACAGGATAAACGCAGGCAAACTACTGTGCAGGACACACTGGAAAAACAGCACTCCTGCTTTCATAACTCACCCTGTTGTTTCTGGTCGATGCGAGGGGATCGGTCATCCACGCCCCGAACCGGGTTCCAGATGTCTTGATCGTAACAGGTCCAGTGATTTTCATTAATTTCCCACATGCTGTTAACAGAGGAATGGCAGAAATCAGATGCGGCGCGCTGTTTGTTTTGTTGTCGTTTTTTTTTTGTATCCAACTAGATTATTTTCCAAGCCAATTTCATGCCTGCGCCACCAGAGAGTTGGGCCCTGTGAGCGTACTGAGTCACAGCAGGCAGCCGGGGTGCTTAATTTAACCGGAACCAAAAATCGTGCAACCGCCGTTTGTAGCTAAAGGCAGTTCAGCCCACTTGCGCGCTTTTGCCGAAATCGCTCCCTTAAAAATGCACTTTTTAGACCACGCTTGTGGTTCGCCTTTGGTTACAATGAACGGAAATTGTACCAAAGCAGGAGTTTTTCTTTTGTATGGGTAGCTGCCTTTCATTAGTCTTCAATGGGTGTCTTTCATATGTTTAATGTGTTCCTTTTTTCTAAATAACCTTCCCTTCACTTAATACGTGGTTTTGTGCTTTCTGGAAACTTTTTTTTTTCTTTTTCTCAAGTGTTTTTTTTTTTTTTTTTTTTTAAATCGAATTACCAGAAGGGCTGTCGCTACACAAAACACTTCACAGGAAGAGAGAGAGAGAGAGATTATTTTCTTCGCTAACGTACAATGGAGACAAATTGAAATCCATTCAGCAGAGTCCACCAAAATCTGCATGGATAAACCTTCAGGGAAAAAACAGTGCCGCAAATACACACACGGACTCTGCGACGGACGCGGCAAACTTTGTGACCGTGACATTGCGAGTTTATCTGTTGCCAGGTCGCGGCGGTCTCGAGCCAAAGTGAACTGGACGCCTTTGATTGTTGGAGAAGTCCCGCTCTCGCTCAACAGGCGCCTCCACTTGAATCTCAACACCAAGGGACTCCGACATCAATTTTTCAGGACTGAGGACTCCCATTGAACGCGAGTTTTTGAGTTCTTTCAAGGAGCCGAGGAGGATTGAAGTTTGAAATTTCAAGTTTCACACTCGAGTGTCACATTCGGGGTTCGTCTTGTGCCCGCCCTATGAATGTGCCCCTGGCTCGCACTCGACTGCGGATGCTCTGCCGAGTGTTTTTTTGTAAGTCGTCTGCGGCGGCGCCGCCTTAGATCACGGCACACGCGTAGTCGGTGGCGTACGCGCTTTTACGCAAGTTCAAGTGAAGTGGAATGATTCCATCTTTGAACTTCCAATAAACGTCCATCTTTTTAATTCGCTCCCCCTTTAACGGCACTCGAGGCTCTCAATTCATTCGCGCAAAAGCCAGAACTTACTCAGTTTGCCCATGCAGCTGCGCAGCCTGCTGTCCAAGCGCAGAACCCGCTGATAGAGCTCGTCGTAGTCGTAGGCGCCGAGCTCCTCCTGGATGCCTGTCAGCACCACCGACAGGTTCCTGATTTCCTCTTTGAACTGGGATATGAGGGCGGCGTCAGTCTTGTACTGCTCCAGCACGGGAATCAACGGCTTCAGCTCTTCCATCTTGTCTTTCAGCTCCTGCGCCGGGGACAGAGAAAAATAAAATATAATAGAGAAATGGTAAAAAGTGAGACCAAAAGCAGAAAACTGTGGCTGCGGTCGACTGCCGGGGGGAATGAACGGGATTATTTTGGCTCTGGCGGAAGCACCGAAATACGAAGACCTTGTTGGAAAAGAGTTATGTTGT